>NC_085959.1:36870392-37490592 GCF_963556715.1 Cydia fagiglandana | reverse complement strand
TCACTCGTAAACCGCCCAAGTGGACCTAATATTATGTAGAAAAGGTTTTAAAGAGTAGAATGAATAAAACAAAAACATAACAGTAAGGTATTTTCATTTCTTTCAATTTGGTATACAAGATAGCACCTAAACAAGAGCCGGTGTAAGTAAAAGTAGGTTGAATCCACCGCTTGCAGCTTCTAACTCCGTATCCTTTTTTTGTAATAATAGTCACATAGTAGGAGAATTGCAGGTAGGTAATATCGCCACGCCACGCTCTGTAACGCCGAACACAGTTTGCTCCAGATATTCTTTTAACTTAAAACGGAATGAATTAATGTTGTCATAATTCGGATCCAACTTGTAGCTGAAGAATTTCAGGCATAGATCTTATCTCTTGTCTAAGCAGGTACTTCGGTTAGGTTAGGTGAGGTATCTCCATACTTGCGCTAGTGTTCCTACCACGTGTCTTTATAGCGTACTTTATAGAATCAAATCGCACAATTTTTGCAGAATGTCAGTCATGAAAAAAATCAGAATTGTGATATTATGTTTTCGATTTTCTTATAAAGGTATTTTTCATAGCTAGTCTTTTCATTGCTAGCTGCCGTGAACGCCAACGATGGTATACCTCCCGGCGTTATCTTGAGAACTATTAAAATTTTAACCAGTGTTTTAGGAAATATTGGGAGGCTAATTTCCCTATTTGAATCTTTGAATGCTTGCTCCTTTTTTTCTCGGTTACACTTCCAGCAATCAATAATCATGTCTGTATTTTCGAATATATAAGCCACGCAAATACAATATGTCACATTTAAAATTAATAGAGAAAAAATAAGGTTTATGTTATAATTCTCTTTACGACATTTATTTTTGACTGACAGTAAACAACAGTTGCGAGGTAACAACATGATAAATAAAGAAAAGTCTTGACAAACTAGATACATGCAACCTTCGCATTGTTGTATTCAGGCCTTAAAATTGTATAAATTTTATACTGACATCTGGTGACGTAGTTTGCACATTCGGAATAATTTTATTTCAATTTGACAGAAGCCCTACCGTATTTAAGATTAATAAGGTCTACTGGCCGTAAATTGTGTATGAAATTACAAGCAAATATCAGCCTCATAGAATTAAGTATTGGATCCGTGATGTTCGAAGACAAAAAGTCGTATGCTTATATTGCTTATTAGGGACTATGAACTCTTAAGTATTAGGAATAAAATAGAATTTACTAATGCTGTAACGTGTGTCGATCGCCGGCCGGCTACCTCATGATGTGTGTTTGACTGGACTCGAGGCCACGGACTGTCCGGCGGATATCTGTCGGCGCTGACTGGAATCGTCAGGCGGCCACACACGATCAGTTCGTGTAAGTCGTCAGACCGAAAACTGACAGAAAACTGTTAGTGTGTGGCCTTTTGCGGTCAACTGACAGGCTGATATCGTCCGGCGGACTGGTAATCAGTGGGCCCCTTAACGCAAAATTGTAGTTTTTCTACTCCCGTACTTTTATTTGTCATTTAAAGGGTTGTGCACCTTTAAACCCCTATCTTATAGTTGTCAAGACAAGTCTTTAGTCTATTCCCAAAAAAAGTATTTGTGCATACACGCAGTATCTTTTTGGCACTTTTACGATACTTCGTGTAATCACCACTTAAAAAATATTGTATGAAATACATAGTTGCCAACCTAATTTTAATTGTCATCCTTGACAGGTGAGTGAACCATAGACATGTTTTTTTTTTCATTCATTCTTTTCCCTCCCGTACCCTTCATTATTTGCTATTTCTTGAATGAAAAATATTCGTTAAATTTATAATTTTATTTCAAAGTGATTTGTCGTAGAAAAAGTAATTATTGTATGCAACGTTGTTCAACTGAGTCAAAAAATACTCGTGGCGTCTTCATTAACAATTTTCGGCTTCGCCTCAAATTGTTACTCACGCCACTCGCCTTTTTTGACCTCTCTTAAACAACGGTTGCATAAAATACTATTTTATATTGAATTTTTACACGTTACAGTCAAGAGCAAAAAATGCTATGATAAAATTCACATGGAAACTAGAATATATTTGCAAGAGCGGACTTTAACTAAAACCTTAGAACGTTAAAGTTTGGTTTGATAGAAATAATCACGAATATAGCAGTATAAAATAACTAGCAATATAGCCTAGGGATTTGTCGAGCAAAATTTTAAACAGAAGTATATTTTCAGATTAATAGGGATAAAATATTTCAATTTTTCCCCCGTGACGGTCATTTCTATATCATATCGTATCTATTGTTTCTTTCTAATTTCCTTGCTTTACGCCCCCGCTTGAAGTCGGTCCACGTTTGGTGAATGCGATGCTTGTCGTTTTCGACTGTTCTAGACGCATCTTACGCACCTGTGGAGGTAAGCCGATGTTTATTTGGCTTGCTATTTCCTTGGGATTTCTGATCATCAGAGAATAATGTTCTGATATCTTTAAATGGCAAGCCGGTGGAAATCGAGCACTATGGACGCTCCGCCACTCCTGTGGACGCATCTTAACAACTGAGTCATAGCCCCCTGTCTTGTAAACTGAATTAAGTTTAGCCAGTTCAATATAATAGGTAGATTTTGCTTGCTTGTCATGTTCGATGTATGTACAATTGTACACTTATATTATGACTAGTTGCCTGCAGCGATCCAAAAATCAAATGTCAAATTTATGAAATAGAGAGTACACGCTTGTGGAATAGAATATACGTACATATATTTACTTACTTCGTACCTGAAATGAAGCGTGAATCAGACTCGAGAAAATACAATTTAAACAACAATTTGAAGGTAATTGTGAAAAGCTGACATTTACAAATCCGCACCTAATCGTCAGGGTATTAACCGCGAAAGGAATACTGCGAAATTTATGCGAAATTTGAATTCACGAATAGATAATTGTATGAATAAATAATGGCTAAGCCGGGTGGCGCCATCGCCACAAACTGCCAAATTAAATTTTAACGGTCGTTTTCGTTGCGAATTGAGTGAACGAGGAGTTTCGGAGGTGTGCGTTAGATATATTTGGAGAGGATGGCGTTTCGTTTTTCATAAAAAGTACATAAATAACGGTCACAATGATATCATAAATACAATATTATAAAAGTTAAATCCATCTAGGATTGTTTCACAGATCATCAAACTATTAAGTAGTTTGATAAAGATTACATTATAATTAATTATATAACATTAACATTAACAGAATAGCCACGCGCACCCATGACGCCTTCGGCCAGACCTTAAAACGCCTAAGTTAAGAGATAAACCTCATCTGGTCATTGTGGTTGCGATCGATATTAGTTATATTTATTTAATTTAATTTTTAATAGTGTAGTATAGATAGAGAGATAGATTTTTATTAACATATTTCAATATGATATATTTATTTATTTTATAATATTTTATAAACATATTTCATCACTACCTACTATAAAAAGTTTCAAAAGGACAGAAATTCTATAATCTGCCGACTTGCCGAGCTGTCCAACCAGACGTCATGAACCAAGCATGCATTTTCCTTTTGTATCATAAAATCATAATATGCTACATAAAAAAAACGCATTTCTTGTGCACTATATAGATTTACCGTTTAATATACCTGCCCGTTAAATGTATATCTTACCGATAAAGCGACCTACGGTTACACACATCCGCCACAGATTGGCGGAAAGTTTACTAGGTATCCGCAGAAAAATACACAAAGTCATAAAAATACACTGCGTCGTAAAACTTATTTTCGGCTTCTATCAGCGGCTAAAGAAACATGCCCTTGTAAACGTAGCATACTCTTAATATTGATTAGGCACCTAGATTTATAGATAGGAACTTTTTGAGGCAAATTGATAATTAAAGCACAAAATTATTTTATTTTTTAACTTCTGTCGCCTTATACTTCAATTTGTCCGGAGTCACTCGCTTTTCGAGGTTTTTCTTTGTAGAGCTGACCTTAAGTGGTCTTCTCAGGTCTTACTTATTGTGGAATCAAAGACGAATGCGAGTACATAGTCTTTCGCAAAACAAAACAGAATAAAAATACTACGGGATAAACTTACGCAAAATATAATATGATATGATATGATAATAGATATGATACCTATACTGGGTGTGGCCTGTAATATGAGCAAAAAATTAAACTGTACCTACTGTACTCCTTATACTGACCAACATTTGTTCAGCGACTTTTAAAAATAACTTTGAAGTTTATTCTAAGACGCAATTTATTGCGAATTATGTTATGTTTAAATGCATGACAAGCAACGTCAATCACAATGATATGGCGTGGCGATGGCGTCCATTGAAAATAATATTTATTTTGTATGAAAAATAGGGAATCAAAATATTTCATAATTTTTAAAAGTTGATGAACAAAAGTGTCACCGTTTGAGACGTACAATGTTTTAATTATTTGCTCGTGTTATAGGCCACACACGGTATGTGATAAATACACAAATAGTTAAATAGCCTTACAAGTGTGGCTACCACCAGTTTGGCACTGACATAAACGCTATCGAGAAAGTCGTGGAAATTGTTATTAAACTTGAAAATTACTCGGAACAGGAAATATCACTCTCGTATGAATTTACGAGCTAAGTTTCAGGGACTTTTCTGCTCAAGTTTTAACTCAAATCATCCGTGAATCCAGGAGGCCGATTGTGTTTCAACAATTTGATATGATTTTCACCTTAATTTAACTAATATTGTATACATACCCCGGAACTAATGCAAGTGTATTAATAATACTGAAAATTTCTGGATATATGTGACGATTTATTTTTAAAGTGGCCAATCCAGGAATTTTCAGTAAGTATGCATTTTTTTTCATCAAGCGTCACTGGTGTGATTTATCAGATGTCATGACTCAAAGTCGTATCAAAACAAGATGCAAACTTCATAAAATTGCTAAACCAGAAACAGGTCTATAGAAAAATTTATTTCCTGTCCAGATTTAAACGACTTTCACATATCTGGTTTTTATATTTTCACTTTAATGCAATTGTTATTTATTTTTATTTGTCAGCCTGTTGTGTCCCACTTCTGGGCAAAGGCCTCCCTCTATTCCACGCGTCTCGTTCTATGGCAATATTACGCCAATCCTTCCGAAAGACGTCAAGATCGTGCCGCCATCTCCTTCGAGGTCTGCCGTGACGCCGCACTATGTTTGGTGTCCACTCGGTAGTTTACTTGACCCACAAGTCGTTTGGCATACGGCAGATGTGTCCGGCCCAGTCCCATTTAAGCTTAGCGGCTGTCAGGGCTACGTCGGCTACTTTGGTATTGAACGAAATTCAATTGTTACTTTTTATAATTTAATGTAGACCCCTGTCTGTCGAAAAATTACATTAATTACAAGTTTGGTGGAAAAAAACAGGTGTAGGTATTTTTGAAATTGAAATGTTAACCTTTTCGCCGCCATTGACTTTGATATAAAGTCTACTGCATCTACTACATTTCGTGCCCTGTGGGGCCACGCCTTTGTATGTTATACATAATATGTAATGCTTAATTCCTCATCCTATTTTCTCAGAAACTTTCGTATTTGTCATGCTAGTTCAGTCAAAGTCAGTATTTAGTTGTTGTACCGAGACATAACTGAAATAACAAGAAACGTTTTGTTTCCATGAATATACGAAGGAAAACAACTATGCACAACATCGTAAGTTGATATTAAACTTTCATGAGACTTATTTTATACTGTTTAGACGACAACGGTGTCTCTCACTTCAAGTCTTCGGTTTCAAGTGAGTGAAACCGTTCGGTTGTCGACTAAACATCGTACGGGTTGATTAGTTCACGTCACAGACAAAACATCCTCCAGGCTTAGCATAGTCGCGCTAACCCCTCTGCCACGCATACGGTAATTTTACTCCATGTACGAGCCGAAAGTGTCTTTGTGTGACGTCCGTGTCTTTGAACGGACCAATCAAGGCACGGGACTTCGCTCACCTCGTCCCGCGCACCCCCGCATTTTTGCCATCATCGGTTGCATGACTTGCATGAAATAATTGCTCTAAACTCGGTCTAGAGGATTCCTAGTCTATGGTTCACGTGCAATTTTTGACATGACGTTGAATGTTTATGATACTTTATTACTTCAGGCGGCGAAAATTATAACTGCCAAAGAGACACGTCAGACTTCCTATTTGTGCATTATGATGTATGTTTATTAGCTGTTAAGACTGCATCGAGCAAAATCAGCGAAAAAGGCAGTCACCGTTTAGTCGCTAGCGTTCACATCTCTTGATAAAAAAAATTATAATAAATGTCATTATTATCCCAAAGAGTGTGTTTACAACGAATCACCCTTGAAAATCTGAAATATTTTACAATATAATAAATACACTTATGCAAAGTTGTACCTAAAATGAGATGAACGAGTGTCAGCGTTTAGTAAAATTTGTATAAAAAAATCGATGCTCATGCTATAAAATCGAGTGATTTCGAAAGCCAGATAACTGGACTACAACGAATCAGGCTTTTCCTATTTTTCCTCTTAAAGGCTACAGACAAATTCAATCGTAAACGTAAACTTTCGTAAAATTTCCATACATCCGCCATATCTGTCAAATTCTCCTTTCAATCAGATGCCCGCTGGGCTTGGTTCAAAGCGGACGCGTACCAGGATCTCCCAGTTTGACAGTTTGAAATTCATATCCGTATACGAATGATGATACCAGTGAAAAACTGTGTTCAAAATAAATAGGGTAAATAAATAACGTCACACGGAGATCTAGAGGCATTAAAATTTCGACATCTTTTTATTCACAAGTCATAATACTTAAAAAATATAACAAATTATTTAATAAAATATATGAATACAACCAAATCAGTGTAATTAGCTTCTTCCTAATTCACTTAAAATGAAAAAAGTTTGAAGATTTGTTATTTCTTATTGGAATAAATTTTCATTGTGCTGGTATTCATGTTACGTCATTTTAAAAACATATATGACATAATGTCAATATACTAGATAAACAATTTATCAACAAAATTCTTCACATTTTAGCCTAAGCAATATAAATTATAAAAATTTTATTTATGAAGACGGAGCAATGTTGTTCACATAATTTCAGCAATAAAATTCTTAGTTTCAACTAGTTCTGTTGCTATTCTAAGAGCTATCACGAGCTCTGAAAGTTAATTCAATGATATATCATCAAGAAATTGAAATCAAGACTCGACCTGCAGTCTCAGCGAGTTTTTGTGGCTATATTATCAGTTGAAAGAACGATATTTAAAGCCAATACCAGCAGTGGTCTGTTTTACGAGTACCTATATTGGTTTCATGTGACGATGTTTATATAAATGTATCTATCAAACAACAACGTGCTTTTATTTCATTGATATTCGGTGCAAAACGATAACTCAGTAACGAAATAAAATTATGAGAAATGCCTTTGGTTTTTTTCAGTGAACGTTTATATTTATGAGGTCGTTTATAGGTAAGGTCTTATGTCTTATCAGCGTGGCTTTGGCCTTTGGACATTTTTGTAAAATTGCTTTGTAATAAGATAGGTGAGGTATCTACTTATATCCCTAATTGTAATAACCTTTTTTGAAATGAATTACAATTTAATTATTTAAATAAAAAAGTGGTCCACAATAATATACATCCGTTCGGTCCGCTAAAATAATATAAGTGCCCTTCATAATATTAAGTAGGTATATTTAAGATTAACAATCAGTAAACATCATTAATTACATTTTTCCTGTACTGAAACTTATAAGGTATGCCCACCAAATACGCTCATAAGAACGATATATTCGATAGATATAGGCTATGAACTATCTAATGATATACAGGGTGTAATCGTTAAGTGTAGCCAGGCTATAATTCCGTAAATATAACAGATATCAGAAAACTTCAAATTGATATCGAAAGTGCGTTACCCAATGAGTAAAATTACATTAATAACTTTTTTTAAATAAAAACAGAAATATCCCAGACATTAACTCTACTCTAAGACATTAACTCACAAACCCTCCCATACATTTAGTACGACGACTCGCCCTTCAAAGAACGTTGGTGTCGTAAGAGATAAAACTGCTTGAGATTCATTATTTGCGATGATAAACTGTAATAAAATAATAAAACTACCGTTTATGAAATAATAGATTTATTATTTAAAATAATAAAACTACCGTTTATGAAATAATAGATTTATTATTTCATAAACGGTAGTTTTATTATTTTATTACAGTGAGGGGTGAGTCGTCGTACTAAATGTATGGGAGGGTTTGACGTTAATGTTTGGGATATTTCTGCTTTTATTTAAAAAAGTTATTAGGAATCATCCATTAATTACGTCACATTAATTTCTAGGTTTTTTGACCCCTCCCCCCCTCCTTGTCACACTTGGTCACATTTTACAACTCCCTCCCCACCTGGTGTGACGTCACATTTTAGGTAATTTTGTTTTCAACGAAATGGGCAGTACTAACTCGGCATTATTAAAAAAAAAATATTTTTGGTAAAATAAATATATATAATTTTATAACACAAAACCAATTAGGAACGAAAATTACCTACATACTTCCAAAACCTCATTATTTAAATGTACTGCGAATAAAAAAATATAAATTAATTTTCGGTTACTGATAAATAGTGATGAAGTTAAAGTGACGTCAAAGTGTTTGTGACTCCCCCTCCCCATGTCACAACATGTCACATTTTCTTGACCCCCTCCCCCCCAAAACGTGTGACGTAATTAATGGATGACCCCTTAATGTAATTTTACTCATTGGGTAACGCACTTTCGATAACAATTTGAAGTTTTCTGATATCTGTTATATTTACGAAATTATAGCCTGGCTACACTTAACGATTACGCCCTGTATAAGTTACTTCGGGACGCGTCATGGTCATGGCCCAGAACCCATACTATCCGGGACACAGTTCTTTAATATTATGTGGGGCTAAAAAGGCCCTCTGTCAGTGCAGGTGACAAGGCCCGGTCCCGGGCCTTATTGAACGTATGAGATGGAATAGTAAATTTAAATATTTTAATATAGGTAATTATGAGTTTTTTGATTTCCCGATGAGTTTTAAGTAAGCATCACTTACTGACTTATAAAAGTATAAGCGTAGTACCTGCATTCTATTAAATGTTTTTAAAGCCTTATTATCAATAGAGCTTTAAAAATTAAGTTATAAGTAAAATATAATAAGCGTGTTTAGTTGTAAAAATATGTTACAAGACCTATATATAACTAATGAAGGGATAATTTTAGATATAAGTAGTTCACTTCGAGTAGGTAAAATAGACGATTTCTTATATCTTTAATAATAAAACTCCTAGTTTTAATTTGGTCTATGTCTACAAACCGCATACCTACCATCGCACACCACCACACTGTTAACTGACAGTTCGTAAACCTTATTACAAAAGGCATAAGGTCTACCGATGGACAGTTAAGAGCGTCGCCGTTTGTACCTATCTTAATACAAAAGTCAACAACGAAAATAAATAATTACCTAATAGAGTCTGGCTAGCCAAAAATTGTTGACAGATATTTCGTTGTTGTATCACCAATTGTCTATGATTTAAAAAAAAGCTAAAAGTGAGTTGTCAATTTATGTCATTCATTCAAATTGTTTGCGGTTTATAAGGGGTTTATTGTTAATAATATTAATAATTTCCATACTGAGTGATGTTCGCAAACTATTATTTAAGCTCGTAAATAATTACGACAATGTGCGAAGTCGACGTGTAGCGTTGTATAACGAAAAACTGCAATGTTTACAACTCCTAACCAAATGTAAACAAATTAGGAGGTTGGTGCTCTATAAATATTTTGATACTTTAAGTACTAGTTCTAACATTTGCCTATTACTTTGATTAAGTACGTGAATTTATTAATGCCTGAATCTCATAAATAGGACAAGTGTATAAAAAAACGGATAAACTAAAAGTTCTGAAAAATATCTATAAAATCTAAATATTGGAACGTAAACATATGTGTTTGTTGTTGACTGTACTTTAAATAGTGGTAGAAATTATGTAAGCTGACTTTGAGTGCACGTAAACTTTTATTTAGCTTATTTCCATAGGTACCTTACTTGTGCACAGAATACCAAAAATATTATCTAGTATCAAAACTATAATTCCTACTAAGCAAAGTGTGACCAGCCCAAGATTTTTTGAATTTCCCGCCAATAATTTAGGTAAAATTTCAGTAGCCAGACTCTACGTCACATACCTATGACATGACATGAACAAACAAGGAAAGCTATATATAAAAAGTGTTTTTTCTCTGTCTTCTCACAAAGGAAAGTTTGACAGTTTTAATTCCTCAAAGGAGGTCAGTAGTTAACACTAAACTCGAAACAGCACCTTTAAAAAAACATTAGGGGTCACTGACCTGTCCCAGTAAATTGAGGTAGTGTGCGTGAGCTGCGTTTGTGCGTGAAATGGGGTAATTTGACAGAATCTGAAAATTTACCCTCCTCTACGCCCTCTTAACTAAATTATCGGAACCACGTAAAATGTTATCTGCTGTGTGTTTTGGGGTGCCGCGCTTTAATAGATGAAGCAGAGTAGAAATATTATATACAGTAGTTTACCTTCGAAAACAAAACCATAAGGACAAGTGTAACCTTCATTGACCTTGATTAAAGCGAATATCGTTATACCTACATCTACGTCATTATATGTCGACCGTTTAACTGAGACAGTTGGTAAGGAATTATTTGACTTTTTTTGTGGTAATATCGTTTATATTTTTGGAATCTTAACTTACAACCCTTCTGGTGTAGCGGCTGGTAATCGCATACCACCAGCCGATTCGTCTGCTACCTTGCCTCCCATATAAATCTTTGCTTCGTGTTTACATCGGCGACATTCGATTACTTCCATCATTTATTGTCAAAAAGTCTTGACAGTAAAATAAAGGATGACTCACGTTAGACCGGGCCGTGTCCAGGCCGCAGCTCGGCGCTTACTTTTCTATGACACGACAGGTGATCATGTGATGCTTTCCATAGAAAACGATGCGCCGGAAGCTCCGGCCCGGACACGGCCCGGTCTAACGTGAGTCAAACTTAAATTGAATAAAGTAGGTACCGCTGAAAATCCGCATCATCTATTTCTCCAGTCTTTCTTACCGCAGACG
Organism: Cydia fagiglandana; assembly: GCF_963556715.1. Classification (NCBI taxonomy): domain Eukaryota; kingdom Metazoa; phylum Arthropoda; class Insecta; order Lepidoptera; family Tortricidae; genus Cydia; species Cydia fagiglandana. The sequence goes on along the minus strand of NC_085959.1, from coordinate 37,479,476 downwards.
GAATGTAAGTGATAGTTTACACTACACTCCATCGGCTATCGATTGCCTGTGATGTTTTGTACCACGCAATGGAGTAATAGCTCTCCTGTTTGCACGTTGTAATTTGGGGTAAAATGTTATTCACTTGGATATGAAGGCCGTCTATTTGTGGAAAACTAACAGCATGCATATTCATTTGGTTGGTACTATACTGATATACGTTAATAGACATTTTTAGGGTTCCGTACCCAAAGGGTAAAACGGGACCCTATTACTAAGACTTCGCTGTCCGTCCGTCCGTCATCCGTCCGTCCGTCCGTCCGTCCGTCCGTCCGTCTGTCACCAGGCTGTATCTCACGAACCGTGATAGCTAGACAGTTGAAATTTTCACAGATGATGTATTTCTGTTGCCGCTATAACAACAAATACTAAAAACAGAATAGATTGAAATTGAAGATTTAAATGGGGCTCCCATACAACAAACGTGATTTTTGACCAAAGTTAAGCAACGTCGGGAGTGGTCAGTACTTGGATGGGTGACCGTTTTTTTTTGGGTTTCTTTTTGTTTTTTTTGCATTATGGTACGGAACCCTTCGTGCGCGAGTCCGACTCGCACTTGCCCGGTTTTTTTAAATTTAATAATGTCATTATGTAATACGTCATTGTAATGAAATTATCTATCAATGAAATGAAATTATGTGTGTAGTAATTAAAAGCCGGTTTATAGCTGACTGACGTTTATTGTCAAATTATCTGAAATCTCATGTGCCAGTATAGTAACAACCTTTTTACAATCGTAGCATCTCTCCCTCTTAAGTTAGCTACCCGGTATAATAAAATAAAGTTTTAACTAAACGTTTAAACGATTTACCATAATCCTCCTCCTCCTCCTCCTCCTGTATTATTTACTGACTAACACTACACTTACTTAGCTAGACTTTTGGGCCCGCATCCAAGCGCGCAACGCACGGGCGGAAGCATCGGGCGGTGGCGCGGCCGGAGCAATCGGAGCATCCAACGTTGGCGTAAGGACTCCCGCGCTACCGGGAAGGTACTGCGTCAAAGGCTGCTCTGGTGTTGCCAGAGCTTCACCGTCCGATACATCCTCAAACGCTTCGTCAGCACCCATACCCTTGATTTACATGCCTTCGCCATTCGATTCCCTGACCCATATCAACCGTATACGAAACTGGACCAGTATGCGACTTAACCCTACCTTCGGACCACTTCTCCCCCCTTACGATCACAGTTACGATAGGTATTGGAAAAGAAACGTATTAAGAGCAGTAGGTACGTCCGCGCCTTCGTGTAGAGCTCTTTTCATAGCTTCTTTAATTGTTTTTGTCGCATTTTCAGCGGCACCGTTGCCTTATGGCCTGTATGGTGCTGACGTAACGTACTTAATACAATATTCTACAAAAACTTCTTAAACTCATTAGATAAGAATGACGGACCATTGTCGGTCACGAGCTGCTCAGGAAAGCCAAACCGCGCAAATACAGATCGGAACGCAAGGATAGTTGTACGAGCGTCCGTGTTTCTCATCCTCACAGCTCGCGACAGACGGCCACTCAAACAGAACATAACCATGAATTCTATTTAACACGGAATCCTTCTGCGTTTCGTATTTGAAACTAACTGGTGACGAATCTTCAACTAATTGAACATAGCTTACAGACTCCGAGGCTATAGGCGCTGCTATCAACATAATGCGCGTTTACCTAACAAAACTAGTGTCGCCTCTAAAAAGGCCTGCTTACAAGCAGAATCCCATTTCCAAACTTTGGTTCTTACCAACGCATGCAACGGATGCAACAAAAAGGGCTTACATGTGGTATAAACTTTCCGTAATAATTCAACATCCCGAGAAAACTTTTAAGTTACGATACCTACGTCTTTCGGTTCTGGAGCATTGGAAATGGCCTCTAGCTTAGTCCTATCTGGTCGTTAACCATCTTTGTTAATAATGAAACCTAAATAATTTACTTCATTTTGTAACAACTTACATTTGCTTAATTTTAAGGTCATTCCCATGGTGCGTATAAGCGTTCAAGTACAGCGCGCAAGTTTTGCATGTGCGGCATTAGGCCCGGTCACGCAAATGTCATCCAGGAAAACAACACAATTAGGAATCCCGCGCAGAGTTTCCTCCATAAGCTTTTGGAACCTCCCCGGAATGCCCAAAAGCCCATACGGTGTGCGACGGTACACAAAAGTACCCACATGAGTGATGATTGCAGTGTACGGCTGCGAGTCCTTCGTCAACAGACACTGTTCGTAAGCGTGACGTAAATCCAGTTTAATGTACTGCTCCCCCCCGCTAAGATTAGCGAACAGCTCCACTAAGATGCGAGGTAAAGGATAATAGTCACGCTTAAGCTTAGGATTTACCGTCACCTTGCAATCACCACAAATGCGCAATTCTCCATTTTGTTTAACTACCGGTACTATTGGTGTTCCATAGTCAGAATGATCAACTCGGCACAGGGTTCCGTCGCGGTCCAGACGTTCAAGTTCGCGTTCAACCCGTTCGCGCAACGCGAGCGGTACCGGCCTCGCACGAACATAAACAGGGTCGTGTTCTGTGAGCTGTAATTGAATGCCTTTTTTACAAGTACCTAATTTATCCGTGAACACCTCTGGGAATTCACTACACAGCTGGGTCACCAGTCTGTCCTCCTCCACTATCTCATTTATAAATCCTCATCAGATTCTTCGTCCATGTAATTTTGCCGTCCGAACTGTCGACAAGCCTCATCGCGTCCTTGACCGCACATCACCTTCAAGTGACCGCGCGTGTTGCATTCATCACAGTTGTAATGCATATATTTACACTTGTCCGGCCGGTGCGCCTTCCCGCACCGCCAGCACTGCGCCTGGTTGCCGCGCGCCGTGCCGCCCCGGGCCGCGGCCGCGCCGCCGCCGGCTCCGGGCCCGCGCCTGTCGCGCCGAGCACTCGCGTGATGCAAACCTTCGCCATTATCGCCGCCGCCGCCGTCGCAGCCCGAGGTGCTCCCCGGCGCCACCACTGCGCCGCTCACCTCCGCGTGCTTCTCCGCGGCCTCTAGGGCGAGAGCCAGCTCCACCGCTTCTTTATACTGAATATTTTTTTCAGCGAATATCCGAGATCGCATCGCCTCGTTTGCCAGTCCCGACACGAACTGGTCGCGCAGATTCTCCTCGAGCTTGGTGCCGAAACTGCAAGTGCTCGCTAAATGCTTTAAGTTCTGCAAATATTCTGCGAGCGGCTCGCCGACTCGCTGTCGGCGCAGCCTAAAGACGTGCCGCTCGGCAATCTCGGATCGCTGCGGTTCCAAATGATCAGTTAATAATTTTACCAGCTCTTCAAATGTTTTGGCCTCAGGAAGTGTCGGTGAACACAAATCGCACATAAGAGTATACGTGGCATGCCCGACAACTGTTATCAGCAGAGGCACCTTCAGTTCGGTCTTCACTTCATTTAACTTCATGTACTGTTCCACTCTGCGGATATATGCCGGCCACTGTTTAGATGTCAAGTCAAACGGTTCCAACTTCCCGAAAGGCATTTTTAAATACTAAATAGCCCGATAAATTAACTGAAAATACAAATAAAATCCGAAATCCTGTCGCCAATGTAGTAATTAAAAGCCGGTTTATAGCTGACTGACGTTTATTGTCAAATTATCTGAAATCTCATGTGCCAGTATAGTAACAACCTTTTTACAATCGTAGCAATGTGGATACTCTTATCTACTTATATATCTATATTGAACTGCGCGAGACATACCTACTCGTACTATTATGTAGTTACCTATAAAATAACACCAAAAATATAGTCTCATTTAACTTGCATGATTTTATTATAGGCCGACACACAGGCACGACAAATACAACGGGACAGGTGAAAATTAAATAAGAGCTTGTAAAAAAAATAAAAGCGTTTAAAATATTTATATCGGTATTTACTACTATAGGTACCTAAGTACTTTTTCTCTCGAATGTTGGTTTTACAAGCGCTACACGACGTTATTTAAATCTATAAATAAATATTATCATTTTTAACTTTTCTTTCTGAGCACGTCTCCTGCTGTGAAGATACAATATCCATATTGAATGATCTCCCCGAAATTTAATATTCATTCGACATAGTGCGTAACCTCATTTGAGATAATCCTTAAGGGAATAAATCTTCTACCTACATATTTCTATTTGTAGTTTATTTTTAGTATCTCTAAAAATAGGTCACAACGGTGCACTGTGAACGAGATTTCAGTATCAGTTCAATACAATCAGCGAGAAATATCAAATGAGGCTTGCTGTCCATTACACACTGCCGTAGTGAAACGACGACTATTTCTCTTTAGTAACGTAAATCCTATTTTCCTCGTTGGATACTGATGTTGTGGAATTTAATTTATAATTACCATAGCTAGAGATAGACCAAGAAAAGAAAAGTGCAGCGATCTTGATAGCCCAGGCAGTGCAAGTGTGATTTTAAACATCAAACTTCTATGAAATTATGACGTACAAATAACACTTGTATGTACTGCGTGGGCTATCAAAATCAATGCATTTTCCTGGTCTAACTCTTTACCCCTTAACCCGTTATGCTTTATTTATTTAAGAACCACATGCTTCGCCTTTTTACATTATTCTTTAAGTCAAATTTACTTTTACTCTAAGGTCATGTAACATTTTTTATTTCAATTGGCCTCAGGTATTCATAGTTAAATAAAACCTTTGAATTCTTACCAAGCACCTTCTATTAGATTTATCGCTGTTTCCGCTCCAGCCAAACCCAACTCAACGGAGATTACCGGCGAACTATATTTATGAGAGTAATTTTATTGCCGCTATTAAAATCGATTAGCAACTAAAATGAACCAATAAATCATTCACGGTAAATTGAAAAGATATTTTCTATGATAAATAAAAATGGCAGCCCATTTTTATTTATCATAGAAAATATAAACGTAAACTCATTGTTGTGAAAAATATGAATAAATTTTCAGCTTAAAAATATAATGGCGTAGCCTTCATACCGCTGAGTTGCTAACAAAATTTTTGATCAACAAGATTTTGCGAATAGTCAGCGGTAAATGCTTAAGTAGACTGCTGCTAAGTTGCTAAGTATTTATATAAAATATAAGAGGCACATAAATTGAAAATGAACTGATATTGTGTGCGAAGGTCACATTACAGAATTTGGTTTGTAAGGACCATGAGCGATAATGAAGATAAAATTGTTATTTACGATACAAGTGCGGAAAAATAGGACCATATGTACTGTAAGGGTCATAATAGTTAACGATGTAGTTTGTTTGTACTTATATATTTTTGGTGCATGGTGCATTTACTTTAATAAATTAGGTATATTACACATGTAAGTATTTACTTTTACACAATAAAAAATGTGGATAAAGATAATTGTAAGTTACCTATTTAATTATATAGTCACGCTCTGTGATTGTTATGCCATTTAGGGTTCTACCTTGATTGGAACTTTCATAGCGTTAGTATGGTACAACCAATTTAGCTAGGACTCTAAATGGCGTAACAATCGCGGAGCGTGATGGTACAGTCGCCATCAGATATATCGGAGCGGCCAAGGTGTTCACAATATCTGAATACGCACTCTAACGCCCTGACAATAGAGGCGTGTTCAGATATGTGAGCACCTTGGCCGCTCCGGTATATCTGATGGCGACTGTACTTACTTGTAGTGCTGTCATTGTTCCTATATTGTGTTATCAGCACTTGTACCCACGCCGAACCGACAATGGGGATTAGAAGATTTAAGGGCTTTCGCATCAACGCGTAGGTACAGTCAAGGAATTTAAATTCCGACCCATTTCGTACTTTGTCACAGTGACAATCAATATGAAAGCCGCTAGAGACCTCATACGGTTGTCACTGTGACAAAGTACGAAATGGGTCGGAATTTAAATTCCTTGACTGTACACAAATTACGACAAGAGGTGTTACGAAAAAACCTCTGTGCGAATACGCGAATACTTTTTGAAGTGAAAACTTCTTTAGCGGCGCTGTGCACTTTTTAAGATGGGGAAAAATGTTAAGCTCGAGACAGCGTAAGGCGTAACCCTCTCTTTCTACCGCGCGGCGAAAATGCATGCCTGAGCCTGCTGTTTCGTTCAGGCGGCGCAGGGCGCTTGCGTGACGTCATGTGTGACGGACAATGTCATTGTTTTTTTATTTAAATGCCATCTAGTGAGTTTCTCTGATAATAACTACATAGTTACTTGTAGTACTTACTGTCATCAAAAAGAATAGATAGTATAGAGGGGTACTGTCATTGTCAATTTTGTAGTCACGGTTTATTTACTGCCATCTATCGACACACGATTAAAACTTGAAATAAAATTGAAAATGTATAAATTAATCAAAATATGTTTACGGATAAATGATTCATAATTTTTATTGTTCCATACTGACCCATGTTCTTTCACTGATATGTGTTAAAATTGTTAAATACCAAACGGTCTCGTTAACGCCATCTAGCCGAGAAGAGGCCAAAGGTAATGGCGCCATCTATTCGAGAATGACTTTTTCTTGGCCGTCCAGGCACGATTTTTTCTTAGACTTTATTTATCTTATACGGAGTTATATATTGTGTTATCAGCACTTAATTGTACCCACGCCGAACCGACAATGGAGATTAGAAGATTTAAGGGCTTTCGCATCAACGCGTAGGTATTTACACAAATTATTCGTAACGACAAAGATATAGGTATGTAACTCCGTATAAGATAGGAAAAGTCTAAGGAAAAAAACTTGGCTCGGAAATCAAGAAAAAGTCCTTCTCGAATAGATGGCGCCACACCTTTGGCCTATACTCGGCTAGATGGCATTGACGACACCGTTTGATATTTAGCAATTTTAATAAATATCAGTGAAAGAACAAGGGTCAAAGACATATAAAAATAATAAATAAATAAACAAATCATTTATCCATATTTATATATTTTTTTGATTTTTATTTATACATTTTTAATTTTAGTTTTAATCGTGTGTCAATAGATGGCAGTAAATTTACTGTGACTACCTTTACTATGAGAGTAACCCTCTATTATACTATCTATTCTCTTTGGTAACGACAAGAGGTGTTGCGGAAAAACCCCTGAGCGAATACGCGAATACTTTTTTGACTAATAATAAGTCACAAGTACAATGACCACGATTAATTATTTAGGTATAAATGTAGTTAATTTTTTATGCAATCAAATAAGAAACCCCATTTTAATTGTTTTTGTTTTGAAACTGTTAGAATACCTAGATATAGTATTTCAGCTGTCAACAGTGACATTTCTGGATCAGAATATATCCATATCAGTGAGTAGGTACTTATGCCTTCGTCGGTCGCGGGTGGTTTCCATCAGTTCGTCCCGGATGGCGCCGGGTCAAGCTGATTGTACCCTTTCATGTTTTTATCATCTAAGTGCCACATGTACCTTCCCACTAACCCGGGGTTAACCGGATACACCGTTAACCCAGTGTCGAATTGTAGTGGTAACCATGGTAACTCCAGGGTTAACCGGTTAACCTCGGGATCGTGGGATGATGCAAGTGGCCCTAAGATGGTAAAACATAAAGGGGCCCACTGATTAACAGTCCGCCGGACGGTATCGGCCTGTCAGTTGTTTGGAACTGTCAAAACTTTTGTTCTAACTGACAGGCCGATACCGTCCGGCGGACTGTTAATCAGTGGGCCCCTTAACACACATATCCCGATGCAATCAAAGTCCATTTGTACAAGCCCGACTTGGACCCGAATCGATCCTGTCGCTGCCACGAGAGCAATAAATATATAAACACCAATACCCGGTCTGATGAATATGCAATGAGTCGTCGGCGTGTATAGTCCGGCAAGAAAGAGTAGATATTTATCGAGCATCACTTAAGCCGACCACTGACTAACAGTCCGCCGGACGATATCGGCCGGTCAGTTGTTCGGAACTGTCAAAATTTTGTTCTAACTGACAGGCCGATAACGTCCGGCGGCCTGTTAGTCAGTGGTCGGCTTTATACATATGTATAAATAAATACTAGCATAGCATCTGTCAAGTTTACTTCAAGTTCCGCCTCCAGGGGACAGGGAGAGAATTAGGATTAGAAATTAGCCGCTTACTGACACAGACCGAATTCCACGCGGGCGGAGCCGCGGGCACAGCTAGTGTATAAATAAATATAATATTATATATAGGACATCCTTACACAAATAACAACGTTCATTTGGAATTGATTTCGTTTGATTTTCCTTGCGTTGGTGTGGTGAAAAATTATGTGTATAACTCGGTAGCAAAATTAGTTTAACCACTCGTGCCTTGAAACCTTGCTTTATTTGATGTTGATACCCGAGCAAGCGAAAGATTCTAAAATATAACCCCGTGGTTGCACGCTCGTGCGTCTCGTGTGGTTGGAAAATGGAATCTTGATTGAAAATCAAATTGAAATCATCTTGAAGAAATTGTTTTTAGCTTTAAGTAACAAAAATTATAGATAGACCATTAAGATGGTAAATAGGCTATGGTTTTAGTGCCTATGAAATGTAACACCTTCATTTAAACCCTTAGTCACAATCATTAATGAGTATTATGATTATGATTATAATGATGAAATTACTTATATAAGTTGGTAGGCATTCTGTATTATTTCGTTTTTGGTACACGGAACATTTTGTCCGAATACCTCTTAATCGAGTATTTCTCTGTTATTTAAGGACGCCAGGATCCTTCTGGGAAAACATTTCGTTATTAATACGAAGGACTCATTTCTTGGTTATTATTTTGTGCTGTTTACTTTACCCGTTGTTTTATGGGTTGAAATGAATGAATAAATCTGGGCTTTGTATGTGCGGGTAGGGTACAGAGACTGTTCGGAAAGAGAAGAGTCGTGGAATGTAATTTCCGCACAGACTATTTAGATATGTATCGCCGGCAGAGTTGAATTAAAGTTGACAGTCCATTTCCAACGACAGCTGCACTACTGTTGCGACGTTAAGTACTGTCATTTTGTCTTGTCATTCATTTCACTATGGAAATTGACAATAAGAGTGACATTCCATTTCCAACTGCAGCTGCAATACTGTTCATTTTACTATGGAAATTGACAGTGACAGCGACGCGTTTCTTTAGTAAAATGAACAGTATTGCAGCTGCAGTTGGAAATGGAATGTCACTCTTAAAGTGACATTCCATTTCCAACTGCAGCTGCAATACTGTTCATTTTACTATGGAAATTGACAATGACAGCGACGCGTTTCCATAGTAAAATGAACAGTATTGCAGCTGCAGTTGGAAATGGAATGTCACTTTAACATCGACGTGTCGGAGCAGTATTGCAGCTGCGGTCAGAAATGGAATGTTATGTTAACGACAGCGTTATTTTGTCACCCACCAACGGAGCGGCAGCTGACATAAGGTTAGGCTTAGCACCTTCGCAAATGTGTATGCAGGGGTGCAAAGCTAATATCTTTGCTGATTGTACACCTTAAGATTTAGAAGTAACCACTTTACGAATTATCTCCGTAAGCTATGACCGACAAAAAAAGCTACGGATGGTAGTCCCTAATAGCTTGTGTTATAGGCAGACATCGAACATTTTCCAGCATTTTTGGTGCCGCGGAGTGGTGTTAACGAAATTGGTATAAATCATTTCAACCCTAATGATTAATTAGTTGAAATTATCTATAGGTACCAATTCCGTTAACACCACTCTGCTGCACCAAAAACGCTGGAAAATGTACGATCATGGTTATAGGTGTGTAGTGTAACGGTTTTTTTCATTCATGAGGAATAATTTAAATGTAAACAGATTTTTTTTGCCTAATCCGATTCGCCCTATGATGCGATTCGGCCTCGGTCTACACTATCTACATATACCGGGTGTGTCCTGAAACGCGCAAAAAATTTAACTGTAGGCTGTAGTCTTCAAAGTTACTAACATTAGTACAGCGACTTTTAAAGATTATGAAGACTTTATCTTCGTATTTTTCCATATTTTTTATAAAAATAAAATTTTATGTTCAATGTCGACGATGACGACCGGTCTGGCCTAGTGGGTAGTGACCCTGCCTATGAAGCCGATGGTCCCAAGTTCGAACCCTGGTAAGGGCATTTATTTGTATTATGATACAGATATTTGTTCCTGAGTCATGGTTGTCTTCTATGTATTTAAGAATTTATAGTTATCTGAGTACCCACAACACAAGCCTTCTTGAGCTTACCAATTTGTGTATTGCGTGGCTTAGTCAATTTGTGTAAAAATGTCCTATAATATTTATTTATTTATTATGTACCTACAGTTTAATTTTTGGCTTGTATTACTTACAGGACGTGTGTATTACGGTATACGTATAACTCAACTGTTTCGTATAAGTATTTTATCACAGGTACATATGTACTTACATATTAATTATACTGTGAAAATATTAGTCTTTCACACCTACCTACAAAGTATTTGCCGAATTCAACTGGTATTCAAGTAAAAAGTGGGTGATTAATGACCTACGTGCGTTTAAAACTGACGCCGGCCATATTTCGACAATGACGAAGTGCCACAATAATAAATTACTCAAAATGAAATTGCAAAAAATATAATTGACGATGCATTAAGCCAGAAATTTCAGTTAGAGGCGAATTTCCATCGTGTTTTGGCTATTACCTTAAGTGGTCTGCCGCGCGAGCGTAGTTAAGTTTACGTTTTACTGAATGTCTGATAGATTTAGGTAAAATTCTGAATGAAATAACAAATTCAGATAAACAGTACAGTCTGGAAATTCCCGGGCATGACTTAAAAAGCGAATTAAAAGAAAATATTTAAATGCAGTTATGGGTCTTTTTAAATATAAAAGAAATTTTCCTATAAATAAAATGAGCTAACTGAAGTCACTTTCCCCAAGGGCCCATATTTGTTTTCCACCCTGTATATGGAGATAAGAATTCCAAATAAAAATATATATATTTTGTTTCACGATAGGCGTTATTTTTAATAACGTGCAGTATTTTTTAATAAAGCCGTACTCTCCAATACGCCTGCTATGTAATTTAGTTTTCACAAAAGGCAGCTTGGCCTGTAAATATAAAAAATATTGAACATTGCATTGTATATTTTTTGTTTCATTTTTTACTGCGGCTCTGTCGTAATATAATCAATCTCCATTGAAGGCTCTTTGTGGTTTCGTCGCATTTTTTATATTTCCCTCCCTTGAATAACGAGGGTACCGTGCCCTAACATCAACCACCCCCGTGATATAGCCACCACGATTAATATGAAAAATAAGTGGGTAATATTACCGCCGGTGACCCATAGAGCGTTTTCACAATGTCCGATCTGATATCGGATGTCGGATGACCTTTGGAGAAACACTTGAATTGAACGAAGTGAGGGAATGTCATTATAATCGCCATATTTATAACAATTTGATGTTAATTATGACATTGCCATACTTCGACATTGCAAATACCATGCAATCTATTGAATCGAGTCATTTTATTTTTGCAATAACGCTTCTTTTTGAACAGCAAACAAACGCATAAAAAAATATAAAAAGATACTTATACTTGGTCAAGCAGAACTTGTCAGTAGAAAAAGGCGGCAAATTTGAAAAATGTAGGCGCGAAGGGATATCGTCCTATATAAAATTTGGATTTCGCGCCGTTTTTTACTGACAAGATTTGCTTGACCAGCTATATTACTTTTTTTAGTGGTATCCGACACCCGATAACGGATCAGATAATGTGAAAAAGCTCTTAGTTACAGTCGACGTCAAAGATATGTTTACACTTTTGTACCTTATTCCTTTGTGATAAGGCGGAAAATATAAACATATCTCTGACGCCACAGTCGCCATCAGATATATCGGAGCGGCCGAGGTGCTCACAAATATCTGAACACGCCTCTATTGTCAAGGCGTTAGAGTGCGTGTTCAGATATTTTTGAGCACCTCGGCAGCTCCGATATATCTGATGGCTACTGTACCTATACGAAAAAATTTGAAAAGGTGTTTTCGTAACAAAACGCAAGTCTACAATAGGACGTTAATCAACCTCTAGCGGCCCATAAATTAGGTACTGCTTGACAAGACAAAAGCAATTATGAGTTTATAAATCTCTCTCGTGACAGATGGGTTTTTTTTTATACTAAAAAAATCCCTTCTAAACACCCCGTTTATCGCTCATGACATGACTCAGTCATCTTGGAATAATTTATTATGAATAGCGACTAGCATATGACAGCTTTTCAAGAAGCTATCACAGATTAGAATTAGGTAGTCCAATCGCTCAATAATATTATCTTGCTACTAACAAGCATATTTAAGTTAATATATTATGTTTCTTAGAATCATAAAGAAGTAGAGAGCCTATTATAGAGCAAAGTATATATTTAATACTATTAGAATTATTAGAACAAATTAAATTATATTCAGAAAATATTTTCATTTGTTTTTATGTCAAGTAAACACTACTTTATAAAAATTATAAATTATAAGCTGAAATAAATGTCATATACTAAGAAAAAATTACCAAAGCCGTCAGTGCCCCAGACTGGAATCGAACCAGCGTCCTCTACTATGGCGGCAGGTGCCTGTGCCATCCCAGCCTGCCTGCCAGGTGTGCCTGAGGTTTTGGAGGCCTTGGTCACTCCTTCTTAGTATATAAAATTTATTTCAGTTTATATTTTTAATGCAATTTTTTTATGACTAACTGTTGATATTTAATGGTTTTTATAAGATTAATGTATACTTAGTATTATAGTTGACATAAAATATAATGTAACCATTTTTCCATTTCAAAAGTAATAAAAAAGCTTTAAAATCTTTATCCGCAATTTTGGAACTTTTCTATTTAATAACCATTTTAATACGAGACTTTTTAATGCCACATTTTTTTTATGATAAAATGCTAATATTTTAGCCACTTATCTAGATTATTCTATAAAAAAGTATTACCTTGTGCAATTAAAATTATCCTCATAAATAATACATTTAATGCGACTAACGACGGAGGCCATTTTCCGCTACTTCGTTACCCCCATTAGGAAAAAGGCACGACTTTAATAAAATTTGCCCTGTGACTTTATTTTTTGTCATAGCAATTTAAGGGCGGCTTTTTTACTTGGTCAATAAAAAGGTAACGTTTCTTGTGCTTACGATTTTGTAAATTCACCTTCATTTTTTCACTTAGATATAAAGAATGACTCACGTTATACGGGGCCGTATCCGGGCCGGAGCTTTCAGCGCTCACTTTGACACGTCAGGCGATCACGTGATACTTTCCATAGAATACGATGCGCCGGAAGCTCCGGCCCGGACACGGCCCGGTCTAACGTGAGTCATCCTTAATATTCCATTACTAATACTAGTCGCGCAAAATATATATTTAAAAAATCACTAATATTTATAACAAAAAAAAATATCATACCTTTATTTTCCATGTTTACAATCCCGAATTTCCTCGGACGCTCAAAGACGCAACTCAGAAAACATCACAAAAGTTCGCAAAACTGAAAAAAAACAATTTAAGAACCACCACTGAATTTTTGAAAAACGATCATTATTTGAATTTCAATACAAATGAATCACTCGGGCCGTATTCGAGAAAAAAGAACTTTTTTATTCCACAGAGTATCGCAAAAGTAGAGTTGCGTAGAGGCGTATATCTCTCGAAGCGTCCAGAGAGCAACTGAACCGGGGGCGAAACAGACGCGCGTACAGGTTTACCGACTCCATAATGCGTTCAACGAGGACCTTAACCACATTGAAATAACGCCCATTATTGTATAAATTTTAGAACAGGGAGTTGGGCTAGCTAGAACAGAAACTTCATGCGCATAACATGCAACAAGTTCATGACCAACGACGCTTAGGGTGGTATTCCATCTGCGGCATCTGCCCAATATCTTGGTCCAATGTCATTACGTCTCACTCTCTCATTAAGCAAAATCTGGGACAAAATACACATAGACGAAGAAATTGGACAATTGGAAGGCCGCGAGGACTTAAATTATGATAGGTATTTAGGTGGGACCTGTTGAAAACGGAGGGTCGAAAAAGACTCGATTATTTAGTCATATATTTTCCATTTAAATATATTGGTGCGAGAAAAATTTAGTTTTCGAGAGCCTACGGGCACTACGAATAGGTAAATGATTGATTATTTTCCCCTACCGGAGCGCTCTACGGTGGATTTTGCTACAAACATAAGGCTCGTTGGCTACGGCGTAGCGCTCGTAGCGCAGAAAAATAAAGTCTTTTTGAAATAAAACCGTGATTGGAATTTTTAAGAAACACTAGGGTCAATTTTTGAAGAGGGTGTTTTTTCGACATTTGTATGGCAATTTTTTATTTTAGAAAAATCTGATTTATAATCATCGTTTTAGGAAGGGTTCTTAACAATAAAAAATATACTGTAGGAGGCACCTCTGTACTTTTTATAGTTAGCTAGATATGGACGTTTAAAGATCTACATTTGTATGACACTATTTACCCATTTGTAAGGCGCTTTTGACATGTATACGGCATTTTTTCGACATTATATGGCAGTATCATCATGTATATGCCACTATTTATTATTTTTGTTGCATTTATAAGACCCTGACGACATATGTATTACACCTTCTCGACATCTGTATGGCACTATGTCGACATTTGTATGCCACAATCGACATTTATACGGTCAAAATAGCCGTATAAATGTCGCCATACAAATGTCGCGACATGTCGCCAATAATATTTTTAGCGATATTTCCTACACAATACAACAGATTCACTTATTTATTTTACTATATATTTTAACACTATATTTGCAACTATTATTATAAAAGAAATATTTTTATTCCAACTATGTACCAACGTATTCAGCGTCCATACAAATGTCGTTGTAGTCGTACCAAAATATATCGAAAGAGATTTTTATCTGTTTTTAAATAAATTAAACTGTTTCCGGGTTTACATTTGATGTCAATCGATGCCCAACTAACCACACTATTGCGTTGTAAATTTAATCTAACCGTTATTGAATAGACAAAGAAGATTATAGGGGTATATTTAAGTCATAACAAAACAGGTGCCGCGCGGGACAGCGATAAAAAGGCTTCCCTTGTTTTATTAAATAACGCATTAATTTATCAATATGATTAAATCAATTATCTAGAAAATGCTCTTTATAGAAATACAAAGTTGTTTATAATACGTTGCCTACATCCAAAGTTATGATTTTTTTTATTGCGCGATGCCGCGACTGGGACACGCGAAAAACGGCAAATTTCGCCGTTTTTGGAACTTCAAATGCGATTTTGTCAGGACCAAATAATATTTTTGGTACAGTTGTGCATGATTTTTAAAGCTTATAATACACTGAATGAAAATATATACATACCCAGTCTTTTAGTCCTATGGACTTCGAGTTTTAGCCGTGGGACAGCAAAAAATGCCTATTTGAAAATTGACCCACAATGACCTCTCACGTAGAATGATGGTTCATATGATAGTTCGTTCCATTTTTTTTTGGTTGGGCTTAGTTTAATACATAATCGATACAATAAATGTTGTTATCGTATCTAAACAAAATAACATGCTAAACTTCCAAACAAAAATTAAATTAAATTAAATTAAGTATTAATTCAGAAAGCCACCTCCATTTAAAAATGAACTGTCATAGGGTCAACTATCGTTTATTTTCGCGCTTTTCGGCCCGATTCAAGCTTTAAAATACGTCAATTAATAGATCTAGACACGATGGATTAGATATGCCAGTGTCTAGTGTGACATTTTTTGAAACTTTTGCCACTGACACATCTAATCCATATCGTTTCTAGATCTTCTAATTGGCGTATCTTAAAGTTCGAATCGGGCAAACTGGGTGTGACTCGTACAGTCGCCATCAGATATATCGGAGCGGCCAACGCGCTCACAAATATCTGAACACGGCTCTATTGTCAGGGCGTTAGAGCGCGTGTTCATATATTGTGACCACCTTGGCCGCTCCGATATATCTGATGGTGACTGTACATAACACGCCTTTTGTCATGGCTTGCGTTTACTTCGTTTTGTTCTGCTTTGTATAGGCTATAAAGCCTTTGTTAAAGGGTCATCTACTATTTTCATTTCATTGTTAAATAGGAATTTCATTAGACGTCGCAGAACCAGATGGGATTGCTGTACATTCCATTTACTGATTGGTTTAGCAAACAATATTCATTCGCTGTTCGAACTGTAACTAAACCATGGTATAATAATATACTCCGCCTAGTACTCTCTTCCCGTCTTTTCGTGGTCACGTGACTGACACAAGCCTACGTCATCGTGCGACAGCGCTATATGATAATATGCGATAGCGCTATATAAAGTGGCAATGTTATTGTGACGTAGGCTTGTGTCACTCTGGGGAGAGAAGACCATGTTTTAAATATTAGACTATGAACAACAAACAAATACCTTTAATACTTGTATAATATAATTTCAAAATATTTATTACATGTCAAGCTGCCTGAATATTTCGTGTAAACTGAATTAAAATATACACGGTGAAATTTAATCGGTGATCAGGAGTTTAAAAATGTGAATTACCAAATATAATGCAATACGCAAAGTTTCATGCACTTTATTTCACGATTCTAATTGACTGCAGTTAATGATAGTCAGTTTCAGACAGTGGGAACTCTATACGTAGGTATGGTACGTACGTCTGTACTCTGTGACTATACGTTTGACATTTGTTTGTGACTGACGGATAAGTAGTTTTTAAATATTTGATTTTCTACCCTGTATATACAGCGTAGACACGCACCATGGGCCTACATACAGGGCTCGATTCTATTCCCTCATCTAGTTACATTCGTTATAAAGTTAATATTCCATTACGATTGGGTAACTTTTTAACTATTTTAAGGCAAACAAAACTGCCTTAAAATAGATAATCAAATAGATTAAAACTAAATCAACCACAAACTCTGTTTGATTTGAAAGCGCAGCGCGCAACGGCGGTTTTCAGGTGTTTGGCCAGCAGGCGTATTATGGACGGATTTATTCCCGCGCGCGTGGCCTCGTGATAAAATAAAGGACGACTCACGCTAGACCGGGCCGTGTCCGGGCCGGAGCTTCCGGCACTTACTTTTCTACGATATGACATGACAGGCAATCACGTGATGCTTTCCACAGAAAACCATGCGCCGGAGGCTCTAACGCGAGTCATCCTTAACAGTCCATTTTGTAAGGTTTGGCTTTTTGTGAAAATATAAAAAATAAACTATTTTTTTGTATTGCAAATTAAAAAAAAACTATAAACTTAGTTCTTAATTGTGTTAATAACATACTAAAATAAAAATCATAGAGACTGGAAAATATTTATAAGTGGAAAAATACGTTATCCTTTTTCGTATGTGCGACGAGCCATACTTATTCATATATAATATACTCGTATATTATACTACTCTTTGCATACTTCCCTCTTAACACCGGGCGATTGAAAGTGTCGGACGCCATTTTGAGTTTTTTTTTTTTTTTTTTGCAACAATATCGCATTGGGTTCTGCCTGTAATGATATTTGTATGTGTGGAAATAAATAAAAAAAAATAAAATAAAAATAAAAAATTTTATCACGCTGTCACGTAGACAAGAATGACTACCTATCATAACCTTGCAGGTTTTCTGTGCATTTGACTGAGTATATTTGGCATTAAAATGCTATTTTATTTCTGTAGGCGCATTTTTTAATAATATTACAGTGATTGGTATTCATCTGTCGTGGCATCACCGAATGGGCCCTACGGAAGACCAGCACCTGCTTTATAGCTAGCATTATGCTGAGTTGGGTCAATTTCGTGATGCACACTTATTGATCTCTTCTTTCCTTAAAGTGATAGTCCATTTCCAACGACAGCTACAATACTATTCATTTTACTATGGAAATTGACAATGACAGCGACGCGTTTAGTACCGGTAGTGCAACTGCGGTTAGAAATGGAATGTTACCATTACTGTTGTTGTTTGTACATGTTCGTACATGTTTTATGATCGTCACGAATAAAATTATTTTGTCTTATCTTACATTCGGATGGCAACTGCAGCTGTATTATTAAACCTGTATTAGGTGACAGTCCATTTCCAACGACAGCTGCACTACTGTTCATTTTACCATGGAAATTTACAATGACAGCGACGCGTTCAGCACCGGTAGTGCAGCTGCGGTTAGAAATGGAATGTTACCATTATTAATACAGCTACGAGCGGCACTCATTTTAACTGCATTAACAGCTGCTTCACTAAAAGCAACTACCTACCAATACAATATCAAGTTCTACAAACACACTTTTGACAATGGCGAAATCATAATATTTAATTATTTACCTATTTTTGATGTAAGACATTTTTTAAAGATAATTTTTATAGTACACACACGTCACGTTAAGTTGTAGAGCTATGGACCTTATAAAACAAAGTCCCCCGCCATTATTATGCGATTTTTACCTATCAATATCCATTCATTTACGCTTACGTCTTACCGGGCGATAAAATCTCTGAAGCCCACTCCTAGGGTTTGCAATCCGGATCTGAAATGTATGAAATTATCCGGATCTGGATCCGGATCCGCGGATCTTCCCATACATTTCGGATCTGTCGTGCAAACCCTACCCACTCCTATTTCACTAAAGGAAGCTGAACTGGAACCTAAACAATTGCAGCGCCACTGCGTTGACCTTTGCGCGATTCTTATTTCTATCTAACGAGTACTTAGGTATAAAAATAACAGAGCTCTTTCGCAGAACGGCTTTCCCATTATCATTAAAAGAATGCATTTCCTGTGACCTCCACATTCAAGTCAGGAACAAGTAGCTATTTTATTTTAAGCTCATCGGGCACGTGGTCTTTAGGATGGTACATACATTGCTCGTGTACCTACTCGTATATAAGGTGAGCCCTGTGACACGAGCAATATATTTATACCTACCTTTGAACGAGCAATTCTTGTACAGTTATTTATAAAATGGCAGAGCAATAAGTTTATTTCCTATTAAACTATTTAGTTCTAAAAGGATTTCATCATTCTAAAAGGTACAAATTGGCACAGAAATAAAATTCAGAATATGATATCAAATTTGCCTCATCGTAATTCTCCTTAGTAGAGGATTTCAAATAAGAAGGTACAAGTAGAAACTTCAAATTCCTTTGACTCCAGTAAGAAACGCCTTGACTCCGCCCATCAGATGAAAATCTTACAAACTTTCAATCGACGAAACCCACTTTGTATAGGTAAGGATTAGTCAACGGATTGCCTACCATACTCAGTTTAAACCTTTGAAATTAAACCAAAATATTTAGAAAATAGTGCTGATTTTCCTTTGGATCACGACATTTATAAGTAAAATACAAACCAGGCTTTTAATTCATTAGTAATTTTAATTCAACCACGAGTTATTTACAAAAACTAAAAAAAGGACCTTAGAAGTGATTATAATTAAATTTCCCGCGTTGATATCTCTTTGAATATTGATCCTAGCGAAAAATTGTACGGAATCTTTCTTGTAGGCAATTTTATGCAGATTACTTACGTGTAAGAACATGTTTTGCTATGCGCAACCGTTTATGAGTTATTTACGAAAAACTAAAAAAAGGGACCTTTAATATCAAATATCTCACTTCCGGTCAAGAATTCGATTAAGCAACCGGATCCGATCAAGAAATTCGGATTCAGCAGGGTCTAATTAATTTAAAAAACCCGGTTGCCAAAAAGTAATATGATTTGCCAGTCGAAATCAATTTTACAAAAATATGACCAGTCTATTAGTAGGTACCTACTCCAATAAGCATATGCACCATTTGTTCTCACAATAAAGAGGTTATATTGCTATTTACATATTTTTATAGAAAGTATACTCAGGCAAGCCAAGAAGTATTTTTTTTTAAACATTTTATAAAAAAAATCCATTAATAATGTACAAGTTAAGTGCCATATTATCCCTCATACCTACCTCAGATTTGAGGAAAATATTTTCACTGCGGGTGTCTTAGCACTATGGGGCATTCGACGCAAAACTCGGTCATAAATAGGTCAGTGACGAAGAAATCTTATGTGCTCGTTTTAAAATAAAAAAAGGAAATATATTATTATTTATGCTCGTATTAAATAAAAACATATATAAATATAGTTTTTTTCCCATGAGTGAAGAAAACTAGGGGAGCCCTTGCCCAGCAATGGGACACCAAAGTAGGCCTAAAAAATGAGTAGGTTTTTTCACTCACAGCCAAATTTCGCGAGGTGAGTAAAGAAGTTATATTGAGCCACTTTTATTGTGGAATAGACAAACGAAATAACGAAATTATTATTTGTGCAACAAGGGAGCATAACTGGATATTTCTTCGAGTGCTTATTTAAGTCCCGTGTAAGTAAATCTCTAAAATAATAATATTCTAGATTTAGAGCCTTGACAGTAGCAAAAGTACGAGTTTTAAATAGATTTGGTCTCGTTTTGGACATACCATACCCCAAAAGTGGGAACATATTGAGACCTAGGTAAATTATTCAATACCTAAAATGTTTCATTGCTTGTCATATCTAAATATTCAAAGTGCATGGCAGAACTGACAGAGCACTTTTCCAAAATCAATAATATTATGACCGCACAGGGTAAAACAGCCCATAGTGCACCGTAGGACACAGGCCGTGACCCAGTTCGCCGAGGCGTTGAAGGACACTGCGATACGGATGTAACATTATAATGTATTGTCATGTGTACCAGTATACTGTATGAGTCTAGGTACATGCCCTTAGTGCGCTTGCAGACTGAGTGAGAAATTCCCAACTCAAATGCCGTGTCATGTACACTCGATGCATTTTAAAATAACAGGATAAATGCGCAAATAAACTGCAACTGAGTTCCAGTTTCCGTTATTGATCGAATTTCAGCTAAATATACTTGTTGTATGGGAAAAAAGGTATATCTCTTGTTAATGTTGTTACACCGCGGGCTCTATTACCCCGACAGATTTTAAAGGTGTATTCTTAACCGCATTCACACACTAAAATGTTTTCGGAAATCGGTCTTGTTTTAGAGATAAAATTCAATTCTTGTGATTTGTTCCTGTAATAACTAGTTAACTCAATAAAAAACGCCATTTTGGCTGGGATATAATCTTTAAGGATGACTCACGTTAGACCAGGCCGTGTCCGGGATGGAGCTCCCGGTGCATTGTTTTCCATGGAAAGCATCACGTGATCGCCTGTAAGGAAAAGTAAGCTGGAAGCTCTGGCCCGGACACGGTCCGGTCTAACGTGAGTCACCTTTTCTCGACACTTTTCTGGTTTGCTATGTACAAAAGATGTTTCTTTCCCCGAACCTCCGATAGGGTTATATACCTACACAAAAGCCTCTCGTCATGCAACCCTCTCCACTTCTTCCAGCCTTCAATCGATATTCAGTTACGTCGTGGTTACGTCACAGATGAGTTTTCTTTGCTTCGAGCAAAACCGGAAGGGCACTCCGCGATTTCTTCGCTTTGCAACAGGTAGCTACAAGTACAGTATCCGTTCCACAGCAAATTTTGGTGCCTAACCATAAGCCGCACGTGGCGCTGACGCCAAATGGCGGCCATATCTGTCCTGATCGTAACAGACGCGTTTTGTTAGAGAGTGAGTCTTCTGTACCTAGTACTATTATTTATTATGTTACACAACTAGCGCGCCGTGTTGTGAACTTTGTGACTCATATGTTCACAAAAAGAGATCGAGGCGTGCAAGATTAATTTTTGCCGAGTGTCATTTTCTCTATCATTTTCTATGTATTTGTGTCTTCATTACAGATTATATACTTAGATTAAATTTTGTAGTGATTATGCAAGTGCGACTGTGTGCACGTTTCCGTGAAAAAATTGCAGAACGATCTGTAAAGTAAGATATCGCTTGGGCTCCTTCCTTCCGACGTGTCGGAAGCCGGTGTTGCTCGAAGGTTCTTTGATTTCCCGAGAGGTCTCGTATTTTCCTCATCAGGCGAGCTATTTTCTTTAGCTTGTGTACTTAATGAAGCATTTTCCGTCTTGTTACATTTATCAGTTTAATATAATAGCTAACTCACGGCGGTTTTTCCTCTCGATATTTCTCTTATATTTTCACGATGCCGAACTTTAAGATACTTACGCCAAATAATAGATATTGAAACGATATAGATTAGATATGTCAGTGTCAAACAAGTGTCAAAAGTGACGTTTTTGTTTGAAGAAACGTCGCTTTTGACACTTGTTTGACACTGACATATCCAATCCTTTTCTAGATCTATTAACTGACGTACCTTAAAGTTCGAATTGGGCCATGTGTCATTTTGATTTTATGATCGTGGAGTGGTCAGTTAAGTGTCAGGTAAAAGAGGTTCTAGAATCTTCGATGATGTCTTCTTTAATTACCTATCTCATTAACAGGGTGTTTTAAAGTAGTATAATTCAGTTTTCTCCAAAACAACATCAATCATCATAAAACCTGTAATGTTTGATACTTAAATATACTCTAGAAGCCAAGCCGAGTGCTGTCAGCAGTAAAAATACTGGTAGCTAATTTGTTTGCATCTTTGTATATCAAATAGTATTTAGTTACATATCTTAATTATTTAGCTGGGCCTTTCTAACTTATCTTTCTATTTCCTTCGTATCAATGTCAGTTTAACATCGCTATTTCCTAAAAATATTTTCTAGCTACCCGCGCAGTAAGTATTTTCTATTAAATGTACAGCAAGGAAATGTTATTTCCTAGCGATATTTTAGAACGATGACAGAAACGGTATCGACACCAGGCGGTCTAGCATAAGTTGCGTTCTCGCGCGCGAGTCCATATTTGAAGTCGCGCTAGATGTATGGATTGGAGTCGCGCGCGAGAACGCAACTCATGCTAGACCGACAGACCGTATCTTGTTCTCAAATTGACATCTTTGTAGAAAGAACTTGAAGTACAGTCAGTGTAAAAATTTACGTATGACTGCACCCATATGGGTGCTTGTTAATTTAAGTAAACAAAGTAAAAAAATATGGTGGTAAATCACGGTGCAATATAATAAAATAGATATCACTTCTCTTAATAATATTTTTATTTAAATTTAGAACAGTATAGACTAACAAATACCTATGACTAAAGTGGAAGGATTCTAGTGAACCTGGTGACAATGAGTATTTATCATAATGGGATGAATTAACAATATTTACCAACTACATGATTTTTTCTTAAAAACTAGGTAATGATCTGTCATTTTGACCTTTTTCATGAATAAGATAGTTTTACATTTACTCCATGCCAATATTTTATATTTTTGCGACAACTTTGGAGGTTATGTTAATTATTTATAACATAAACCTGTGTATATCTGAATCCTAATATTAAGAGGCAGGCGACTATTATCAGAAATAATATACCTACAAGAGAATGAATGAATGAGAAACAGTTCTTAAGAGAATCACATTTTTTTAAACATGTTTGTTACATTGACACGGATATCTAGGGACTGGTTTTACGGGCAATAATAATGAGGCATGACAGGGGCCAGCATAGCAGTGTGACACCGCTACAACGCGATTGGTTGATGAGTTCGCATTACGCGCGCTATGGGTCGCAACTAGTTGCGTTAGACTGCACGATTGGTTGGAATTCGTGAGTAACACCGCCGAACTAGTACCAATTTTTAGTGCCCCATTAGCCCGTCCTTATGGCTCCTCTACACGATGGCCCAGCGTCGGCCACTCCATGGGACGCAGCCATGCGGTAGAATGAGACAGCAATATCACTTGCTCCGTCTAACGCATAAATGCGTCCCTTGGAGATATTATACGTCGATGGTTTATCATGATAAATAGTTGAGCAGGTACCTACTTAAGTTAACGACGACGTAATAAAAATGACAGATCGAGACCTTCCAAACACACTTAGGGACTAAAATTTCAGTTTTATGGTGGGAAAATTCACACTGACCGAATACAATGAAAAAGAAGAGAGAACAGAGATCTTAAAAACTAAAAAAAAATACAAGAAGACAATAAACGAGTCTTTAGGCTGTAAGTCTTGAAATGTTTGAAACGATAATATGTATAATGTGCACATAACCAACAGACATATCCCAATCCGCCATCCAGTGTCGCTCACAAGCGGTACTCTTTTGACTTTTTTTTTAATTGAGTGTACTGAATTTGAGCCTGTTAAAATAAGAAACCAAAAATATGCATACCCTATAAAATCATCAAAAGGGTATAAGTAGCTTTCCTAACGGACACTCTTGTCTCTATTGAAAATAACGCCATCTAACGGTGACTCTTTGAACTAGCCTAGTTTATTTGTCTTCTCGTATTTTGTGTCAGTCCCCAGCCTCAGTTCCTGGGCCTGGGGCGTTGCTGCGACTGCTCCTGGAACTCGTTGTTCGGTCGCTGGCTCTGTCGAAAAAAAAGATTCATTGTAATCATTCATTCATTCATTCATTTGCTAAATGCTTGCTCTTCGAATATGGTTAAATACGCTTTTTAAGATCGCATATAGGTATAGGTACACGAAAAATTGGGACGTGTGCCGCCTTGAAGTTATGGCGTTAGCCGCGAAAGTTTGACTTAATTGTAGGTACTTTGTATCAGTCCGGTATCCTCACGTTTTCCGTCACAAACAATTGGTAAGAATCAATAACTTACTTTTCTAACTACATACTAAATAACTACATAAATGTTTAATATATAAAAATCATTGGCACATGACGGTCTAAACCCGCAATCTTCGGCTGAAAGTCCCATAGTAATTTATAAAAAAAAAACACCTAATAATAAATAATGAAAATATGTAAGTTACTACTAATACTTACGGCCCGATTCTAACTTTAAGATACGTCAACTAATAGATCTAGAAACGATATGGATTAGATGTGTCAGTGTCAAATGTGACGTTTCTTCAAACAAATACGTCACTTTTGACACTGACACATCTAATCCATATCGTTTCCAGATCTATTAATTGACGTATCTTAAAGTTCGAATCCGGCAGTTAGTACTAGTACTAAATCTATCTATCTATCTATACATATAATAAAGCTGTAGACGGTCGAAAGTCTGTACATGGAAGATATTTGAAAAAAAGTTGGCTGGGGATACTTAGAATCGATAACAGAACACGTTCCAACAGTTTTTAGAATTTTTGTCTGTTTATCTGTTTATCTGTTTATCTGTTTGTCTGTTTATTTGAACGCGCATCACGTGAAAACGGCTGAACGGATTTTGATGAAAACTTTACTATTCTGTCGAGAAAATCTCCGGCCAGGTTATAGGCTATAAAAATTCAACCCATATAAGGGGGGGTAGCCACAATACTCGCTTGATTTAAGTTTGCCCCTGAATCTTATGGCGCTACTTAGGAAGGAGGGGCAAACTTTTTCGCGCCTGGTTGGGACTAAAAGTAAAAAAACCGGGCAAGTGCGAGTCGGACTCGCGCACGAAGGGTTCCGTACCATAATGCAAAAACAGGCAAAAATAAAACGGTCCCCCATCCAAGTACTTGACCCCGCCCGACGTTGCTTAACTACGGTCTAAAATCACGTTTGTTGTATGGGAGCCCCACTAAAATCTTTATTTTATTCAGTTTTTAGTATTTGTTGTTATAGCGGCAACAGAAATACCTACATCATCTGTGAAAATTTCAATTGTCTAGCTATCACGGTTCGTGAGATACAGCCTGGTGACAGACGGACGGACGGACAGCAGAGTCTTAGTAATAAGGTCCCGTTTTACCCTTTGGGTACGGAACCCTAAAAATGTACAACTGTCTATCAAATGGCGTTTTTTATATCGAAAAATTTTCGCGCTCGCTTCGCTCGCGTTTTCAAAACCATTATATGATACGATAAAGGTGATATTCGGTTGGCAACTGCAGCAGCATTACTCTGTTGCAACGTTACTGCTCCGGCACTGTCAATTTTCGTCATAAAATGATGTGACTGATTTCCATACTAAAAGTAAGAGAGTGAGGGTACGTATGAAAATTTCCAACGTAGGCATTCGATTTGACCTTATGCGGACGCCCTTAAAGTCTTGGAAAAAATCTTGCTTTCGTGCTTGCGGCCAGCCGATTTTTTCGACATAGGTTACCGATATTATAGCGAATTTTGCTCTCTTGCACGGCAGATTTGTCGGCCAAGGCGTGTTGCTACCAGTGTTGGCCGAAACGTTAATGCAATTGAAAATGTTGGCCATTAACCATTATAAATTGGACCTTACGATTCAATTTATAATGGTTAATGGCCAACATTTTCAATTGCATTAACGTTTCGGCCAACACTGGTTGCTACTTAGCCGCGATCCTGAGACCTAACTGTCAAGATGGTAACACTTTGGCAGTTAGGTCTCAGGGGCCCAGTGAAAGCCGAAAACTAAAATCATCCTATCAAGTAGCGCTTTCAAGTGATGCCAAAGAGCGAGCAGTAGAAGAGTCGTGATTACATGCATAGATTCGATTTCAAGCCACTTTTTTGCAGTTCGGCGTGAGGTCTTATAAATGCAAGGCATTCTCCCTTACGGCAAAGTTGATCTTCTGCCTTAATTACACTTGGGCGTGGATCCAAATCCAAGCTTTCCTCTTTCGCAGCTGGGCCTTCTGCCTTGCTCACATTTCGCCAATACAATTCACTTGGTCAATTCCAAGCTCTGCTTTCTTGCATCTTTTCTGTATGAATACAACCTCGCTGAGACCCTTAAATATCGAGCCCTATGCCAAGCTAGGCTGATAGATAACTGTCACATCCCTTCTCTGTATGAAATCCTGGATTCGCGCCTGGTTGGGACTAAAAGTTAAAATGTACAACTGTCTATCAAATTGCGTTTTCTATATCGAAAATAGTACTCTGTTGCAACGTTACTGCTGCAGTATTGTCAATTTTCGTGATAAAATGATGTGTCTGATTTCTACACTAAAAGTAAAAATGTACAACTGTCTATCAAATTGCGTTTTTATATTGAAAAATTTTCGCGCTCTCTTCGTTCGCGTTTTCAATAACATTCTAAAATGTGATAAAGGTAATATTCGGGTGGCAACTGCAGCAGCATTACTGTGTTGCAGCAATGTCAATTTTTGTGCAAAAATGATGTGACTGATTTCCATACTAAAAGTAAAAATGACCAACTGTCTATTAAATTGCGTTTTAATATCGAAAAATTTTCGCGCTCTCTTCGCTCGCGTTTTCAATAACATTCTAAGATATGATAAAGGTGATATTCAGGTGGCGACTGCAGCAGCATTACTCTGTTGCGACGTTATTGCTGCAGGACTGTTAATTTTCGTGATAAAATGATGTGACTGATTTCCATATCCAGCTGTAATGCGGCAATGAACGTCACTCAATTGACCAAAAACATTCAATATAATCTTGACGACCCTAGGGAGAGGGGGCACCATGGTCTAGAAATGCTTAGGGCATCAAAGTATCTTAATCCGGCACTGGTCGTTTGCGGAGTCAAACGATTTGGGACTCGCATTTTATACGCATTACCATGCCTTCCCCAAAAAAAATCGAATGATTCGTGAAAGTCTCGCAACGCATTGATGTTACAAAGGGCACGTGGTTTTCCTCAGGAGTCTGAAGAAGACCACGGTGAGTGGCGCTTTAGCCAGGCAAGCCGCTTCGCTTTTGCTCGCGCGCGTATACCTTACTGTATCGTCCGATATACACCTACTACTCTGTCGTTTAAAACACGTGTAAAATTTGAATAAGGGCGAAAAAAGCTATTGATTTTGGAGTGTAGTTTTATTTAGTGGTACCTAATTGTAAAATATTTTATCTGGACTGCAGTCCTCTAGCATATCCATCTGTAAACTTTACTTCAAGTTCCGCCTCCAGGGGAGAGGGAGAGAAATAGAACAGACCGAATTCCACGCGGGCGGAGCCGCGGGCACAGCTAGTTATATATAAGTCTATTGTGTCTCAGGACTTAAAATTCATCTCTCCATATACGACATCGTTTAAAGTTTCACTTTCTCTCCGTGTTCCTCTTTTGTCTATATTAAGTTGCTTGGTCATTAACAAAACATTACGGCAAACTTACATATACCGTTTCTAAAATATAGATCTCTAATGGTCTTATACAAATTACGTAACAAATCATCAATGGCGTGAAGCTCCAACGGCATTGTTAACTTTGTCGGATGGACATGCCATGGAAAGGTCATTCTTGTCACGAACTATTCATTAGTGGAATGAAACGAAGCTGTTAATGCTACTATTATCTATAATATCTTCAGTTTCTCTTACGTATAAGGTTTGAATGAAATCGAAGACGAGACGTCTGGGAAGATATTGGTCAAGTAACCAGTGCGATGGACTCTTGTATAACAGTTGATATGTAAGTAATATTTTATAGAGCAATTTTTGGTGCTATAACAACGTGTGAATATTTATATTTTTACCCACTTACTGCAAGCGCATAATCTGCTGAATCACTGTAAGCCAGATGTATAATTTTCCATTTTGACCCTTAAAATAGTTCATACCTATAAACTTAGTATCAGTATTTCCTTACAATGCTACCTTTTTTATTTTATTTTCCTGGCTTACCTAGTTGCAACAAAGACTTATGGAAAGATCTGAATCTACTCCCATTTAAATAGTGGAGGGCACTGGGATCAATACTAGCTTGTAGGGGCATCGCCCCCCCTGGCATTGTCAGTAACTAAGACTGGCATGCCTTAGCTCCTTCGGCGCTGATGCAGTAATGGTAGGGACGTCGGACTCCTTAGATGAGAATACTGGTATCCTTACCAACAAGGGGGCAGCATCCCTCTTTATTATAATTACGTCTCTTTCTAGACTCATCTTCCAGAAAGAACGCACTGCTAGTGCTAGTCAGAAGTGGTAACGTTACCACTCCTTGGTAGATAGCACGGGGATCACTGCCAACATCTTGCTCAAACTATGCATACTTATCTTCCGAGGTCCATCTTCGTGTGGCGGTGGAGTGTTAGTAGAAATATCACACTCTTCACTAAGGGGCACTACACAACGCAGCAAACGGCGATTGAACAATAACATGGCTGGACAGCACATGGCGCTGAAGGTGCCGGTAGCCCCCTAGGCATTGATACTAGCTCAATCGTCCATAACGTTCTCTCTCTACGCTCATCTTCGGGCGGTGATGCAGTGATGTTAGATAACATCACACTATTTAATAGAGGGCAGCACTTAGCGAAGGGATCAATAGCGAATTGGGACATTGTCCCTTATCAATGTTAGTAACTAAAACTGGCATACCTGTCTTTCTCTAGGCTCATCTTCCGGCGGTGCTGGAGTGGTGGTGGGAATGTCACATTCCTCAGTGGGGGGCACCACACAGCGCAGCGAACGGCGGTCGAACACCAACATGGCGGGGCAGCGCTGAAGACGCGGGTAACCCCCTTGGCATTGCCAGTACCGGTTGCAGGATTTGCCTAGGGGCACATTGCCGTTGGGGTCTTCGTTGCAGAGAGCTGAAAAGTAAAAAAATGGTTTCAATACTATATTGCTACAGTAAATTCCTTAAACTCACACCATGCCTACATCTTCAAACAAAATCGAATCGAAAAATTTTGCCCCTATTGCACAGCTTCATAACAAGCAGAAAATGCAATGTTATCTTCGCAGGTTTCAAAATAATGCAGCTAGATCTTAGCAGCTACGTTATTCGAAGCAGCTAAGCGTGTTGCAAGTTTGCCCGGTGCCAACTTTGCCCAGCTCTAAACATAATAAGTGTCGACGTGATATTCGATTTAAGTGAATACTTTGATCACAATAGACTCAACGTTATGAAGCGCATGGGAAAATGAAACAAGCGTTTTCAGGGTTCCGTACTCAAAGGGTAAAAACGAGAGCCTATTACTAAGACTCCGCCGTCTGTCTTTCACCAGGCGGCAGGCTGTATCTCATGAACCGTGATATCTAGACAGTTGAAATTTTCACCGATGATGTATTTCTGTTGCCGCTATAACAACAAATACCTACTAAAAAGTACAACGTAACAGTTTAACTATTGGCGAGATCGCGTTCACTTAAATTAAATTATTTAACTAAATTATAGTATAAGTTGTTTTTGATGGGGTAAGTGCTATTTTATATCATCAAAGTGAATGGCTCATCCAGAATGTCAAAATGTTTGCTGGGTATTGTATTATCTCAGGTCTAAATAGGTATACTATCTTACATGGTAAGTTTTAATGAAAATTGTACTTTAACATTCGTATTTAAGCCCACTTATATGGGTCTTGCCTGAAATAAATGATTATTTATTTTAATTTATACACATGTAGGAATTGTAGGAAAGTGATCCGCCCGCAGCGCACGCAATGGGCCATAAACAGTTTTGACTCCTTCAAATCTCCAGGAATGGACGGGATCTTCCCTGCGCTACTTAAGTGGGGCGGGAGGCATCTCACTTTGAAGCTGACCACCATTCTGCGCGCCTGTCTGGCTCACAGGTACGTGCCGAAGCGGTGGAGAGAGGTCAAAGTCATCTTCATACCGAAACCAGGTAAAAGCGATTACTCAGATCCCAAATCCTTCAGGCCCATCAGCCTGACCTCATTCATGCTTAAAACCTTGGAGAGGTTGTGCGATAGGCACCTGAGGGAGAGAGTGCTGAGTAACGTGCCCCTGCATCCCAACCAACATGCCTACAGCCCTGGCAAGTCTACAGAATCGGCACTTCATGCAGTGGTAAGCAAAATTGAGGTAGCGATTAAAAACAGGTCCATGTGCTTAGGAACCTTTATAGACATAGAAGGAGCCTTCGACAGGACTAGGTTCAGCAGCATTGCAGCAGCACTGGTAAGACATGGTGCGAATACAGTCATGACCAAATGGATAAACAACATGTTGAGCCAGAGGATCATAAGACTTGGGACAGGCGAGACACAGCAGGCAGTAGTGGCAAAGGGATGCCCCCAAGGGGGAGTTCTATCGCCACTTCTATGGAACCTAGTGGTGAACGACCTCATAACAACATTAAACAACAATCACTATTACACAATCGGCTATGCTGACGACATAGTGATACTAACAAGCGGCAACCACTCAGGTACGGTATGCGATGTTACCCGCTCTGCACTAGCCATCGTGGAGCGCTGGTGCGTTAACAACGAACTCACAGTCAATCCTCGCAAGACGGAGCTGGTAATGTTCACCAACAAACGCAACTTGGGAAACTACCACCTTCCCAAACTGTTCAATACAGAACTCCAACTATCGGCAGAGGTAAAGTATCTAGGGGTAATACTTGACAACAAACTGAATTGGAGTAATCACCTAAATGGCAAAATTGATAAAGCTACAGTCGCGTTCTGGCAATGACGTAGAATGGTGGGTAGAACCTGGGGATTAACTCCTAGGCTAACTCTATGGCTTTACCAGGCAGTGATAAGACCAATAATAGGCTACGGCGCGATAGTATGGTGGCCACGCACCAAACTATCCACTGTTGAGGCTAGACTACAACGACTCCAGAGGTTGGCCTGTATGGCGACAACGGGCTGCATGAGGACAACACCAACCGCGGCCCTGGAAGCCTTACTGGGCCTGCCGCCGCTGCACCTCTTCATACAACAAGAAGCGCTGGCTGCGGCGGTACGTCTCAAAAAATCTAATCTCTGGAGACCGCCTAGGGTGCCACACACCGAAATCCTCTACGAGGCCATAGGTAAGGAACCGCTTATAGAAGCGGTGACTGACAGGATACCCAAGCAGTTCGTCTTCGACAAAAAATACAAAATACAATTACACGAAGAACCCCATGAAGGACTCAACCCAAGGGAGCTGAGAATCTTCACGGACGGATCAAAAACAAGGTCAGGCACTGGCGCTGGGGTTTTCTCAGAGGACCTAAACATACACATCTCGACACCACTTGGTGCCCATAACACAGTCTTCCAGGCGGAATGTATGGGCATTATAATGGCAGCACACGCAATCGTCTCAAGGGAAGCAATGGACTACCCCATCCGCATACTCTCTGATAGTCGGTCAGTACTACAAGCTCTACAAAGTTATACTTTCACTTCAGGGCTAATTTACGAATGTCACAAAGCTCTGTCAGAGGTATGTACCACCAATGGCGTAACTCTGCAGTGGATCAAAGGACACAGCAACTCACGAGGTAACGATGCAGCCGACATCCTGGCGAGAGGAGGCTCGGAACTGAAGGTGGCAGGACCTGAGCCAATCCTACCTCTGCCATATGCCTGGCTCCGGAACACGCTGCGACACAACACCAAGGTAAAACACCAGCAATATTGGTCTAACCTAGGCACATGCAGGCAGGCGAAGGAAGCCCTCCCGACACTCAACCCCAATCTGTCGCGGAGGCTTCGACAGCTGAAGAGACCACAGCTCCGGCTTTTAGCTGGGGCAATAACTGGACACGCCTCATTTAACAAACACCTATTAACCCTACGTGTTACAGATAGCTCCCTCTGCAGAGCATGCATGGAGGCAGAGGAGACAGCCGCCCACGTCATTCTCGAATGCCCAGGGGTGGCAAAATACCGGGCACAACACCTCGGCTCACCGGGGTCTCTCCCAGAAGTCGTCGGCAACATTAAGGGTCTGCTAGGCTTCTTGGTGGAGTTGGGTTGGCAGGAATAGTGCAGCCATCCCATCACGCAAAATAGGCGCAATAATAGACGTCGAGTTGCGGAAAACAAGCCCGCGATAACCTATACCTATACCTAAGTGATCTGTGGAACTCTCATTGAGTTACACAGTGTCACTTTCAAGCTTAAATGCAAATTCGAGTTGAATCGCGAGGCATAAACCAATTACGGCGGAGCTTAATTCAGACGGAAACACTGTATGGGCTACACGCTGTATATGTAAGTTTATACAGAGTGAACCCGAAACGGGTCAGGAATGAATAATGAAAATTGGTCAGAAACTCGGTATGAAAATAGAAACTCGATGAGAAAAAAAAATATAACGGCCTCCTAGCCTAGTCGGTAGTGGCGCTGCCTACAATGCAGGAGGTCCTGGGATCGAATCCTGGTAAGGGCATTATTTGTGTGTTCATCACAAATATTTGTTCCTGAGTTATGTTTTTATACATTATACATTTACAATATACATTTTATAAGTATTTATATTTATCGTCGTCTTGAACCCACATCGCAAGCCTTATTGAGCTTACCGTGGGACTAGATTCATCTGTGTAAAATTGTCCTATATTGTCCTATATATTATTACAGAATAAATTAAGGATGACACACGCTAGGCCGGGCCGTGCCCGGAACGAGGCGTCCGACAAGTCATTTGCTATGACGGCTGGTCGGTGATCACGTGGTATTTTTCATAGAGAACGAAGCGCCGTAAGCTCCGGCCCGGTCTAGCGTGAGTCATTCTTTATACATTCCACTAACCCGCATGGCTATAGAGTATAGAGGATAATTCGTCTATTAAAATCAAGGCAACTACTTTTTTTATCTACAATGTTACGAACGAAATCTTATTAATATTATATTTTTCAATTATCGTTACATACTGATGTATACTTTTATTCGTCATCCTGTATACCGTGGTAAATTATATCATGCGGTAATGTACACCGTTACAGTCTTCAGAAACATTTAATTTCCATGGAAATCAGACATGGCGTAGGTCCCTTGCACCTAGGGTTGCTCCGTCGTTGCTCGTACTATACTACATTATCATCATCATCATCATCATATTAATAAACATGTCTCGGTTTTCTTATATTGTAGATAAATTATCGTGTCAACTGCACATTCTGTTTCGGTTTTTTGTATGTTCTTTTTTTATGAAATAGGAGGCAAACGAGCAGACGGGTCACCTGATGGTAAGCGATAACCGCCGCCCATGGACACCTGCAACACCAGAAGGGTTGCAAGCGCGTTGCCGGCCTTTTAGATGGGAGTACGTTCTTTTCTTGAAGGTTTGAAGGTCGTATCGGTCCGGAAATACCGCAGACGACAGTTCATTCCAGTCCATTCTTTGTTGTTTTGTGTTTGTTCGACACATGCTGAGTGTTATCCTTTTCTGGAGGCTACTATTGTAATTGTCCTATTGTTTAAAAAAAAGTGGCAACCCTACTCCCAGCAAACATTTTAAGTATTTTTTCCTAGGCTCGAAGAAGATTTTTCCAATTTAAGTGAAAATGACGTCCTAAGTCACCAATTATTTTACGTATTGTACACTTTTACTTCCAAGTCAAAATATAGGGATAATAAAACGTAAATTTCACTTCATAAATACACCATG
The DNA here is from genome assembly GCF_963556715.1 of Cydia fagiglandana. Classification (NCBI taxonomy): domain Eukaryota; kingdom Metazoa; phylum Arthropoda; class Insecta; order Lepidoptera; family Tortricidae; genus Cydia; species Cydia fagiglandana. The sequence goes on along the minus strand of NC_085959.1, from coordinate 37,445,270 downwards.
AAGTCAGGGACTTAGGGGTTGAAAATAAGGCAAAATATTAGGTAAAATTAACCTTAAACCCTGACCAATAGGTCAAATCTACTAATAAGGTATTTTAGGTGTATTTGCGACGTAATTATTACTTATACGGGGACTATGAAGTCACGGACTTAATGGTTGAAAATAAGTCGTATTACTAGGTAAAATTAACTTCGTACCCTGACCAATAGGTCAAATATACTAATAAGGCCTTTTAGGTGTATATGCGACGTAATTATTTCTTATACGGAGACCATGAAGTCAGGGACTTTATGGTTGAAAATCTGTCGAAATATTAGGTAATATTAACTTCGAACCCTGACCAATAGGTCAAATGTACTAATAAGGCATTTTAGGTGTATATGCGACGTAATTATTTCTTATACGGGGACCATGAAGTCAGGGACTTAATGGTTGAAAATAAGTCGAAATATTAGGTAAAATTAACTGCAAAGTCTGACCAATAGGTCAAATGTACTAATAAGACATTTTAGGTGTATTTGCGACGTAATTATTTCTTATACGGAGACCTTTAGGTCGTCGATTTTATGTCGATTTAGCTACTAATTTTAGGTAAATGTTACTTAAAATAGATACCAAATTGCGACCATATAGTTAAAATCACTTGTAAAGTACTATCAATACCATAAGGTTGTGCCGCCATTTTCTTTCATTATAACGAGATGCTAAATATGAAATTGCATAACTTAAGTTGTTATATCTTGAATGGTGCCATCGCACGGTACTTCATTGTGCTAATATTCAAAATAAAACAATATTTTTGATCAAGTCAATACACTCACACACACAAATATTCAATTACAACACTCAATTACAAGCAAATATATGCATTTTGATTTTATAAAATGTTGAAAACTTAAATATTTCAAAAGCCCATCGATAGTTTTGTATGTAAACCTAACATACTGCACGATAAAATTTTCTGTGCACTAGATTTCATCGTTCTTCATCAGCGTAATCGGCCTAAATTATTTTACATGACTTAGTGGCCGCCATTATCATTGCACAACTTAAAGTTGTTTTCTTGTTAGACATTTTGTTTCTGAGTGAAAAGAATATATAAGCGTAAAATGTTTGTGTCTCTTTTTCTCTTCATCGCGTCTCATCTAAATATTGCCTCGCAGAGTAATTATATGGATAAAAATATGTCGCCATCACGTCTAAAGGTGGTAAAGAATACCAAATTAGTACATTTTCACTACGCGGCACGTCGTGGCGACGTCGAATCCACATCGGAAACATGACCTAGTGTTGACCTAATGGTTGTAATCACTAATTTACCGTCAATAAATACGTCGCCGGCACGTGCGTTTTTTCCCCATTTATGTCGCCGGCACGTGCCCACGACGTCGATTCGACGTGCCTCATTTTGGTCTCCTAAATTGTGCGACCTAAAATAGGTGCCTTTTTCGGAATATCGACCAAAAATGTTTGCTGGGCTTGCGCCATGTGTCCCGCCTACATTATCTAACAGTATGAAATGCCGTACGGTTTCTGCCATAGAGTAATTAGACCAGTCAAATCTTACAAAAAAATCTCCTAATAAAACAATGCGTGATGTAGTTCTGTATTTTTTATATATTGTTTGGAGTCCTTGGAGGAATGTGAAACTATGTTTTGCAAGCAAAAAAAAGTTGTACTCTCTGTGTAATTTGCGAAAAACTGCAAAAATTTCAGACTTTTTTCAGAATTTACAGATTTATAGTAAAACTATGGGTTTTTGGTCAAAACTTGCTATGTAATGTTGAAAGTATATTAAATTTGGAACAATTTAAGCCCATAAACAGCGCCGTATGTCAAAAAGTTCTTGAAATATGGGGCTTTAAAAAAAGGGTATTTTTTTCCTTGGAATGAAATTACAAGTTTTTCCTATATTTTAAGACAAATATCGGCACAACCGCTCATGCTATGATATATATTGCAACGAATAAAGTTATAGCAAATTTAATTACCTTTCATTTAAGTGCTAGAAAAAGTCAGTAAGTCTTACAGTACTGAAGTTATCGTAAAAAAATGAAATTGCTATAATGGGGAAGGCAACTGATGTATTGTTTAAGGCATTGTCAAAATCCCTTCAAAAGGCAGTACCATCGTCGAGAACGCAATATACGATTATCTTTTACCGGTTTTCCCCGATAGCAGTAGAGCGACGTCGGAGATCAACCATTTTTAAAATGCACCCCTCTCTTAAGCACTTCAATTCAGTAATGAAATCAAGACACAATCTGTAGTTTGGCTTGTTTCTCGGCTCCATTTTTTGCTTGTAGCCATAGATCCCACGATGCCGATTCCGATTTAACAATCTGTTATGATTTTAAACTTGTTTTCATACGACCGACCTTGACGGTAATAATTACTGTTCACGGCGTGGTGTTGGATAAACACACTGAAAGTCATGTCACTAGTATCTAGCTCGCGCTCGCTTATTGGTGCTCTTGAGTGAACTCTGAGTCATGGTAATACAAGATCACGATAATATCCTAACCGTAACATAATGATTCATCAGAATCAGCTACCATTACCCACTCTAGGTAAACGTTTAGTTATAGGGCATGTATGTGACTCAGTCTTGTCATGTAACCAGTATATCAAAACTTCTTCAATGGTTTACCGAATTTACACAATAAATTGCAAATTCATGTCCAATGGTTGTTAAGGCTGAAATGAATGTGGTGCTACTGCTCAGAGAGTTGTCAATCCACGGGTTGTAACTAGCAATACCTCTTTCACTAGTAGTATTTACTGTATAAAATAAATGTATTTATAGTAAAAAATAAAAATAATTGGAAAGTAAATGGGTCAATTTATCAATAGAAAACAAGTAATTGTGTGGTTTTATGAAACCACGATACAAGTGAAACTTTTTTCGGATTGTAGATATAGGCATTTAACTAAAAATATTCGGAAATTTATCGGATTTAGGGTGTTCTAAACGGGTTTTTTAATCTTAATTAATATTCTCTTTAATTATCTTATAAAAGCTCGCCCAACGCCAATCACGCCAGTTACTCAACATGATGCTGTAGTTCATTATTAATATCGCTTATACGAGTCAAGGGCTAAAGAAACCGGTATGTAAGCTTACCGATATGAAACAAATGTATGCGATCCGCCCGGCTTGGCCCATCATGTTAACACACACTTATCTATACTTTCCTACGTGTTTCGTTCAGTTCTTTTTCTATAAATGATTTGGTTTGTCAGTTTATACACCTATCTAGTAAAGACTAGTAGTAACAGGATATTGCCAGTTAAGACCCGTGGATTATAACACAAACGTATACCTAGAGTGGGTAATGGTAACTGATTCTGATGTATCAATTTGTTATGGTTAGGATTTTATCGTGATCTTGTATTACCATTACCACGACTCAGAGTACACTCAAGAGCTCCAATAAGCGAGCGCAAGCTAGATACTAATGACATGACTTCCAGTAATTTCAGTGTGTTTCACCAACACCACGCCGATTACCGTGAACTATTGTCAAGGTCGGTCGTATTAAAACAAGTTCAAAACCATAACAAATTATAAAATCAGAATTGGCATCATGAAATCTACGGCTACAACCAAAAAGTGGGGCCGAGAAACAAGCCAAACTACAGATTGTGTCTTGATTTCATTACTGAATGAATGAAGTGCTTACGAGGTGAGTGGCGTGAGTGCATTTTAAAAATGGTTGATCTCCGACGTCGCTCTACTGCTATCGGGGAAAACCGGTAAAAGATAATCGTAGATTGCGTTCTCGACAATGGTACTGCCTTTTGAAGGGATTTTGATAATGCCTAAAACAATCCACTAGTTGCCTTCCCCATTATAGCAATTTAATTTTTTTATGATAACTTCAGTACTGTAAGACTTACTGACTTTTTCTAGCACTTAAATGAAAGGTAATTAAATTTGCTATAACTTTCATTGCCATATATATCATAGCATGATCGGTTGTGCCGATATTTGTCTTAAAATATAGGAAAAACTTGTAATTTCATTCCAAGGAAAAAAATACCCTTTTTTTAAAGCCCCATATCCCAAGAACTATTTGTCGTACGGCGCTGTTTGTGGGCTTAAATTGTTCCAAATTTAATATTATTTCAACATTACATAGCAAGTTTTGACCAAAAACCCATAGTTTTATGATGAAACTGTAAAATCTGAAAAAAGTCCGAAATTTTTGCAGTTTTTCGCAAATTACGCAGAGAGCACAACTTTTTTTTGCTTGCAAAACATAGTCTCACATTCCTCTAAGGACTATAAACAATATACAAAAAATACAGAACTACATCACGCATTGTTTTTTTATTGTAAGATTTGACCGGTGTAAATATAGTAATAAAGAAAGAGTGGTAACTCCATACAGCAGTTCTCTTACCAAAAGGCGCGTTATTTCCTAGTCGACATCTAACGTCAAGTAGTGGAACTATCAGTACTCCTACTTGACAAAATGTCACAAGTGTAGCTACTGATGAACTAAAGTGACATTCAATTTCCAACTGCAGCTGCAATACTGTTCATTTTCCTATGGAAATTGACAATTACAGTGACGCGTTTCCATAGTCAAATGAACAGTATTGCAGCTGCAGTTGGAAATGGAATGTCACTCTTAGAGTTTTCGTTTGAGGAGGCATCTATTGTCAACTAGCAGCACTGATAAATTCCGCTACATGACGCTAGCTGACTACGAAATAACGCGCGTTTTGGAAAAAAAAACTGATATGTGGAGTTACCACTTTTTCTTTACTCTATGGTTTCTGCAAATAGTGCGAGAGCTAATATTTGAACCAGATATGGCTGTAATCGGTGCATAAGTCAAATAAGAACATTTTCTAAGGTACCTGAAGCGATTCTTAAGCTTGCCCATAGAGAAATATAGTAAGCAGAGAGTGCTCACTCCCATACATCAGTTTTGGTACCAAAACGACTATAGTCAGACCGTAAAAAGTCTGCAGCGATTTTGATAGCCCACGCAGCGCAAGTGTCATTTTAAACGTCAAATTTCTATGAAATTATGACGTACACATAAGGCCCCCCCACATCTGGCGTCTTTCGGGCGTCGGCGTCTACAATTCTATGGCCGCTGCTCGACGCAACGTCGACGCAGCGTCGACGCAACTGCGCAGTGACGTCATTTTCCATAGCGCTGACCAGACGCCGACAGCCGCTGACGCTCGAAAGACTCTAGATGTGGGGGGGCTTCAAATCCGCTGCAGACTTTGTTTGGTGCGACTATATTATTTTCGTAGTCGACATCTAACATCGATTTAGTTATTAGCTATATATTTTTTTAAATATAAGTATCTACTTAAATGGCCGTTTACGTGGTGTAAATTAAATGTAAGGTACCTGATAATAGTCCAACAAAAGATCTTAGTTCCACGTTGCACCTACCGTTATACCTAATCGATACTAATACAGCAAAATCCACGACCAGTAACAAAGCCAGCAATGCGTAGATTACGGCTGATTTCCATTGATGGCCGACAGAAATCGCATCGCATTAACTTTCTCCCTAATCGGATGGCTTGTAAACTGTATCATACGATTGTTGTCGCGATATAGGCTAGGAGCTAGGCAAGACTCACTCTTGAAAACTACATAAACAGCGGGATCAGCAAAATTTTAATTACAATTATTTATGACTATTTATTTGAAGAAACTACATGATGATTTGCTTTTGGTTTGATATGACTCCTCACCGCGTAGCCATTGGCTACTTACTCGTATCTTATACTTTTAAACGAGTAGCTCTTATAATGTTTTATATTTCGGGGAGCTTGGAAACGGCTGTGAAGATTTCGATCAAATTTGCTAATATGGGAGTTTTTGAGAGCGAAAAATCGATCTAGCCAGTTACTTAGGTATCTCTATGTATATGCGCATGCCCATTTTTGAGTTTTTATATGTTTTCCGAGCAAACCTCGGTCTCCCAGGTATTTTGGAAAAAAGTGAAATAAAACGATGCACAGAAACCTCCCAAGAATTCTATTTTTTTTTAATTCTAAGAGGGAAGAGTTTTATCAATAATAAACTAAGTAAGTAAGCACGATAAAAACATTTCAAATTATGGATAATTTTATCCACGTGGTAAAATCTATGTCACTTTTTAACACCAAGCGACTGAAAGAAACTGGCTGTCACGTAGATAAATATGACCATCATATCCGTATTGCACTGTACTTATATTAACTTTCATATTCACTAACAAAAAAAAAAGATTATAACTCTCATCAGCTCCTAGATACATTGGATTACAATCGGCCGCATCGATTAATCGCTCGGTTAGTTTGACAGGAGAAATCGATTTAATAATCGAATAATTAACCGGCTATTCGCCGAAACAATGATCGTAATCGAACCGTCTCATTTGTCAGCTCTTTGGTAATTATATTAAATACACTCGTAACTGATTGATTGCGTCTAAGTAGTCGTCGGTTCAAGGGTTATATGCTCTCGTAATTGTTTCGCTGTAATTGGTTAGGCTGACATAATTCGACATTAACCACCACACACTGTACTATACTTTTTTCAATAAATTATTTGTATTTGTATTTATATTTATGATGATAAACGTGAAACTATAAGTCGCCTATCATCGGAGAGCCAGTGTAAGCTAGAGCGATCTCTTGGTGGACCACAGGGATTTTTTACCGGTGCTGCCAATATCTGTGTGGGGGTTGGGGGGTTCCGCATCTCTATCGCCCTAGAACTGTCAGCAACACTCGGGCTGGAAGGGACTTTTGGGTCGGGCGCATTTGGACGCCGTGAGGAATAGAAATGTACAGATATAAAAACTACCCAAAAAGGAGATAAAAACTATTTGACTATTTTGGTCTGCCTTCCCACCATGACGCTAAAGTCAAAAAACTTATCTTTGAAGCCAAGTGCCATGCACTTTCACCATTCCACTAACCCAGGATTAACCGGTTCAACAGTTAACCCAGTGTCAAATTGTTCTGGTAACTACGGTAACTCCAGTAGCTGGCACTCTGACGCCACGTCACCGAAGTGTCAAAACCGAAATTGAACTTTATGCATATGCACGTAGGTCTATGTTGCTCTGTGGTCCGATTAATTCGTCTTTGGCGTTACAGACTTACGGTGCTTTTGGCAGCCGTCGACATTCTCGGGCCAGTCGCAGGAGTGCGCGTGCTCGTTGTAGAGCAGACCGCCGATGCAGAGCTGCTCGGTGGCCGTGCCGTTCCAGCACGTCCAGTAGCGCGTGCAGGAGGTCTCGTGCCCGAAGATACCGTACAGCCAGTCGCAGTGCTCCGTGCCGATCGGAGGATCTGGTGGGGATAACAAATCACATTACATATACATACAATACTTATATTGTGTAAAAAAGTTTATGCAGTAAACCATTTTGAGAGTACAGATTTCTGCGCTGTTTCTTACAAAATAGAATAACTAAAACTACTTCTAATAGTATAGAAGTATTTGAAAAAATTAAATTATTTTTCAGAAAATATTTTAATTTGTTTTTTTATCAAGTAGAAACACTACACTATATAAATTATAAACTGAAATAAATGTCATATACTAAGAAAAAGTGACCAAGGCCTCCAGTGCCTTTTCCAACATTTATTTCAGTTTATAACTAAAACTAAACCTAACAAAAAACTAATAATCCCTAAAACCTTCCTTCAAAGCCTAGGCCCCTTGGCAAGGAAAGTAAAAAGACTAATTTAAAGTTTCTTCAATTTTTCCACGGGGAAAACGCGTAGCCTTAACTCATCATAATAAAAACGTTTTGACCCGGACGCTTTATCATTTTATCAAGGTATTTATCACGAGGCAAGCCATAACGCGCGTTCTAAAATGAAAATATCTGGACGTACTTAATTAATTTTTTCCTTCGCATGGCAGATAAGTAATTTTGAGAGGTAGATAAACGGAGTGGAACATACGTAAGTATTGAACGATGCGTGCGCAATTAAATACAAATAATAAGACAAGAAGAGACGCGAGCGCGAACTGGGTTGGAAGTAATTTCTGTAAAACGTGTGGCTTGATCATCGGACCGGCAACTCACTTCATATGACATTGACTGTCTGTAACCATAAAGGGCATAAAGTAAGTAGAATTAAGTAGAATTTAGTAGAAGTAGAATTTCAATCCTTTATTTAATAGATAAAATGTTGGCCAAGTGTCAACTTTGGGGAGTTATTACAATGATAGGTACTTATTAGGTAAATTTCTTAGATAAAAATGATGTAGCATTTACTCGTTAAAATGTTAATGAAAAATGTTTTCTATAAATGCTCTCTAAAATCTAAAAGTTTAAGTCATGAAAAGTATGTATTAATTTTATATTTATATCATATCAACAAACGCTAAAGTTCTCTTTAGACATCTGAATATTCTGATATAAATTTGAAACTGAATATTTTACGTTAGCTTACTTACTCGACTCAATGTTAAGTAGGCACACACCCGAACCCCTAGTGTATATTATCGAGTTAATTTTGTACCATAGTGGGAGCTTTTGGACTATGGTTGGGTAGTTTTACGGTAGGTACTTACTTGCTGAACGATATACGAAACGACATAGCAGACTTACAGGGCAGTCGTGACCGAAGTCGCACACCCATTTATATGTACTTACTTGTCTGAACCTTAGGGTACTCGCAGTAGTTCGACCTCCACGGGTAGTCGCAGCCCTCAGTCACGCCCCTGTGCTTCCCGGCGAACACCAGACCGTTAGGGCAGTCGTACTGCACAGACTGGCCGTTGTCGCACCCCCAGTTATATGTACTTACTTATCTGAACCTTAGGGTACTCGCAATAGTTCGACCTCCACGGGTAGTCGCAGCCCTCAGTCACGCCCCTGTGCTTCCCAGCGAACACCAGACCGTTAGGGCAGTCGTACTGCACAAACTGGCCGTAGTCACTCCCCGTTATATGTACTTACTTATCTGAACCTTAGGGTACTCGCAGTACTTCGACCTCCACGGGTAGTCGCAGCCCTCAGTCACGCCCCTGTGCTTCCCAGCGAACACCAGACCGTTAGGGCAGTCGTACTGCACAGACTGGCCGTAGTCACTCCCCGTTATATGTACTTACTTATCTGAACCTTAGGGTACTCGCAGTAGTTCGACCTCCACGGGTAGTCGCAGCCCTCAGTCACGCCCCTGTGCTTCCCAGCGAACACCAGACCGTTAGGGCAGTCGTACTGCACAAACTGGCCGTAGTCACTCCCCGTTATATGTACTTACTTATCTGAACCTTAGGGTACTCGCAGTACTTCGACCTCCACGGGTAATCGCAGCCCTCAGTCACGCCCCTGTGCTTCCCAGCGAACACCAGACCGTTAGGGCAGTCGTACTGCACAGACTGGCCGTAGTCACTCCCCGTTATATGTACTTACTTATCTGAACCTTAGGGTACTCGCAGTAGTTCGACCTCCACGGGTAGTCGCAGCCCTCAGTCACGCCCCTGTGCTTCCCGGCGAACACCAGACCGTTAGGGCAGTCGTACTGCACAGACTGGCCGTTGTCGCACTCCCAGTTATATGTACTTACTTATCTGAACCTTAGGGTACTCGCAATAGTTCGACCTCCACGGGTAGTCGCAGCCCTCAGTCACGCCCCTGTGCTTCCCAGCGAACACCAGACCGTTAGGGCAGTCGTACTGCACAAACTGGCCGTAGTCACTCCCCGTTATATGTACTTACTTATCTGAACCTTAGGGTACTCGCAGTACTTCGACCTCCACGGGTAGTCGCAGCCCTCAGTCACGCCCCTGTGCTTCCCAGCGAACACCAGACCGTTAGGGCAGTCGTACTGCACAGACTGGCCGTAGTCACTCCCCGTTATATGTACTTACTTATCTGAACCTTAGGGTACTCGCAGTAGTTCGACCTCCACGGGTAGTCGCAGCCCTCAGTCACGCCCCTGTGCTTCCCAGCGAACACCAGACCGTTAGGGCAGTCATACTGCACAGACTGGCCGTAGTCACTCCCCGTTATAATATGTACTTACTTATCTGAACCTTAGGGTACTCGCAGTAGTTCGACCTCCACGGGTAGTCGCAGCCCTCAGTCACGCCCCTGTGCTTCCCGGCGAACACCAGACCGTTAGGGCAGTCGTACTGCACAGACTGCCCGTTGTCGCACTCCCAGTACTTGTCGCAATATTTGTCGTCGCCGACTACGCGTGACTTCGTCTTGCAGGGGTCTTCGATCTGCGCGCAGGTGACTACCGACGCGAGGGAGATGGCCACTGTAAAGACAAAAAGATTTCTAAAAGATAATCGTAATTCAAAAACCTCCTTATAATTTAGCTTGTCTTTTATTTTAAATATGTAAATTTGTAAATTATTATGTACAGTCAACTTTAAAAATATGGGTGCACAAATCAGCTCAAAAATATGTCCTATAGCTCTTATGTCAGCGAATTAAGAACTATGGGACATATTTTTGAATAAGTTGGCTACACCCATATTTTTACAGTTGACTCTATAGGATTCAAAATTGATTTATAGCAGATAGGCACATATCATTGGCCACTGCTTGCCGTAAAGGCTCCTCTTCACGTTGGGCCAACGCCAACGCCAACGAGGGACGCAGCCATGCGGTAGAATGAGATAGCAATATCACTTGCTCCCTCTAACGCATAAATGCGTCCCTCGTTGGCGTTGGCGTTGGCCCAACGTGAAGAGGAGCCTTAATACATCCAAGGTTTCAAGTGTACCTAGACAGCTCCAGAATCTGTGATGTTCATAAGAGTATTAGTCGTATTGCCCAACAATAGCAGACGCAAAATAAAATACATGAATTATGTATTTATTTGAAGTCTGTCCGTGAACTGAAACGTAATAATCTTGAAAACCATCTCGCGTCAAAAGAATGACATGACAAGACCGGAAAAGAGTCATTTAATTATGTCGAAAAATGGCGGAAAACAGGTACCATTTCCTTTTTTTACGGTAAATAGACTCTGAGCTTTCATTTCCGGTGAAGTCGGTAATCATTCTTATCCTTTTAAAGAAAATGTCTTATGTTTAGCAAATATTTTATGTAGGTACTACTTAATTTTTTTCTCTGAAGCTAAACGTCCTTAGGTACTTTATTGGAGAAAATAAGGGTTTTAATTAAAGCAAAATAAAACATTTTGAGAGTTCTTATTACATTTTTTACAAGTCAAGAATCAAATAAATGAAACAATTACTAATTGCTATAGGTAATTGGCCGCCAATTACCTATAGATTTAGATAATACTTAAAAACCCTATTAGCGTCACTTGGACTATCTCACTAACCCGAGGTTAACCCGTTAAACTGTTGAACCAGCGGTAAATTGTACTGGTAACCATAGGTTATGGCTCCTCTATACGATGGGCCAGCGCCGGCCACTTAATGGGACGCAGTCATGCGGTAGAATGAAATAGCAATATCATTTGCTCCCTCTAATGCATAAATGCATCCCATGGAGTGGCCGGCGTTGGCCCATCGTGTAGAGGAGTCATTAGATAACCATCCATATAAATACTGTTGAATTGCAGTGCATATATATATCTTTCTACTTTCAGTCTGTTAGAAACATTTTGTTTATTCATCGAGGTTTGCCCGTATCGAATCTGCCGTTGTAACACCTGAAGGCCAACCGCGAACCACGTTCGACGTGTTGCCTCCTTGTCACACTTACGTACGAATTTACAAGAGCGATAGAGAGGCAAAACATCGAACGTGGGTCGCGGTACGCCCTCTGTTAGGCACGGACAGGTAGCCGATGAAAGCTTTGCGTTCCAAAACGTTACGGCTAAACAATAAACGTCGTATTTTCTGTAGAGTGCGCGCAACATTGAACCTTAACCCACTTGACACAGATGCTTTGTAAACAGCAGTTTTGTAAAGATAAGAGTTGTAGTAAATTATTTTCAAATCGAAGCTGGGCTTCATTGAAATGATTTTGCGTGCATTTGGGTCATGTAGGTGCAGTTTAAAGCTGCGCTCCCGGATGCCCGGGCGAATTTTCGAGAATTTGAGATATTCACTTCACGGGAAAAGAATACCATATATTGGGGCATCCGACTATCCATTTTTATAATACTACATAAATTGCGACAGCTTTAATACTTTTGAAGTGTAGAGGTTGACTGACTCACGTTAAAAGTCTCTTTTTTTTTCATTTTTGACATTTTTGGGGTAACGAGCGAAAGCGAAGACCTCCTTTTCAGTTTGGGCAAAAAGGAAAAGTCCAGACATTACAAAATTCAAGATTCATCTGTGCCTAAAATAGAAACGAGGCCCGTGGGAATGCAATTACAGAAGGCCTACCGCGAACCACGTTCGACGTGTTGCCTCCCTGTCACACTTGCGTATGAATTTACAAGTGCCATAGAGAGGCAACACGTCGAACGTGGTTCGCGGTAGGGCCTCAGAACACCCGTGTCGGTTAGCGCGTAAAGGAGTTGGATTCCTTAATTACCTACACTAATTAGCGTTTGGTGTCACTATACAAAACGAAATGGCTCTCCGTGATTCCGGATTTAAAGAGAATTCATATGGTTCGCCATATATTTGAAGGGAATATATGCACATTTTGTAGCCAATGCGACCGGTGACACTTTTTGATCAATGCTAGTATAGTTTAAATTGAAAATCGTAGTTCAGGACCAAAAAAAGTAAGAATGTTGCCACTGCAATAAATTGTTTGTAAAATATGTAAATTCCTTTTTTATAAATAAACACGCTAAGATAATTTATTTATTGGTAATTTTATTCATGCGATTTAAAAAAAAGTACTTTTATTTACTTATTTTAACATAAATACAAGACGCACTAGTAAAAAGTGGCAACATCGTCTTATTTTTTTTGATCTTGAACTACGATTTTCAGTTTAGTAGGCAGTCGGCATCAATAGAAGGGAATTTACCCAAAATGTCATTTGGAACTTGCTAACTATGTAAACAAAAGTCACTAGTATAATTCACCATTCAGAGACAATTTCAATATGGCGGTTTGTTTACATAGTTAGCAAGTTCCATAGAATGACACTTTAATGAATGAGAGAGGCAAAATATGTTAGAAAGAGAACTATATATGTATATATCTCTTAGTATTTATAGAACTATTAAACCGTGGCAAATACTTTTGGTGCGTTAATTTATCCGCTAACTACTGCAATGCTGACTATATAATGAAGCGCAGATTTTTATCGTTCTGAAGGTCTCGTGACCGGGCCATAAAATAAGAAAAGTAATTTAAATTAGCAAAATCCAATATAAAGACGACAGATGTCAACGATATATAGTCTAGGTAGGTGTATAATATATACATAAGTAGGTATATAGGTATGTAAAAGCGCAACCATGATTCTGTATTGAACTCTTCTTAGTAACATGGTATTTTCATGGGAAACATAACCAACATTCAATCTTTGCTATAATTACGAGTACTTCGTTTCTTAGTGAGCGTTATTAGGCAACCGACGTGCGATAAGATGGAAAGTTGCGAAGTTATTCTGTATTCTATTGTTTATGTTTATGTAAAACTCTTAAGTTATGTTCGAACAGGCGTTCAACTTTACGAGGCGGTCGTGTTGATGCATATCGAATCATTCTTTTAATTTGCAATATTTATATTTTCGCCGCAAAGTATTTATGACTTTAGCCATATTAATTGAGGAAAGAGCAAGATATAAGAGCCTCGGTAGAGAGTACCATTTGGAGTTGCAACTCTAGGTCCATGGGGTCCCAGCGCGCATAAAGTTGTTCGCAAGAAATCGCGATGCGTCTGGTTGACGTAACTGATAGATTACCGATACCGAAGAGCTGGCGGCTACGTCGCACAACGTATCAGCATGGGTTACAGCGAGGAAATGCCGCCAGCATCCTTGGTACAATGCTTCAAGGGCCTATTTTAGATTAAAGCTATAGTTAATAATTTCTTTTAGTAATACCACTGTATATATCTTGTTTTGTAAATAAATGATTTATAAAAATTGAGGAAAACAAAACTCCACCAATTGCGGGAAGTAGGGGCCAAATCGAGTTAGTACAATACCTCGGATCAAGAGTAAAGTATACGGAGCAAATGGTGGTGCGTGGCCCGACACGAACGCGGCCGTATTTTTACATTTTCTCACGCCATTGTCTTAGCGGTGACGTAATATTAGGTGAAAGCTTTTCCGCTGCGCACGCGAGGATGAAAATGCAAGAAAAATTACAACCATTACTAGACCCGAAGGGATAAGGGGGCTCTTATTATAATTTGTCACCATGCCTGTCACGTTCTAACTCGTATGTAAGTGCGAAAGTGACGCATGACATGACAGGTGATAAAACGCGACTATGATACCGCTGTAGGTAGAGATAATAAGTGTGATATTATTTTGACGTGTTTTGTACAGTCGCCATGAGATATATCGGAGCGGCCAAGGTGATCACAAATATCTGAACACGTCTCTATTGTCAGGGCGTTAGAGAGCGTGTTCAGATATTGTGAACACCTTGGCCGCTCCGATATATGTGATGGCGATTGTAGATTAAGTCTGAACATTTTGTCAATAGTGTTAAAACTATTCCACTTTTTTACCGTGACATTTTTTGATGATTTTATTATTTTTCAACCCAAAGACCGTACTTGAAGAAACTTTCCAATATTCATTCATTGTGTTTCTATGTATATTAAATATTTGAAACACTTCGAGCCCTTGTTAGCATGGAAAGATTATGTGTTACGCAATCAAAATAGTCGCACATTTTTTTAGAAATTATTATCACATTTTCTTGCGCAAAAGTTGAAATACGAGTAAGTATATATATTCGATTTACGAAGTATTCGAGACCTTAGCATACAACATAAACATATTGAGTAAAACTAACGTAAATTGCGATTAAAAAGTAATTAAATCCGCAACAGACCGCATGGAATCCAGAAATTGTCGTCCTAATATCCGGCTTCAAAAGGCGCCACATCGATCAGCGGTCTAGTGTTGAAAGACCACAGGCCACAGGGCTGTTTCTCATCAGCATACTTTGGGGTTCTGGGTGCGGGAATGATTTCGTGTAATAATTTACGATGTATGAGTGCAGCACTCTAATACTCATTATAGACGTAGTCAGGCGTGGCTCACTCCGCGATTTCGTCGCTTTGCTACAGGTAGCTAAAAGTACATCCGTTCGACCCCAATTTTGGGGTTTGCCATAAGCCGCGCGTGGCGCTGTCGCCACCTAGCGGCCTTATCTATGCTGATCGTGACAGACGCGTTTTGTTAGAGAGTGAGTCTTCTGTACCTAGTACTATTGTTTATTCTGTGACGTAGTGCATAAATATTTTCCTTCGTATTTTCAATCAGTCTCAGTACAAAAAGTTGTGTGATGTTCATTGATATAGCATGACAAATACGAACGTTCCCGAGAAAATATGATGGAAAACAATTATGCACTAGGTACATCTGTAAGAGAATTCCAACAAACCTAAAAAGATCGACGGCCGGTCTGGCCTAGTGGGTAGTGACCCTGCCTGTGACTCCGATGGTCCTGGGTTCGAATCCCAGTAAGGACATTTATTTGTGTGATGACACAGATATTTGTTCCTGAGTCATGATTGTGTTCTATATGTATTTAAGTATTTATATATTATATATATCGTTGTCTGAGTACCCACAACACAAGCCTTCTTGAGCTTACTGTGGGGCTTGGTCAATCTGTGTAAGAATGTGCTATAATATTTATTTATTTATTTTTACTTATTTATCGACGTTTCCCTGTATAATAAATGCAAAAGTAACTCCTATCTGTTACTTTTCATCTGTAAACCCCTAAACCAATATAGATGGGTATCAAGACAGTTTGAGGCCTGGGGAAGGACGTTAGGTAGTTTTTAGGGTTCCGTACCCAAAGGGTATAAACGGGACCCTAAAATATTTTTTTCAGTGGCGCGCCCATACAACAAACGGTATATTTACTAGTGTCCGACCGAAACATGTTTTCTTGCCGAAACCGAAACCGAAACCGAATGTTCGGCTTTGGCTCTAGTTTCGGCCGAAACCGAAACCGAAACCGAAACTTTTGTAGACTTGTTAAAATCGTTGAAAAAATGTCATAAACCCCCTTTTATACACATATTATGGGGCTGTCAACACCCAATATCCTTGAAATTGATGTTACTTAAGCAGTTTTTTAAGAAAATTACTAGAGTTAAACCAAGATAATTCTGCAACGATTTTGATAACACACGCTGTGCAAGTGTTATTTTAAACGTCAAAACTTCTATGAAATTATGACGTATAAATAACATTTGCACTAGTTGCACTGCGTATGCTATCAAAATCATTGCAGAATTTTCTTGGTCTAACTCTATTCATTCACCAGTCAAGTTATTAACATGTAGATACAGGGTCAACCAAAAAACCAACCAAAAACGCAAGCGCGAAATTTTTTGTTGACAATATCGCAAGGCCGGGTAAATGTCCGAAGTGCCCCAGTGAGGCGAACTTTCATGCGAAGTCAAAGCCGTGCTTCAGGCTTCAGGACTACTCGTAGTAGTTGAGCACAGACTCCAACCAATGTCCATTGTATTAAAAAGCGAGACCGCAGGCCGAGCATAGCGCAGCGAGGCCAAAGGCTAAGCTGAAGTAGAGGACATGTGGAACATAAACCAATAGTAAATTGAGGTAAAATCACTCATTCACTCCGAAACAATTAGACAGTGTGCGCGTTATAGGTATTGACAGTCTCTTAAGACTGCGTCGAGCGTCCAGTGGCGCCCTCATTAGTGGAATTGTGTTTTATAATAAAGCAATTAATTTTTGTACCTATACATGAATCAGTATAATATGTCATAGGTATTAATATTGTTGTCCTACTTATTCCCCAACTTTTGGTCTTATTCCGAAGTACCATTTCGTAAGTTTCGGCCCGGCCGAAAGGTTCGGCCGTTTTTTGGCCGAAACCGAAACTACAGCCGAAACATGATTTTTTCGCCGAAACTGGCCGAAACCGAAACCGAAACCGAACCTTCGGTCGGACACTAATATTTAGCCGTTTTTTTTTGCGTAATAGTACGGAACCTTCGTGTGCGAGTCCGACTCGCACTTGACCGGTTTTTATTATTTCTAGAGGAAGAAGTCGTGGGCAGAAGCTAGTATTAATATAATATTCTAAATATGAACTCCACCGTATACCGGGAAACTGTTCCAATTAAACAATCAATACTTGACGCAAACTAACATGCAAACCTACAAACGGGGAAAATCGAACACTAACTTGCAAAATAGGTCAACCCATAATGATAAGGCTTCCAAGAACTTTGATTCCTCGTTATATGTAAATCAGAACACGGTAATTTCACGCTCGTCACGTTTTCCTAACTAATATACAGTCAGCAGCAGAAGTTGCTAAGCGGGCGAGGTGTTCAAAATTACCTTGATGCGCTCTTATGCTCTTAACAATAAAGTCGCGTCAAGATCATTTTGATCACCTCGCCCGCTTAGCAACTATTGCTGCTGACTGTACCTATCTACATATTTACAACAACTCACGATGCCCGTTCCTAAGGCCCTACAGCCAACACGTAGACAGAAAAACGTCACCTGCCTCTATATCGCTCAATTTGGCAAAAGCGTTAGAGAGCACTGATTTAAACTTTCACGATTATTTAACATTATGAAACTACATTATAAATCAAATATCGTTAGTGTTGTGTGTCGACAGAGTGACATCCCTAGTGCGCAAAACGTTCAAACTGATAAACAAGACCAAGTGCGGGTAGTTCGAAAAACTCGCGCGGCTAGAAGATGTTGATGTCAACTTAAGCCAGTCTTCTCCGAGACCACGGGGACAACGCCGTCCTCGAAACGTCGGAGGTAAATCTTAAAACTTAAATACGCGATTAAGTCCCGTTGTGTAGTTTCATAGCGTTTGAGAGGTTAATAACTTAATGACAATTTTCTTTTTTTTAATGTTGGCGGTAGACCCTCTGCTTTTATCTGGGCCAGCAAATCTCGATCTCGCTAACGGTACTTAACATTTGGCACTTTGGACCTGGGGGCTTATTCGAGATAACAATCGTACAAGGACGTTTTTGAATAATAACATTGTGAGCACCCACCCTCCCCCGCCTCACAATTATATATTTCAGTTATCCAGTAGCAGATTTACGATTTCACAATTTGATTAAACAAAACTATACTTTTTATGGGACCCGGGTATGTCCTTAAACTACGTCCAAGACCACCGGTGGACGGGCAGCAGCGTCCTTCAAATTCGGTGTACTCGACTGCGACCCCAACCCGCCTGCCAAGCGTGGCGATTATGGCATTCACCCCCCATAAGGGGGAGGCCTATGTTCAGCAGTGGACGTCTTATGGCTGAGATGATGATGATGATCAAACTTTTTATTCGTATTAAAAAGAATACGGATTTCATATTTTGTAAATCATTTTGTCTAAATATCAACCTACGCTGCGTCCTCTCTTTCAACGAGTTCCACATAGCAATGCACCGAGGAGAAGTTTCTTAAGTTGCGAAACTTCTATGAAGAATATTCTCTGGAACTTAAATTTAATAAACAATCTAATCGTGTCAAGACCGACGTAGACACATGCCATTTTAAATATTTCGCCTGCCCGCTTTAGTGTTATGTGGCGTGTAATATTATATACTTATTACACAAAACGTTAAAGTTCTCATCGGAACATTGTCACAGAGAACTTTCTAAGTTTCTTTCATGTACTTTCTCTAAAATTTCCGAGAACATTTCTGCAATTTCTGCGATTTGTATATTGCTAGTTCCACAATTTCTAGATTAATGCATTGCCTTGCCTTGCGGTACTACATCAAAAGTTTGTTGAATGTTGTCAATCGGACCATAGCATCTGTATTGGAGCATAGTAACCTGGACCCCTATTCGACAAGCGAAGTTTGACGTATCGTGTTGATCTCCCGTTGATGTGGGAAAAATCGTAAGTTCTCGAATACGTACAATGTCAAAATTTGACATTAACAATCCAAGGGTGACAAGCAAACCAAACCGAACCACCCTTAGTTTAGAGTTGAGTTTTGGTTGTACCAAATGATATTATCCACCGTTGATGGAATCAACACTCAGTATGCAATAAAATCAACTGTTGATTTGAAGTGGATGCGAAATCTGACAGTTGTACGTGTCGAATTTGGCCCCTGAATGGTACCTTGCTTTCTAGTTACAGTGACTTCATTCGCTAGCGTCCTACAGTCGTAAGCTGCTCTAATGATTTCCTTTGAGGATCAAATGTCTACCTGTTGGGATTTGTATGTACATCCATAATGCACGAAAGAACGTCTTGTAAAGGTATTCACACACTGACACGAGAGCACAGGTGCGCGGTGCGACAAATTTATCGACATACACACATATAAATAATAAATAAAAAAAGGTCTCGGACCAAGGAAAATTAGATATTTGTAACGAGATAACTAGATCTTATCACATTTCGATATAAATAAGAAAACTCAAGAATATCTTCACCTTAAAATTAATTATGTTGCCCCAAAACTTGTTGTTAAATACGTATTGTGTACAAAACGCGAGAGTTTAGAGTGTTATAATAAAATTATTGACACTGAGATTTTCGATTTTGAGAGATTATCTAAGTCCAATGCATACCTATCTACCTATATAAATTTCAATCTTGAATCAAGATATATCAGTTGAGACATATATGGTCCTGACAGTTTGTTACGTTTAAATTACAGTATTATAAGACTAATTTCTTACAGTTGAACAACAATCATCCATCCTCTCACAAAACCTCAGAAGGCCTACCGCGTACCACGCTCGACGTGTTGCCTCTCTGTCGCATTTGTAAATTCGTACGTAAGTGTGACAGGGAGGTAACACGTCGAACGTGGTTCGCGGTAGGCCCTCAGACATTCACTGCACACAGCCGTCCATCGCCACGCAAATATATCACAGTCAACTGATGTCAGGAGCGCATCAACAGTGTGAGAGCAGAGGGGCTACCGCGAAAACCGATATTCGCAAATTGCGGGGATCTTTCGCTTTTACTCCAATGAAGGCGTAATTAGAGTGACAGAGAAAAATGCCCGCAATTAGAGTTCGATTTTCATGGTTATAGCCCCGATCCGACGAGTGTAGTGTTAAAGTTAATTTACAATTCGTTTCTCGCTTTGAAGATGGACATGTTAGATTGTTCAATTGTTATATTATTTCCCTGTGTCCCCATTTCATACAATTGGGTACTTTCCTATACTTAAAATCAACAAAAATTTATTACATTATAACAATCATAAGTACATAGGCAAAGGGTTAGGTAATACATATGTGGGTAGGATAGAAAAATGGTTTCAATCGACGTGTGGAAGGGCGGCACCGTCGTCGAACCCAAGCCACCTGGCGGTGGACTTAAAACGGTGGCGTGTGCCTCGGATACACATGCTGGTGGCGCGTATAACGGCAATACTGATCCTACATCTCAGCTAGCCCAGTATGGTGCTTAGAGAACGGTTCCACCGTTGAGATATGGTTTCTGCCATATGTTTTAAAATAAATTATTTCACACCGTGCACGAAATGAAGCACTAGATAATTATTAGAAAAACATAGATAGCAGTTAACTATTTATATACAAAATTTATTTTAATCGGATGGAAATATAAAAAGTAGGTGAGTTGACTGTGACGTCACTACACAAGTTTTCATATAAATTCCATATTAGCAAATCGTTTTGACAGTTCTAAAAAAGAAGCTGATTTGACTAGTAGGAAAGTAGTCAATTGTTGGCACTGAAATGGTATTGAAATGTTGTTGCGCCAAATATCGAGAAATATCTCTTTGAAGCACGGCTGAGGTTCCCATTGAATTGATATTATATTCACTCCTGAATCTTCCTGTTGTGACTTGAATTGATTTAAGCTCATGTTACCCGGGATATTTCCATGTAGGCGTGTGCATGAATACTCCTTGTGCAACAAATATACATCGTAGAAATGCAGCGATTCACTTTGTAAATGCGCAAGATGTTGTTTGTAAATGTTAGAGTATATTACCCCTTTATACGGCATGAATACCGGAATCACGGAATCCAGAAATTTATACCGAAATATTGGACCGATATTTACGACATTGCAATGCGATATTGGAATGGAAAAGGACCAAATAGCGGTGTAGTATGTATAGGAATTCCGGCATTGGATTTTTTAGTTTCGTTTTATTAATTACTACTATAAAATTGCGGTACTTGCTTGAACTAAAATCGTTCGAATAGTCAAAGTCATGCCGGAGGCGTTAATTTTCCATTTTGCCTTTATATAAAATTTCTAAAATAGTTTCTTTTTTTTGATGAAACTTATAAAATAACTCAATGCTTATTCTTAAACATTAAAACGATTTGACACTAATCTAATTTAATGATGTACTGTCGCCATCTGATAGCTGGCCTGGTCATGGTACCCAAAAATATATGAACATGTACTTTAACATCTTGATAGTAGAGGCTTTGTCTAGATATTTGTGAACACCTTGGCCGCTCCGATATATCTGATGGTGACTGGTATATGAGAAACGAAACCTGCGACGTCACAATGAATCCACCACAATGAGTTTTTGCTAATTTTAAAATGATTGAAAGGGAAAAAATATTTACGACATGGTTTTATAGGGTTCCCTTGGGCAACTACAAAATATTCAAAATGTGCTTTCCGACTTTTAAAGTGCGAGTCTAAAAATGTTAAGTTTTCGCATTAAGTCGTCCCATCTACATTTTGAAGTCCACGAAAGGCCCTCTTTTCTGTATGTACCCGTCTATTATTAGGTACATCTCATAAAACAATATGTATGTATGTATTAATGTTCACGATAAACTCAAAAACTACTGAACGAATTTTCATGCCGTTTTCACCTATCAATTGAGTGATTCTAGAGGAAAGGTTAGGTGTATAATTTGTTAAGAGTATCCCGTAGGAAACCGGGGCAGGTCGCTAAGCACAAATGGGCAACTACAGAAGCATACCCGTTGGCTCAATGGGAGACCCACCAGCTAAGAAATTCATTCAATCTCACTGCCGTATTCGAACTTCAAGATATTCACAAGAGACGACACGTACTAGATCCATTCTAGATACGTTATAGTTCAGATATCAACTAGTTCTCTTTAGCAGCGCAATCCGGGCAACCAATATCACTTTTTCGTAAGATAGAGTAAGATATCTTTTTTTTTTTATTGAACAATAAGCTAAATAAAGTACATTATTATTACAAGACCCATCGTGGGCAAAACCTTGAGGAGGTTTGTATGCCGATGGGGAGTTCGAGAAAATAACATGACAATATACATATCTATCTTATACTAATTAAAATTCTTAATATATGTAACTAAAGTCGTTAGATTGTAACAAGTGCGTCTTAATTACTTTTTTTCTATTTTTCCCGTTTACTTTATCTTTAGATGTGAAGTGGATCTCTAAGTCATATCCTGTGGAAATCGTTCAAGAGTATCTCCAGAATCGCGCAAATGTCAAGTTGGACAGGTTAGAACTTAAACATATCGTTATCGTATCTTGGAAAAAAAAAAGATCAAAAAGATGTCTAATAGATGTCTATTTCAAAATCCGAATCGGGCCCTCAGTTTCTGTTAAGGCATGTAAGGAAAAATACAGCACTTATATACACAATGAATACACAACAACAGAGCGCAGATATCTGTGCTCTGTGTTAAATTCATACAATCTGCCGGCGTATTATGGATGGCTTCATCCATCTTTATTCACGTGATAAAATAACTGTCACTTTTTAACACCGTTGGATAGAAAGTGACGGACAGCGTTTTATCACGCTGTCACGTAGACAAGAACGACCATCATATCCGTACTGACTTATTCATAATTTGTACATCCAATCCTTACGAGATATAATTGAATACGAATACTTAGCTAAGTTTAAATTGTTCCAAATACATCAAAGGCTTTGATCTAACTCAGTATAACAGCAATGACGATTCAAATAACTTAATATACAGGTGGCACCAAATAAAGCGAATAATTTTAACCATGCATCCAGAGCCCAATTAAAGTAAAATATATACATGTAATTTAGAAATATGCAAATCCCTTAAATGTCTATTATTTTCCAAAACTAACTTTTTTTTTAAAGTATATCCAAACTCATTTTAAACAATTTGTTTCCCTTGCAAATTAGGGTAGTATCGCGGCCGAAGACGCCCATCCTTTACAGAATGCTTAAAAATACGATAACAAAAAAAAAAGAATATTTTTTTCTCACTTACGTTACAGGTCGTTTACAAAATGTTTTAAATATACGAATCTACGATTATTTGACTAAATTAAAATGTCACCATTCTCTTGCCCTCGTCCCATTCACTTGGGGTCGGCGCAGCATGTCTTTCTCTTCCACACCTCTCTGTCGCCCGTCATCTCATCATTCACTTGCGTCGTTTCATATCATCTCTCACACAGTCCATCCAGCTTTTCCTCGGTTACCTTTCCTCGTACTTCCCTCCACATTCATTCATAATACCTTTCCCGTCACATGACTTTCATCCCGCATCACATGCCCGTACCACGCTAGGCGATTTGCCCTTACTTTTTCTGTTATTGGGTGCAACCTTCAAGCTTTCCTCTTATATATTCATTCATTCTTATAATATACTCTTATATGCTAAATCAAAATGTATTAACTTCATTTTAATATCCTTTGGCTTTGTTATTACACCTTGTAAAGGTGACAGTCCATTTCCAACGACAGCTGCATTACTGTTCATTTTACTATGGAAATTGACAATAACAGCGACGCGTTCAGTACCGGTAGTGCAGCTGCGGTTAGAAATGGAATGTTACCATAACTCTCCGCAATATGCACAGTCAAAAATCTTCGCAACGTGTTTTTATTCCACCCTGTATTAGCAGCAATCAATGGTGATCCAGTTACAGGGCTCGGACCGCAACCCTTCGCGGAAGTCTCAGTATTGATTATTGGAAACTTGCTTTATTATAAATATTCATGTTTTATGACATTACGCCGAGCATGCCAACGCCTACGTCCGGGTTGGGGGTGTCAAGGGGTGTAACCCCTTTGTACCCCTGTGTCTTGACTGAGAAGTGAACACCACAAATTTTATACACCATGATTATATTGAATTTCGTTAACTTCGGCATAATGATTAAGTAGTTAATTTGAAGTAGTTAAATAGCGTAGTTTATTTTCATAAGAAATATTATAAGAAAATTAATTAAGTGTTGTAGGTATGATTATAAAGTTGTTGTAATACTTGCATTACATTTAACTCAACCAAACAATTGAAACTGTGACATACCATGTCATTTCGAACATCAAACTTCGATTCGCGATAGTAGCAAATGTATGAACTCATACTAAACTAAACACCTAGTAATGGGTAATCAATATGTAAACAGGCCCTAAGGCAAATGTACACGCTCAGGAATGCACCACTGAAATTAACGGAAATAAAAAAAAACACGGTGTATAGGTAAGCCTTTTGGATTCTACACGATGAATAGTAGGTAAATAAATAAGGATTGTAGCGCGTTTATGATTAACGCTATATTAGGCTCCCATAAATTTTAGTTATCTTTTTGAATTTGGAACCAAATCTTATTTTTTGTCCTTTATAAAAGCTTCTGGGATCCATAACTTTAAGAAGCCCATAAGCAATCGAAATTACGCTCTCACATTAGAACGTCATGCCGAGATAACATGATACTTGGTGTGAACAGCGGCGGCTAGGTTCTTAATACTTTATCATAATTACATCACCACTATATAATAATAATATAATTACATTTACTTAATGATATTTTATTATGTTTACAGAGTAACATCCCTACTATCCCCAGTGTGAAAAACGTTCTAACTGATAAACAAGACTAAGTGCGGGCGAACAAGACCAAAAACTCGCGCGACTAGAAGATGTTGATATCAACTATAGCCAGTCTTCTCCGAGACCACGAGGACAACGCCTTCCTCGAAACGTCGGAGGTAAATCTTAAAACTTAAATGCACGATTACGTCACGTTGTACAATTTAGTAATTTATCATATTTCTATAAAATATTTACATGCTACCTGACAGGAGGCATCAGTCTGAACTTAAACCTCGACAGCATACCTCCACAGGCTTTACACGCTACATTTGCTTCCTAGAAGTCTGCCTTAAACAGAATTACACACAGGTACAAGTGCATAACAGTATACCAACTCCAAGGCTAATAAACATATATATTATATATTTTTATTAGCCTGCTTTGGTGTCTCACTGCTGGGCAAAGGCCTCCCCACGTTTTCCCCACTCGACCCTGTGATCGGTTTTTCCCACCATTTGGGGTAGAATGCGTCCAAGTCGTCCCGCCATCTCCTTTTCGGTCTCCTTTGTGGAGTTCAGCTCGGCCTGCACCGTCTATTGTGTTCCGAGGGTCCCACTCACTAACCATTTGGGCCCTTCTGGGTGTATGCGGCAGATATGTCCAGCCCAGTCCCTTATGCTCCTAATATCGAATAAGTTTTTTCATTCAATTGAGAGTAAAATTGCATTTTTAAATGGTGGTCATCGCTTATGATGAGCTCTTTCCTCAGTGGCTTTTAATTAAAAAATACATTTTAAAAATAAGTTACAACAAACAACAAATATGTAACAATTATGAATCTAATACGATCATTTATATTCTTCTGCTTTCATAAGTAATAGTTTTTGGTTTTTAAAAAGCGTTTTTCAATTAAAAGACATGTCAAGATCGCTTACCTTCTTGCAAGTTCTTTCTAATGCTAAAAAAACGAACTATAAGCCGATCGTATGATAGATATCGTGTAGTTCCGCTACCTACCTACTGCTTGAAGCATCGTATGTGCCGTTTCATATTTCAGGCGAGCAAACTAAATTCAATGTCAGAACAGAACTTTGAGTTTCGCGCATCAGATGAAGTTTGTTTGAATAGCAGTATTTAGGTAACACGCCATACCTAGATTACCTAGGTATTTTGTTCTGATAGTACTGGACCAATTAAGCTGAATTTTGGGACACATATTATACATAAGTCTGTGACCGAAAGATTTAGGCTCTAGATTCGATATCTACCTACCCCTCTTTAATATCTAGATATAACTTTTATGTCACAAAATGGTTTTTATAATTATAATTGTCGCCTAACTTCAAACTCGGGTAAATCCATTAATACCAAAATCGCATAATCTGACAGATGGATTTACCCGAGTTTGTAGTTAAGTGACTTATATGGTTTTCGCAAACAATGTCTAATTGCTAATGCGTCACCATGCACATAGGTATGTCACCAAAGGTGAAAGTGTTGTAACAATTTCTGTCATTGTTTTGTTTTCGCCATATGTCATCATTTAGAGAAAGTACGTACGTAACAATATGACTTTTACTCACGATTACCTCATCTGCAGTAATATTTATAAATGTACAGTCGGCAAGTCAATCTTGTATTTAATATTATTTATAATAGAGTTTCCATACAAGTAACCTTTGCATATAGGTTAAGTATTTATTTCATTACAATAACCTCTTGTGTACAGATTGCATTATTATTTTCCATGGTATTTACGGAAAGGTACAGTCAGCAGCACAAGTTGCTAAGCGACTCAGGTGTTCAAAATGATCTTGACGCGACTTTATTGTTAAGAGAATAAGAGCGTGTCAAGGTAATTTTGGACACCTCGCCCGCTTACCAACTTCTGCTGCTGACTGTACGAACGTATGTTGCTATTTCAACCAGTACAAAAAGTACTGAGATTGACTGAAGTAGCAAATATCGAAAAGTGGTAGACCACTTTCTTGGCTGACTGTACCTATATGCGGATTAAGGTTCAACCAGAAAATTAGGGTTTATAACCCTTAATATTATAAGATTATAACGCGCTTACTTCAGTACCTACCCCCGTGTTTTTATTCGATAGCGCAACGTGACGTAGGTACCTACGCGTTTGTGTCATTTTGTATGGGATTTTGAGTTTTCTAAACTTCCCGCTTGGCGCGCTGTACCCATACAAAAATTGATGTAACGCAAAAAAATAATAAAATACCTAAAAACTAAGCTGTCTTATTAATTTTACCGATGCATCTTAGGACCCGATTCGGATTTTGAAATAGATATCTATTAGATATCTTTTAGACATCACCAAGATACGATAACGATATGTTTAAGATCTAACCTGTCAAATTTGACATTTGCGCAATTCCGGAGATACTCTTGAGCGATTTCCACAGGATATGACTTAGAGATCCAATTCACATCTAATAGATATCTTACTCTATCTAACGTAAAAGTGACATTGGTTGCCCGAATTGCACTGCATAAAAGAACTAGTTGATTACTAAACTATAACGTATCTAGAATGGATCTAGTACGTGTCGTCTCTTGTGAATATCTTGAAGTTCGAATACGGCAGTTAGTTCCTCGTATGTTTAACATTCCAAATATCGTAATTAAAATACTCATTTGGATTTACGCAAATAGCGCTCCCAAATGTGATTAGCATTTACCTATAATATCTTATACTCGTATTTAATAGTGGTTATTAAGATAGCGAAATTAATTATAAGACGAATTATGTTAGGGATTTAACTTTATGTACATATAAACTTGTTCAGGTAGGTTGGACCACGTAATACAACTTGCGACCAATAACTTATTAAGGGATTATTATCATTTTATGTGTTTATTTTTTATTTTTTCAACGTTGAAGGATAGTTAGGTACTCATTGATACTATTCTAACTACAAAATAAAATATAAATATTCATTTTCCAAATTTACATAAAACATCAGTAAATAACATTAAACTTGTAAAATATAACAGTTTCTATATAGAGTAAACGAGAGCCTTTACACTAAGAAGAGCCTATCTGGTGAGGACTGTGGTGTATTAGACATAAGATTTCAAAACAAGATGTGTACCTACAGATCTGGTACTAAGGCAAATTTGAAAACTAATAAAGGTATAATATAAAAAGATTAGACTATTAGAAGATGCGTTCTTTTATTAAAGAGTTTCTTTAACCACCTTCGGTCCTCAATATCAGACTAAATGCCATTTGGAGTTGAAATTTTTGGGGTCCCGGCGTGCACAAGTTATTCGCAAAAAATACAAAATGTGCTTAGTGCTCAAGCTCGGTGCGCCTTGACCCAGCTTAATTAGGTGCTTTATGAATACTTAAATGTTTGGATTAACCTCTCACTGCGTCCCTCGCAAAAGGACGGTTACATGCGTAAATGATCCAAGCAAAACAAAAACTAACATACATGATTTTTAGGTTAAAAAACAACTGAAATAAATAAACGAAATAAATGTCATTTATAAAAAAAAGACCAAGGCCAAGGTTTATAGTTTATGTAAAATAGTAGTGTGACTACTTGTAAAAACACAAATTATGAAAAAAAATTTCATAAGCATGTAATTTAATTTGTTCTTAGAACTGAAGAATTATTTCATTGACTTTTCCGTAGTGCATTAGTGACCGAGTGAAATAAAAAATGACAACAAAAATAAATAATTGTTTTTGTTGTCTTTTTCATGCAAAACGTATTGTCGGTAGCCAGATGCCAGAGGGAGGGTAGACGGACTGTGAAGATGTTAATTTGAAGCTGTTTCAAATATCAGTAATTTAGTCTACGTAATTTATTTGTGCAAAATGCCAAATTAAATAGAAATATCGATGACAACGCACAATAGGTTGTATAAAACATCTCTGAAAGGAATTATCGGCATTGTCATGGCACTCGCAGCTTCATTGTGTATAATATTAATTATTTTCTGGCTGCCTCCATCTCGCATGCCACCGTCCAGATTAATTATCTAAAGGCCTTGGTTTGTTCACATAGCATTGTTCTCTTACAATGTGCCGATGATGGGAACGTAGGTGTAACGTTTCCTTAGGTCTGTGCAGCTGTGTCTACCGCGAATATAAAAAAAATATGTAAGTACATAGATATTTAACAAAACCAGTGTATCTGTGACTGGACGTTAACGATGACTGATGTTAGACCGGGCCGTGTCCGGGCCGGGCTTCCGGCGCATCGTTTTCTGTGGAAAGCATCACGTGATCACCAGTCATATCATAGAAAAGTAAGCTCCGGAAGCTTCGGCCCGGAAACGGCCCGGTCTAACGTGCGTCATCCTTTATTGCCGTAGGAACACAGAACTGAAGTAATTATTAAATGTGATACTACTACTTATATTTTTATATCTATAGAATAAATAATATTCATAATTGCAGATTTCCATTTCGCATTTCCAACTACCTAATGAAAAGTTATCTGGAAGAGATCGCTCTTTAGCGATAAGACCGGTTGTTATGTATTTACCTCTACTTTACCTCTTCAGAGGGTCCGGTTTCCTCACGATGCGATGTTTTCCTTCATCGAAAAGCAGCTGCTAAATATCAAAAGATATTCCGTACATAAGTTCCGAAAAACTCATTCGTACGAGCCGGGGTTTGAACCCTCGACCTCCAGATTGCAAGTCGCACGCTCTTACACTAGGCCACCAGCGCTTCAATACGACATACCTACATAATATCATATAAATAGTCTAAATGAAAGGTAAAAAATGTAAAGGTATCAAATAATCGAGTTCTATTTATATTTAGGGAGCCGTTATCTAAATGAAATTAAGGCCGACAACTTTGGAAATTACTTTAATTGTTATTACTTTTTGTTCAGTTTATTTTGGGTCCGTGGCTATTAAATTTACGTCAGTAAGACTTCAAGCGAAATCGAAAGATAAACTTTATATCGCGATTTTCAAGTCACATTTCACACCTACTCTTTTTCGAGTTTACGGAGATGAGGAGTGTGTGTCAAACAAATGACAGTCCTCTGAATGGCAAGCAATATTGTATTAATAATAATAAAGTATTTATGTTATATTGTTAATACTTAACACGGGAAATATTATTAATAATAGAGCATCCCTGATAACTACTTACTAAGTAGGTACTAGCGACCCGCCCCGGGTTACCTACCTTCCTCAAGAATTACTCTATTGATATGTGAAAACCGCATGAAAATGCGTTCAGTAGTTTTCGAGTTTATCCCGAATATACATACACACAAACAGACAGACCCGGCGGAGGACTTTGTTTTATAAGGTGTAGTGACGAGTGAGTTAATAGGAAAAATAGATAATATTCATCAGATTTATTTTCTGACAGATCCGAGGTAAATCTAGTCTTAAGTCTCAAACATTTTCATAGTGCGAAAAGCTACAATGAAACAAATGCGGCTACATTAAAAAAACTTTAAAATACGTCAAATATTAGTGATATTACGCCTAGATACGATACGTCGTCACTTTTGACACTGACATATCTAATCCATATCGTATCTATATTAAGTTCGAATCGAGCCGTTTGTCACTTTATGACTACGGCACGGCTATAGCCATTACCATCTAATCTACTAATGGAATAAGTCGAAATTAACAGCTGAGACCGGCAATGGCGGCATAAACTCGTAAAACCATAGACTATAATTTTGAAACATTTTGAGTGCTGCTTTTTTAAAGATTTGGTCTGCTACTAAAGCTATCGATTTTTTTATAGAGCGTTATTTGTTAATAATCGCGTAGTAGCTTTGTCACACCGTTGTATTGCCCCTGTCTTGCCTCATTATTATTGGACGTAAAGCCAGTCCCAAGATATTTATGTCAATGGCTCCTCACAAAACTGTTCGCGGAGCTCTTTACTATTATAGAAATCAAATCGATTTAAGGTTTCCATTCAGGGAATTATTTTCCGGTCCCTTAGTCAATTTCACGAAAAACAATGAGGGGTCTGAATGACCCTCTGGTCATCTGGTTAACTTTACCTAACGGATAATCCCTAAGGCTCCCCGCAAACGGACCCTTTAAATCCGCGCCTGAACGATGAATATGCTACCGTTCTTATACGGTTAGCAAAGAAAGTTGGGGAAATATATTCTACTAATGTTATCATTAAAAGTTGATATTAACTTTTACACACTAGCTGCCTCAGGGATTTGAATGAAACTTGGTAAAATTTGCACTTTTAATCCTGATATTTGTCCCCTAAGGCCCACTTGGACCATACCAATAACCCGGGGTTAAGCGGTTAAACCATTAATCTAGTGTCAAACTGTACTGGTAACCATGGTAACTCCAGGTTTAACCGGTTAACTTCGGGTTAGTAGAATGGTGCAAGCGGGCCTAAGTCGGTCGGTGCGATTGGAGTTCGAAGCGGGGAAGGCAGTTTGGACTTAGGGATTACTCACGCTAGACCGGGCCAGAGCGGCTACCGCGAAAACCGAAATTCGCAAATTGCGGAGATCTCTCTCTTTTACTCCAACGAAGGCGTAATGACAATGAAGGCGAGTGACAGAGAAAAATCCCCGCAATTTGCGAACTTCGATTTTCGCGGTTATAGCCCTGAATCGGGCCGGAGCTTACGGCGCTTCGTTTTCTATGGAAACCACCACGTGATCACTCATCAGCCGCATAGAAAAAGACACGTCGGACGAGGCGACCCGGGCACTATCCAGTCTAGCGTGAGTCATCCTTTATATCCGGGCAAAGTATATTGAAACAATAAATGTGGCATTATCTATGAAAAGGGACATTTTTTGTCGTGGCGCTTGCTGCACTGCGCCGCGCAGCGTTGTATTTGTATCGGAGCATCGTTATTTGTATTCGTTAAGCGCCATCGACAATAAGGTCCCTTTTCTTAGATAACAGCACAAATTAATAATATTTAAATATAGAACGCACGTAGACTACGTAGAGGCACGTTACTCCTAAATAGATAGATCTCAAATCTAAATCAATACCACGAATTAGGTTGTTGGATTTATTAAGAACTCATCATCATCGTATCAATTGTAAGACGTTCACATACACCTCCATACACACATACACACGCATATATAAATGGGACATAGGCCTCCTCCCAGGATCTTCATACGGACCTTTAAGTAAATAGTAAATATTATTTTATGTATTTTTGGAAAATCGTGCCTAATTCTGCTGCTAACTGTACCTATGAAAGGACGAAATCCGCCATTTGATGTAGCAGTGGCTTTAAGGGAAAACGAGTTACGGGCAAGCTTACAGGAAACATTTAAAATCTCGAAAAGTGTGCCACACAGACTACCTCTAGTAAAAGGATGGCTCACGCTAGACCGCGCCCGCGAGGCGTCCGAAATGCCATTTACCTATGCTCCATCTAGAGGTAAAAGATTTTTGATCTGCCATTTTAAATTCAAAGTCTTAGAGCCACTTGCACCATTCGACTAACCCGGGGTTAACCGGCTAAACATTGAGTTACTATGGTTACCAATACAATTTGACGCTGGGTTAACGGTTTAACCGCTTAACCCCGGGTTAGTGGGGTGGTGCAAGTGGCCCTTAACTAGCATCAATTTTGTTCTAAAGACCGGAACTCCTCAAGTATAATAGACCTCAGAAATGAAAGATATAATCTTTCCTTTATACAGTTTATGAAGGATACTAAACTGTCTCTAACCGGCTTTAAAACTGCTTTAAAAGCACTAAGGTCGTATGAAATATAAAAGCTAACCATAAAGGTGACATTGGAACTATAATGAACGCTTCCACCTTGAAGGAAATATGTTTATGTGACGTTTTATTATAAAGCCGAGGAAAGTAACTCGGTTTTATGGCTGTGCTTCAATACTCAAAATAAAGGCTTAAGGAGGAGCAAGTATCGACGCAGGTACGTAGATACAGTCAACGAGAAATGTATGTTTACACTTTTTGCCTTATTTTTATGAGGCCTGAGGTTCCACGGCGGCTTATGGCAGCTGGCGCTTACGTCGCATAGCGCCGCAATATTATTGGACCGGCGTTAATAATAGCGTAAGCGCCAACCGCCATAAGGTACCTTTACCGTGGGACGTCACAAATAATGACGCAGAGTTGGATAAAATCTGTATTTGTGATGAAGCAAACGTTTTTAATATGTAAAGTGTCTCTTGTGGCAGTGCCGCACACTTCTCTTGTGTGCTTTATGGTAACATTCCATTTCTAACCGCAGCTGCACTACCGGTACTGAACGCGTCGCTGTCATTGTCAATTTCCATAGTAAAATGAACAGTTTGTAGTAGCAGCTGTCGTTGGAAATGGACTGTCACCTTTAGGTGTATTACAGAGCAGTGATGTATAGATAGTTTAATATACAGGGTGGCAACTACCAGATCCCGTGCTGCTACTGCATAATTTTTAACGCTAATTTTCACCCCAATAACTTTTATTACTTAAAGAACATAACATTGTTATGTATGGGCACATATAATGAGATTTTTTCTCTTCTACTACCTACCTACTTAATAATTTGTGATATGTACCTGCTTATGTATTTATAATCATATAATGTGTGATATGTAAACTTACTTATAATTTTATCAATAAAATATCTCCATCTCTCTCTACCTCGGGGCACGATTCGGATTTTGAAATAGACATCTATTAGATATCTTTTAGACATCACCAAGATACGATAACGATGTGTTTAAGATCTAACCTATCTGACATTTGCGCGATTCTGGAGATACTCTTGAACGATTTCCACACGATATGACTTAGAGATCCAATTCACATCTATTCTAATAGATATCTTACTCTATCTAACGTAAAAGTGCCTTTGGTTGCCCGAATTGCGCTGCAAAAGAGATCTAGTAAACTATAACGTATCTAGAATGGATCTAGTACGTGTCGTCTCTTGTGAATATCTTGAAGTTCGAATACGGCAGTCTATCTGTCATTGTATCTATTTGTAAACAAAGCTGAATAACTCGCTACGATTTAACGATCAAATAGTAAAATATAATATTTTGTAGTTTCATGTTTAGAATACCGATTCGATAATCGGCTCAACAACGATCCCTTACAAGCATTAAAATCAGGAGGCCGTATCCCATTGTATAATTATTCGATAATAAACTTAATGTAGCATTGCTTTTAGGTCGTTTTTGGAAAATCAAGAGTGACAGCGAGGTTGTTTGAGCGCTAGTGAGGAGTTTATATTCACGCCGTAACGGATTTGCTTAGATATTTATACTTACTTCCTGAGCCTGTCTCGTGGATTTCTCTCGGGAGTTGCTCAAATCCGATTTTGAAAGAAAAATTACTGAACCACTTTCCAGGTATATTTGTAGGCTATATCATGTACATGTAAGTAATTATTATTAAGATATATATATATGTATCTATAGTAAAAGTGATTTGCGGCGCGATTCGGGAAATGAATTAGAGATTCACTAGATATGAAATACCTAGTAAAGATAATATATCATATGCGCCGCTTTTAGCAATACGAAACATTATAACATTATATACCTACATACATAATATGACATATAGTACATACATGACGAATCTCGATTTGGACGAACTGATGCGTATTGATTAATCGGAGAAAGAACAAATCGTAATACTTATAAGAGTATTTAGACGAACTGCATATTGGAAGTACCTACACGTACAGCTAACAAATCCATTTTTATACCACGGCGGTGGCAAACAAGCATACGGCCCGCCTGATGGTAAGCAGTCACCGTAGCCTTTTATAGCATAAAAGAGGCCTTTGTAATTATATTTGTGACGTTCCACGGCAAAAGGTACCTTATGGAGGCTGGCGCTTACGTCGCATAGCGCCGCAATAATATTGGAGCGGCGTTAATAATAGCGTAAACGCCAACCGCCATAAGGTACTGTGGGATGTCACATTTTGGAATATATGTTGTTAAAATCTAACATATAGTAAATGTTAAACTTACCAATGGCCCCAACCAGTAGCCTTCTTTGTGACATTATGATGTGACCTGAAAAAATAAAAATAATGTTGAAATTAATAAATAGCATAGTCAATAATAACGCCCTTGGAAACTAAATTAAAGATGACCAACAGGAAACCATGATTATGGGAAAGTCAGTCGCGGAGTATATATTATATATTACCGATATTATCTGTAGTCACGTATATCGGAGCGGTCGAAGTGTTCACAACATCTGAACACGCACTCTAACGCCCTGACAATAGAGGCGTGGTCAGATATTTGTGAGCGCCTTAGCCGCTCCGATACCGATGGCAACTGTACCTAGTGTAAGACGGGTGAGGCATGACACGACAGACGAAGAACGCAGCCGTCGTATCTGGGCTATAACCGCGAAAATCGAAGTTCGGGATTTTTCTCTGTCACTCTAATTACGCCTTCGTTGGAGTAAAAGAGAAAGATCCCCGAATTTGCAAATTTCGGTTTTCGCGGTAGCCGCTCTGTACCTTCCTACGGATATGATGGTCGCATTTGTCTACATGACAGCTTGACACTGTGCCTGTCACTTTCTATCGCGTGGTGTTAAAAAGTGACACTTTATCACGTGATAAAGTCATCTAAATACACATGTAGTCACCAAATGGAAAGGTTGAGGTATGACATAAAATAGAAGAAATAATAAAATGGAACTAAAAAAATCCATACAGTGGCGCCCTCAATAATTTTCTACAATTTCTTGTCGGACTATAGAGTCGGACTAAGCTAAGTTTTCATCTCAAGTGCTACGGCAACTATGGAGTTCATAGTGATAGCATTCTTACTGCCAAGTTTGTGCAAAAGTTAGGGTGGTCAATGTCTATGTAAAATAACACCACCAAAAAATCTTAGCCAGGTATTTTTTTATATTCAGATATGGAATGTACCAGCACCTGTTATATGTCAGGCTACATCTCAATAATAGCAAACCGGTGAAACCAGTAGGTACATATCTAGATAGATATACGTATATACTAGTGCATACGTGAGCGTTTCTGATACAAGACAATGCTCTGACCTTGCATTATGCCCTCTATTTCTACTTGAACACATAGGATCTAGCCGATTCTAGAATTATGTACATATGTAAAATATGTATGTGCCTTGCCTACTTGATACACTCGTCGTAAAATTGGCGTGTCCGGCTAAACAGTCATGCTTCTGGAATTTTAGGATAAATGGTCAAGCAAACGATAAGCTATTGGTATATGGTAACACTGGCGGCCTAGCCAAGGTGACGATTGCTTGAGTTTCGCTATCGTATCGCTTTGTCTCTTTATCACTCTTCCATATTAATGTGACAGTGACAGTTACGTTTCGTTCGCTACGTAGCGTTACCAATAGGTTTGTTGTCTACTTACACTACAGGACCTGGCAACCTAGCCATAAGGTGACGATCACTTGCGCTTCGCCATCGAATCGCTTTGTGTCTCTCTGTGGATAGTATAACTAGGAGAAACTATGTCATGTACAAGAGAAGACGCGGAGAGTATTTACAAATATATTTACAATATTATTTACATCAAATTTACAAATTCCACTGTAGAAGGTAAAGAAGCAATAAAGAGTACTCTCTCCAAGCGGGTGTTATGCCTGGGGACCGAAGTCCATTGAGAGTAAGTCGGAAGTTATATATATAGAAACTGATATTATAACTCCGTAAGCGCGATGTAGGTCTCTCATACTAATTGCGTTCTAGACGTAGTATCTTCTTAGCAGTTTGTGCGTTCTAAAGCTCCCTAACGCCATCTGTTAGATTATTATGGCATGACGTTGGCAGTGACAGCTAGAGGAGACGCCACATCTCTATCATACTCCAATATTAGTATGATACGATACGAAGCGATTGTCACCTTGGCCAGGCCGCCGATCAGAAAAAAACTTTCTAAATTGTACGATTTAATGTGAAGAAAAATGTTCTTAATCCATGTTTCCCTACTATTTCGAGAATCCGTATGTCAACGTCCGGCACGCATAGAGACGCAAGTTGCATCACGATTCACGGCGCGTCCTCGGAAAAAAACATTTCGCAAACCGTCGTGAAAGCCGTCGGTGGCGCAAACGCGCTTAAAACGTAATTAGTACATCTAACTAATGGATACGAGATGGACTCATATTTCCGTATGCTTTATGGACCAGACTATATAATATTAGCAGCGACTGAATGAATACCTATAAGGGAGTTTTCAGAAAAACCATCAGTTTTTGGGTTACTTAGATACAGAATCACGAGTACCTAGGTACAATTGAATGAGACAAAGAACGAAGTACACTTTTTGGGTGTCAGTTTTGTGACGGTCCATACAAAATGTATGTGATAATGCATCAAAGTCACTTTTCCTTTTCGCGAGCGACACAATCCCGGGGGGTCATTATTGAGCTCTAGTCAGGCGTGGCTCACTCCGCGATTTCGTCGTTTTGCTACAGGTAGCTAAAAGTACATCCGTTCGACCCCAATTTTGGTGTTTGCCATAAGCCGCGCGTGGCGCTGTCGCCACCTAGCG
Source organism: Cydia fagiglandana (assembly GCF_963556715.1). Lineage (NCBI taxonomy): Eukaryota > Metazoa > Arthropoda > Insecta > Lepidoptera > Tortricidae > Cydia > Cydia fagiglandana. The sequence continues at coordinate 37,407,957 of NC_085959.1, read as the reverse complement.
GCCATATCTGTGCTGATCGTGACAGACGCGTTTTGTTAGAGAGTGAGTCTTCTGTACCTAGTATTATTATTTATTATGTGCTCTAGTTAGACGTGGTTGCTTAGTTCGTTGGCAATAATAATCAAACCTTATAACAGCAGTCCTTCAGCTTTGTCTAGTAAATTGAGCTGCAGGAATTAGGTTAGGATTTATTATGGGAAAAATAGCTTTGGCGGCAAAATATGTACATCCATGAAACTGTGTTTATGAACTAATTAGGTTTTTTGGTGTAGGTATGACATCTGACTATTCAATCCTTTGAGTAATAACCAACAAGGATGTTCAAACTTCGGAACGCAGTAATCAAATCAGTATTTCATCACACATGGGTTCGTTGCTTTCGGAGTAGAATGTCAAAGAAAAAATAATTCGACTAGGGAATAAATCAAATTATTTTATGTAATATTTTCCCGCCTTGGCCACCGGTGGACTTAGTCAGTTTTTCTTTGGTGAATGATATCTATTTCGGTATATAAAAAATAATTCAATAATCTAAATTCTAAAGTGTCTGTAAAAAAAGCGCACTAAATCAGACAAAGCAGTTATTTTATTAATGTAGTAAATCTAATAATTTATTCTAACCCAAAACCATGATTACTTTGAAGACTAATGAAATAATTTTTCTCCACTTAGATTTTATATGGAAAGCGCTTAAAAGCATAAAGCATAAGCGGTAGGTTTTATTAATTTAAAACTCACAAATGAATATACTGTACAAAAAACAGCAAAATGCTTGCGATACGAACACTAAAATATTATAGTCCGAGAGACAGATCCTTTTGGTCTGCCTCTGCTGTGTTGAACAGCAAAAAAAACATACAGAGCACATTTAGCGGTAATAATTTAAGCATTCAATGTGTTTTATGCTTACATATTGTGAGATAAAAAATTTCCTGTACTTTAATATTCAATTAACCCTCGATTTATTTTATTGTACTAGGTATATTCATTTTAATCAGAACATTGAAATATTATAGGTACTTACCAGTTTGTACGTTAAATTTAGTTAAATATTGAATCACTCACCCTAATTATGTTAAAATATTCTAACGCATGTTAATATAATACTTTTTATTTTTGTTCATAAGTATTTAGTTAAATTATTTGTCTGTAAGTAACAAAGTTTTACAAACATTTATTTTTATTTTATATACGCCATGATGAGTGATTGAGATATTATATCAGCAGAAACCTTACCGTTTGGGATTCTACAATGTACGCTTATATAACACCGATATCGTATAAAAGTACAATGAGGTCATCGCAACTCTACTCGGACCCTGCACTATAAGTAGGGCCCGCGGACCACAAAGGAGCGGTTTATTAATAAAAACACCTCCCAGTTTTCTTTTTAACGAAGCGAGATCAAAGTCTCGTTTAGCCAAGACGGAGTAGAGGGCAACGTCCTTTGTATTTATAGTCAAGTCATGTATTTTTGAGACGTTAAAAATGAGCTATTTACATGGACTATTTAGTTGATGTTTATATAATAAACTTATTTGAATGATTAAGTTTTCACAGCCACGCTTAGCCACCCTAGAAAGTTTTCGTCATCTTCGCCTGGGCCTGCCAGCTCCTCGCCCATCTTTCGACACTAAGATCGCGACTATACCTATTTTGCCACATTTCTGTTGATGCGAAGGTGCATGCGGCAGACATGGCCGGCTGGCCCAGTCCGGTATTAAAGGTTAGGTTCCGGCTACTTAAACTTAGTAAAATCTTACTTAAAAATAGGATTTCCCATTGAAGTCTTCGCAGTTAAAACAGTAAGTGCCCTTTATACTGCGTGTAGATTGCGTACACTTATGTACAATAGGTACATCCAAATATTTTAACAGCCTGCGTAAAAAATATTTACTGTTCCACACAGATGGCTTTTTATAAATAGACAAAGCGGTTAAAATGACATAACGGAATCATCAAATCATGTAATATCCGCAATCCATGACAACCACAAAGAATGCAGAAACATAAAGTAAGTAAAAGTCTGTTTTGTCGCCCAAATTAAATACCAGTTAGTTACTTAACTAACAGCTCCTAAATTGTTAATTGCTAACGCCAAAATTGCTCGCATATTTAGTATTATTCCAAAAATTAGAAAAATGTGTATATATATTTTTAATGAATAAAAAATTAATAAACATTTATGGCACACTTACAAAAATCGACTTATTCTCACAGTAAGCTCAATAAGGCTTGTGTTGCGGGTACTAGACTACTAGACGAAGATATATTTTTTTAAGGGTCTATTTTAGATTTAAACTAGTTATTAATTTATTTTAGTAATACCTCTGTATATATCTTATGATAAATACTTTAATACAAAGACAACAATCCATAACACAAGAACAAATATCTCTAATAAGGACAAATTAATGTCCTTACCTAAATTCAAAGCAGGGACCTTCGCTTCTTAGCCAGGGTGTATACACGCACATATATACACGCACTCTACACGCATTAAAGTATATGTAAAGTGAACTTACTGTTTTAACTGTTCAGAAAACGCGGCCATATGCATAATTATTATGTGTTCAAATCGACATCATTAATAAAACATCAACTGCGCGTATTAATTTGCTTGTCAATTGCGCAATGTGAATATTGATTATTCATTGCTAATATGAGATTGCATGTTTGAGTATCGTGAAATTTGTTCGGGTTACCAGTTTTACGTACTCATTTGTTTAATTAAAATAACTGTTAACAAAACCTGATCAACCAGATGCCAATACTGTACATTGTTACTTTTAACGCCAGTGGCAAACAAGCACCTAGTGTGCCTAGTGGCATACAATTTGGTCTTAGGGCCAGTTGCACCAACCACATTTGACGGACTTATCAACGTCAGCCGGCGCGCCTCCGCGCTTTACTATGAAACTTTTCATACATACAAATTTAGCGAACTCTTTAACGATACGAACAGTTTGGTGCAACCGACCCTTAATATGACGTCTTGTCGCTTTCCATACAGCGTGTGTCAAAAGGGTGGCCATGATTGCTTAGTATAAGATAAATTCTACTTGAAAAATAAAATAATTAAAATTATTTACAGAGTCAGAAAAAGTGGTTTTGGATCACGACCCAGAAATTATATATTCGAGATCTAAAGAAATAAAAGTCTAAACACTGACAGGCTTATTCGAATTCGAGATAATCACAAGATCTAGAGACGATTTAGAGATCAACTAGATCTACATTACAACTATAAATGTTAACGTCCGGGATCATCAAACACTTACAACAGTCTTAGAAACACTCACAAACAAGATTCAAAGCGAGTTTAAAGATGTTTTTCCAATCCATTGTTCCAACGTAATCGCTTGTTTCCTAACATTTTTCTATAACAGCTAATAACTTTCTCAACGTCGAAACTATCTTAAAAATAATTCTCAACTTCCTACTTTGTTCGTTAACAGCTAAGGTCGTTTTTCCTAAACGTCCAATCGCAAGTTGTGAGCTTTAGAAAGCAACGAATGGCAGTGTAATCGCCCAAAAACAAACGAGATACAATCAAGTTTACAAGCAATTGACCTTTATCGTTGATGATTTTTACTATTATGTTGGCCAATCTGGTAATTTGGATGATTTCGTATGTGAGAAACCATCGTTATTTGTTAACTACGTGGTATACTGCAATAGAGATGATTTAATAATATTCTGTTGCTTGGCTACTTCTATGTTAAATTAAGATGGGGTCATTCACTATACAAAGTTAGTAATAACATCATGACTTTTTTTCAAATACCTACTCGCTACGCACGTGGTTCAATTTTGTAAGCTTTCGCTTGCTCGGTTATCAATATTAGCACGAGCGGTTAAACAACAACTTTGCCCCCTTGTAAAACAAATAACTATTGCCTCCTTGTCACCACTCTAGCATTAAATGTTGCGAAATCTGTTTGGTTAGTTTCGGCACTTCTGCACGGACCATTGTCTATTCCATTTACGATGGTTACATTACAACATTGGTTGACCAACGTATGATAATTGATGAACCGGCATACATAATGCGTACTATAATACAAGTGTGCTATATACGTTGGTCATTACACTCCAGGCGATATAATATTGTGCACGCGAGATAAAAACCGATGTGTGTAATGACCAGGCCCCTATTTCACCAACGTGACAGGTGCGACAATTCGACAAGTCTCATTGTTGCTGACGTCACAGGCATCCATGGGCTACGGTTATCGCTTACCATCGGGCGGGCCCTATTCCTGTTTGTCACCATCATTGTATTATTTAAAAATACTTTATTATATCGGCAAAAAACAGGTATTTCTCTTGTGATGTTTATGATGATAATGATGACAATTGTCACAAGATTTCAAAGAACTTTCGGCAATTCTTGACAGCAAATGAGTTCTGTGTCGGAATTTGGTGACAATTGTCGTATTTCTTGTGACAATTGTCATTAGCTTCGCAAAAGAAGTACTTATTAACTGGCGATATAGTGGAGTTTTTTTTTAATTAACATATTGGTGGCAAACAACCACACCGCCCGTCTGATGGTAAGCGGTTACCGTAGCCTATGGAGGCCTGTGACGTCAGTAACAGTGATGTCGACAAATGCGACATTTGTCACGTTGGTGAAATAGGGCCCAGTAGGCTTAGATTGGCGCGACAGTATGTCGCGGCGACATAGAATACCCGTCTTTTACAATGTTAACAAAAGAGGGACGGGTCGGGTAGTCTGTCTCGCCGCGAGATACTGTCGCACCAATCATGTGCTAGCCCGGCGAGCACACGTGTTTCGTATGACGTTTTGTAACACACTTGCAAGTAAAAAATATTTTACTTTATTTGTTAAATTAGTAAAAGTACAATAATAAATGTTACATTTTTAATTTAGTTGAAATTTGACTTAATGTCTCAATGACAATGTTCACAGTTCGATAAAAGTGAAACATAGAACCCTGTAATATTCGGCCAACGAATAAATTGGCGCACTATTTCAATAATTATAACAATACCGCACAAGTGCGAAAATTATAATGAAGGCACGTGGGTTTAATAATAAATGATTATGAGCCAAAAAGCGATTCAATAAGTTCCACATTACGATCAACTGTGTTGTCTGTGTTAAAATGAGTTACTACTCTACTACTACATATGTATAACCGTAGGACTATAATAACGTCTGTTACGGTTTTAGTTCACACCGACCAACTGAGACCGTATCCGTCACAACCGCGTTAGCGCCTCTTGCACCATCTTACTAACCGGAGTTAACCGGTTGAACCTGGAGTTGCCATGATTATCAGTACAATTTGACTCTGGGTTAACGGTTTTGTGGCCCTAAGAATACCGGTTGAATTTGTTAGCATGCACGGGTCGACCTTACTCGCTCATTGCGTCACATATGACATAACGCTTGACCAACTTATGATGTGTAAGTGTGCGCCTGGAGGTGCATTCAAACTATACAAATTGATCTCAATTTGACATCACATAATAGCTTACTGTTATCACACACAAAGCTATTGCAATTGTAATATTGTGTCAATTCTTGCAATTGTCCCATCTCACTCAATTCCTGTCCCCCCTAACCCCAACTGCGGGGTAAGCTGGGATTTTCTACTATTTTATATTTATCGTCGACTCTATGAAATGAAACGGATTATCATTGAAAAGCTAAAATTCATACTACCGGAACACTTTTCAAGTATATAAATGAATGTGCCAAATATAAAAATAAACTTGGATTGAGATTTGAACTTCAGATTTGTCCCAACTCACCCCATTTTACGGTAACAAAAATAAAAATCAGCCCAACTAGTGATCAAATAGAGATCAACCTATACCATTCAAATGTCGATCTTCTTTGCGGTGGACAGATCGGTCCCGCCCATTCAAGTAACTATGAATGGAACGCCAACGCAATGCAATCACAATAGACACAATATACACCTACTTAATAATCTCGTCAAGTGCCAACTTATTTATAGAATGAGTTACCAATGAGTTTTTCATAACGTATGTACGATGTCGCGAGGAAGCCAGACTAATCTCAATAAGACCTAATTTCTTGTCTGGGTTGAAAGTTCAGATGGCGGTCGCTTTCGTGGAAACTGGCGCCGCCGCCGCCAATTCTTGGAATTAGTTTCCTCATCCTAAGCTCATTTAAGCCTAATTAATTAAATGAAGCACTTAATTAATTAAAACATGCGTGATAATGCACACGAGGCATGATCCGAGCCGTGATTAAAAGCCGGGACAAACGTGGGGAAAATGAAGACTCAGCAGAATTAAAAAACCTAAATATGAATCTACATAATTAACTAATATGGCACAGCGACCCAAAGAGCGTCTAAAATAGCCTCCGAAACGAGAGCGCGCCACTTTTCCCGATACTGCGCCTTTTTTTGCCAATTATCGGCTTGAAGCTGACGCAGATCCGCTTCCACACTGTCTCCCCAGCGGTATCTGGGCCGACCTACCGGGCGGCCACCAGCCGGTCCTCCCAAGTACGTAAAAAAATACGTAAATACGTAAGTATTAATCTACTTATTTTTAGTTTTATTACCTTCGTTAACATAACACAAGCCTTAAAGGGTTGTCTGTGGTACTGTTTATTTATTCTACAGTTCCGCCGTTTCCTGTATAAAACAGTTTATAAAGAATAATATGACATTTCGCCGCGTCCCTGTCGTCTAGACTTTTCTGAGGTATCAAAGGATTGCGGAGAACACTTTTATTCCTTTGTTGTCTGCAAACACTATTCCAACTGGTGTTGGTTTTGAAATCAACTTAATACAGGAAGCTTTAAAGGTAGTTTGGTGTTTTTGTATTGTTGAAAACCGTATTATTTTAGGTACCTAATAAAAGTATTCTTTCGATTTATAAAAGCGCTATACGTATTGTGTTAGGATTTTTAAACCAGTGGGAAGCTAATATAGGTAGAGGTAATCAGATTACAAGTTTGCGCGAATAGGTTTACTGATAAACATTCGGTACATTCGATACATACAATTTCATTACGACCACAAAAATTTATGGAGGGTTTGATTTTTTTATGTAATCGCAATTCCATTTGAGAAGTCCCTGTAGTATGAATTAATTTCCTATTTGGTCTTTTTTTAAGAGCATCCTGTATTGAGATACATATGTGAAGAAAAAATGTATTCCATCTGTCTCATATTACCAGTCAAATCAGTCAAATGCCAGAAAAAGGAATTGGTATCATTTACGCATAAATGATCGTGTTAGAAATGTAACGCATTGTTAAAGCCTAAGAATAAAAACGTGAGATATGATAGTAACAAAATAGGAACATAACTCATAACATAAGTAAAGACAATCGTAAGGAAATTGCATTGATAATGATGTAGAGTATGTCATGTGACAATCCTAATGTGCACGATATCGTGTTTTTATGTTCATAACAAGAAACATGTATGTAGAGTCAGTCCATGAAAAGTCAGCAGCGGATTTGATAGCCCACGCAGTTCACGTGTTATTTTAAACGTCAAACTTCTATGAAATTATGACGTATAAATGACACTTGCACTGCGTGGGCTATCAAACCCGCTGCAGACTTTTCTTGGTCCGACTCTAGTCATAAAATTTTCCCACAGATAAAATATTAAAAACGTTTTAGGAGTGGACATACATATAACTCCCAGATAAAACGTTTTTAATAATTTTATCAGTGCGAAAATTTCATGAGTACAGTCGCCTGCAATAATATGTTACGCTGTTAAAAATCGCAAATTTCATCGAAATCGTTAAAGCCGTTGAGATCACCCCATGCTGAGATCCCCAAAATATGTATTGAAATATAATATGCTCGTTTAAAGGTACTTATAAGATGGTTTAACGTATTCCTTCACCTACCCTTAAATTTTATATGACAAAAACAGGAATTGTGTTTGATAATATAAGACGCTGTTATACAAATATGTGAGAAGTGTCGATGTAGGTACCATCACGCTCCGCGATTATTACGCCATTTATGGTCCAAGCTAAATTGGTTTTTCCATACTTTCTCTATGGAGTGTCCAATTTAGCTAGAACCCGAAATGGCGTAACATTCCCGTGTGGTGACTGTACCTCACATATTTCTTTTAATTCAATCTAAATATTGCAGGTGTATAATAAATATAAGAACGGCCTTTTGAAATTTGCATGGTCGATCGCTAGGACGGAGACAATATCGCTATGCTCTCCATGTAGGTACCTATTGTATCTACAAAGCAAAACACGTAATTTTTTAGGGTTCCGTACCCAAAGGGTAAAACGGGACCCTATTACTAAGACTTCGCTGTCCGTCCGTCCGTCCGTCCGTCCGTCTGTCACCAGGCTGTATCTCACGAACCGTGGTAGCTAGACAGTTGAAATTTTCACAGATGATGTATTTCTGTTGCTGCTATAACAACAAATACTAAAAACAGAATAAAATAAAGATTTAAATGGGGCTCCCATACAACAAACGTGATTTTTGACCAAAGTTAAGCAACGTCGGGAGTGGTCAGTACTTGGATGGGTGACCGTTTTTTATGTTTTTTTTTTTGCATTATGGTACGGAACCCTTCGTGCGCGAGTCCGACTCGCACTTGCCCGGTTTTTTTTTTGAATTTTCTTAGTAACAAAGTACAAAGATACCGATTTCATAAATTGCAGAATGTTGGCGTAATTCTGAGAATAGGGGGACGCGACGGCCATTACAATAATAAGTCTCCAAAATACCTTAAGACGAGCTTTGGCTTAAAGATGTCTTAAACTGTTTAGACGCTAAGTTAAATCTTTTGTTCGCGAAATAAGAATATTCAGTGAGGACAGTAAGTCCATAAGCTGAAGGGGTAAAGGATGACTCACGCTAGACCGGGCCGTGCCCGGACCGGGCGTCCAAACTGTCATTTTCTATGACGTCTGATCGGTGGTCACGTGGTGCTTTCCGTAGAAAACGAAACGCCGGAATTTTTTTACAGTCAGATGTGAAGGTAATCCTCATTGGATACTGTCGGCCCGCTATCCGGCAACTCGGAAGCCCCGGCCCAGTCTAGCGTGAGTCATCCTTAAAGCGAGATCGCGATTCAAATAAGTATTTGTTTTAAAGTTACAGGACAGTTATTTACGTAAATTGTTTGTGAAGGCAACAGGTTACCCCGTCAACCGTCATAGAAAGTGACATATCGTATAACGCACGGCCCGGTTTAGTGTGTGTGTAGTATCCTTTAACCTAGCGTTACCATGGTTACCGATACAATTTGACACAGGGTTAACCCCGTATTAGTGGGATGGTGCAAGTGGCCGTTAGCAGTTATAACTGAAAACTGGTCATTATATTACAAAATCTTGTAAAAATCCCTATATTGCAGTTCGAAAACAACGTTTTTCACCAAATTATCGTAACAAGCAACTGTCAAGCTGACGATAAAACGCTATATTTGCTCCTATCCCCAAATTTTCACCGATCACAGATCTGGGTCGAACCAATTAAGTTTAAAACCAACAATAACATCTGACGGGCACCTTTCCTCGCGCCCTTTGTTCGTCAGCTTGGGCTACCAAGTCCAAAACGTCTAACATTATCGTATCTTACTCTGTACATAAGTCCTTCTCGTTTCAAAAAGGTACACAATGCTTTACACAACAAATGAAAATGAACCCAATTGAAAAAACAACAAGATTCTAATTTCCTTGGCTATAATTTTGTATGGTGGACGGCACGTGGATAATAAACGCCCGATTCTTACCGGGCATTAATTCCTATTGCGGGTAAAGTGCAAGTGAGTCGAAGGCCTAATAATCCAGGGCATTTTCCCCGTAAGCTGCCGACTAAGGCCCATTTGCACCATTCTACTGGCCTTGGGTTAAGCGGTTAAATCTGGAGTTACCATGTTACAAGTACAATTTGACACTGGGGTGACGGTTAAACCGCGTAACTCCAGAGGCCCAAATTAGTGGGATGGTGCAAGTGGGCCTAAAGGCTCCTCTACACGTTGGGCCAACGCCAACGCCAACGAGGGACGCATTTATGCGTTAGAGGGAGCAAGTGATATTGCTATCTCGTTCTACCGCATGGCTGCGTCCCTCGTTGGCGTTGGCGTTGGCCCAACGTGAAGAGGAGCCTTAAGACGTCGGTTCAAATCCAACCTCGGCCACTGGACGGTTTAGTCACTTTTTTATATACTTATATTATAATAATTCATATATGTATGCAGTAGAGTCACTACTTAAACACACAAATCATAATATCTAATAATATAATATGATCTTTACATGCCCAAAGCCGAGTCGAAAAACTTATAGGTAAGGTGTATTCCTGTAATTTCGTATGTCGGATAATTCCGAAAATCAGATGAAAATGACCCAAAATTCCATCATAATACGAGTCCGTTTTCGGAATTATCCAACGGTTTTCGACATTCGTAATTACCCGAACACACCTTATTAAAACTCGACTTAGATTTATAGGGCTCTGTTGAAGATTTGAGTGGTTTAGAATCTTGAAGCAAATTGTTCACCAAAATCACCAAAATCTTCAGGGAGCGTTCGACTCTCCTACGCTACGTCTTACGTAGGCGAACAACGCGCGAACGCGGCGCCTGACATTCGCGTGCAAATCGCGCCGCACCGCGTTCGCAACGAGATCGCTTACGTAGGACACTTCTATGGGCATCAAAGGATTGATTTCGCCGCGCCGCGCCGCGCCGCGTTCGCGCGTTGTTCGCCTACGTAAGACGTAGCGCTAGGCTGGGTAAGCAATGTCACATGCACCTGCCCTAACCTATATTTTTCACAATAGACCGTGATAGGTCGTTCTCGTAAAAAATGGGATAATCGTTAATGGTTTTCGGATATATTATCCTAAAATTTGACGGGAATTTTACAGCAAAAACCTACGTAACCTAGATACAATTATTCTACATAGATATAATCCCGAACTAATTTTATTTCTAAATCATTGACAATGACATGTCGATTTGGATAGACATGGACGTTATTTTTAAGCGTGTTATGGCTCCTCTGCACGATGGGCCAACGCCAGCCACTCCAAGGGACGCATTTATGCGAGCAAGTGATATTGCTATCTCATTCTACCGCATGGCTGCGTCCCTTGGAGTGGCCAGCGCTAGCCCATCGTGTAGAGGAGCCATTACATAAATGGGCCAATTTATTTATGTGGGTGAGTTTGTTATTTTATATCTTTGCAGAATCCCGAGCTCTTTTGATCCTAATTGTAATAAAAAAGTGTACCTAAATTTCCATACCTAGATTTTGCTATCATTCCATTCCGTTACCGCATGACCATAAGTCATATATTTTTTTTAGCATTAGAAAGAACTTGCAAGAAGGTAAGCGATCTTAACATGTCTTTTAATTGAAAAACGCTTTTTAAAAATCAAAAACTATTACTTATGAAAGCAGAAGAATATAAATGATCGTATTAGATTCATAATTGTTACATATTCCCGTAACTTATTTTTAAAATGTGTTTTTCAATTAAAAGACACCTCAAGATTGTTTACCTTATATCTAATGTTAAAAAAAACGAACTATAAGTCAATGAAAAACGATAACGGAATTTAATTTAAATTGTAATCTAGGGATACTTTTATTTTCCTGTTAAGATCAAAAAAGCTCGTGATTCCGAGTGCCTATTAATAATTTATTTCGTGATTCTGAGTACCTATCTAGTAATAAGATAATTTATCTTATTACTTTAGAGCAAAAGAGCTGGCAGCTTCCTCGCTCAACGCATAAGCGTTGCTATCCAGCGAGGAAATGCTGCCAGCATTCTTGGCACTATGCCCCAGGGGCCCTCTCTAGATATAGATTTTTAGGTAGTATTTTTTTAGGTTTAGTTTTAGTTTTGTAGGTAGTTTTAATTTTAGGTTACTTTTTATTGGAAGTTTGGTGAAGTCAATGTATCTACAATCAATCAATGTACCTACTTACATTAATAAATACTAAAATTTACTCATTACTAAATAAAAATGGTAAAACTAGTTAAATAGGTATAGTGTAGGTACAACTTAAAAATAATGGCCCATATTGTCGTTGTTGTTATGTGACCGTGCAATGAAAACCCGAGGGGGTTTATATTTTAGGTAATTGCCTCCCTTTGATGTCTATTTGGATCCGTTTCCGATGTCCGTGTCTAATCACGGAACTTAATCAGAACATTAATAGAGGAGGAGGAGGGGGGGGGCACGTGACACGGTTGTATAACCATCACGTATTTGATGCAAAGGGTATAAGGACCCCTATTCGACAAGCGACGTTTGACGTATCGTGTTGATCTCCCGTTGATGTGGGAAAAATCATAAGTTATCGAATACGTACAATGTCAAAATTTGACATTAACAATCCACAGTTAGGGTGACAAGCAAACCAAACCGAACCACCCTTAGTTTAGAGTTGAGTTTTGGTTGTACCAAATGTTATTATCCACCGTTGATGGAATCAACACTCAGTACATGCAATAAAATCAACTGTTGATTTGACGTGGATGCGAAATCTGACAATTGTACATGTCGAATTTGGTCCAAGGGTGACGTCACTGACGTGGGTAGAGCGACGAACAACAAACGTAAGATAATGCATCAGGGAAATCGTTGATGAAAATGATGAAGGTAAAATACTTGAAATACATTCTAGTGTCAACAAGGAGTCAGTTACGTACTCATTTGTTGAAAGTATGTATTTATTTAATCGTCAGAAAAACGCTCTCATACAATCGAATTAACATTTTCTGAACAATTCTCCCTAATCCATGCTACGAGTATTATACTAGATAGTTTTTTACACCTTATCTTTTCGTAATGTAAGAGCTAATTTGCAACAAATAAGTCCGAAAAAAGGTTCGGCCTATTCGGCCACGTTATTTAATATTCGGTGTTGCCTACCATTTGGACGAATACCGAATATCTGTTGCACCTACCTAAAAAAATACACAAAAAAATAACCAAACACTAGGTATATTTCATATTTAATGTGTTTTTGGAAAGTAGTTAAATACACAGGCAAGTTTTTGAGAATTTGTTGATTACTAAATATTTTATTTTTATGATGGATCTGATTTGATTGACTCTAACTACATACATTAATTCTGTTCAACATAAAAATATAACTTAGCAAACGTTGTGCTTTGTTCGCGAACAGTTTTCATAATAATTGTGACTCGAAATGTTCGCATGTTATTCCGAATATTCGGTATTCGGCCAAATTCACTATTCGGGGCATCTCTAGTTGATGGTTCCAAAAAGCTCCACTCGTAATTGTTCATCGTGCACAGAACACTCTTGATTAACACCGCGACGCGACGTCACCGTTCACACGCAGTTATGTCACGGTTCACATAATGCCGAGTGAAAGTGGTGTGGTGGGTCCGCTAATCGGGTAAAATCGGCTGAGTAGCGGGTTTGCAAGATCTCTATTGTCTGGTGAACAATGATAAACTTGGCAAAAAAGAACTGATTTGACATCGTCTTTAACAAAAAATTACTTCACACAATCTTAAAGAAAAAAACCGGTCAAGTGCGAGTAGGACTCGCGTTTCTAGGGTTCCGTACATAAGTCCGACTTACGCTTGACTGCACATTTCTAATAGGTTTTCCTGTCATCTATAGGTAAAGAACTATTTTGAGTATTTTTTTCAAAATTTTAGGTGCAGTAGTTTCGGAGATAAAGGGGGGGATGGTCATTTTTTGGCTATTTTCTTAAATAACTTCGAACCTGGTCTATGTATTTTAAAATGTTAAAAAAATATGTCCATCTCTGGGTCACTAATTTACACATGTGTACTAAATTTTAACTTTATTGGTCCAGTAGTTTCCGAGAAAATAGGCTGTATCAGACGGACAGACAGACAGACGCACAAGTGATCCTATAAGGGTTCCATTTTTTCCTTTTGAGGTACGGAACCCTAAAAAGACTTAAACAGTTTAAATAGATCATAATTGAATATTAATTAACTTCAGTAAAACATTATAGTTACCTCTGCTTAATGCATTCTGTTATATTGCCATTATACCTTGCACTCGAAAAATATGCTTCCCTTTGCAGTACTTAGTCGCCACTTTGCCGCCATATTTTTAACTTAAAATATGAATATGTTATGACACGGACCACCTCTAAATTAGCAAGATGAGCAACGGCTGTAAGCTACACACCACCGAAATCAGAAGGAACTGTCAAGGAAATACTAAGCTAAACGCCAAACCAAAATACGGATGACAGATACATTCTTCAAATTTCAAGTAGTAACCAGTATTCCAATAGTAACCAGCTGGCATTCCAATCTGATTGGAATACTTTAAAATTATCAAACCGGAAACACGTAACGAGACCGTTTTTTGCATATATTGCACATGCGCATGCACCGGCATTGCTGCAATGACTTGAATGAGCACGAGCCATGCCTGCGACCACACTGACACAAGTCTATTTAGTCTCACACGCGGTCTTGGTACCAATTGCTACAGTCGGTGTAAGTTAAGAAGGAAATTTTGACAGTTATGAATTAACCTCATGACAGTATTTTTTTGTATAATTTTAAAAATAAAACATACAACCGAGTTGATAACCTCCTCTTTCAGGATTTGGAAGTCGGTTAAAAAAGTCGGGGTGACTCAATTGCATAGGTATATGGTTTTATCACCTTATAAAACAAAGTCCCCCGCCGCATCTGTCTATTTGTGTATATGTTCGCGATAAACTCAAAAACTACTGAACGGACGCGATTTACACCTATCAATAGAATGATTCTTGAGGAATGTTTAGGTGTTAATTTGGTAAGGTGTTGTGTAATCCGTCCGAAGCCGGGGCGGGCCGCTAATATATAAAATATATAGTAATCGCTGAAATCAAATCATATATTTATGCCATAATCATATAATATCTGGGCGACCGAGCTCTGTTCGGAAAACATATAAAAACTCAAAAATGCGCGTTTTCCCAGGGATAAGAGCTAACTAGATCGATTTATCGCTTCCAGAAACCCCCATATAGCAAATTTCATCGAAATCGTTAGAGCGCGTTCCGCGATTCCCAAACCATATATAAACAAATATACAAGAATTGCTCGTTTAAAGGTATTATTATATATATATATATATATATATATATATTATCGCTAGATCCCGGTGTGGCCGTATGAAAAACGTCCATATCATAAACAACGGCGTTTCCCGTTAGTGTGGTCTCGGCATAAGGGTGCGACAAGCGCCACTTGCATCATCCCACTAACCCGGGGTTAGCCGGTTGAACCGTTAACCCAGTGTCAAATTGTACTAGTAACCATGGTAACTCCGGGTTTAGTGAATGGTGCAAGTTTAGTGGCCCTAATGGATACTTGAACAGGGTGAGTATGGAAACATGACCAAATGTCGATAAAAAGGGGTAAAACAAGATTATGCCAGACTGCCCGATTCGAACGATAAGATACGTTAATTAATAGATCTAGAAACGATATGGATTAGATGTCTCAGTGTGAAGTGACGTTTTATTTGAAGAAACATCACATATGACACTGACATATCGTTTCTAGATCTATTAATTGTACCTTAAAGTTCGAATTGGGCCGACAGTTTCTGGGTCTGTTAACAGAACTCGAGCAGCTGATCTCTGACTTAATAATTGCAAATGTATGCCAGCCGGTTTGACAAGTTGACCATTAATTAAAAAGAAGATTAAGTAATAAAAAACACGTTCATTCGTAACTATAATGCTCGCCCTCTACTAATGCAAACTAAGTTTTTTTCGCATATTTTGGAAAATGTACTTTCGCGTCTTTTTTGTTTTTTACAAAGTACATAACAAGATTTAAGACGATTATTTTGGAGGAAAATGTTATATATGTATGTATTTTTATTTGCGTATTGTATATATTTTAAAACTATTTTTTTTTACAATTTAACATTTTGTGTTGCCATGAATTATGAACTTTCTAATAAAAAACTGGTCTTAAATGTTCCTGGCCAATGGTATTCATTATTAAACTATTTAGATATACCTATTAGGGACAGTCACAAAACTTGAATTCACCCGTGATGTGGTTAAAAGTATCTAAGTACCTAAGGTGTAACTGTAGCTACAGTATGAATTAAAAAATGCCTTACGGTCAATGTCGCGGAAATCACCCTGTAGGGTACTAAGTGCCCGGTGAAAATATTTCTTAAGATACTTAATACGTTAATTAATCTTCGGAATAATTTAGCAGTCATTAACTTTCTTATTATCTCCATGAATAATTTTGTTTATATCTTGTATATAATTTTTCCGGCACCATGCCTATTTACTGGAAATTTCTCTGAACGGTATAACTTGAATCAAATAATCGTGATAATAGTTAGGTACATTCTTAGTTGCAAATTAAATGAGTCGGTTTTAATATTGGACAAAAATTTGCTACGAACTTAAGGAAAATGTATTCCTGAGTAAATAGCGATTTATTTTGACATGTTCATTATTGTAGTTTGGGTACCTATAGTGAAATTCGCTTTGCAACTAAATTATAATAAAAGAATACATATATTTAACGACTTTCTATTACCTACGAGAAAAGATAACACATAAAGAATTTAACATTTTAATATTTATAATCTTAGATGCCGTCCTCCTAACAAGAAAGTCTTTGGGTAATTAAATCAAATGGCCCGTAATTACAGCAGCTAATATCTGCTTCACAAAAGGTAAAGTTAAATAAGGAATCTCAAGTTGAGATAAGTTATTCCTTGTAGCAGGCCGTCACTCAGAGTGGAGAGGACTTCAAAGTAAAAGTTTACGTTGCTATTATAATTACGAATACAACAAATTAAAAGCTTTCATTACATATCTAACATGCTTGAAATAACAGGCAAATTACAATAACACTCGCTGGAAGCCGTTAAAAAAAAATAAACTTACGTTGTTGGTCGTTCACGAAAATACTGTTCGAGTTTAAACGCGGCTGAAAGGAATCGTCAGGGTCTGTTCACTGAGTGATACTGACGCCAGCGCAGGTGAAGTGAACGCCAGTCACCACTCTTGTTTCGCTAGTAATAACCGACCAAACCACGCACCTGGCCGCCCCCAAGATAATACACTAATTAGACACCTCCTCAATTCAGCAGGTGTGTATCTTTGTCGTGTGCATTGAACTTTGCGTTCATTTGAATGAATTGTCATGCTCATCGGCGGTACGCGTCTCACATTTTTAATTTAACGGCTTTTTTCCGTTTCGTTCTCGAAGTGCAATAAGCGGGAAAGCGGGTGCTCTATATTCAACTTTCATACGTTACCTTAACGGTTTATTTTTAATAGTTTGTTTGGTAATATACTTTTTTGTGGCTTGAAGTGTTGTCTATTCAGTTGGCTAGAACAATGAAATCTATTCTAAACATATAGGTATATAAGTAAATTAGAAGATGGAGACACTTCGTAAAACTTTATCCAGTTGTGCTTGTCCATTCGAAATTTTAAAAAACCGACCATTTGGTGAATGTCGTATTTTACCTTACTGCGTATCCAATTAACCAATATAAAGTTACACCGTAATATACGAGACGTACCAACCTACACATATTACTGATTTTAATGACTACTAGTAACAACTTCATGTAGGTACCTAAAGGTATCTAAGAGCGTTTTCACTTTGCCCGGTTTGATAAAGGATGTTGGAAAATTATTCTTTAAAACAGACGGACGGACGGACGGACGGACGGTCAGCAAAGTCTTAGTAATAGGGTCCCGTTTTACCCTTTGGGTACCGAACCCTAAAAATACATTTGATTATTGTTTGGTGCAAAAATTAAAGGACTTGATGCCATCCGACATCGAATATCGGACCGGATAGTGTGAAAACGCTCTATGGTGTGAATACTGGGTTATAACTGCGAAAATCGAAGTACGCAAATTGCGGGGATTTTTCTCTGTCACTCTAATTACGCCTTCATTGGAGTAAAAGAGAAAGATCCCCGCAATTTACGAATTTCAGTTTTCGCGGTAGCCGCTCTGTCTCCATATAGACGTAGGTAGGTAATGTAATAATTAATTAATAAATTAGCTTTCTTTTCATATTTTACATGAACAAGTGAACGACGTAAGTGCAAAAGTTTATCTAGGCCATATTTAAATTAAACTTGCTAACGGTATCAGAGAACAAAATCGGTGGCTAGACAGGCCAACCGAGGGACATTTTCATGTGTGGTGTGTATACTGGCGACGTACCCGTGCAAACAACACTACTTGTACAATCTCTTTTCCCGGTTAACCTTTGTTTATACGAGTATTACCGTGTTAACCTAACGGATTTCTGACCGAGAACTTTCCATTTATACCGCTTCTGTTTGCAATTGCACTGTTTCGTTTGTATTTCATTTGCCGTACAAATACTGGCCCGAAACAATGCAAAGAGATTCCAAGTTTGAATTGAATTGAATTGAAGCTTTTGTTTGTCTGTCTGTGCTGATACCTCCATAACGATCCTTTCTGACTAAGCTGGGAGATCAAATAACACTATGAAGTATTTTGCTCTCATCACTGTAGATGCTCTACTGTAAAGTCTACACTGTAAAGGCCACCCCACGTCACTTCGTCACTTTCGAGCGTCAGTGTCTAAGGTGTCATCCATTAATTACGTCACACGTTTAGGGGGTGGGAGGGGGTCAAG
Organism: Cydia fagiglandana; assembly: GCF_963556715.1. NCBI lineage: Eukaryota > Metazoa > Arthropoda > Insecta > Lepidoptera > Tortricidae > Cydia > Cydia fagiglandana. Next base: position 37,389,314 of record NC_085959.1, on the reverse strand, counting down.
AAAATGTGACATGTTGTGACATGGGGGAGGGGGAGTCACAAACATTGTGACGTCATTTTAACTGCATCACTATTCATCAGTAACCGAAAATTAATTTATATTTTTTATTCGCTGTAGGTACATTTAAATAATGAGGTTTTGGAAGTAGGTAGTTTTCGTTCCTAATTGGTTTTGTGTTATAAAATTAATAATATTTCTTTTACCAAAAATATTTTTTTATTAAAAAAATAATGCCGAGTTAGTATTGCCGATTTCGTTGAAAACAAAATTGCCTAAAATGTGACATCACAACAGGTGGGAAGGGATTTGCAAAATGTGACCAAGTGTAACAAGGAAGGGGGAGGGGTCAAAAAACCTAGAAATTCGTGTGACGTAATTAATGGATGATCCCTAATCAGCGCTTTGGAAAACAGCGTCGGCATCAGCAGCAATAAAGAGTTGCCTAGATGCCGAAGCTCGGGAGACGCTAGTGTGTGGTAGCCCTAAACCATAGACTAGGAATCCTCTAGACCGAGTTTAGAGCAATTATTTCATGCAACCGATGATGCCAAAATTGCGGGGTGCGCGGGACGAGGTGAGCGAAGTCCCGAGCCGTGATTGGTCCGTTCAAAGACACGGACGTCACACAAAGACACTTTCGACTCGAACATGGAGTAAAGTTACCGTATGCGTGACAGAGGGAGTAGCGCGACTATGCTAAGTCTGGAGGATGTTTTGTCTGTGCCCTAAACGTTACCGATTTTTTGTATGCTATTAAAATACATTGCAGCATTTCATCTCATCCCAAAACCGCCCCCAACTAACGCATTCAGTTCAACAATGTTCTTATTTCTCTTCAGCCTGAAGGGGGATTAGATCTAAATCTGTATATGAGCCACCTAATAAAAAACCTTTTCGGCGACGGAGCCCTAATAAAACTGCGTATGTACAGCTTGGCAAAAAAGAGTAGAAATTAAAAAGTGGCAACACTGTAGTGTCGTCCCGTTTTCTTATATAAATTGGTTTGAAAGGGACGACACAACAGTGTTGCCAATTTTTAATTTCCACTCTTTTTTGCCCAGCTGTACTTGTACGCCACTTATCCAGTTTAAGCCCATCTCATCGCATCTGCCGCCAAGGCCAGAGACTGGTTTATTTTCAACAAGTTCATCGTTCTCGAACGAAAGTAAAAGTTATTCTCATCTCAACCGAATTCAGACCTTATCCCAGTGTGATTAGGGTAAGGATTGCTTCGATGCTGATGGAAATTTATGAAGTTTTTGGGACAAGTTAAAGGACTCGTGAATATATAATGGTGGAATTTACCTGCTTAATGCTGGTTACTAAGTGCCACGTGCACAGGAATTTTAATTAGCGCGTGGGATGAACCTCGTTCTTAGCTTTAGTCTACTGCTCGAAGATTATTTGAGCGTTTCTGGATGCTTAGTTTTCATATAACTTACTTATGCCAAACCTTTTCAATTAAGCTTAATCGTAAGTTAATGTGATTTCTGGAGAACTGTACTAATTAATTAAGTAGCCCGACTAATAAATACATTTTTTCTTGTTCACTATCATTTTGTGTTTTCTGTTTTGTCTCTTTCGGTAAACCTATAAAGCTATAAATGAAAAAAATTGGTATGCAATGCATTTGTATGCGTAAGCGCTATTTATATTTTACATAAATTAAACTAGAAATCATGTTTTTGTAATCTGAATTCAGTTAAAAGAGAAATCAAACAGATTTCTCCTGATATTATCTAATAATTAACCGAACTAACTGGGAAACGATAATTACTCCAATAATCATGTTTGATTAAGTATAAAGCTATTTCCTAACAGAAACTATTTTCCACACCCACATCCACAGCGGGTACCAAAATTGAGCTATTTATGGATTTATTTAATTAACAACATTTTTTAATCATTCCTATCCGGCAATCTTTACGACGATGCGATAACTCGCACGAGAGTTTCATTATATTGCGGGTTTTGATCGGTCGGTTGAATTGGACGCAACAGTCCACATAGCGGTTCTCAAACTTTTTTGGTGACGGAACCCTTTCGGCAAGCGAAATATTTGACGGAACCCCAAATTAAAAAATTTCGTTCATCACTGTGGACCAAATATACCTATAGAAGAGCTGGCTTTTTTCTTAATATTACAAGTATATTTTCGCGGAACCCCAACAGAGGCTATGCGGAACCCTAGGGTTCCGCGGAACACACTTTGAGAATGGCTGGTCCACAATATAAGTGAATTCGCCTGCGAGTTCACGCGCCGTCTAAATCAGCCCTAATTGATGCGATAAATAAATCTCACTCTTTATAGGGTTCCGTACCTAAAGGGTAAAATGCTGCACAGGACCCCATTACTAAGACTCCACTGCCTGTCTGTCACCAGGCTGTATTTCATGAACTGTGATGATAAGATGATGTATTTCTGATGCCGCTAATATAACAACAAATAGTAATAATGGGGCCAATATTTTATTTGTAGGTTTTCTAGTTTTTAGGTACTTTTAGTTAATTAGTTAATTTGTTTTTTTTTGTCTGTATTATATTGCTTATATTTATATTTAAGTTTAGTTTTTAATTAGTTTTATGTTTAGATTAGGTACCTATGTAGTGTATTTTTAACTGTATTATTGTTCACAGAATACATCTTAATACCAAGTTTCAACAGTATAGTTCTTATAGTTACGGAAAAGTGGCTGTGACATACGGACGGACAGACAGACAAACATGACGAATCCATAAGGGTTCCGTTTTTGCCATTTGGCTACGGAACCCTAAAAAGTACCTACGGAACTGTCGGTGGACGAGTCCGGCGAGTCGCACTTGTCCGGTTTTTAGTTACAAAATTCACTCTTTTTTTTTCTTTTTACTCACAATTACCTACTTAAGTACAAAACTTATGTTCTTCCTACCTACTTGGCTAATGACGTAACGTAACTTTAAGTGGGTAGGTATAAATGCGACCTGTAGAGGAGAACATTCGGACATACTAGGGAGTGCTCCCGGTACTGGTTTTCTATACAAATATAGAACCGGAACCGGGAATTTTCGGTTCTCGCCATACAACCTCAGTGCCGGGAGCCTAGGACATACGAAAGCATTTTTGGAGACCTTCGCTAATGCTCGATCTATTTATTATTTATTTGCATTCAATTAAAAAAATAAAACAAAATTTGTTTGTAATGTTGGCTTTCGACCAAATGTTAAGGTCACATCACATACAGAAATGTTCACATTACTCTTAACTTAGTTGCTCTATTTGTAAACCTTGAAAACTAATATAAAAAATGTAGCTCATGGTAGTCATGGTCTATAATTTGAAGATAATTTTACGAACGACCTTTATTTTACTGACAAACGGTTAGAAAACGTAAGTAACGTAATATTTGAAAAATATCTCTTATAATAAAGTTCAAGTATTCATTAGAAGAGGCTGTTAAACTTAAAAGTGCAATTTAGAAATGTATATATAAGTATTACTTTAAAGAGAAGTGCAATTTAGAAAATGTATAAGTATCGAACCTAAGTATAAGTCAGTAGTAATAATAACCAATACTATGAAATTGTTAACCACCAATTTTTGCTACACCCTTTCCAGGGTCCATGTATTATAACATCTGTACTATGGTATGCAAATAAAGATCTCTTATCTTAGCTTATCTCTTATCTCTTAAATGTACATGTTATTTTTGTCTTTTATCTAATGGAACACAGTGAGTACCTACCCAGATTACATAAGATAACTAGAGTTAGACCAAGATAAGCCTGCAACGATTTTGATAGCACACGCATTTCTTTTCTAGCGAAGGCGCCATACCTTTGGCCAACTCTCTTTTTGACAGGCAACAAATTTAACATCATATCAGTGAAAAAATAAGGATCAAAGTCAAATGGCGTTCTAAAAGTTTTAATCATTTGTGTCGAAAGATGGCAGTAAAAGTACTGACTACATACTTTACTTTGACAATATTCATCTAAGTATTTCAATCTCTCTTTGTCTATACTGAACTATCATCCTATACATGAGAAAAACAGCGCCTTCTTAATTTACTGTGATCAGGCTTTAACTAGATCTTTTAATCTCTACATATGTAAAGTTAAATAAAGATCCTAGAGATAGTTATGACTATGTATTAAGAGTATCTGTAAGTGTTTTGACAAGTGTTAAGCTGTAAACTTATACTTGTATTTATTTAAAGAATAAAGATAACTTAGCTGTTGGCTTTCCCTTTCCATACATTCCAGATTCAAATAAAGCACGACGCCCTTTGAAATAGCAACAGTATATTTTATACTACACACGTTAGACTGGGCCGGGTCCGGGCCGGAGCTTCCGGCGGTTTTCTATGACATGACAGGCGTTCACGTGATGCTTTCCATCCATAGAAAACAATGCGCCGGAAGCTCCGGCCCGGACACGGCCCGGTCTAACGTGACGTGAGGGTCCTTTATTCTTAAAATAAAAGGGGGAAATAAGTACAGCACTCTTTGATAATAATGCAGGTACTTTGTCTAAGAAAATATTCATTTCTTCTCATAAAAATGATATGTAGCATTTCATTTATTTCTGGATTTGTTTGGTTCTTAGCAATATTCTTTTTACTAGCTTTTATTTTAGCTTCGGTATATAAAAAGTATGCACCTAATGTACTTACCTAAATTCTCGTATATGTGGGTTAAGTCTTCGTAGCTTAGTAATTAGGATTTGGGACCTCTGCCTGGCGTTATGGCTCCTCTACACGGTGGGCCAGCGCCAGCCACTCCAAGGGACGCATTTATGCGTTAGAGGGAGCAAGTGATATTGCTATCTCATTCTACCGAATGGCTGCGTCCCTTGGAGTGGCCGGCGCTGGGCCATCGTGTAGAGGAGCCATTAAATTGGGCTCCAATCTCGTACATGTACATGGGTGACGGGCGTTTCATTTGAATTTTTTAGGAGAAGCTCGGAAAACAAGTAAAAGCTCAGCGTTTTCCCAGGTATAAGACTAGATAAATTTGTCGCCCCTGAAGCAAATTTCGTCGAAATCGTTAGAGCTGTTTTCGAGATTTCCGAAATCTATATAGATATAAATAAACATAAATAAATAATCAAGAATTGCTCCTTTAAAGGTATTAAGATGAATTAGGTGTGTACATAAAATGAAACTTAGAAAAAACTTATTTTCAACACACATTATTTTCAAAATCAAATAAGTGGAAAAGTCTCTAAAAAACGGACTTTATAAATGTTGGAGTCAAGCCCAAAATTTAAGTTTAATTTTAGTCTTTATGTTTAGTTTTCAATCTTTTTGATGTTACTTATTATACTGTATTATTTTTGCTGAATAAATATTAATACTAGCCCAAATCGTAATACCTATTAGGGTTCCGTACCCAAAGGGTAAAACGGGACCCTATTACTAATACTTCGCTGTCCGTCCGTCCTTCCGTCTGTCACCAGGCTGTATCTCACGAACCGTGATAGCTAGACAGTTGAAATTTTCACAGATGATGTATTTCTGTTGCCGCTATAACAACAAATACTAAAAACAGAATAAAATAAAGATGCCCCACTTAAGGCTCCCATACAACAAACGTGATTTTTGACCAAAGTTAAGCAACGTCGGACGTGGTCAGTACTTGGATGGGTGACCGTATTTTTTTGCATTTTGTTTCCGTTTTTTTTTGCATTATGGTACGGAACCCTTCGTGCGCGAGTCCGACTCGCACTTGCCCGGTTTTTATTATAATTATACATTACCATATTAAATACTTAGTAGTGATGATAGCCAGTACACGCACGCAAACTTGTATGAAGAAATTGATACATTAGCCAGCCACCGGTACTTACTGACCTCAGTGTCGCAACCGTGGAACCCGCTTTTGCTAAAAAACCGGGCAAGTGCGAGTCGGACTCGAGCACGAAGGGTTCCGTACCATAATGCAAAAAAAAAAAAAACAAAAAAAAGTAAAACAAAAACGGTCACCCATCCAAGTACTGACCACGCCCGACGTTGCTTAACTTTGGTCAAAAATCACGTTTGTTGTATGGGAGCCCCACTTAAATCTTTATTTTATTCTGTTTTTAGTATTTGTTGTTATAGCGGCAACAGAAATACATCATCTGTGAAAATTTCAACTGTCTAGCTATCACGGTTCGTGAGATACAGCCTGGTGACAGACAGACGGACAGACGGACGGACGGACGGACGGACGGACAGCGAAGTCTTAGTAATAGGGTCCCGTTTTACCCTTTGGGTACGGAACCCTAAAAAGCCATTTCTCGTACTGATGCCACAGAGTAGATAACGCAGAGTGTCCACTTTCACTCGTGGTGGCGGGCTTGGCAGTAAAATAATATGATTCCTGAATATAAAGCTAGCTATTCATATATAAATTATCTGAGTTAACAGCGATAACGTAATTCTTTTTTCAACACACTTGCTCGTAACGTTGGAAGTTATTGATCCCCTTTTAGGCTCATAATCCTACATATTAAACACGCGTGCTTTTACATTATATTATAGCACTTTTTAGGTAATGAATGATAATAAATAACACGCACTGCGTGGACTATCAATATTGCTGCAGACTTTTCATGGTCTAATTCTAGGTAGTTCTTAACTCAAGTACAGTTGTTGCGGTAACTGATAAATATTATGTTTGGAATTTTGGTAACAAAGATCGCCAAACGCATCCGCTGTTTAAATTACACTTCTATAATCAAAAGCAGTGTGAACGTCTAAAAAAAAATTGTTTCTATAACTTTTTTTTCAACTGATTGCCTCGTAAAGTAAAAACTGATGTTGGTAAACTTTAATTAATGTAAGCATCACTCATAAAAAGTGATCAGTTTGCACGAAACGACGATCAAATGGATCTACTAGACATGTCACAACAGCTGACGATACGCATCGTTGGGAATGATTTTGTAGGTAGAAGTGAATTATTCAAGTAAGGGGTCATCCATTAATTACATCACACGTTTAGGGGGAGGGAGGGGGTCAAGAAAATGTGACATATTGTGACATGGGGAAGGGGGGAGACACAAACTTTGTGACGTCACTTTAACTTCATCAGTCACCGAAAATTTATTTAAATTATCTTATTCGCTATACATTTAAATAACAAGTTTTTTAAACTATAATCATTTTTATTCGTTTAATTTTTTGTCCTTAGCAGTTTTGGGTTATAAAATTACTAATATTTATATCATTAAAAATATTTTGATAAAATATTAATAATACTTAGGCGATTTCGTAGAAAACATGTGACGTCACACTAGGGGGGAGGGGTTTGCCAAATGTGACCAAGTGTGACAAGGAGGGGGGGAGGGGTCAAAAAACCGAGAAATTCGTGTGACGTAATTAATGGATGACCCCTAATATACCGCCGGCCTAATGCCGGCTACATACGTAACGATAAATCGTTGCGATAAACCTGTGCAGTCCGAACTGCACAGTTTTTTCTGCCGTGTGTATGACAAATCGTTGTCGATTATCGTAACGATTTGTCATACACACGTCAGAAAAAACTGCGCAGTTCGGACTGCACAGTTTTATCGCTACGATTTATCGTTACGTGTGTAGCCGGGGTAAGCCGCAAACCTCGTAACTCCTCCGGAGGTGTTACGAGGTTTGCGACTAGAAGTATTTTTGTCCAAGGTAGCTAGTACTAATTTCCTTGAAATGGAGTTACGAGGTTTGCGATTTAGGCCGACGATACATCTTATTTTCATTTAAGGCACCGTGAGTTCGTGAGATTCCAAACAAAATCTATACGAAATTGAAAACTATAGGTATCAAGAAAAATATTGGTATAGACCAGCGGTCGGCAACCTTTTAGCAGCCACATAGTAGTTAACGGAGGTGACGCGAGCCGTACTTTGTTAATATTTATGACTTTATGAGACATTGTCGTTTGTCACTATTACATACAAAATAGCCAAGGCGGCACTCGGACCGCAAGTGACAGGTTCACGAGCCGCATGCGGCCCGCGGGCCGAAGGTTGTCGACCGCTGGTATAGACATTCAGAAGTTTTACTACACGAAACAGCGCCGTCTAGCTTTTATTGCGGGTCCAAGTCCGACGGCCCGATTCTAACTTTAAGATACGTCAATTAATAGATCTAGAAACGATATGGATTAAATATGTCAGTGTCAAATGTGACGTTTCTTCAAACACATACGTCACTTTTGACACTGACACATCTAATCCATATCGTTTCTAGATCTATTAATTGACGTATCTTAAAGTTCGAATCCGGCAACGAGTCAGAGTCCGGGTCCGGACCGGGATGTTGTTGGTTGTTGGAAAATGTTTTACAGTACACATGGTGCTACTTTACCGCCCTAGTGCGGTAACTAGTACTATACGTGCGTATGTCGAAAATTTAAATGGGCCATATGTACCTACTGTAATGGCTCCTCTGCACGATGGGCCAGCGCCGGCCACTCCAAGGGACGCATTTATGCGTCATGGTAACGGTTCCATTTCTAACCGCAGCCGCACTACCGGTACTGAACGCATCGCTGTCATTGTCAATTTCCATAGTATTGACAGTAGTGCAGCTGTCGTTGGAAATGTAATGTTACCCTTAAGGTGACAGTCTATTTCCAACGACAGCTGCATTACTGTTCATTTTACTATGGAAATTGACAATGACAGTGACGCGTTCAGTACCGGTAGTGCAGCTGCGGTTAGAAATGGAATGTTACCATTAGACTCGTATTACAGGAAGCAAGTGATATTGTTATCTCATTCTACCGCATGGCTGCGTCCCTTGGAGTGGCCGGCGCTGGCCCATCGTGTAGAGGAGCCATAAAACGTTGTACAATACACGTGCGAAGAGGTAATTCGCAACTCGTGTCGATTTAAAACTCCCTTCGGTCGTGTTTTAACCCTTCTTTGCATGGTGATGGAAATTTCCATCATAATATTGTCCTATGAAATAAACGTGCTTTCGGAGGTGCTTGATATTTATTTTTAAAGACTGTCATGTTTCAACAACATTACAGCATGAAATGGAACGTAGTTGTGATAAAATAAATACTTAAACAGAATTTTTACATTTAATTTTTTTATTCGTGGGGTCACCGTTTCGCGCCATTTACGAAAACTGTTGACCTTGTATTCTGTATTCTGAACGATAGTACTGGGAAAATATTGATATTTGCGGAATAATTAATGTGTATCAGCTATGTAATTTAATATTATGTTACTTTAATGTGCATACATTTTCGAAATTGGAACATAAAGTAACTCGAAAGTATGTGATGGAAATTTCCATCATTATGCAACAAGTTCAGTCGTAAAGTATGGCGAATGCAAATACCCTTCGTGCAAGGGTTATAAATGTAAAAAAGGAGAGCCAAGTTCAATACAAAAATTATGCTTGGCTGTGGGGTTCGCCGCAAAAAGAATGGATATCTAAATGAGTGCCAAGTTCTATGCAAAATCCAAATATGTATTTATAGGAACAAAATAACACTATAAACAAGTATTAAACTCTATTTCTTTGCTTTATTGGATACCTATAACAATTGCTGTTATTTAAAAAAAATGCGAGATCTTAAAGCAGGTTAGATTTGACTTGGCCAGTTTTCATTACATCAGTCATTTTATAAAGTTATTCAACATATATATTTTGTAATTCTGATAAAAACTGGCCAAGCCAAATCTAACCTACTTTAAGATCTCACATTTTTTTAAATAACAGCAATTGTTATAGGTATCCAATAAAGCAAAGAAATAGAGTTTAATACTTGTTTATAATGTTATTTTGTTCCTATAAATACATATTTGGATTTTGCATAGAACTTGGCACTCATTTAGATCTCCATTCTTTTTGCGGGGAACCCCACAGCCAAGCATAATTTTTGTATTAAACTTGGCTCTCCTTTTTTACATTTATGTTTTTGATGGGATATCAATACTCTTTGTAAAGAAAACTAGGCAGGTATTGAGATTTAATGTTTTTTCTTGTGTTTCCGCTGCATGTTTTTTACTTCTGTTCTTTGTATTAATTATGTGGTGCCGCGCGCCGCCAGCGACACACCGTTGGCCGGTTGTTTAGCGCGTATTACAGGTTTTTTGTATGGGGACCCCCCCTATTTTTTAACTTTTTTTATTTTTAGATTTTTTCCTACGCTTACACACAATTACCGAGCTGGATTCCAAATTTCATCCTTCTTTGTCATCTGGAAGTAGGTTAGGTTTAGGTACTATATGTCAGTCACAATAAAAAAGAAATTTGTATGGGGACCCCCCCTATTTATTAACTTTTTTTTGTTTTTAGATTTTTTCCTACGCTTACACACAATAACCGAGCTGGATTCCAAATTTTATCCTTCTAGGTCATCTGGAAGTAGGTTAGGTTTAGGTACTTATATGTCAGTCACAATAAAAAATGGTTTTTTTGTATGGGCACCCCCCCTATTTTATAACTTATTTTTATTTTTAGATTTTTTTCCTACGCTTTCACACAATAACTGAGCTGGATTCCAAATTTCATCCTTCTAGGTCATCTGGAAGTAGGTTAGGTTTAGGTACTTATATGTCAGTCACAATAAAAAATGGTTTTTTTGTATGGGGACCCCCCCTATTTTATAACTTTTTTTATTTTTAGATTTTTTCCTACGCTTTCACACAATAACTGAGCTGGATTCCAAATTTCATCCTTCTAGGTCATCTGGAAGTAGGTTAGGTTTACGTACTATAAGTCTGTCAGTCAGTCTTAAAATTTACGACTTTTTGACCTTCATATCTTTATAACCGTTTGAGCTAGCTTCATGAAATTTGGGATTCTAGATTTCCTTATGGATATAATTAAACACACGTAGTTTTATGTGTTTACGTTAAAGATGTTTTGAGTTATAGAAGGGTCAAAAGTGGCACCAAGTGGTTCGTGTAATATTACACTTGGCGCTGGCTAGCCAGTTCCTTTGCTTGAACTTGGCTTGACACGCTGCCGCGTGTCTAGATACTACAGTTTCGTGAAATAAGTATCGTTTTCTTAAAAAAATATATAACTGTTTCCTGAAATATCACGTAGAATAAATATTTTGTAACTCTTGTCTATACATATAATAAAGCTGTAGACGGTCGAAAGTCTGTACATGGAAGATATTTGAAAAAAAGTTGGCTGGGGATACTTAGAATCGATAACAGAACACGTTCCAACAGTTTTTAGAATTTTTGTCTGTTTATCTGTTTATCTGTTTATCTGTTTGTCTGTTTATTTGAACGCGCATCACGTGAAAACGGCTGAACGGATTTTGATGAAAACTTTACTATTCTGTCGAGAAAATCTCCGGCCAGGTTATAGGCTAAAAAAATTCAACCCATATAAGGGGGGGTAGCCACAATACTCGCTTGATTTAAGTTTGCCCCTGAATCTTATGGCGCTACTTAGGAAGGAGGGGCAAACTTTTTCGCGCCTGGTTGGGACTAAAAGTAAAAAAACCGGGCAAGTGCGAGTCGGACTCGCGCACGAAGGGTTCCGTACCATAATGCAAAAACAGGCAAAAATAAAACGGTCCCCCATCCAAGTACTTGACCCCGCCCGACGTTGCTTAACTACGGTCTAAAATCACGTTTGTTGTATGGGAGCCCCACTAAAATCTTTATTTTATTCAGTTTTTAGTATTTGTTGTTATAGCGGCAACAGAAATACCTACATCATCTGTGAAAATTTCAATTGTCTAGCTATCACGGTTCGTGAGATACAGCCTGGTGACAGACGGACGGACGGACAGCAGAGTCTTAGTAATAAGGTCCCGTTTTACCCTTTGGGTACGGAACCCTAAAAATGTACAACTGTCTATCAAATGGCGTTTTTTATATCGAAAAATTTTCGCGCTCGCTTCGCTCGCGTTTTCAAAACCATTACATGATACGATAAAGGTGATATTCGGTTGGCAACTGCAGCAGCATTACTCTGTTGCAACGTTACTGCTCCGGCACTGTCAATTTTCGTCATAAAATGATGTGACTGATTTCCATACTAAAAGTAAGAGAGTGAGGGTACGTATGAAAATTTCCAACGTAGGCATTCGATTTGACCTTATGCGGACGCCCTTAAAGTCTTGGAAAAAATCTTGCTTTCGTGCTTGCGGCCAGCCGATTTTTTCGACATAGGTTACCGATATTATAGCGAATTTTGCTCTCTTGCACGGCAGATTTGTCGGCCAAGGCGTGTTGCTACCAGTGTTGGCCGAAACGTTAATGCAATTGAAAATGTTGGCCATTAACCATTATAAATTGGTCACGATTCAATTTATAATGGTTAATGGCCAACATTTTCAATTGCATTAACGTTTCGGCCAACACTGGTTGCTACTTAGCCGCGATCCTGAGACCTAACTGTCAAGATGGTAACACTTTGGCAGTTAGGTCTCAGGGGCCCAGTGAAAGCCGAAAACTAAAATCATCCTATCAAGTAGCGCTTTCAAGTGATGCCAAAGAGCGAGCAGTAGAAGAGTCGTGATTACATGCATAGATTCGATTTCAAGCCACTTTTTTGCAGTTCGGCGTGAGGTCTTATAAATGCAAGGCATTCTCCCTTACGGCAAAGTTGATCTTCTGCCTTAATTACACTTGGGCGTGGATCCAAATCCAAGCTTTCCTCTTTCGCAGCTGGGCCTTCTGCCTTGCTCACATTTCGCCAATACAATTCACTTGGTCAATTCCAAGCTCTGCTTTCTTGCATCTTTTCTGTATGAATACAACCTCGCTGAGACCCTTAAATATCGAGCCCTATGCCAAGCTAGGCTGATAGATAACTGTCACATCCCTTCTCTGTATGAAATCCTGGATTCGCGCCTGGTTGGGACTAAAAGTTAAAATGTACAACTGTCTATCAAATTGCGTTTTTTATATCGAAAATAGTACTCTGTTGCAACGTTACTGCTGCAGTATTGTCAATTTTCGTGATAAAATGATGTGTCTGATTTCTACACTAAAAGTAAAAATGTACAACTGTCTATCAAATTGCGTTTTTATATTGAAAAATTTTCGCGCTCTCTTCGTTCGCGTTTTCAATAACATTCTAAAATGTGATAAAGGTAATATTCGGGTGGCAACTGCAGCAGCATTACTGTGTTGCAGCAATGTCAATTTTTGTGCAAAAATGATGTGACTGATTTCCATACTAAAAGTAAAAATGACCAACTGTCTATTAAATTGCGTTTTAATATCGAAAAATTTTCGCGCTCTCTTCGCTCGCGTTTTCAATAACATTCTAAGATATGATAAAGGTGATATTCAGGTGGCGACTGCAGCAGCATTACTCTGTTGCGACGTTATTGCTGCAGGACTGTTAATTTTCGTGATAAAATGATGTGACTGATTTCCATATCCAGCTGTAATGCGGCAATGAACGTCACTCAATTGACCAAAAACATTCAATATAATCTTGACGACCCTAGGGAGAGGGGGCACCATGGTCTAGAAATGCTTAGGGCATCAAAGTATCTTAATCCGGCACTGGTCGTTTGCGGAGTCAAACGATTTGGGACTCGCATTTTATACGCATTACCATGCCTTCCCCAAAAAAAATCGAATGATTCGTGAAAGTCTCGCAACGCATTGATGTTACAAAGGGCACGTGGTTTTCCTCAGGAGTCTGAAGAAGACCACGGTGAGTGGCGCTTTAGCCAGGCAAGCCGCTTCGCTTTTGCTCGCGCGCGTATACCTTACTGTATCGTCCGATATACACCTACTACTCTGTCGTTTAAATCACGTGTAAAATTTGAATAAGGGCGAAAAAAGCTATTGATTTTGGAGTGTAGTTTTATTTAGTGGTACCTAATTGTAAAATATTTTATCTGGACTGCAGTCCTCTAGCATATCCATCTGTAAACTTTACTTCAAGTTCCGCCTCCAGGGGAGAGGGAGAGAAATAGAACAGACCGAATTCCACGCGGGCGGAGCCGCGGGCACAGCTAGTATAAAATAAATAAGAATAATTACATCAAAACTGTATAATTTATTTAGTACCTATGCACTACGCTTAAGATCAGTGTTTGCATAATGATGGAAATTTCCATCATATTAAAAAATACACATATTTCGTAAATCTTACCTTATATATTTTTTTTACATTTTTACCATAATGTGGAGGTCAACGAATATTATCCTGGTTTATTTAAAAAATAAATAAAAAATCATGCAAAGAAGGGTTAATTTATCGCCACTTGTTGCGAATTTCCTACTTTTCGCACCTGTATCGTAATGTAGGTAGGTACTATTTCACACGCTCTTACTTGACAAGAAAGTTGTGCTAAGATCATTTCCTGCTGATTGTGCTGTTGAAGCTGGGATGTTTTGTGACCTTAATAGAAATTATTAATCGCAGAAGAAACCTTGGAATACGACCTCTGTGACCTCTGTCAGACCTCCTAATTAAGAGCAAATCCGTAATAATCCGAATCTGGCGTTTAGGCCTTTTTTAAGGGGATAGTAGAACTGAGATTTTTAAGAAATGGCTGGTTAACAAATGTTTTTATAGTACCTCTGAATATTTTAATAATGTAAGTAGGTACTTAACATTAACACCTAGGTTATTTTCGCGAGTAAAAAAGTAAGATTTGCATGACTTATTTAAGTCTAGATATATGGAACCTAAGATCTGTAAAATACTATATCTATTGCAAATAAAGATTTATAATTATGATTATGATTGTGAAAGCTGTAATTTGGCATGGATACATTAATCATGCATGGCGACATAACGGTAACATGCATCTCGCTCGTAGTCACATGTTAGTGCGAGCGAGATGTTTAGAAAGTAAATTACGTAGACGTTAGCGTATAATTATATTGTTTGTTTGACACTGTCAGTGACTCACGGTACAGGTACTGAACCGATTTTAGCAAAATAAAACAAAACAAAACAACGTGTGTATAAATTTATATTTAGGTTATTTAGGTTCCGTACCCAAAGGGTAAAACGGGACCCTATTACTAAGACCTCGCTGTCCGTCCGTCTGTCCGTCCGTCCGTCTGTCACCAGGCTATATCTCACGAACCGTGATAGCTAGACAGTTGAAATTTTCACAGATAATGTACTTCTGTTGCCGCTATAACAACAAATACTAAAAACAGAATAAAATAAAGATTTAAATGGGGCTCCCATACAACAAACGTGATTTTTGACCAAAGTTAAGCAACGTCGGGAGGGGTCAGTACTTGGATGGGTGACCGTTTTCTTTTTGCTTTTTTTTGTTTTTTTTTTTGCATTATGGTACGGAACCCTTCGTGCGCGAGTCCGACTCGCACTTGCCCGGTTTTTTTAATACTCTTTTAATAAAATTATATTTATATCTAAAACATTACAAAAAATTAGTTAGGTAGGTATGCCAGTTACTAAATTTATTTTAGAAAATAATCTTTCTACAGCTTTGTTAAGGTTAAAGTTAGACCAAGAAAAGTCTGCAGCGATATTGATAGTCCACGCAGTGCAGCTGTTATTTAAACGTCATCTTAGAAGTTTAACGTTTAAAATAACACTTGCACTGCGGACTTTTCTAGGTTTAAATGTAGCTAGGATTAATTGAAAAACTTAGTAATTATATAATTCTTTATAAACCAACTGCACGGTAATGACGATAAACAATTAAATGCACGCGTTTTCCAATATCTGTAATGCGTGATAAAAATTTTACGAGCAATATTTTTTTATTACTTTCTCACATACCTACTTAGTAATTAATTTTCCTTAAGTATTCCTATGATTAAATATTGCGTTTTCAAATTGTAGGAACAATTTATACATCGAGTACAAAGAAATGGTCCACTATCCCCTTAAGAGAACCCTTATGGCTCCTCTACCCGATGGGCCAACGCCGGCCACTCCAAGGGACGCTATTATGCGTTAGAGGGAGCAAGTGATATTGCTATCTCGTTCTACCGCATGGCTGCGTCCCTTGGAGTGGCCGGCGTTGGCCCATCGTGTAGAGGAGCCATAAGAGAACCCTTACAGGACCGTGAGATTACGATGCGGGGAATTGAACAACTTTCAATTGCCCTCATCGCGCCAGCGAGGTCTTCCTTTCTAAACTGATGGTACAGTCACCTGCAATAATATGTTACACAACGAAGGCCGCAAAAATATCTGACACGATCTTATTTGTAGAGCCATAGCGCGTCACATATTTTTGCGGCCTTCGAAGAGTAACGTATTATTGCAGGACTGTACACTTGTACACCGTATGGATTGTACACTTAGTAATGTGTAAGTATTTACAACTTATCGTATTTACTACCCGCAATTTATAGATGGATTTATAGATAGATATATCTGATGGCGACTGTACCAGCATGTTTTCGGCTGCGCTGTGGCGACGGTAGCACAGCAAGGTCGCAACTCGCAATAGAGTGGACACTCTCCTATGTGGTCTACGGGTCGGACTGAAGCGAGCTAACATCAATTAAAACACTGATTACGGGCCTACCGGTCCGCGACCTTGGTACAGTCCGAGACCTGTTTGATCAGATTTAAGGTACCTACCTATCAGCCACGGACTTCCGGTGTCCACTGCTGGACATGGGCCTCCCCCATAGACCACCAGCACCGGGAGCGATCTCTAGCACATTGTAGCCACCGACTCCCAGCGACGCTTACGAGATCATCCGTCCATCTCATTGACATAATATCTCAGGACTGGCCTTACGGGCAATAAGAATGGGTCCAGTACAGCGGTGTGCCAGCGCTACAACGTGATTGGTTGATGAATTCGCATTACGCGCGCGATTGGTCGCAACTAGTTGTTTAAATGGACTGCACGATTGGCTCGTGAGAGTGACACCGCTGAACTAGTAACATTTTTTTGTTTCCGTAAGGTCCGTCCTCGAGTTATACGTCAATGGTCCATCTAGTTTGTGGGTGTCCAACACTGCACTTACCCTTACCACCTACCCATCCCTTCACACGCAGCTAAGAGTGAAGATGTACACTGAGAGAAAAATCATTAGTAAACTAAACCAGGAATTAAAAAACAGTTCTGTACGGGGGGAAAAATGAAGTTTAGTAATAATTAATAGACGTTTCACTATTTCTGTAAAGTTTATTTATTTCTACAAACAGCTCAGTAATCCTAAATCTAATTTCAACAAACAGATAATAAAAATTGCGAGAGCTAATAGAAATTGCAAAAGTCAATTTGTTCCTATTAGTTGACTCTCCTTGTCCCCGGATTAAGTTTATTTTTGTAATTCTAAGTGTGTTTTTGTTATCCTTTTCTCTCAGTGTAAGGTGAATGAGTAAGAGATGAGCTGACCGGACAAAGTTCGTGGTCCGGTCCGTTCGTCTGTTAGATGGTTTACATCAGTCGAAATACATAGGTCCAAAGGTTTAAGTACTGAGAAAAACCCCACTATGATCATTGCTGTCACCAACCTTCACCCAAGGTTCCATACGGTCTTTGAAACTTTGGGTTTTCGGAGGGTTTTACCACTCTAAGCTCTCTGGCACGTTGTCTCCACTGAAGAAGCTTTCTTCCAATCGATCCATCCATCCATCGTTCTCGTATTGTCTGGAATAGGCTACATTCCTACTAGTCAAATCAGCTTCTTTTTTAGAACTGTCAAAACGATTTTCTAATATGGAATTTATATGAAAACTAATGTAGTGACGTCACGGTAAACTCACCTACTTTTTATATTTCAATCCGATTTATTAAATACAAATTGTGTTTAAAAATAGCTGCTATCTATGTTTTTCTAATAATTATCTGGTGCTTTATTTCGTGCACGGTTTGAAATAATTTATTTTAAGTACAGGAAACATCCCTATTAACTATCCTTCTACACAAACTAGGTAGTGAAAAATTGAAAATGCATATGACGCGCTATATAATAGGTCTTAATTACCTACATATAATTGGGAGAGCTTAGGTATTATGGATGGCTTTATCCATCTTTATACACGTGATAACTGTCAGTTTTTAACAGCGTGGGATAGAAAGTGACGGACACTGTTTTAACACGCTGTCACGTATATAGGTAGACAAGAATGACCATTATAATATCCGATCCGTACTGAATGAGCTAAGGATGGATTGAGTCGACGCTTTGCGCCCGACGTGATGTACTTGTTGAGAAACATCGATTTCGAAAATTATTTTTTCCTACTCGTCGACTATAATTCTTGAATTAAGATTTCTTATACCAAACTTCAATTGGGTATTTTTAATGTGTGGGCTCCCAACTCAACTATAACATTCATTATGATACAGTTTAGTCAACTATAATGAAATTGACCAATCACAGCTTTCCGCGATCACCAGGACGAAACAAAACCATAGCTCAAATTAATTATTTATTTTAGGTTGTATAGTAGAAACAATTGGTTCATAAGTCAGAAACGCGCATGTGACACCCTTAAAATAGCAACATCCATAGACTACGAAAACCACTTAGTGTTGCTTGTTAGTCTCCATAGGCTACGGTGGCCAAAATCGAGAAAACAACTGTCTAAAAATTTAATTTAGCGCGGAGCAAGTACCAGGGCCTCATGAGTTACGAGAAGATGTCGTTGACTAACGCGTCGGGGCGGCGACGGGGGCGCGTACCAGTATGAAGGTATCGCGGCTGCTTGCGTATCTTAGCGGTGTATACTTTTGGTTTAGTTTGTTTGTATGATTCTACTAGTTTAAAGTATTATTTTTGTTGGCTCGTAGAAAAAGTATTGTATACAATAGTGATATAATCAAGCTTTTCAATCTCGTACCTGACTTAGGCAACTCAGCAAGCTTCGTTGCCTAAACACGGTACTCGACTGAAATGCTCTCTATTATATCACGATTGTATAAAATACTAATTTATTTCTTAGTTCAGTCTTTTAATCACCAGAAAAAAATATTATTATCAACTATCTTCTACCCGGGGCTGCGCTTACGTGGAATGAAAACTATGCTATATCCTTCCCCGTGTCTCAAACTATCTCCATACCAAACTTCATCATAATCGGATCAGCGGTTTAAGTGTGAAGAGATAACAGTTACTAGCGACCCGCCCCAGCTTTGCATATTACACAATATACCTTAAACTTCCTCAAGAATCACTATATTGATAGGTGAAAATCCGTTCAGTAGTTTTTGAGTTTTTCGCGAACATAGATATGTTAGGTACATATACAGACAGACAAAGGGGGCGGGGGACTTTGTTTTATAAGTGTGTGATAGTGACGCAGGGATTTTAGGTAAAACTCGGTAACCTCGTCCCTTGCGCCTAGACCCTAGGCCCACGCGAAATCACCCAAACGTGTGTGAGTTTCCCACCATTGTGCGACACGCTATTGTACATGGAGGTCCTCCTTGGCCGGGCTCGTACAATGGACGCCAAGACGCATTGACTACTCGAAGGTTACGATAAGCTCACAAATAAATATAGAGGTG
Organism: Cydia fagiglandana; assembly: GCF_963556715.1. Taxonomy (NCBI): domain Eukaryota; kingdom Metazoa; phylum Arthropoda; class Insecta; order Lepidoptera; family Tortricidae; genus Cydia; species Cydia fagiglandana. The sequence continues at coordinate 37,369,940 of NC_085959.1, read as the reverse complement.
CCCTGTAATACGAGCAAAAAAAACAACGATTTGCACTCCGGGAGTGCCGACAGAAGTGAAAACTCAATAACTAGTCCAAAATGTCTGCAGCACTATGTATAATTGACCCATCCTCCTTTCTATTGAAAAACTTTAGTTCCAAAATTGCTGGCCAGTGAGCTTAAATGTATAGGAGTGATATAAAGTTAGAACGTAACTGTGGGATCCTCGTATTTCAGCCCGTACAAGATTAGAACATTGAGCTTTATTGCTTAACTAGCTGTGCCCGCGGCTCCGCCCGCGTGGAATTCGGTTTGTGTCAGTAAGCTGCTAAATATATAAAAAATAGTAAATTACATTACACTGTATTTTTTTATTGAAAAAATTATATCATTTATAATTTCCTGCATGATAATTTCTTAAAATAATTCTATCTTATTGTTTCATACTTTTTAGAGCGCGATTTGTAGTAGTCCGTCTACGCCCGACTCTTTTAGTATGAGAAAGTCGAAGTCGCCTAGCTTTGGACCGCGTGCAGTGCGCCACATACGTCGGGCAATTCCCGACTCTTTTAGTATGAGGGCGCCGAAGGAGCCCGGCTTTGGAACGCATTCAGCGCGCCACGTGCGTCGGGATTAGCCCGACGCTTTGAGTATGAGGGTGCCTTCGGCTCCCAACTTTGGCAAGCGTACAGCGTGTCACGTACGTCGGGTTACGTCCGTCGCTTTGAGTAGGTATGAGGGAGGCGCCCGGCTTTGTAACGCGTACAGCGTATCACGTACGTCGGTCTACGCCCGACACTTTTAGTATGAGGGCGCCGAAGGCGCCCGGCTTTGGAACGCGTACAGCGTATCACGTTCGTCGGTCTACGCCCGACACTTTTAGTATGAGGGCGCCGAAGGCGCCCGGCTTGGGAACGCGTACAGCGTGCCACGTGCGTCGGGCGTAGCCCGACGCATTGAGTATGAGGGTGCCTTCGGCGCCCAATTTTGGCAAGCGTACAGCGTGTCACGTACGTCGGTCTACGCCCAACACTTTTAGTATGAGGGCGCAGAAGACGCCCAGCTTTGAAACGCGTACGTTACGCCCGACGCTCTGAGTATGAGGGCACCGGAGGCGCCCGGCTTTGGAATGCGTACAGCGTGTCACGTACGTCTCTTTTAGTATAAGAAAGTCGAAGTCGCTTGGCTTTGAACCGCGTGCAGCGCGCCAAGTTGTCGGGCTACGCCAGATCCTTTTAGTATGAGGGCGCCGAAGGCGCCCGGCTTTGGAACGCGTACGGCGCGACACGTACGTCGGGTTAAGTCCGAAGCAGTGCCGGATTAAAGATATTTTGATGCCGTAAGCATTTCTAGACCATGGTGCCGCCTCTCCCTAGGGTCATTAAGAGTACATTATTTTTTTTGGTAAATTGAGTGAAGTTCACTGCCGCATTACAGCTGAGAATGGAAATCAGTCACATCATTTTATCACGAAAATTGACAGTGCCGCAGCAGTAATGTTGCAACAGAGTACCTAATGCTGCTGCAGTCGCCACCCGAATGTCACCTTTATCATATGTTAGGGTAGAATGTAATTGAAAACGCGAGCGAAGCGAGCGCGAAAATTTTTCGATATAAAAACGATATGAAATATGATAGACAGTTGTACATTTTTACTTTTAGTATGGAAATCAGCCACATCATTTTATGACGAAAATTGACAGTACCGCAGCAGTAACGTTGCAACAGAGTAATGCTGCTGCAGTCGCCACCCGAATGTTACCTTTATCATACCTTAGAAAGTTATTAAAAACTAGCAATGTACAAATTGCAGAACATTCCCAAAAAGCGGAAACGTTCTCGAGAATGTTCTCAGAACATTCCTGCAACATGGAAATTATTGTTTAAACAAGAGAATATGCTTGAAATAAAGTTTAAATAGGCATAACTTAAAACTAAATGTTATTATGCATATATTATTGAAAATTACAGTTAGCTATTTTGTTGATGTGATAAGTTTACCAATAAATTGCTTAAATTCTCACTGTATTTCAGAGAACATTTCGACTTTCGACAATTTTTTCCAAAAAATTTTTTTTGTTTCATTAGAATCTAGAGGCCTCTATCTCCCGCCATGCCAAATCCCAGCGCGCTCGGACCAACTTAAAAAAATTAAAAAAAAAGTCGGCCATTTTGATTTTTTTTTAATGCAGTTTGTTTTGTCTCGGGGCCCTCTATGACATTTGATCGAGCACCCCCCACCTATCACGCACCGTTTAAAAGTTGCCATACAAAATAAAAGTGGCCAGTTTTCCCGCAATTGTAGCATTTTTCCAAAAAATAATTTTTCATAGGTATCTAGGGGACCCCGAGATTCCGTGACCAGAATTTCAGCGCGCTAAGACAAAATTAAAAAAGTTAAAAAAAAGTCGGCCATATTGAAAAAAAATGGCGACGTCAAAAACTGCCAGGGTCCCTCTATGACATTTGGTCGAGCACCCCCCACCTAAGTCTGACCGTTTGGCCGGGCCGTCATACATTTATCTGACCGGAAGCGGACGACCAAAAGTCGGAATTTTCGGGGGGGTAAGGACTACACCTAAACTATCGTGAATATTTATGGTATAAACAACGATAAATAAATAAATTCTCGTTCTCGAGAACATTCTCAGAAGTTACCGAGAAATTCTCATGTGGAAAGTTTCGCAACTTTGGAAAGTTCTCGTGCGTGCATTGCTATTAAAAACGCGAGCGAAGCGAGCGCGAAAATTTTTCGATATAAAAAACGCAATTTTACTTGTAGTCCCAACCAGGCGCGAATCCAGGATTTCATACAAAAAAGGGATGGGACAGTTTTCTATCAGCCTAGCTTCGCATAGGGCTCGATATTTAAGGGTCTCAGCGAGGTTGTTTTCATGCATAAAAGATGCAAGAAAGCAGAGCTTGGAATTGACCAAGTGAATTGAATTTGCGAAGTGTGAGCAAGGCAGTAGGCCCAGCTGCGAAAGAGGAAAGCTTGGATTTGGATCCACGCCCAAGTGTAATTATGGCAGAAGATTAACTTTGCCGTAAGGCAGAAGGCCTCGCATAAGACCTAACGCCGAACCACAAAAGAGTGGGTTGAAATCGAATCTATGCATGTAATCACGACTCTTCTACTGCTACCGATTGTTTCCCAAAGAATTACGCGCCATTATTTTTGCAAATTAGCTTTTGGACAGCTAAAAAAATCGTGTGGTAAAAACGATGTGTCTGTCCCTAATTTTAAAATGTGTTCTACTTTTTCAACCTGGCATTTTGGTGCCCCCCCCCCTGAACGTGATGCCCTAAGCACGTGCTTGTTTTGCTTATTGGTTAATCCGGCACTGGTCCGAAGGTCCGGCTTTGGTAAGCGTACAGCGTGTCACGTACGTCGGGCTTAAGGAATGCAAATGGGTTATTTTTTGTATGGAAATAACCTCGGTTTCGGTTAAAAACCGATTATTTCCATACAAAAAATAACCGATTTGCATTCCGTAGTTGGGCTAAGGTTAAGGCATTCAGAAGTTAAGGTGTAATAAAGAAACTCAGATCAATAAATATATACCTACATACAAACACGAACGCTGAAAACACAATACACTCTCTCTCTCTTTTTTCTGGGTAGTCGTGAAAAAGATGGCACTGTGCAATGAGGGGTAATTAATTTACTGTCGTTTAATTTTGTTGTATATTATCAATTCGACATAATTCTTCTTCGGCCTAACGTTTTCCCGGCCTAGCGCCAGGGACAATATAATTCGACATAATTATTCAATTAAATTTGTTGATGTCCGTACCCCCTCATCTAAACTTAGAGTTAATTTGGCAAAAACCTTCCTCGGTGGCTATTCATGTCACTACGTATTAAATTCAGCGCCATCTGTTAGTTTACCAGGGTACTCAATAGTGGTAGCACATATTTGAAAAAAGTTTGCCCCTCCTTCATAAGTAGCGCCATAAGATTCAGGGGCAAACTTAAATCAAGCGAGGGTTGTGGCTACCCCCCCTTTTAGGGGTTGAATTTTTATAGCCTATAACCTGGCCGGAGATTTTCTCGACAGATTAGTAAAGTTTGCATCAAAATCCGTTCAGCCGTTTTCACGTGATGCGCGTTCAAATAAACAGACAAACAGATAAACAGACAAACAGACAAAAATTCTAAAAACTGTTGGAACGTGTTCTGTTATCGATTCTAAGTATCCCCAGCCAACTTTTTTTCAAATATCTTCCATGTACAGACTTCCGACCATCTACAGCTATATTATATGTATAGATATAAAAGTCCAGTTTTAAATAATATTTTTTCCCCACCTCAAAAAGTGCTCAGCGCCGCTAAAGATGTTTCACTTCAAAAACACAGTATAAGGTAAAAGTACGCTTCACCGAACGCTCAATATCCGTCCGTACCACCGAATTTCTTCTATTTTAGGCTATAAGTCGATTATTTACAGCTGATATTTACTTGCGTATTTTTTTTCCACGAGTTAAATACAGCCCTTCCACTATGCCTCAGAGTCGGCCAATTTGTCCCGCAGTTGGGACGTGGCAACTGATCGAAACGGATCGTTGCTGCCGATTGCCACTTTGTATGGGCAACCTTAAAGAAATCGGTAAGAAGTTGCGTATATTTCTTAAGGTCATAAAACCTTTTTAATTTATTTCTGTGTTTCAAAGTATGGTTTTTCAGTGTGACTACTTAATTAGTTTGTGTATTTTAGTAAATTTAATTAATTTAGTGCAGTCATATTATCAGAAATTAAGCTTAATGTGAGTTCGGTGATGAGTACACCGACAATTTGATTGGAAGGTATTATCGAACAGCGTCCGGAATCAGGGAAAGCGTATGTTTTTGAAATAATTTTTTTAATGGTTGATTACGAACTATTTAGATTAACTACCTAATTTCACAAATAACTTAATTTATTTGTAATTTTATGAGCAATTGCCGAACAACAATAACCTATATAGATTATTATAAAACTGCGTTTGAAATGTTCATGTTTTACGACTTTTTGGCATCAAAATAAGGTTTTTGGCAAGACTATTATCAAACAATAATTATAGATATTTTACGTCAGTATTAGCAAGAACTTTATACATGTACGGTTTTGTAATGGATTCAAGTATTAAATTTAATGATAGATTTGTAGTTATACAACATTGATTACGATTTAAATACTATTTTCAAAATCCATTCGCGAAATAGGTTCCACATATTTTCCATGTTTCGTTCACCGAACGGCCGTTCGGTGAATGGTACCCATGGTCTCTGCTACCGAACTCATGTTTGCGTTGGCCATGTTTCTATACGACGTTCATGAGAATATCATCCTTATTACGATAACGGCTAGGTCGATATTTATATGTTTATTTTTTGTGACCATTATTTCAATGCCAGCGCTTTTCAAACTTTAGACATACTTATTGGACGCCTGATAATAGTCTTGGAATGCGGACAAAAAAACTGAATAGGATAATAAAAATAATGACGCAATAATATTTTATACAGGGTGGTCCAAACCTAGATGTCCAAAAAATTTTTATCTTTTGTTATGAAATTCCGGGGTTCCCATACAGGGTGGCTAAAAATTAACTACATTCCCATTCCCAGGGAGGTTTTTGGATTATACTGAGCAACTTTTACTATGGGACCAACTCCGAAATCGTGAAAAAAAATTACCCTTCCATAGAAAATGGACCAGCCAAAATTTATGAAACAGCCAAATTTTTTTATACATATGCGTACATGTTTTATAATTGTTGCGTACCTTACTTACTGACTTATTTTTCAAAAGTATTTTTCAATAAAAAAAGACACGTCAAGATCGCTTACCATCTTTATAATGCTAAAAAACGAAGCATAGTAGGGATTTAATAGTGAACAACTGAAGTTTGAGCACCACTCAACACCATATTTTCATACAATTATTTCCTAGTTCGGTAATGCGGGCTCCCTATTCGGTATAATGTGCAAATCACGTTTCCTAGTTCGGTAAACGGTACAAACAAGAAAATTGGAAGAAATGACTTTAAAAATATTTTTAATACACGTCCAATCATTTCAGTAATTTATAGGTATGTTTAAATGAGGACAAATTTATCTATGTTACTATTGAACATATTCGTAAGAAAATATCAGAACTATTAAAAAAAATAAACGTAAGTCTAGGGCTTAAGCATTCGGTGAAGCGTACATTTACCTTAATATAATATTAGTACAGATAGTAGAAATGTAGGAAAGGAGTACAATTTATTTCGTCCTAAGCTAAAAGTTTAATAAAGTTTCGGTTTACCTACATAGTTTACTCTTTCCTCTCGTCATTATCCCTGATCTCATATCCCAAAAGATTTAAACTTTAAAAAAATATTATAAGTATTGTAATGCGTTACAAGTTGGGCTTCTTAGGCAGGTTTGCCACCGACGTATATTGAAAGATAACTTGCTCTCGTTATTTCTGACCCGGTCTCATATCCCTACCCGTATAAAGCCCAGCATTGTTAACCCCCCGTCCGCTACAAGCACCCCGCGCCGCGACATGGTTCCGCACTTACTAATATTGCTAGATATCTCGAACAACTACAGTACTTCTTATAATCCAGTAACTTTGTCGAATTTTGTAACCTGGGTCTTATGCGTCGAATCCGGTAGTTCTGATTTTTGCAGACTTATTTATGATGTAGGCCCAATTATTAATCCAAGTTTGTGACCTCGAGCGCCGATCACAACATTGTCAAATATCGAAATACCCGCGAAAATTTCGTTTTCTTTTAGACTTGGGCGATTATAACCCTAAAAGACTAATTTTTGATAGTACCTTTTCAAGGCGTTTTTAAAGTGGACTAAATTGGCTACAGTACGACACTAGAATTGTCTCTGTACATCTGATAGTTTCTGAGATAAAGCCTTTCAAAATTTATAATTTTTTTCGAACTTGTATTCGTAGGCTAAGTGTAGTGAGTAATGCACTTTTGTCCCAGGCGATGCCGCTTGGCACAATTGTTTTTAAGGTCAAACAAAGTTGAATTGACCCGGTAGCCACGAGATCGTACCGTGCCTACCCCTCAAGAAAGGGGGGAAAGGGTCGGCTCCCCAGGTGCAATCTATGCTACATTTCTTCCTGATTGTAGCAACTAGGGCAAATAATATATCATTTTCATATAATTTAAGGACGAGCACATTATATTCATACTTTTAAAACGCCAAGTTAAGTTGTTTTTTTTTTAAATTTTTAACCTTTGCGTATGGCCTTAATTACATTTCTATGGAAATCGTTACTGAATCCGCGAACATACTTTTCCAAAAAAATGTATGACTGCCTGCTTTGAAGTGATACTTTATAGAATAAGGAATCCCTAAAATAATATGTAAAGTTACTAAGAGCAGGAAGAAATATAGCATAGATTAGATCTGGTGATCCGACCCTTGCCCCTCCCTTTTGGGGGGGTAGGCACGGTACGATTTCGAGCTACCTGGCCAAATCAGCTTTGTTTGACCTTAGGAACAATCCTGCCAAGCTGCATCACCTGAGCCAAAAGTGCATACTCACTGCACTTAACCTAACTACGAATATAATTTCAATCTATCTATCTATACATATAATATAGCTGTAGATGGTCGGAAGTCTGTACATGGAAGATATTTGAAAAAAAGTTGGCTGGGGATACTTAGAATCGATAACAGAACACGTTCCAACAGTTTTTAGAATTTTTGTCTGTTTGTCTGTTTATCTGTTTGTCTGTTTATTTGAACGCGCATCACGTGAAAACGGCTGAACGGATTTTGATGCAAACTTTACTAATCTGTCGAGAAAATCTCCGGCCAGGTTATAGGCTATAAAAATTCAACCCCTAAAAGGGGGGGTAGCCACAACCCTCGCTTGATTTAAGTTTGCCCCTGAATCTTATGGCGCTACTTATGAAGGAGGGGCAAACTTTTTTCAAATATGTGCTACCACTATTGAGTACCCTGGTAAACTAACAGATGGCGCTGAATTTAATACGTAGTGACATGAATAGCCACCGAGGAAGGTTTTTGCCAAATTAACTCTAAGTTTAGATGAGGGGGTACGGACATCAACAAATTTAATTGAATAATTATGTCGAATTATATTGTCCCTGGCGCTAGGCCGGGAAAACGTTAGGCTGAAGAAGAATTATGTCGAATTGATAATATACAACAAAATTAAACGACAGTAAATTAATTACCCCTCATTGCACAGTGCCATCTTTTTCACGACTACCCAGAAAAAAGAGAGAGAGAGTGTATTGTGTTTTCAGCGTTCGTGTTTGTATGTAGGTATATATTTATTGATCTGAGTTTCTTTATTACACCTTAACTTCTGAATGCCTTAACCTTAGCCCAACTACGGAATGCAAATCGGTTATTTTTTGTATGGAAATAATCGGTTTTTAACCGAAACCGCGGTTATTTCCATACAAAAAATAACCGATTTGCATTCCTTAAGCCCGACGTACGTGACACGCTGTACGCTTACCAAAGCCGGACCTTCGGACCAGTGCCGGATTAACCAATAAGCAAAACAAGCACGTGCTTAGGGCATCACGTTCAGGGGGGGGGGGCACCAAAATGCCAGGTTGAAAAAGTAGAACAAATTTTAAAATTAGGGACAGACACATCGTTTTTACCACACGATTTTTTTTAGCTGTCCAAAAGCTAATTTGCAAAAATAATGGCGCGTAATTCTTTGGGAAACAATCGGTAGCAGTAGAAGAGTCGTGATTACATGCATAGATTCGATTTCAACCCACTCTTTTGTGGTTCGGCGTTAGGTCTTATGCGAGGCCTTCTGCCTTACGGCAAAGTTAATCTTCTGCCATAATTACACTTGGGCGTGGATCCAAATCCAAGCTTTCCTCTTTCGCAGCTGGGCCTACTGCCTTGCTCACACTTCGCCAATTCAATTCACTTGGTCAATTCCAAGCTCTGCTTTCTTGCATCTTTTATGCATGAAAACAACCTCGCTGAGACCCTTAAATATCGAGCCCTATGCGAAGCTAGGCTGATAGAAAACTGTCCCATCCCTTCTTTGTATGAAATCCTGGATTCGCGCCTGGTTGGGACTAAAAGTAAAATTGCGTTTTTTATATCGAAAAATTTTCTAAGGTATGATAAAGGTAACATTCGGGTGGCGACTGCAGCAGCATTACTCTGTTGCAACGTTACTGCTGCGGTACTGTCAATTTTCGTCATAAAATGATGTGGCTGATTTCCATACTAAAAGTAATAAAAAATAAGTTTAAAAACTAAAACCCGACTACTGCAAATCGCGCTCTAAAAAGTATGAAACAAGATAGAATTCTTATCTAAAATTATCAAGCAGGAAATATTATAAATGTTACCATTTTTTTTATAAAAATATAACGTAACATAATTTACTGAATTTTTTATATATTTACAGAGATTCAGAGGATCGCCGTGGTCGTATGCCACGATTATAAACTTAAAAGTAATGTGGCGCGATTTGTAGTAGTCCGTCTACGCCCGACTCTTTTAGTATGAGAAAGTCGAAGTCGCCTAGCTTTGGACCGCGTGCAGTGCGCCACATACGTCGGGCAATTCCCGACTCTTTTAGTATGAGGGCGCCGAAGGAGCCCGGCTTTGGAACGCATTCAGCGCGCCACGTGCGTCGGGATTAGCCCGACGCTTTGAGTATGAGGGTGCCTTCGGCTCCCAACTTTGGCAAGCGTACAGCGTGTCACGTACGTCGGGTTACGTCCGACGCTTTGAGTAGGTATGAGGGAGGCGCCCGGCTTTGTAACGCGTACAGCGTATCACGTACGTCGGTCTACGCCCGACACTTTTAGTATGAGGGCGCCGAAGGCGCCCGGCTTTGGAACGCGTACAGCGTATCACGTTCGTCGGTCTACGCCCGACACTTTTAGTATGAGGGCGCTGAAGGCGCCCGGCTTTGGAACGCGTACAGCGTGCCACGTGCGTCGGGCGTAGCCCGACGCATTGAGTATGAGAGTGCCTTCGGCGCCCAATTTTGGCAAGCGTACAGCGTGTCACGTACGTCGGTCTACGCCCAACACTTTTAGTATGAGGGCGCAGAAGACGCCCAGCTTTGAAACGCGTACGTTACGCCCGACGCTCTGAGTATGAGGGCACCGGAGGCGCCCGGCTTTGGAATGCGTACAGCGTGTCACGTACGTCTCTTTTAGTATAAGAAAGTCGAAGTCGCTTGGCTTTGAACCGCGTGCAGCGCGCCAAGTTGTCGGGCTACGCCAGATCCTTTTAGTATGAGGGCGCCGAAGGCGCCCGGCTTTGGAACGCGTACGGCGCGACACGTACGTCGGGTTAAGTCCGAAGCAGTGCCGGATTAAAGATATTTTGATGCCGTAAGCATTTCTAGACCATGGTGCCGCCTCTCCCTAGGGTCATTAAGAGTACATTATTTTTTTTGGTAAATTGAGTGAAGTTCATTGCCGCATTACAGCTGAGAATGGAAATCAGTCACATCATTTTATCACGAAAATTGACAGTGCCGCAGCAGTAATGTTGCAACAGAGTACCTAATGCTGCTGCAGTCGTCACCCAAATGTCACCTTTATCATATGTTAGGGTAGAATGTAATTGAAAACGCGAGCGAAGCGAGCGCGAAAATTTTTCGATATAAAAACGATATGAAATATGATAGACAGTTGTACATTTTTACCCGACTACGGCAACGCAAAAGGAGGGTTATGATTTTGACCGGTATGTATGTGGGTATGTACGTATGTATGTTCATCTGTTCCCTCATAACTTCTAAAGTACTTATTATAATTTAACAAACGATGTGTCATTCGAATCGTCTTAATCGTCCGCTGGTTATAGGCTATATGGAGTCCCAAAAAAATGAACACTGCGCCCTCTAGAGGTCATAAAATCACGAACCAAAAAACTAAAATTAAGTAATGATGATGTGTTATACATCATTGGAAAGAGCTCAATTAGCACATTTCAAATATATAAATATTGTTAGCGTTTGCACCCGGCTTTGCTTGCATGCGCCAGATAAAACATTAAATTTTCGGTTAGCTACAAGCGCTCTGGTTTCTATCCGCGTGTTACGCGACTACGCGATACAAGAAGGTTTTTGCAAAAGAAATTTGTTTGGCCGCTATACATGGTGTTTTTTTAATGTACTGCAACATTTTATAACGTGAATAGGTATAGAAGTCCTGATCAGCCAAAATGTATGAAACAGTCAATTTTTTTACAAGATACGTACGCGTTCCGAAGCCGGGCGCCTTCGGCGCCCTCATACTAAAAGAGTCGGGCGGAGCCCGACGTACGCGTTACAAAGCCGGGCGCCTTTGGCGCCCTCATACTAAAAGTGTCGGGCGTAGCCCGACGTACGCGTTCCAAAGCCGGGCGCCTTCGGCGCCCTCATACTAAAAGAGTCGGGCGTAGCCCGACATACGCGTTCCAAAGCCGGGCGCCTTCAGCGCCCTCATACTAAAAGAGTCGGGCGTAGCCCGACATATGCGTTCCAAAGCCGGGCGCCGAAGGCGCCTTCATACTAAAAGTGTCGGGCGTAGCTCGACGTACGCGTTCCAAAGCCGGGCACCTCCTTCGCCCCCAGACTAGAAGAGTCGGGCGTAGCCCGACATACGCGTTCCAAAGCCGGGCGCCTTCGGCGCCCTCATACTAAAAGAGTCGGGCGTAGCCCGACATACGCGTTCCAAAGCCGGGCGTCTTCGGCGCCCTCATACTGAATCTGTCGGGCGTAGCCCGACGTACGCGTTCCAAAGCCGGGCGCCTGCGGCGCCCTCATACTAAAAGAGTCGGGCGTAGCCCGACGTACGCGTTCCAAATCCGGGCGCCTTCGGCGCCCTCATACTAAAAGTGTCGGGCTACGCCCGACGTACGCGTTCCAAAGCCGGGCGCCTTCGGCGCCCTCATACTAAAAGAGTCGGGCGGAGCCCGACGTACGCGTTGCAAAGCCGGGCGCCTTCGGCGCCCTCATACTAAAAGTGTCGGGCGTAAACCGACGTACGCGTTCCAAAGCCGGGTGCCTTCGGCGCCCTCATACTAAAAGATTCGGGCGTAGCCCGACATACGCGTTCCAAAGCCGGGCGCCGAAGGCGCCTTCATACTAAAAGTGTCGGGCGTGGCCCACGTACGCGTTGCAAAGCCGGGCGCCTTCGGCGCCCTCATACTAAAAGTGTCAGGCGTAGCCCGACGTACGCGTTCCAAAGCCGGGCGCCTTCGGCGCCCTCATACTAAAAGAGTCGGACGGAGCCCGACGAACGCGTTGCAAAGCCGGGCGCCTTCGGCGCCCTCATACTAAAAGAGTCGGGCGTAGCCCGACATATGCGTTCCAAAGCCGGGCGCCGAAGGCGGCCCTCATACTAAAAGTGTCGGGCGTAGCCCGACGTACGCGTTCCAAAGCCGGGCACCTTCTTCGCCCCCAGACTAAAAGAGTCGGGCGTAGCCCGACATACGCGTTCCAAAGCCGGGCGCCGAAGGCGCCCTCATACTGAATGTGTCGGGCGTAGCCCGACGTACGCGTTCCAAAGCCAGGCACCTTCTTCGCCCCCAGACTAAAAGAGTCGGGCGTAGCCCGACGCACGCGTTCCAAAGCCGGGCGCCTTCGGCGCCCTCATACTAAAACAGTCGGGCGTAGCCCGACGTACGCGTTCCAAAGACGGCCGCCATCGGCGCCCTCATAGGCACTAAAGGAGTCGGGCGTAGCCCGATATAGGCGGCGCTCTGCGTGCATTTCTGTACTGAGGACGCCCTCGCAAAAGTAATATAAAGTGACTTCAAAAAGTTAGTAACGAAATCATGACCCCAAAATTAATTAAATAAAAAATAAGTTTAAAAACTAAAACCCGACTACTGCAAATCGCGCTCTAAAAAGTATGAAACAAGATAGAATTCTTATCTAAAATTATCAAGCAGGACATATTATAAATGTTACCATTTTTTTTTATAAAAATATAACGTAATATAATTTACTGAATTTTTTATATATTTACAGAGAATCAGAGGATAGCCGTGGTCGTATGCCACATTACTTTTAAGTTTATAATCGTGGCATACGACCACGGCGATCCTCTGAATCTCTGTAAATATATAAAAAATTCAGTAAATTATGTTACGTTATATTTTTATAAAAAAAATGGTAACATTTATAATATTTCCTGCTTGATAATTTTAGATAAGAATTCTATCTTGTTTCATACTTTTTAGAGCGCGATTTGCAGTAGTCGGGTTTTAGTTTTTAAACTTATTTTTTATTACTTTTAGTATGGAAATCAGCCACATCATTTTATGACGAAAATTGACAGTACCGCAGCAGTAACGTTGCAACAGAGTAATGCTGCTGCAGTCGCCACCCGAATGTTACCTTTATCATACCTTAGAAAATTTTTCGATATAAAAAACGCAATTTTACTTTTAGTCCCAACCAGGCGCGAATCCAGGATTTCATACAAAGAAGGGATGGGACAGTTTTCTATCAGCCTAGCTTCGCATAGGGCTCGATATTTAAGGGTCTCAGCGAGGTTGTTTTCATGCATAAAAGATGCAAGAAAGCAGAGCTTGGAATTGACCAAGTGAATTGAATTGGCGAAGTGTGAGCAAGGCAGTAGGCCCAGCTGCGAAAGAGGAAAGCTTGGATTTGGATCCACGCCCAAGTGTAATTATGGCAGAAGATTAACTTTGCCGTAAGGCAGAAGGCCTCGCATAAGACCTAACGCCGAACCACAAAAGAGTGGGTTGAAATCGAATCTATGCATGTAATCACGACTCTTCTACTGCTACCGATTGTTTCCCAAAGAATTACGCGCCATTATTTTTGCAAATTAGCTTTTGGACAGCTAAAAAAAATCGTGTGGTAAAAACGATGTGTCTGTCCCTAATTTTAAAATTTGTTCTACTTTTTCAACCTGGCATTTTGGTGCCCCCCCCCCCCCCTGAACGTGATGCCCTAAGCACGTGCTTGTTTTGCTTATTGGTTAATCCGGCACTGGTCCGAAGGTCCGGCTTTGGTAAGCGTACAGCGTGTCACGTACGTCGGGCTTAAGGAATGCAAATCGGTTATTTTTTGTTGTTGTTGTTGTTGTCCTAAGGCACCCCAGAGGTGCAAAGGGCCTTCACAAGCTCGCGCCACGCCTTCCTATCTTCAGCGACCGCTCTGGCCTCGCTCCAGCTCAACCCGACCGCTCGTAGCTCATTTGTGACGGACCGCTGCCAAGAGTGTACAGGGCGCCCGAGGCCACGGCTTCCTTCCGGCGGTTATTTTTTGTATGGAAATAACCGCGGTTTCGGTTAAAAACCGATTATTTCCATACAAAAAATAACCGATTTGCATTCCGTAGTTGGGCTAAGGTTAAGGCATTCAGAAGTTAAGGTGTAATAAAGAAACTCAGATCAATAAATATATACCTACATACAAACACGAACGCTGAAAACACAATACACTCTCTCTCTCTTTTTTCTGGGTAGTCGTGAAAAAGATGGCACTGTGCAATGAGGGCTAATTAATTTACTGTCGTTTAATTTTGTTGTATATTATTAATTCGACATAATTCTTCTTCGGCCTAACGTTTTCCCGGCCTAGCGCCAGGGACAATATAATTCGACATAATTATTCAATTAAATTTGTTGATGTCCGTACCCCCTCATCTAAACTTAGAGTTAATTTGGCAAAAACCTTCCTCGGTGGCTATTCATGTCACTACGTATTAAATTCAGCGCCATCTGTTAGTTTACCAGGGTACTCAATAGTGGTAGCACATATTTGAAAAAAGTTTGCCCCTCCTTCATAAGTAGCGCCATAAGATTCAGGGGCAAACTTAAATCAAGCGAGGGTTGTGGCTACCCCCCCTTTTAGGGGTTGAATTTTTATAGCCTATAACCTGGCCGGAAATTTTCTCGACAGATTAGTAAAGTTTGCATCAAAATCCGTTCAGCCGTTTTCACGTGATGCGCGTTCAAATAAACAGACAAACAGATAAACAGACAAACAGAGAAAAATTCTAAAAACTGTTGGAACGTGTTCTGTTATCGATTCTAAGTATCCCCAGCCAACTTTTTTTCAAATATCTTCCATGTACAGACTTTCGACCCTCTACAGCTTTATTATATCTATAGAAGATAGATAAATAAATAAAAATAAATCTTATAAATCTCCGGAAATTTCGCGGTTTTTTCCATTTTTGACAAAGTTGCGTTCGGAGCTCGAGGTCTCAAACTTGGATAAATCATTGGGCCAACATCATAAACAAGTCTGCAAAAAATTAGAACTACCGGATTTAACGCAAACGCTTAATGTATAAAATTACTGTATTATTGGCACTTTTTCGCATTCTGTCGGATTCAGTGCTATGTCGATGAAGCTATTTGACGATCGGTCTGGCCTGGGTAGTGATAGTGACCCTGCCTTATGAAGCCGATGACGGGTTCGAATCCCGGGTAGGAGCATTGGAACTATACACTTTCAAACAAAAAAAATATTTTCCAAATCGGTTCACCAATGACGGAGTTATGAGATAAATACATACAAAAACAACGGTCGTATTGATAACCTCCTCCTTTTTTTGTAGTCGGTTAAAAACTAGTTAAAACAAGACCAGATAAATCATAATCATTTGGGAAAGAAGTGACCACCAAAAACATAAATGTAAAAAAGGAGAGCCAAGTTCAATACAAAAATTATGCTTTGCTATGGGCTTCGCCGCAAAAAGAATGGAGATCTAAATGAGTGCCAAGTTCTATGCAAAATCCAAATATGTATAATGCATATATAGGAACAAAACTGATCAAGTTTGTTTTAATTTAATTTGAATGAGTTTTATAAGCACTATTTTTGTGTTTTTTTTTTCATTGTTTTTGGCCCGATAAATTAATTAAAAATAGCCTTGACCATATTTCTTCAGGCACCCCTATTTATTTAATGTTCTGGAACATATATTCTTTCATATTTTCATAGTTTCATCCGTCAGACAGATTGGTGAAGGTCGAATACATATATCTCGGATCTCCTACTAATACATTTGCTACTAAACTTAAGTACAATCTCGGTCGATGGATGTTCGAAATGACATTGATATGTTACCGATTTCAATTGTTTGGTTGAGTTAAATTTAATACCCCTGTTGCTCCAACGCTATATGCTACATTTAATTACTTTTTAATATTATGTTTAAAAAGTAATTAAATGTAGCATATATTGTTATATAGCGTTGTTGTAACACGGTCATTACATTTAACTAAACCAAACAATTGAAATCTGTGACATATGAATGTCATATCGAACATCGATCGAGCAAATGTATGAACTCATTCTAAACACTAATCATTATGTAAACCGGCCCTAGACTTTATAGGAAGAAAATAAATTATTAATTATCTCCGAAATGGAGTTAATTAGAATATCGGTGTCTTTGAGAAAGTTACTTGATTTAAGCTCAGGAATGCACCCTTGAAATAAACAGAAAAAAAACACGGTGTTTGTTAGTCTGTAAGGTATTTTGTAATATGGCCTTTATGCCTGATTTTAAATGTTAAATAAATAAATCAATCAATAAACGCTCGGGAAAATACACATTTCATTAAAAAGTATTGCATTCATCTTCCATGGAGTATTCCATCACCAAACCTGTGGGTGCATCTTCTTGGGGGCCTTCTCTCGAGGCAGGTTTCTTAATTCCCTGATCTTCATGTGCAGCCTTTTCAGCACTTCGTAGTAGTAGATAAAGTCAACGTGCATTTTAGCCACCTTATGATGCAATGTTAGCGCGGGAACACTATTACCATATTCATTCCACGTATCCTTTCCCAACCTGATATTTAAAATCTCCAAAATCTTAATCGATTTGTTGTGCAACATATATAGTTTTTTAGCGATCACCCCGACGCGGTAGGCGATTGAATTCTTATCCACGTAGGTGGGGGATTCGAATAGTTGCAATTTATGTCTAGCCATGTAAACGAGTTGTAACATGGAGTCTAGGATTTTAGTTCTGAACTGCATATTGGTAGCCTTGGTGTATTCTGAGTTGTCTCCTTTATATGTCTGCACACGTCTGTTCTTAAACGGTTCTCCTTCTAGCAGTACTGGATCCTCTAAGTTATCTGTGATCTGACGCCGGAACACCTCTTCATTGCGTCTGAATTGGTCCATGTTTAAATAGGATTTCATATTTTTGATTAAGCGATTGATGAAACTTGTATTGCCTTTTTCGGAAAAAGAAACCACGTCTTGAATTCTTGGATACTTCTTTTTCGATTCCGCCACACCTAATGAAAGTAATGAATTAATTAATAAACCTGGATAAAACCGGTCAAGAGCGAATCGGACTCGCCCTTCGATGTTTCCGTACTTTTTTAGTATTTGATGTTATAGAGGTAACCGAAATACATCTGTGAAAATCTCAACTGTCTAGCTATCATGGTTCATGCGATACAGCCTGTTGACAGACAGGCAGACAGACGGACAGAGTCTTAGTGATAGGATCCCGTTTTTAACCTTTGGGTACGGAACCCTAAAACTGAACACCGTCATTATAAAAAAACGGACAAGTGAGAGTCGGACTCGCCCACCGATGGTTCTGTACAAACTTCAGTTATTTTACTAATTTGTTGGTCGTGAGACATACTACATTATACCGGGTGTGGCCTGTAACACAAGCAAATAATTAAAACATAGATCGTACTCTTCAAACGGTGACAGTTTTGTTCAACAACTTTTAAAATTATGAAGTATTTAGACTCCCTATTTTTCATACAAAATAAATATTGTCTTCAATGGACGCCATCGCCACGCCATATCATTGTGATTGACGTTGCTTGTCACGTCTTGAACATATAGTCCGGTGGCCGGCTGCATGAAACAAACCTCATCAAAAAATAGAATATACCCTGTAGAGGTACCTGACATTTAGTAGCTTCCAACGCACTTGGTCGGCCTGGGCTTAACCTGGCAGATTTTGTACAAATGGCAAAAACGTTGGACAAAAATTCATCACAAAAAACCTCATCGAAAAATAGAATGAAACTTGTATGGTACGACAGCTGCCTTTGAGGGCAGTAAAAAAAAAGTGGTCGGCCTCACCTTAGCCTGGCAGTTTTTGCAGTCCGACCAGATTTATTGGGTCACGTGAGAGCTACAATTTACCTCATCGAAAAATAGAATGAAACAAACGGATTATAATAGCTAAAATAAGCCTGTTGATGTATGTCTTGGTCGGCCTCACCTTAACCTGGCAGTTTTTGCAGTCCGACCAAATTTATAAAAAAATCATCAAAAAATTGTTATCTAAAAATCGTATGAAACTTGTATGGTACGACAGCTGCCTTTGAGGACAGTAAAAAAAAAGTGGTCGGCCAAATCCTGTATTGGCAGGTTCCTGTGTCCGACCAATTTAATGGTACCATGTGAGAGCTACAATTTACCTCAACGAAAAATAGAATGAAACAAACGGATTATAATAGCTAAAATAAGCCTGTTAACGTATGTCTTGGTCGGCCTCACCTTAACACGTTCGCGGACGCGGATTGCATAGCATCCGTTTTTGTACTCCTCCTGGTGACGCGCCTGCTATTGCATCCGTTATTCTTTTTAAATTTCTTCGTTGAAATGCTTATCAATCCGCTTAACCACAGTATAATATTATTCATCAACTTTTCCTCTACCAGTCACCAGAGTCAAATAATGCGTACTGCCATATTACATAGTTTTATCGAAGTTAAAAATTATCCTGTGACGTCTCCAAATTGGCCCCCCTTTCTGTGACGCGGATGCTATAGCATTCGTCTTTGTATGGCAGCTCCCTTAGTAGCCCGGCAGGTGCGTCTGGGAGTGGACACATGTAATTTGGGTCAATTTCGTGCGCGATAGCGATTTTGACGTATTTTTATAAAATCGTAATTAATGTTTTTCTTACAATTTCTTTAAGTTTTTCATTGTGTTTTAATAAACAAACGTGTTTACTTGCTGTTAATTACACTACAGTAAAATTTTGATAACGATTAATGTGAAAAAGTGAGGCATGAATGTGTATACCTATTATTGAATTAATTACGTTACTAGTCATAGTTTTGGTCATATAATTGTGAATTATAGCCTGTTGGCGCTCGATGATCACCTCCCACAAGGTAAGCACCTTATGACACGCATTTGTGGTATCATTCTTTGTATATTTCATGCCTTGTATTTGGTGCAGATGCATCCGAAAAAGAATATAAAGTTGGGTGAATCATCGCTTGGCAGGAAAAGTGGTGGACGCTTTACGTCCAGAACTTAACGCGGCGGTGCGTTACAGGGAACTGAAAAAGTGTAACGCGGTACATATTGACACTTTTGAGAAGTAGTGTTGGCGTAAAATGCTGCGTATACCTTGGACAGCTAGAAGAACAAACCTCTCATTTTAAGAGAGCTCAACATTGCAACTCGGCTCTCTACAACATGCTATGAGACCCATGACTGGGCCTTTAGATTAGAGCCGGTCTCCAACGCATAATTTGTAGGTAGTATCACATAATTTGAGGTCGAATGAACAGCGAACGTGCTTGGCATGGGGCATGTATGAGATGGACTCAATATTACAATGATAAGCAAAGAGGGAACAAAACAGAAGAAGAAAATTGTTTGAAGAGGTCAGCAAATGAGTCTTTAGAGCAAAAATCGCGCCCTTAGGAAGTCAGAAGTCTCAGCCATCAAGTCCATCGAGCACGATGTATGAATGCTATAACATGCGATGTCATATAAAATCCCATCTTGACTATGTCACGTGACAGACATGCTTATGCATCCGAATTGTATAGCATTTGTTGTCACATAGCGTATAAAAAATATACTTCATATTGACGCGGATTGCATAGCATTCGCCTTGCATAGCATTACGCGTCATATACAAACCTAAAAGATATATTTGTAGTGACAGGAATGCTATAACAGTCCCAATATTTCCATACAAAATTTAGGTGTCCAACTGGTGTGACTGACCGTCCGCGAACGTGTTAACCGGGCAGTTTTTGCAGTCCGACCAAATTTATAAAAAAATCATCAAAAATTTTTTATCGAAAAATCGTATGAAACTTGTATGGTACGATAGCTGCCTTTGAGGACAGTAAAAAAAAGTGGTCGGCCAAATCCTGTGTTGGCAGGTTCCTGTGTCCGACCAATTTTGTGGTACCACGTGAGAGCTACAATTTACCTCATCGAAAAATAGAATGAAACAAACGGATTATAATAGCTAAAATAAGCCTGTTGACGTATGTCTTGGTCGGCCTCACCTTAACCTGGCAGTTTTTGCAGTCCGACCAAATTTATAAAAAAATCATCAAAAAATTTTTATCGAAAAATCGTATGAAACTTGTATGGTACGATAGCTGCCTTTGAGGACAGTAAAAAAAAAAGTGGTCGGCCAAATCCTGTGTTGGCAGGTTCCTGTGTCCGACCAATTTTGTGGTACCACGTGAGAGCTACAATTTACCTCATCGAAAAATAGAATGAAACAAACGGATTATAATACCTAAAATAAACCTATTGATGTATGGCTTGGTCGGCCTCACCGTAGCCTGGCAGTTTTTGCAGTCCGACCAAATTTGTGGTACCACGTGACAGCTACAATTTACCTCATCGAAAATAGGATGAAAAAAAACGGATTATAATAGCTAAAATAAACCTGTTGACGTATAGCTTGTTACGGACGGCTTTCATAAATTTGTGGCAGTGTACGGCAGAATCCACTTGCATCAAATTTGAAGCAACACATTGTGGCTGGACATTAAGAGATGAAATGTATAAGATCAAATGGTTTGAAGGACACATAACGCCTTTGCGAGTCGAAGAAATAACAATAGATAAGTCGGAGTCTGGGGAAAGTTCGTCAGACTTCGACTCCGAAGCTGATTATGATTAACAGTAATTATTAACAATAAAAGGGTTATTCCCACTAGTTACCACCAAGTTCTTATCAGTGGTAACTACTGGGAATTGTTTTCCCACCTTTTACCACTGGTAACTACTGGGAAAAAAAATTCCTAGTAGCTACCACCAACTCGGTTTGGTGGTACCTACTGGGAATTTTTATTCCCAGTAGTTACCTATAGGTATATTTCCACAATTTGTCGCACACTATTGCAGTATTTTGGAGAAAAAAAAAACATACAACGGCATTGATAACCTCCTCCTTTGGGATTTGGAAGTCGGTTAAAAAAGGAGAATGTTTACAATTTATTGGAAACAATGTATGTGATTTGACAGTGACAGCAACTCTACTATGGAGGCGCCACCTGGCGTGATAAAATGTCAGTTATGCCTCCTCATTCTATCTGTAGTGGAAAAGTAGAATATATGATTCAAAACTTGTCAAAAATCGATGAAAACCTTTTTATTTTTTACATCTGTGAGACATCATCTCAACGTAACTGTTACTCTGAAACCACGTCGGTAGTTAGAAAACGTTATTTAGATATTAGATAGATTTATGAATAAAATTTGAACTGAATGCTTTCTTTTTTTAAAGCCCTCCATGTATTCATTTACTTATGACTTTTTTCAGTTAGCATTATTAAGTTCAAGCTGCGAAGAAACCATATTTTCAATATAGAAATTATTATTCTTCATAAATGTGGTCGGACTGCAAAAACTGCCCGGCTAAGGTGAGGCCGACCGAGCCATGCGTCAACAGGTTTATTTTGCTATTGTAATCCGTTTTTTATTCATCCTATTTTTCGATGAGGCAAATTGTAGCTGTCACGTGGTACCACAAATTTGGTCGGACTGCAAAAACCGACAGGTTAAGGTGAGGCCGCTCAAGACATACATCAACAGGTTTATTTTAGCTATTATAATCCGTTTTTTTTCGTCCTATTTTTCGATGAGGTAAATTGTAGCTGTCACGTGGTACCACAAATTTGGTCGGACTGCAAAAACTGCCCGGCTAAGGTGAGGCCGACCAAGCTATACGTCAACAGGTTTATTTTGCTATTATAATCCGTTTTTTATTCATCCAATTTTTCGATGAGGCAAATTGTAGCTGTCACGTGGTACCACAAATTTGGTCAAACTGCAAAAACCGACCGGTTAAGGTGAGGCCGCTCAAGACATACGTCAACAGGTTTATTTTAGATATTATAATCCGTTTTTTTTTTCGTCCTATTTTTCGATGAGGTAAATTGTAGTTGTCACGTGGTACCACAAATTTGGTCCGACTGCAAAAACTGCCAGGCTACGGTGAGCCCGACTAAGCCATACGTCAACAGGGTTATTTTAGCTATTATAATCCGTTTGTTTCATTCTATTTTTCGATGAGGTAAATTGTAGCTCTCACGTGGTACCACAAAATTGGTCGGACACAGGAACCTGCCAACACAGGATTTGGCCAACCACTTTATTTTTACTGTCCTCAAAGGCAGCTATCGTACCATACAAGTTTCATACGATTTTTCGATAAAAAAATGTTTGATGATTTTTTTATAAATTTGGTCGGACGGCAAAAACTGCCAGGTTAAGGTGAGGCCGACCAAGACATACGTCAACAGGCTTATTTTAGCTATTATAATCCGTTTGTTTCATTCTATTTTTCGATGAGGTAAATTGTAGCTCTCACGTGGTACCACAAAATTGGTCGGACACAGGAACCTGCCAACACAGGATTTGGCCGACCACTTTTTTTTTACTGTCCTCAAAGGCAGCTATCGTACCATACAAGTTTCATACGATTTTTCGATATAAAATTTTTGATGATTTTTTTATCAATTTGGTCGGACTGCAAAAACTGCCAGGTTAAGGTGAGGCCGACCAAGACATACGTCAACAGGCTGATTTTAGCTAATATAATCCGTTTGTTTCATTCTATTTTTCGATGAGACAAATAGTAGTTCTTACGTGGTACCACAAAATTGGTCGGACACAGGAACCTGCGAACACAGGATTTAGCCGACCACTTTTTTTTACTGTCCTCAAAGGGAGCTATCGTACCATACAAGTTTCATACGATTTTTAGATAAAAATTTTTTGATGATTTTTTTATAAATTTGGTCGGACTGCAAAAACTGCCCAGTTAAGGTGAGGCCGACCAAGACATACGTCAACAGGCTTATTTTAGCTATTATAATCCGTTTGTTTCATTCTATTTTTCGATGAGGTAAATTGTAGCTCTCACGTGGTACCACAAAATTGTTCGGACACAGGAACCTGCCAACACAGGATTTGGCCGACCACTTTTTTTTACTGTCCTCAAAGGCAGCTATCGTACTATACAAGTTTCATACGATTTTTCGATAAAAATTTTTTTATTATTTTTTTATAAATTTGGTCGGACTGCAAAAACTGCCAGGTTAAGGTGAGGCCGACCAAGACATACGTCAACAGGCTTATTTTAGCTATTATAATCCGTTTGTTTCATTCTATTTTTCGATGAGGTAAATTGTAGCTCTCACGTGACCCAATAAATCTGGTCGGACTGCAAAAACTGCCAGGCTAAGGTGAGGCTGACCACTTTTTTTTTACTGTCCTCAAGGTCAGGTATCCTACCATACAAGTTTCATTCTATTTTTCGATGAGGTTTTTTTTGATGATGTTTTGTCCAACGTTTTTGCCATTTGTACAAAATCTGCCAGGTTAAGCCCAGGCCGACCAAGTGCGTTGGAAGCTACTAAATGTCAGGTACCTCTACAGGGTAGGTATATTCTATTTTTTGATGAGGTTTGTTTCATGCAGCCGGCCACCGGACTAATAACAAAATTCGCAATACATTGCGTTGCGTCTTAGAATTAACTTCAAAATGTATTAAAATAAAAATCAAACCACAAGTTATTTTTAAAAGTCGCTGAACAAATGTTGGTCAGTATGAGGAGTACAGCCTACAGTTTAATTTTTTGCTCATGTTACAGGCCACACCCGGTATATGTAAGTACCTACTAACGACTACTACTAGAACTGTTAGTGCTTGAAAAAGGAGACCTAGGTATGTAATTAGGATCTCCGGAACATGTCGCGCGGGTGACTAAAAACACGTGAGAGAAACCGTAAATACTTAAAACATTCAATCTTATTTCTATAATCAAGAACTTACATTTCACAAAATTTTTTTGTTAAATTAAATATGTAGATGGTCAAGCATATCTTGTCAGTAGAAAAAGGCGCGAAATTCAAATTTACTATGAGAATGAGACGATATCCCTATCCCTTCGCGCCTATTTTTCAAATTTGCCGCCTTTTTCTATTGACAAGATCTGGCCCCAATTTCACATCGGTGACAGGTGCAACAATTGTAAAACATCACTGTTGCTGACGTCACAGGCATCCATGAGCTACGGTTACCGCTTACCATCAGGCGGGCCGTATTCCTGTTTGCCACCATCATTGTATTATTAAAAATACTTTATTATATCGGAAAAAACAGATATTTCTCTTGCTAAGTTTATGACAATTGTAACAAGAAACACTACAATTGTCACGAAATTCCGACATATTAACTCATTTCCTGTCAAGATTCACCGACAATTCTACAAATATGTCGACTCGAAAAAATAATTCTTGTTTCACAACATAATTGTAATACATACAATTGTAGCAAAATGCCTGTCATGTTTGTATTTCTATAGAAAATATTTTATAAAATTGTAATATGTCACCTGTCGCTTGACAATTGTCGCTCGACATACGTCACTGACAATTGTAGCCGTGGTGAAATTGGGGCCTGAGCGGCTACCGCGAAAACCGAAATTCGCAAATTGCGGGGATCTTTCTCTTTTACTCCAACCAATGAAAGCGTAATTAGAGTGACAGAGAAGAATCCCCGCAATTGACGATTTTCGGTATTGGCGGTAGTACTGCTTGACCAACTATAGCTTAAAATATGAAATAAATCGTAAAACAAAAAGCTAAAATAATATATTATGTAAAACGCCCATAAGTGTGTGTTGCCAGGCCTACATTAATATACAGGGTGATCAATCTAAATGGGTCAGTATGGAGAAGTCAGAAACTATAAGAGATAGCGAAATCTGTTCTTAGGAACCATGGCTTCGATTTTAGATTTAATAATAATGGCATTAATTTTTTTTTTTAAATCTATCATACATAACCGGGATTCGAACATGGTCAATATTCTTGTTGTTTGTTTGTATGGCAACTTTTAAACGATGCGTGATAGCTGGGGGGTGCTCGACCAAATATCATAGAGGGCCCCGAGACAAAACAAACTACATTAAAAAAAATTCAAAATGGCCGACTTTTTTTAATTTTTTCAAGTTGGTCCGAGCGCGCTGAGATTTGGCATGCGACGAGCCTAGGAGCCCAAAATTACCATGTCAAATTTTTTTTTGAAAAAATCCAAAATGGCGGCGAACACGGCCAAAGTCAAATTTCCAAGTAGGTTAAGCGAGCCTGAAGGGCGAGCTTCAGGCCGGGAGACCGAAAGCTGATCCCGGCGGAAGGCCGAAGGCCCGGAGCCTCCACCCCGACTCCCAAAACGCGAGGCCGAAGGCCGAGCTGCATGAATGCGGTGCTTCCAAGCGTTTTACCAAATCAACTGTCTTGATGCGCGAAGCCGGCGGGCCGAATTCCCGACGGCGAAGCGTCGAGGCTTGCGAAGGCCAAAGGCCGAGCTCCGCGTAGGGCTGAAGGCCTGAAGCGTCACATGAGAGGGGGCAGTTGGAGCTTAAACACGACCCAACACTTTTCCTATTGGGAGTCGGGGTCGGCCTTCGGCTCTCCGCCGGGGTCGGCCTTCGGCTTCCCGGCCAGAAGCTCGCCCTTCGGGGTCGCTTAACCTACTTGGAAATTTGACTTTGCCCGTGTCCGCCACCATTTTGGATTTTATCAAAAAAAAATTTTTGACATGTTAATCTTGGGCCCCTAGGCTCGCCACATGTCAAATCTCAGCGCGCTCGGACCAACTTGAAAAAATTAAAAAAAAGTCGGCCATATTGATTTTTTTTTAATGTAGTTTGTTTTGTCTCGGGGCCCTCTATGATATTTGGTCGAGCACCCCCCAGCTATCACGCATCGTTTAAAAGTTGCCATACAAACAAACAACAAGAATATTGACCATGTTCGAATCCCGGTTATGTATGATAGATTAAAAAAAAAATGAATGCCATTATTATTAAATCTAAAATCGAAGCCATGGTTCCTAAGAACAGATTTCGCTATCTCTTATAGTTTCTGACTTCTCCATACTGACCCATTTAGATTGATCACCCTGTATAGTATATTTGACTTTGTTTAAACTATAAGGGTTTCCAGTTGACTAGGTACGGAACTTTAACCCCTTACCAGGCTGACATTACAAAAAAAACCGGGCAAGTGCGAGTCGGACTCGCGCACAAAGGGTTCCGTACCATAATGCAAAAAAAAAAGCAAAAATAAACGGTCAACCATCCAAGTACTGACCACTCCCGACTAGTCCCGACGTTGCTCAACTTTGGTCAAACATCACGTTTGTTGTATGGGAGCCCCATTTAAATCTTTATTTTATTCTGTTTTTAGTATTTGTTGTTATAGCGGCAACAGAAATACATCATCTGTGAAAATTTCAACTGTCTAGCTATCACGGTTCGTGAGATACAGCCTGGTGACAGACGGACGGACGGACAGCGAAGTCTTAGTAATAGGGTCCCGTTTTACCCTTTGGGTACGGAACTCTAATGACAATCGAATGTCACTCTTACTCATTGAAAATAGAACACATGATTGAAGTGCCGTATGCCTTATATATCTGATATTATTACACATAATATTATCACTACTTGTAACGCAGAGTCCCTTGTGAATAAATAAGATATTAAATAATAAATTAGTTTTAATTTATTAAGCAAAACACAGACAGTTACGCAGCATGACACTTGATAGAATCGAATTTTCAAATCCGATTTGATATGAAATTACAGAATACAAAATGCGGCCAGTACTCTGGCGCCCAACCTCTTTTGACCATTCTAACACTCCTCCTTAATTTCATACCTCTAGAGATCTAGACCCATGCCTCTTGCACACGACACAAACTTACCCTTCAATAAGGCTTTCGTAAGTACGTCCGCCACCATTCGTTCTGTCTCCAAGTACACTAACTGGATATGCCCATTCTCAACCGCTTCTCTCACATAGTGGTGGCGCACATCAATGTGCTTTGTGCGTTGATGGTGCACAGGATTCTGCGCGATGGCAACTGCTGACTGGCTATCACTGAAGATAGTAAACTGCGTTTCTTGTTCTCCAGTGATCTCAGCAACAAATCGTTTTATAAATATTGCCTCTCTGGCTGCTTCTGAGATGGCAACATACTCGGCTTCCGCAGTTGAAAGGGCAATCGTTTTCTGTTTTTTGCTCTCCCAGCAAACAGCTCCTCCTTTCCATAGGAAGACCAAACCAGTAAACGATTTCCTATCGTAGGATGTAGCATGGCTAGCATCCGCATAACCGACTAGGCCTTTCATCTTGTCCGACTTTTTGTACTTGAGTCCTTGACTCTTTGTACCCTTTAGGTATCTAAGCACTCGCTTCGCTGCGATCCAGTGCTCGTCAGTATAGCACGTGTTAAATTGGCTTAGATAAGTCACAGTATGTGCTATGTCCGGCCTCGTGCAGACCGCCAGATACATAAGTGACCCTATGAGATTCTGATATGGTATGCCCTCATCAGTTTTGTTTGTTTCTCCTGGCTTCTCAAGCTTTTGTCCAGGCACTGCAGGCGTTGATGCGACCTTGCAGTCAACCATACCAAAGGTTTTCAATATGTTATCTACATAACTCTCTTGGTCGAATTTGATCGAAGTATCAGTTTGAGTAATCCGAATTCCCAAGATAAATTTCGCACGACCAAGATCCTTCATCTCAAATTTTTTCATGAGATCGGTTTTGACAGAGTTCAGCTCCTTTTTATCATTCCACAAGATAAGGATGTCATCCACGTACACTGCGAGTATAGTAATCTTTTTGTTACTAGATTTAATATAAACGCATGGTTCGTTCTTAGACCTCGTAAAACCTAATTGTAGCAACTCATTGTTCAGTTTCGTGTTCCATGCTCTAGGGGCTTGTTTTAACCCATACAGGGAACGTTTGAATAAGCATACGTAGTCCGAACGCCCTTCTTCAAAAACCTTCTGGTTGTTTCATGTACACAGTTACAGATAAGTCTCCATTTAGGAATGCGGTTTTGACATCCATCTGGTCAATGTGAAGGCGATAATCAGCTGCCAATGCTAAAAGTGTCCTTAGCGAGCTGTGTCTAACGACCGGGGAGAAGGTTTCGTCATAATTAGGGTTTGCAATCCGGATCCGAAATGTATGAAATTATCCGGATCTGGATCCGGATCCGCGGATCTTCCCATACATTTCGGATCCGTCGTGCAAACCCTAGTCATAATCAATGCCATATCTCTGGCTGAAACCGCGAGCCACGAGCCGAGCCTTGTACCTTTTTCGGGCCCATAACCTGATATTATTACACATAATATTATCACTACTTGTAACGCAGAGTCCCTTGTGAATAAATAAGATATTAAATAATAAATTAGTTTTAATTTATTAAGCAAAACACAGACAGTTACGCAGCATGACACTTGATAGAATCCAATTTTCAAATCCGATTTGATATGAAATTACAGAATACAAAATGCGGCCAGTACTCTGGCGCCAAACCTCTTAATTTGACCATTCTAACAATATCCCTTAGGGCCACTTGCACCATCATACATACTAATCCAGGGTTAACCTGTTAAACCTGGAGTTGCCATGGTTACCAGTACAATTTGACATTAGGTTAACGGTTTAACCGCTTATAACGCCGGGTTAGTAGGATGGTGCAAGTGGGCCTTAGCCTGGTAAAGGGTTAAATAACAGACGCTGCCTAAATAATACGCTAGGTGTATGCAATTTTATCATATTCAATAACTATTTACTTACATATTAAAATTAAAATTACACTGAGTTTCAAAGATGTGATCATCGCACGTGGAGGGTTAAAACAACTTAGCTCGTAAATAGGTTTGTAATATTTTAGCAATTTAACTAGTTGATTATCTTAAACAATAATTTTATGGTAAAGTACCTCCTTATCTTTTTTATTGAATTTGAGTTGTACCTTCTTGGTCTTGGCACGTCTAGGTACCTATGTCTACCATAACAAGTGTTCCATGACTTCCATGAATGTCAAAGTATAGATGGGTCATCAGGGTGCCTAGCCAAGGTGACAATCGATTGCGCTACGACAGCGGTCGACAACCTTTTAGCAGCCAAGAGCCACATAGTAGTTAAAAAAGAACGCACTTTGTTAATATTTATGACTTTATCAGATATTGTCGTTTGTCAATATTACAAAGAAAATATCCAGGGAGGCACCTCTTACTTGCGGCCCGCGGGTCGCCTGTTGACGACCGCTGCGCTACAACAACGAAACGCTTTGTGTCTCTCTGTCAATTTCCATATTAGTGCAGTGACGTAAAGGGTTAGGCATGTTGGCTACACATCCAGTGCATTTTTGTCACCCTATTTCTTTTGAATGACAAAGCGTCTTTTGTCTTGTAGGTACCTATATTAGTACCTACCCCTGATTTAACCAGCAAACCACCACAAATATCCCTTTAGGTAGTTAAGCGGAGTATGTCACTTTCTTTCCAGTTAGATCCTAAGGGCGTCCTTTCGGAAAACGTCACTTTCTGAGGACGTTGCTTTTGACGTCGGACACTTTCAGAGAACGTCTCTTTTAAAGCCCGCTCCACACTCGCGCGCCGCGATTCGCGCACGAATGTGTAGTGGGCTTAATACGAAACAGGAGCTGAGTTTTAAATATCTTAGGTAAATATACCCGTCTCGCTAACGGAAGCGGCTCCTAAAACTAGTGCGATAAGGACAAGGCGAAAAATCCTGCGTAAAAATCTCAAAAATCGAAGTTTCGTACTCGACTGTTTCCTCCTCCAAAACTTAACCAATCGTTACCAAATTTGGAAATCTAAATGATTATGAAATTATCTGTGTCGGACCGTTTTGCTTTTTTGGCTAATTGATATCAGTTTTGAATACTACGCCTCTCATTGCGGCATAGTCAACGAGGCCATTTTGGCCATTTTTGCTTAGTAGCTAGGTAGTATAACTAAATATATACAAATAGAAGCTAAGCTAATTTATATAATAATAACATCATCAGAATACACATATGATTTTAATGAAATTGTCATTGAATTGATTTGTGCCTTATCGAAAGCCCTATTGAATAGAGTAGTATTCGTATGTATTTATTCGGTTTATTTAGTACGCGTATCTAATGAATTCGATTATTTAGTTAATTTACATTTAATTACGTCACATGTGCCATGAACAGACAAGGAGAGCAAGATAAAATATATTGTTTTGTCTTCCTTCTTTCAATGGAACTCTTTTAGAGTTTCTCTTCCTCAAAGGAGGCTAGTGGTTAACACGAAACTTAAAATACTCTCATTTGCATCTTAAAAAAAACAGGATGGGTCACTGACCTGTCCCGGTAAAGTGAGGTAGTGTGAGTGACGTGTGCTTGTGTGTGAAATGGGGTAATTTGACAGAATCTGAAAATTTTCCGCCTTAATCAGACATGGCGGTACTTTTGAACATCGCATGTTAATAGTGTAAATTTGTATTCTAGGTAACATCTGTCATACTGTGTAAATGTAAACAGCAACTTTATAGCGGTAGTTAGGGTTGTCACCTATAATAAAATTATTAATTTTTAATGTGTTTTTGTTTTACTTTACCTAGCTTTAAAATGATAATAAATTGATTGAAAATTAATTAGATACCAATATATTTTCAGCAAAGATCATAGTACAGTATCACCCTGTATAGTTGAAAAACTTTATTTTAATTTTCTTGCACCATCTCGTAGCCATATTTCTGCATCTTCGCGTACTTTTCTGCGGAAGATAGGGTAGTAGTTTTAGTTTTCTCACTAGGAGTGTGAATAGGATGATCATTCAACTGCTCAAACCTCTCATGTAAATGCATTTGTACGAAGAACAGGTGCATGAAATCTTCGTGCGCCATAATAATCTTGTGGTGCATATTTAGAACTGAACTGCTCTCTTTTTCAAATTCCCCTTCGTTCTGCTTCATTACCATGACCGTATAATATCTCAAAGCCTTATATAACAAGTTATCCAATTTCTTTATGATCACACCTACACGGTACTCTGGTGTTTCCCTGTTGATATATCCATGGACTTCGACGATCTTTATTTTCGATCTAGCCATGTAAATGAGTTGTAACATGTTATCCGCCATTTTCGTTCTGAATTGTATTTTGTACGCTGCGGAAAATGTTTCTGTTGAGTTCAACCATTTTTGCACGCGTCTAGTATCCTTTGTTATTTTTTCGTCTTGTAGAAGTAAATCACCTCCAAGACCGCCCATCAGATGATTGCGAAATGCGGCATCGTCTTGTTTCAGTCTACGGATGTCCAGTTTTTCGATGTCTATGGTTAGGTCGCTCTCTGCAGGTCCGTGTGTTGTCTGTTGGGGCGTTTTGAAAGAGACTACGTCTTGAATGGTTGGGTAGGACTCTCTGTCTCGAACAGAAGTTCCCGGTGAACAAAAGAGGCCTGAAAATTAAAAATGATGATAATATTGATAATGAACAGAATTTACCACCTTCTACAAATATAACTGCTTAAGCTTTATGCGAACGCACGTATAATGTGCATTCTTGCCCTTGTACGCCTGACTCGTTTTATTTTTAGGGTTCCGTACCCAAAAGCGAAAATGGGAAAAGTACGAAACCCTCGGTGGGCGAGTCCGACTCGCACTTGTCCGGTTTTTTTCAAAACGAAACGATTCTGGATAAACAAAGAAATAATAAAGCACATTGTGGCGACACTTTAATCTTTAACCGAACTTAGAGCCAGTTTGAAAAGTCATGATGAGCTGCTTATTTATTTTCAATTTTGTAACTACATATTCGTAAGCATTAGTTTATACTATATAGTGTCTCAAGGTGATTAAACCGTCAAAATAAATGTAAACTATTCTAAAATCATGCTTACTTATCAAGAATATTTTGTTGAGTACTGACATTGTCGTCATACTGTAAACACAATCGATATGCGCATATTGTGCAATGTGCATTGCTAAATTATCAGACCTGCTTATGTCTTTGGCTATTAAATCGTAATAGGCAATTGCTTTGTGTAATTGCATATTTTTGAAGAGAATGGGTAAATATTTTATAACTCACAACACAAGCGTAAGGTATGTTGGGGTAATATCGGATGCGGGAGAAGAACGTAGGAAATACATTTCCGCCAAAATAGGCTTCATTTCTTAATTTTGACAACAATGTGCAAGACGCTATTTCATTGCGCTTCGGACACCAGTGTCCCTCCGCCGCTCAGTGATGTCGGATGGGTGCTATGCGCCTTTAAAGAGAGCAAGGTAATTTTGGTCATTTTTCTGGCCATCCGATCTTCGCCCTGTAATTTATATATTTTATTTTATTTATTGTTCAGAACGTATGTGTTCTCATACATAAAAATATAGATATAACTTACAAAAAGATATAAGAACAGACCTGTGGCCTATTTTATAAAGCTACAAGTTACAATTTACAAGCGGAAGTCACGTCTAACACATAGGGTTAGAAAGAGACTTCGGCTTGTAAATTGTAAGTTGTAGCTTTATAAAATGGACCACTGGGCCCAGTTTTATAAAGTTACAAGTTACAAGTTTACAGGCGTTTACTGGCAACACTTGTTCCGTTTTTTACAATTTGCGTTTTATAAAAGTACTGTGTTACAATTTTACAGGTTACAGGTACAAGTGCCTGTAGCTCAACCATAGACGAAAATACGGGAGTTTTATAGTTTTAAACTCATAATCGAACAGGCGTTTTATAAAAAAATTGTAAATTACAAGTGTAGATTGGTACACTTGTAACAAAAACTTACATAAGTCTTGAGTCCTGTAACAGCACAACAGCAGTTACTTGTAGACTCGTTTTCTGAGAGATTTTAAACTTTACTCTTTATTGTTAAGCACCAACGCCAACGATTGTGCCAGGGCATGCATACTTTTCCATGCACTGACCTTATCAGTTTTTGTTAATGTATCTGAAATATATAGTAAATAGGAAATAAAGTGACAATATGTTTGATATTGATTTTATTGACGATTCGTTTTATTTTATCTACTAGGAAATGGAAAGGGATTATTGCCGATATTTGTCGTTGATTTATTAGCATTCGTCTCTTTATATAAGTATAGTGCATTCACATTATGGTAAAGTATACTATTCATAATTTTCGATACACACCGTATTTATCTTTAAGCCGCTACCGAAACGATACATTTTAATGTAAGAATGTGAAAGAGTACCTACTTATTTACATGTTATTTACTTATTACGTAAATATTTCATTAAATCTAACTTAATCTGAATCTGAAAACGGCCCAAAAAGTATATCCTTGGCATGGAACGCCGCTCTCAACCACTCGATTTTTCCTTCATTTCTGGCCATTTTTCCAGTAATTAATATTTTACAGCAAACAAAAACACATAATGTGCACATAATTTAGTAGAGAACCGAGTATCTATGACACACGTTTTTTTTTTTAAATAGTGATGTCCTTCACACCTGTAGATTTCACATGTAATCGAGATTGACCGTGGTTCTTTACAACTGTAA
This sequence comes from Cydia fagiglandana, assembly GCF_963556715.1. Lineage (NCBI taxonomy): Eukaryota > Metazoa > Arthropoda > Insecta > Lepidoptera > Tortricidae > Cydia > Cydia fagiglandana. Next base: position 37,336,340 of record NC_085959.1, on the reverse strand, counting down.
TTATTAATGTGTATTTATAAAACACCTGTAGCCGTTCACAGTGCATTACAGGTGCCTGTAGCCTGTACTCTTGTAACCTGTAACTTGTAACTTTATAAAACTGGGCCCGGAGGTTCATAATGTAAACATTAAAAGATACAAAAGCGTTTTGCGAAGAGAAAATAAGTAAAACATAACTGATAATACTACTACCTACTAATTATATATAGTCTCATAATTTATTTTATCAACAGCAGTTTGGATCTCATATGTTCTTTTAAAGTTGCAAGAGAGTGCATAAATGGATCGATATCACAGAAATACTCATTATAGTTTTTTGATACTCGTTTGAAAAAAGTATGTCTAGAATAATTAGTTCGTGCGAAACTCACATAAAATAAATTACGAGGACGTAAGGAGCGATGCGGTACATTAAACATAATATTTTGTAGCAAATTTGGGCAATTCTTAAGGCACGTACACACAGTGGCGTAGCTAGGTGGGGGCGGCGCGACCGTGAACATCAGTAGTGTCATCTATAAAAATTCGTAAAACTGTGGCAGATTGCACAATCGCCATTAAGGAAATAATTTACAACATGCCCCCGAGGAACCCGAAAGATTTTGACAGTATGTTCCTGATCAATATTTAAAAGAAGGTAAGCGATCTTGAAACGCCTTTTAATTGAAACACGCTTTTTAAAAATTAAAAACTATTACTTATGAAAGCAGAAGAATATAAATAAACGTATTAGATTCATAATTTTTACATATTTGCCGTAAGGTGAGTTCGCAAAGTTTCGGACGTTATGGTGGGTTGGGATGATGTTGGATTTTTTTTTCTCGGCTTGTGGATAGGGTATGGACATGATTTAAGTACAGAATTGATAATAATGAAATGCACTATATAATAGAGTTATCTTTCTAGACGTCAAAATGAGCGTGTAATGAGTGTTTAAATTAAGGAAACAAAATAAATTGACAGCATTGTTTTTTTACCTGGTGGTGTAAGAACGGACGGGCCTATAAGTTCGGCCCTATTGCCGGTATCATAGAGTTTACTATTGCAAAATAACTGGTATTACCCACTGATTAATATATTGAAGAATAAAATTGGCCTAGGAGTAATTCGGGCTATCATATCCGAGCCGATTTTTATTTTATTGCATTTTTTCCGTCCGATCTTACACCATGCGCTTAATTTTCAAGAAATTATGGTTGTCGAACTTTAGATGTGGGGTCAATGAACCCGTGTAGAGTCAATGAACCACGTGGGTTCATTGACACCATAAGTGCAGTAGGTTGAAAAAAGGTCATGAAAGAGGATTTAAGGATAAAATAATATGAAAGTGGAGGAATGAATACGACCATTTTTAATCAGTCTGCGTTTTTATTACTGGAATCAGTTATGTAACGCTGCCATACATGACCCAAAAATTTTTTATTAAGCTATGAGCTTCATCACATCTGATATTTGAGTAATTCTAAGCATTTCTAGCCTGGGGTGGGGGGGAGGGTGGGGTACAAAGACGGCCGCCACCCGTCATCTTTAAAAAAAATCTATTCTGATCCTGGTGGGTACTTGGGCAAGTTTGGTATCATTTTCGTATAAACCAAAGACGTAGAATTCATTGCTGATATTTGTTTTTTTCAGTTTCATAGTAATTTTACAAGAAAAACGTAAAAAGGTGAAAAATTTGGTTGGAGATTTTTGCTACGCGGAGCCGAAACTACAAAAGATAGAAAGTTGAAATTTGCACACTAGATTACATTTATAAAGTGTACAAGAGATAAGAAGCGATTTTGGGAAATTCAACCCCTAAGGGGGTTAAAAAGGGGATGAAAGTTTGTATGGGGTTCAAGTTTTATTTTAAGCTAGGAATTTGAAACTTCGTAAAACGATATATTATAAACATACAAGAAAACTAATTTCAGCGTTTTTGAAAATTCATCCCCTAAGGTGGTGAAAAAGGGGTTGAAAGTTTGTATGGATATCAAAAAAATTTTCGAACGCGGGACTTGAATCTTTGTATTTGGGGATATTATTAAAAGACAGGAAAAGTAATTTCAGCGTTTTGTAAAATTCATCCCCTAACAGGGTTAAAAAGAGGTTGAAAGTTTGAATCCATTACAAATCCGAGTAGACACACATTTCTTATTGCCTCCCAGGCTTGAAATGCTTAGAATTACTCAAGGAACATATATGATTAAGCTCATAGCTTAATAAAAAATTTTTGGGTCAACTTTATAACTGCCTCCGCTATATTACTTATAAAGATGGAAACATCTTTGTTTAAGAATAAGAAATCAATTAATTATGTGGCGTTACTTAGTTAAGTGTAGCGATCAATACAAGATGATTTGGGAGCTTTATTGCGATTTAATATCTACTATTAATCACATTTACCTAATACCTAATTTAATCAGATATAGTGGTGACACGAATAAAGTTTGAGCATCCCTGAGTATTTAAGATCGGATGATTAGCATCCGATCTTTTACCACTTCGGGTAAGACCGGATCTCGGCCTACAGGCATCGTATCAAAATTCCAAATATACAGATTTGTCACAAATTTAAGAAAAATAACATGCAATGTGTAAAAGAAACAAATAACGCTTCAACTTGCCAGTTATTCAAGAAAAACTGGCGAAGGGTATTTCCGGACACAAAAAAAATCTAATTTTTTGGAAATTTGCACTTATCTCGCGAAATGTTAGTCGGAGCGACAAGTGCGGCCTGAAGGAGGGTGCGGGACAAAACAGCGCATTGCATCACCTTGCCAGTATTAAAAAAAAAGCCCCGCAACAGGCAGAAATTTGAATTATACGATCTTACCCGGTGTCCGATCTTAGTCGAACTCACCTTAACTTATTTTTGAAATGTGTTTTTCAATTAAAAGACACATCAAGATTGTTTACCTTGTCATCAAGATTGTCTGACTGCTCGGCGTTACATAACGGAGTTCTTGGAGGAGCATGTGGTCCCATATGATGGTTTTGTTGGACCCATAGATATAAGAATATATACAGATACCTTCCAAGCGAGCTGTCAGTGGGACCACTTTTTGTTTAGTGTACGATTAACAAAGCGACCCACTTTGCTGTAGCCATGTCGATAAAGTCATATCGATAAACTATCGACATTTCTTGCAATTTTAATTTTACTTTAAAGGTTTAACTATACCTAAAATGAACAAAAACGCTTTTTTTCTTTATTGTGGTTATCAGATCACAATTTTATAGTCACGCCCCAGGAGATAACCAAGGGAAAGTTCAGATATTTAATTAAAATACATAAATACCTACTAAAATAGGTGGTCCGCAATAATTGAGTTATTTTATTACATTGTAGTATATTCATTATACATTAACATTTCAATTATGTTTATGTTTAACGAAGATATGGAAGCTTCAATTAATCGCTATTTCGTTCCGCTGTGTAGCGTTTATCGATATATAACATGACTAAAATCGACTTTTCACATCCCTAAAAGAGCACACATATACGTTTTTACGCACACATACACAACCTGGGTCGCCTAAAAAGGGGCCACTTGGATTTGAAGTCCATCTTGTCAACAGTATGGTTGTCCTTTTTTGACAAACGGCATTTTTAAAAGAGCAAGGAGAGAGAAATGATACTAGTTGCTGCGCCGTGAAAGAGAACAGACAGAGTAGGGGGCTTGGTTGGACCCAACTTCCAGTTTATGCATGACAACGCCGCACTGCGTTGTTTGTGTGAGACTGTGGGAGGTTGGCATCACTGTAATGGAGTGGCCATCAAGGAGCCCTGACCTGAACCCAATCGAACATCACTAGGATCAGCTAAAACGGCGGGTTCGGTCGCCTGATCCTGCTCCTGCCACTCTCGACAGGCTTCAAAACGCCATTATTGAGGTGCGAAATCACTTTCCTCAAAAACGCATAGTGGCACTCATGACAGTCATGACTGATCGCATGGAAGCTACTCGGAGGGCAAGAGGAGGCAGCACTAGGTTTTAAGTTTAGTTTTAAGTTTATTTTTTCTGTATCTGTTGATTTTATAGTGTTTATATATTCTTTGCAATTTTAACCTAAATACACGTTGATTCGTTTTTCCTGAAAATTTTCTTTTTGTATGGGGTAGAACGTCCATTTTATGACATTTTCCAATAGAGGGTTTCATAACCTTTCAAATAAGGCCCCATAGTCTTATCTTGCCTTATATAATATAAGGTTTAAACCGATTGAAAGAAAAAAGTTAATAAATGCGATTTTTTTGACGCTGAGTGTATAATAAAGATTTTTTCTACTCCACAAACATATATTCATTATCCATTAGCATTTCAATTATGATATTGAAGCTTCAATTAATCGATAATAGATATTTCGTTCTACTGTGTAGCGTTTATCGATATATAACATGATTATAATCGACTTTTCACATCCCTAAAAGAGCACACATAATACGTTTTTATGCACATATAAACAACCTGGTTCCACCTAAAAAGGGGACACCTTGATTTGAAGTCCATCTTGTCTACAGAATGGTTGTCCTTTTTTGACAAACGGCGTTTTTAAAAGAGCGAGGAGAGAGAAATGATACTAGTTGCTGCGCCGTCAAAGAGAACAGAAAACGTTGGGGCCTTGCTTGGGCCTTGGTCTGTTCAGAAATCTTATAAACGTTACGATTAAACGCAACGTAATAAATTCTGCATTCACTCTAGCTCCAACAATACGAATGTATTAATTTTTATTGCCTTATCGTTGCTAAATAGTTATAATTACTCTTAAAAATACACCAATAATAACTTTAAAGCTAATCAAATGTTGTCATACTGTAATCCATGCAATAAACACGTAACGGAACGGTCGCGTAATGACGTTAATGACGTTTATTGATAATTACTTGGTTCTTATCTAGCAGGCAGACAAATAGTAAAGAGATTATGGTTATAATGGTTGAACAAATAGCTATTACCGTGTACTAAATAATGTTACGCGGTTGTCACATCCTCACAGCAGGCGTAAAGGTGCATTCTGCTCTCAGCCAAGCCAGTAATATAGCCAGTAGGACTAGTGCCGCTTCGTTTGTTGCAACTGCTAATATGAACAACAAGTTCAAATTACCAGCACGCTATGGCGCCGGCGAAAAAAGCGTATGGTAAGTGCGAAATAATTAAAAAGTTACATAATGCCCGCTATGGTTTTAAAAACTTTAATTACTTTAGAATTGCGTAGTTGAATGATGTAGATTTTATCTAATTGATTAAATTACCACGGTGTTATCCCTATCATAATGGTTTATGAACATTCTTCTTCTTCCTCGATTCCTCATGACTGAGGGCCGCGACCACATGAGGTCGTTATTTTGTGCACCAAGGCTCTCCATTCTGCACGATTTTCCACCTTCCTAATAATAATAGGCGCCTGTGTTGATCCCTGGCAGGCCTTTTTTACAGTGTACACCTAGCGGGTTGTTGGATGTCCACTACCTCATCTTCCTTGAACCTTATGAACATTATAATAACATTATTTAAAGAATATTGATGAGCAAGTAGGTATAGTCATGATTACTTAATATTATTGTGTAAAATATGTCAGCATAATATATTGACAGCATAGCAATTACAAATTCACACACAACTCATTCAATGTAAATGAATAAGTCTGGCAACATATTAGGTTTCACAGAATTTGACTAAAGCCATTGATACGCGGCTAAACACCTCAATTGGCGCAAATATGCAACCATTGATTCTGGCTGTATGTTTGAGCCGTTTGGGGTGGAAACCCTTGGGCCGTGGGGACCTGGCGTCCATGGCATATTCTCAGAGCTGGCTAAGCGCCTCATGGAGGCGACGGGTGACTGGAGGGCTGACTCCTACCTTGCACAACGCATTTGCACTGCATTCCAGCACGGCAATGCCTCCAGTCTTCTTGGCACCTTACCACTAGGGACCGAGCTGGAGCCAGTTTTTTATTTATAGTTCCATGTAGTTTTTAATTTTAATATTTAATATTTTCACGGATTTTATTTATTTTGTTCATATTACTTGTTATTGCTTTATGAGATAAAAACCCATTTAGACAAAATATTAATTTAATATTGTCTTTGGATACTGCAATAGTTACTCATGAAATAAAACTATTGAAACCTCGGAGTAATTAACAATGGAGCCGCCATTAACAGGCGTTCCCCTCTGTCGAAAATAGGCGGCCAATGGTCAACCTCATGTCAACCATATGTATGGACTGACGTTTATTTGACATGACGTACCTATACATTTGATGTGCCCCTCCCCCGCAAAAAACGGCAGACTATTTTGTACCGAAAATTTTAGACATGGCGTCTCCGTTGGTTATATCCTCTAAGATTGAAACAGATTATAATTTATTAAAAGTTTATAGTTTATGATGGTGCATTATTTTGTAAGTGGGTAGTTTTTGCTCAGTGTGGTTTTTTCTCAGTCACCTGTTGATCACGAATGCTGTAAAGGGTTCGAAACAGGATGTAGTAGGTATATATTCAATATACGCGATATAAAATCCGTTTCAATAGTTTTATTTTAAAATATTAATTTGTCATAAATATCAAATGACATTTTCATACTGCATAATTTTATAAAACTCATTATTATTAGTCTGATGCAGCTTGGACAGGCTTAGAAACTGAGTGCCTTATGTCTTGGTTACCAACACTTTTCTCAGACTCTTTGCATTTTTACTAATATTATGAATGCTATACGCTGTGTAATACTTAACTCTATCTGTCTGTTACCTCTACATGCTTAAATTGCTGGACCAATTTATATGAAATTTTTATGGATGCCTTCTGTCCACATCCAGTCCCAGGACTCCCAGGAAAGGACATAGGATGGTTTTTATTACATACTCGTAAATGATCATAAAACGGGAGGTTGAATTTACCGTGGAAGTGGGATATTATAGTGACGGAAGTAGTGTCACCCAATGTATGGGATGTGCAAAAGTGAATTCATCCGATACCAAAATTTGCACCTTATGACACTAGGTACTTCCGTCACTATTAAAAGTACGAATTCTATGCAGTCAAAGTTGCGGGCAGATGCTAAATAAATATGTATCATAACATGAGCATATCGAGGCTTATCTTATCACCTATTAATGTCACAACACATCAAAGCTCTTACACTGTAATGCTGTTTAAACAAACCAATTAAAAAAAAAAATTTTGATGGGAATGCCAAATCTATTATGTGCACAACCAAATACATGTGCACATATTAGAACAAATGGCGAAAGCTAGTGTCTGACCAAGATACACTTTACTTGTGTCATTGAGCCAGCAAAATAAGTAGTACATATCCCATCAAAAACATAAATGTAAAAAAGGAGAGCCAAGTTCAATACAAAAATTATGCTTGGCTGTGGGGTTCGCCGCCAAAAGAATGGAGATCTAAATGAGTGCCAAGTTCTATGCAAAATACAAATATGTATTTATAGGAACAAAATAACATTATAAACAAGTATTAAACTCTATTTCTTTGCTTTATTGGATACCTATAACAATTGCTGTTATTTAAAATAAATGCGAGATCTTAAAGCAGGTTAGATTTGACTTGGCCAGTTTTCATTACATCAGTCATTTTATAAAGTTATTCAACATATATATTTTGTAATTCTGATAAAGACTGGCCAAGCCAAATTTAACCTACTTTAAGATCTCACATTTTTTTTAAATAACAGCAATTGTTATAGGTATCCAATAAAGCAAAGAAATAGAGTTTAATACTTGTTTATAATGTTATTTTGTTCCTATAAATACATATTTGTATTTTGCATAGAACTTGGCACTCATTTAGATCTCCATTCTTTTGGCGGCGAACCCCACAGCCCAGCATAATTTTTGTATTGAACTTGGCTCTCCTTTTTTACATTTATGTTTTTGATGGGATATCAATACTTTTTGTAAAGAAAACTAGGCAGGTATTGAGATTTAATGTTTTTTCTTGTGTTTCCGCTGCATGTTTTTTACTTCTGTTCTTTGTATTAATTATGTGGTGCCGCGCGCCGCCAACGACACACCGTTGGCCGGTTGTTTAGCGCGTATTACAGGTTTTTTGTATGGGGACCCCCCCTATTTTTTAACCTTTTTTTATTTTTTATTTTTTCCTACGCTTACACACTATTACCGAGCTGGATTCCAAATTTCATCCTTCTAGGTCATCTGGAAGTAGGTTAGGTTTAGGTACTATATGTCAGTCACAATAAAAAAGAAATTTGTATGGGGACCCCCCCTATTTATTAACTTTTTTTTGTTTTTAGATTTTTTCCTACGCTTTCACACAATAACTGAGCTGGATTCCAAATTTCATCCTTCTAGGTCATCTGGAAGTAGGTTAGGTTTAGGTACTATAAGTCTGTCAGTCAGTCTTAAAATTTACGACTTTTTGACCTTCATATCTTTATAACCGTTTGAGCTAGCTTCATGAAATTTGGGCTTCTAGATGTCCTTATGGATATAATTAAACACACGTAGTTTTAAGTGTTTACGTTAAAGATGTTTTGAGTTATAGAAGGGTCAAAAGTGGCACCAAGTGGTTCGTGTAATATTACACTTGGCGCTGGCTAGCCAGTTCCTTTGCTTGAACTTGGCTTGACACGCTGCCGCGTGTCTAGATCAGATTTGGCATTCGCAACGACTTATATGCAATTGAAGGGATGTTTACAAAAACAACATAACTGACTACACTGGTTGATACCTGAAACGATTAACAATGTTCTTTAAAAAGTGTCAACCGCTCTAAGCAGTTATGTTGTTTTTGTAAACATCCCTTCAATTGGTTAAACTGTGTCATTGGATTTATTAAATTGAAATTTGTCAATACCTGCAATCTATGTTTTTAGGGTTCCGTACCCAAAAGGTAAAACGGGACCCTATTACTAAGACTTCGCTGTCCGTCTGTTCTTTTTGCATTTTTTCCGTTTTTTTTTTGCTTTATGGTACGGAACCCTTCGTGCGCGAGTCCGACTCGCACTTGCCCGGTTTTTAATTATTCTAACAATTATCTGCTGCTTTATTTCGTGCATGGTGTAAAATAATGTATTTTTAATACAGGAAACGTCCCTATTGTCCCCAAGAAAACAAATAAACCAAATTTTTTTTTCATTGCAGGGTTGAGTATATTGAGCTAGTGGCCAAGTACAAGCCTGCTGTGAACCTAGGGCAGGGATTCCCGGACTATCACGCCCCTAAACATGTCACACAGGCGTTGGCTGAGATCACCACTGGCGACAACCCACTTCTCAACCAGTATACGAGGGGATTTGTGAGTGGCTTACACTATTCTTTAACCTTATGCCTCCTCACCGGCAAGATCATTAAGCATTCACATGAGCGCTTGTACCTACAACGCGACCTCCTGGCATAGAGAAATATAGTAAGACAAAAGTGCTCACCCCATACATCTGTTAAGTACCAAAAAGACTAATATTTTCATAGTTAACATCTAGCATCGAGTAGCGGAATTATCAGCACTGCTAAGTAGCAGTAGTAGTACTGTCAAGTGACAATAGACGTATCACCAACCGGAAAGTCTTATGTTGTTGAGTGAGCAATCTATGTATTTTTTTCTCTATGCTCCCGGCTATTACCTTAATTCCCTTTGATGCGTTCCCAAAAAACCGACACTGGTCGATGACTGGCGGAGACGGCTGAAATGTGCCCTCTACACTATTGTCTCCGGCAGTCATCGTCGCCGACAGTGTAGAGCAGCCATTAAATGGAATGTGGATGAACACTTCGCCACAGAAACATAGACAAATTATTTCTTATTTAACCTTTTATCTATGATGCAGCTGATGCAGGGACGTTTGGTTCTTTTTCGAATTTTTAATTATTATAAGACCGAGCTAATTGCGAATAAGTTTTTGGAAGCTCCTTACTCTCAAAAGTATATATTTTTTTTAAATTCTCTAATGTTGATATCCAGAGAAAAAAAACGCATTACACTGATTTGCAAGACCAAAGTGATCCCATGTGTTCCGCGAACAAAGTTTTGCACGGAACACTAAAACACCGGGCAAGTGCGAGTCGGACTCGCGCACGAAGGGTTCCGTACCATAATGGAAAAAAAAAACGGAAAAAAATGCAAATAAAAACGGTCACCCATCCAAGAACTGACCACGCCCGACGTTACTTAACTTTGGTCAAAAATCACGTTTGTTGTATGGGAGCCCCATTTAAATCTTTATTTTATTCTGTTTTTAGTATTTGTTGTTATAGCGGCAACAGAAATACATCATCTGTGAAAATTTCAACTGTCTAGCTATCACGGTTCGTGAGATACAGCCTGGTGACAGACAGACGGACGGACGGACGGACGGACGGACGGACGGACGGACAGCGAAGTCTTAGTAATAGGGTCCCGTTTTACCTTTTGGGTGCGGAACCCTAAAAAGGGAACTATTTTGGTATGGAGAAGCCCTTGTCCTCTTTCCTCTTAATACGTACAGCTTCAGTCATACTCATACGGTTGGTACTTTCTAAACCCTTTATTTATTTTCATCTCCAGGATTTGAATTAAAAAGATTTTTATTTTATACAGGTTGGCTAAAAAATAACTGCATTCCCTTTGCCAGGGAGGTATACTGAGCAACTTTTACTATTGGACCGACCCCGAAATCGTGAAAAATTAGTTATGGCTGTTCCATACGTTTTGACTGGTCCATTTTCTAAGGGAGGGTAATTTTTTTTCGCGATTTCGGGTTTGGTTCCATAGTAAAAGTTGCTCAGTATAATCCCAAAACCTCCCTGGTAACAGGAATGCAGTTATTTTTTGCCACCGTGTATAACGTTTTTCAGGTTATATCTAGTTCCTTATTTAGAGACGGAATATTATTTTATAGATAAGAAATTTATATCCAGATAAGAAATTTAAAGTTTATTGACCCAACTATCCCATTCATTGTAAATCATGTGTTTGAATTGTACTTAGAATTATTGTAAAAAGTACTTCTACGAAAGTGTAATAAGATCTTATGTCAATGCCACAAAGACTATGTAAGTGATTACTTCACTAAAGTCTGTGCGGAAAGAGAAGAGCCGTAGTATATATGGACTCCCTTACATTCCACGACTCTTCTCTTTCCGCACAGACTCTATCTATAATGTACATGACGTCACCTAAAATTAACTGGGTAAGGTCACGAAGGGTTAGGAAGATTTATTTTCCTTATAGATAAATGTTGTGGCATGTGGCAACATAATTACCGTTATGTTGTAACGGGGCAATAAACCTTATCGTACAGTCAGCAGCAGAAGTTGCTAAGCGGGCGGGGTGTTCAAAATGATCTTGACGCGACTTTATTGTTAAGAGAATAAGAGCGTGTCAAGGTAATTTTGAATCCCACCAAAAACATAAAAGTAAAAAAGGAGAGCCAAGTTCAATACAAAAATTATGCTTGACTGTGGGGCTCGCCGCAAAAAGAATGGAGATCTAAATGAGTGCCACTGCCAAGTTCTATGCAAAATCCAAATATGTATTTATAGGAACAAAATAACATTATAAACAAGTATTAAACTCTATTTCTTTGCTTTATTGGATACCTATAACAATTGCTGTTATTTAAAAAAATGTGAGATCTTAAAGTAGGTTAGATTTGACTTGGCCAGTTTTCATTACATCAATCATTTTATATATATTGTAATTCTGATAAAATCTGGCCAAGCCAAATCTAACCTACTTTAAGATCTCACATTTTTTTAAATAACAGCAATTGTTATAGGTATCCAATAAAGCAAAGAAATAGAGTTTAATACTTGTTTATAATGTTATTTTGTTCCTATAAATACATATTTGGATTTTGCATAGAACTTGGCAGTGGCACTCATTTAGATCTCCATTCTTTTTGCGGCTAGCCCCACAGTCAAGCATAATTTTTGTATTGAACTTGGCTCTCCTTTTTTACATTTATGTTTTTGGTGGGATATCAATACTTTTTGTAAAGAAAACTAGGCAGGTATTGAGATTTAATGTTTTTTCTTGTGTTTCCGCTGCATGGTTTTTACTTCTGTTCTTTGTATAATTATGTGGTGCCGCGCGCCGCCGACGACACACCGTTGGCCGGTTGTTTAGAGCGTATTACAAGTTTTTTGTATGGGGACACCACTTATTTTTTGACTAAACTTTATTTTAATATAGCAAATATAATAATACATATATTGGGGTAGTTTCAAATATCTGCTTGTAACGGTTCCAACGCTACAATAAAAAAATATTTTTTTGTATGGGGACCCCCCCTATTTTTTTACTTTTTTTTATTTTTAGATTTTTTCCTACGCTTACACACAATAACCGAGCTGGATTCCAAATTTCATCCTTCTAGGTCATCTGGAAGTAGATTAGGTTTAGGTACTTATATGTCAGTCCCAATAAAAAATGTTTTTTTTGTATGGGGACCCCCCCTATTTTTTAACTTTATTTTATTTTTAGATTTTTTCCTACGGTTACACACAATAACCAAGCTGGATTCCAAATTTCATCCTTCTAGGTCATCTGGAAGTAGGTTAGGTTTAGGTACTATAAGTCATAAGTCAGTATTAAAATTTACGACTTTTTGACCTTCATACCTTTATAACCGTTTGAGCTAGCTTCATGAAATTTGGGCTTCTAGATATCCTTATGGATATAATTAAACACACGTAGTTTTATGTGTTTACGTCAAAGATGTTTTGAGTTATAGAAGGGTCAAAAGTGGCACCAAGTGGTTCGTGTAATATTACACTCGGCGCTGGCTAGCCAGTTCCTTTGCTTGAACTTGGCTTGACACGCTGCCGCGTGTCTAGATACTTCCCCCGCTTAGCAACTTCTGCTGCTGACTGTACTACACTAGCGGTTATACAACGTTATATAGCATCATGTGACAAAGACAACATGAAAGTATTGGTAGTGTTATATTATGTTGTCCCTGACACACGACGTTATATGTACTTATAACTGCTGGCACGATTACAGACGGAAAGCCTACTGTTAACTGTCCATCGGTGGACCTCATGCCTTTTGTAATAAGGTCTACCTACGCACAGTTAAGAGTTTTGCTGTTTGTACGAACGCCAGGGACCTACGAAAATGGTATACAATACTATATTCGCGAAGGAATCGTGAGTCTAATACTGCATCATACAGGGCGATTTTCTTTTCACCAGCTATACTCAGCGTAGTGAATTTATAGGTCATACCAGTTAATGAACAACTATTGCTATGGTCAGGCGTGGCTCACTCCGCAATTTCGTCGCGTCGTAACAAGTAGCTAAAAGTACATCCGTCCCACAATTTTGGTGGCTAGACATAAGCCGTGCATGGCGCTGTCGCCATCTAGCGGTCATATCTGTCCTGATCGTAACAGACGCGTTTTGTTAGAGAGTGAGTCTTCTGTACCTAGTACGTACTATTATTTATTCTGTGCTATGGTATCAATGCCGAAATCATTAGTTTTAAATCCTTAACCTTCAGAAACAAATGAAGCAAACAGTTACCTAATATAGTAGTTACATAGGTAGGTATAGTATGTATAGGTTTCTAACAGAGCCTGAGCGCGGGCTAGTCCAACGCTCAAAAACCAGTGTAGGCGCTCTCTCGGATAACGCGCCTTTGTTACTGCCTGGCCACGACATCGCGCGACCAGCGGCAGCGGCGGCGCCGAGCGAAAAGCGAATGTTACAAAATAAGGCGAAAAGAAGAGAGAGGCCACGACGCGCCGCTGCCAGCGGCGACTCGCGCGAATTTACTCGAGCGAGGCACGGCGCGGCGAGCGGTGGAAACAAAGACACGGGCGCGAGGAACGCGGCCACGACTCACAAGCCTCACAGCGGCGCGACCGGTCTTAGCGGCGGTAACGCATCGGGCGGTGAATCGTAGAACAATTTTTTATAATATTCGCGCGCGATAATGGACACTGAAGTGTTTATCATGAAAATATTGTTGATTAGTCAGAACTCCTTTTGATCGGAGTTTAGGTGCGTGTAAATGTTCGTCGAAGTGTTGGAGTATATAATCAAATGTTTCTACACTCATTCTAGTGTACTCGTAAAATTTTGCGGGATGCTTTCTATATTCTTCGTACAACACTCTAAATTCGCCTAACGTATAACAGCTTCTACAAAGCTGCTGTCGAGGCACTGAAGAGCCACTTTTGACAAAGACATTTTTAAACACTTGAGTACGTCCCATTCGCTCGACGCCGCCGCCGCCGCCGCTGCGAAGTCGCGAGCAATACTCGTTACAAAGAGCCAGCGATTAGTTATCAGAGTAATACTTTTTATTTATTGATACTTTATCATACTGTAAAGTTTTTTCTGGCTGAGGAATTACTGCGGGGTACACTACCTTTATTTACTACAGTAAATAGACAATAGGATTAGCCGTCGACCTCTATTAGAAACCTACAAACTATACAGTTAAAAGATTATAATTATTTTGAATATAGTATTATATATTGTTTTAATTTTCAGGGCCATCCCCGTCTGGTGCAAGCGATTTCCAAACTATACTCGCCTCTAATAGGGAGGGAGATCGACCCCCAAAATGAGGTGCTGGTCAGCAGCGGAGCGTACGAGGCACTCTATTCTGCTATTTTAGGTGAGCCTACACATTAGTTGCTAAGCTGAGTTTCAAGCGCTACGCTATGTAAATATAGGTACAGTCCAAATAGAAACTAATAAAAGACTAAAAATCTGTATCTAATGATTAAGTATAGTTCGTTTTTTTAGCATTAGAAAGAACTTGAAAGAAGGTAAGCGATCTTGACATATCTTTTCATTGAAAAACGCTTTTTAAAAATCAATAACTACATACAACTACAATAACAAAACACAACAAACACGCACAATAATCAACAATAAATACTTATGAAAGCAGAAGAATAGAAATGATCGTATTAGATTCATAATTGTTACATATTTGCCGTATCTTATTTTTAAAATGTGTTTTTCTAATGTTCAATTCTAATGCTAAAAAAACGAACTATAGTGCATAGTGCTCTGGGGCATCGTGCCAAAGATACTGGCAACATTTTTCTCGCTGAATTGCATGCTTATTCTTTGAGCGTGGTAGCTACCAGCTCTTTTGTTCCTGCTGACATCAACCAGCCGTTTGATGAACAAAGTCTAAGCCCCCCCCCCCCCCCACATCTAGCGTCTTTCGAGCGTCGGCATCTACAACTTTATGGCCGCTGCTCGTCGCAACGTCGACGCAACTGCGCAGCGACGTCATTTTCCATAGCGCTGACCAGACGCCGACAGATGCCGACGCTCGAAAGACGCTAGATGTGGGGGGGCCCTAAGCTCCGGAGCCCCACGGACCGACGAGGGTCTCGACACCGAAAGGAACAAAGTTGTTATTGGCCTCGAGATCCCGTAATTCCGCCTTTTAAGGGTACTTACTTATACACGGTGTAACATGAGGAAACCGAATAATTTTAACCACGCATTTCTGGGGCCAAGAGAAGGAAAAAATGTAACATTAGTTTAGGTCAAATTCGCCAAAACAAAAACATTTTTTTTGTTTTGTTTTTTCCATTTTTTGAATGTATTTGTACATAAAAAATAAATGTTATTGGTAAACTTGTCACTTAAAATTGATTTTTACTTTTTTTTATTCGTAAAACCTACTTTTCGCAAAGTGTTACTTGTCACTTTTGACATCTATCAATAAGGATATTTAGATTACGTCCCATAGCAACAGCATCACCATCAAAAAGGCCTTTTACACTATGTAACAATAAAAACTTGTTTTATTTTAAATTAATATTATCTCTGAAACTGCGAATTTCAAAAAAGTTTATAGGACATTTTTGTCTCTAAATATGATCAGGAATACGCTGTTAAAATTATTCGATTTCCTCATGTTACACCGTGTATAGATATAGGGTATCATACTTAGGTACTAATTTTTTTTTAGGGCATGTGGACGAAGGCGATGAGGTGATAGTCATCGAGCCCTTCTTCGACTGTTACGATTTCATGATCAAGATGGCTGGCGGCATCCCTAAATTCATACCCTTGAAACCTGTATGTATCCACCATTTAATTTTCCGTACCGGCTTAGTTGGTAATACCAGTGATCGGGGATTTGGTTGCAACGCCGCGGGATTTAATTTTTTTTTTTTTATGAATACGGAAGTAAGCTCGTAATATGGATTGATTTTTTCATAAAAACGCACAAACATCTTATAATTTTGAAACACAATTACTTACCTACTAAAAACATTTCATAAGAAAAAAAACATTAACATTTACCCCTAGTGGCAACCAAATCCTCGATCACTGGTAATGACCCTACCTATGAAGCCGATGGTCCTGGGTTCACGATCTCAGATACTTATATGTTCCTGAGTCATGGGAGTTATCTATGTATAAGTATGTATCCATATCTATATTTATAAATATTTATTGATGTATATGTCGCAGTACGATAGATAAAGCCGTTATATAGTTATAATCGCTTTCGTATAACTGTTACGACATATAATTATATCCCTAGTATAATTATATGTCGTAACAGTTATACGAAAGCGATTCATTACTATCTTACTAGGAATATAACTATAATACGTCTTTAGTTTAATGATATAGTTATATTACTGGATTAAGTTCAGTGAAATAATTGTAGGTAGGAGTGCGGCGGTGCGGCGGAGGTATAGTTATATCCCTAGGGATATAGTTATATGCCGTATAGTACGTATTATAATCATATAAATATCTTACTAGGAATATGATTATAATACGGTATTTGACCAAACTAATGTGGTTAAATGGTTATAAATCTGCCAGGGAATCAAAGAAAACAGTATTGTAGATTGTTAACCAAGGGTGGAAAGTGATCCATTTCACCCGAGATATTTTGGCGCTCGAACGAAGAGAGACCGCCAATAGTTCGAGGGTGAGATGGTTACTTTTACCAGAGTTAAACACTCTACTTTTCATAGGTATATGAGGAAAGTCAAACACGAGAAATGTAGGTTGATTATTGGTAACTAGTTCGATGTATTCAGATTTCAGAAGGTACTTAAATACAAAATACAGTCCGTAGCGGCCCCCTTTTTTAAATATCTTTCGTTAAATTTAAATAATCACGATTATTTAGCAGTGGCGCTAGTGAGCACGTTGAAGGGCTCTTCTTTAGCGATCAAAGAGTTAAAAATTCCAGAAAAAATCCGGTGCCGCGACGTCCGCTGACTGGGTGCTCGACGAGGCTGAGCTGGCCGGCCTCTTCGGCCCCAAGACGAAGATGCTGATCCTCAACACGCCGCACAACCCGCTGGGCAAGGTGTTCTCGCGCGCCGAGCTGCAGCTTATCGCCGACTTGTGCAAGAAGCACGACGTGCTGTGTCTGTCGGACGAGGTGTACGAATGGATCGTGTATAAACCACATGAGCATATTAGGATCGGTGAGTGATTATCAAATCAAATCAAAGCATTTATTGCAAACATATTACATAATATTAGGTAGGTAGGTACCTATACATAATATGGACCCTGCAAGGGCGCAGCAATCTTATAAATAAATAACAAACTAGGTACTACAATAGTTTCTTCTGAATTACATAACGTTATATATATGAGATCACATTAGTGTATCGTAAGAGCTAATTTGCTTACGTTAAGCATAATATTAATAACATTTATTTCATATAAAATGAAACAAAATGGTTTAAGTGCAGATACCTATATGTCTAATAATAATATGATACCTCATCAAAAAATTCCTGCAGCGTGTAAAACGATTTCTCTATTAGGTATTTATTAAGCGATCTTTTGAATAGATTTGGGTTTAGTTTATAGATTTGGGTTGGGTGGATTAGGTTAAGCCGACCACTGACTAACAGACCGCCGGACGATATCGGCCTGTCATCGAATTCAAACTGTTGTGAGATATTGTTGAGTCTTGTGAGTCAACAAGTGAGTCTAAACGTCTGGTCAGGTAAGTGTACTGCCGATAGTAGTCATCAGCAATAGTATCTTACACAACTAGGGCCGCAAAAATATGTGACACGTTCTTATTTGGAGCGCAATAAGAGCGCGTCATATATTTTTGCGGCCCTAGTTGTGTAAGATACTATTGCTGACGACTGTACCTACTTATACCTTACACAGTAGATTAAGAAAGACTGTTGAGTGCTACCGTTCGCCAACAAACTGTCATGCAGTTTGGCGAAAAAATATATGTAATGGATTTCTGTTTTTTTTTATAGAGTATATAAATTAAAAAAAAAACCGTAAAATTATTCAATCGGCCTGTCAGAACAAAAATTTGATAATTCCGAACAAATGACCGGCCGATATCGCCCGGCGGCCTGTTGCACTCCTATCGTGCGCGGCGTATCATGAACCTTGGTTGGAACGAAAGTTGGTTTTGAGTACTTGCTATTCTAATTTTAACTCTATCCTTCAAGCGGTAAAGGTGTTATCTGTTTAGAATCTTTTGTTGTTATTGCATTTCATTTTGCACATGTAATTAGCGGTTTGGTTTAACTAAAGATAACATGCCACTCATCGTCAGGTAGTCTCTCAAGTGGATACCGACATTATAAAACCATCCGACCACATCCGACTATAATAGAGCCCCGTTTTTACCCTTTGGGTACGGAACCCTAAATAGTTATTTGTTTTACAAGGGGGCAAAGTTGTGGTTTAACCGCTCGTGCTAATATTGATAGCCGAGCAAGCGAAAGATTTCAAAATTGAACCACGAGCGTAGCGAGTGGTTCGAAAAATGAAATGTTGAGCGTTGCGAGGGTCTCAAAGCACGAAGGTTAAACAAAATTTGCCCCCGAGTGAAACACAAAAAATTTCACCACACCAACCCGAAGCAAATATTAAATGTAAAATATCAAACAAAATCAACCAAATCAAATCCAAATGAATGTTTTTAAATATTTATCATCCAAAATAAACATTTATAAGTCAATTTTACCAGCAAACATTAGAAAACAACTCAAAATTTGCATTTCATTACTTTGCTTCACATGTCAATAGAATGCAACTTTGCTATCAGTTTTTGAAGTGCAAAGTAAGCCTTTCCGAGCTGGTGTGGTGAAAAAGAACTTGTAGTTGGTCAACCAGATCTTGTCAGTGAAAAAGGCGGCGAATTTGAAAAACGTAGGCGCGAAGAGATATCGTCTCATAGAAAATTTGAATTTGGGGCTTTTTTTTAATGACAAGATTTGCTTGACCATGTGGCAGAAAGTTCACCATTTTTGAACACGTTTTTATAAGGTCGACCTGTACGTATACATACGTAACTATGTAATGAAATCTAAGGTAACTAATTTAACCATCTTCCAAGGATCGTAGCGTCATGAAATTTGGCACCTGTATGTAGTTCTGATGACAATACAATAATATGGTACTGTCGAACTGATCTGATGATGAAGCCGGAAGATAGGCACTGGCATTCCATGATGCAATATCGTATCATAGTCGTTTTTGTACTTGTGAGAAAGGTCACGTAATGGACTTTGAACACGATCAGGCATCAAGCGTGTTTTTCTAGTTTTTTTTTTAAACTAATTATTTATTTATCTCCAGCAACCCTGCCGGGCATGTGGGAGCGTACGATCACCGTGGGCTCGGCGGGCAAGACGTTCTCGGTGACGGGCTGGAAGATCGGGTGGGCGTACGGCCCGGCGCCACTCATGCGCAACCTGCAGGTCGTGCACCAGAACTGCGTGTACACGTGCTGCACACCCGTGCAGGTACACTCACACTATACATACATATACATATACTAGTTGTGCCCGCGGCTCCGCCCGCGTGGAATTCGGTCTGTGTCAGTAAGCGGCTAATTTCTAATCCTAATTTCTCTTCCTCTCCCCTGGAGGCGGAACTTGAAGTAAAGTTGACAGATAGACATGCTAGAAGATTGTAGTCCAGATAAAATATTTTACAATTTAGTACCATTAAATAAAACAACACTCCAAAATCAATAGTTTTTTTCGCCCTTATTAAAATTTTACACGTGATTTAAACGACAGAGTAGTAGGTGTATATCGGACGATACAGTAAGGTATACGCGCGCGAGCGAAAGCGAAGCGACCTGCCTGGCTAGTATACATATATAATATATGTATAGGTATTGTTTTCTGGTGACGCGGGTTCAAGTCCTACTACGTAATGTCAGCAGCATATGTTGCTAACCGGGCAACGTGTCCAAAATGATCTTGGCGTGACTTTATTGTTAAGAGAATAGGAGCGTGTCACACGATAGTGGAATATGACATTAATGCATCAAGGCGGTTTGATTACAAGGGGCCTGCCGGGTAATGAGAAAGTCGAAATTTAGTTATCCTCTTCTTAGTGCCTCTTTATTGCTCGAATATGCAAGAGTGATAGAGAGCATGTCGATTTTCTTGTTTCGCGGTAGAGCCTCAGATTGTGGTAGTACGCAGAGTTTCGAGTAATATTCCCTATTGCTATTCATATTTTTTGGCAATCGTATTATGATCTAAAAAGCGCTAATTTTTTCCGTCATACCAAAAACTGGTCGTATTGGTATGATGGAAAGGGACAAACGATTATTATCGACTTGTCAACTTTAGTAAACGTGTATGAATAAGGGGGTTAAAGTATATTTTCACCACACCAGCTCGGAAAGACTTACTTTGCACTTCAAAAACTGATAGTAAAGTTGCATTTTATTCACATGTGAGGCAATGTAATCAAATGCAAATTTTGAGTTGCTTTCTTATGTTTGCTGGTAAAATTGACTTTTAAATGATGATTTTGGATGATAAATATTTAATAATTCATTTGGATTTAATTTTGTTTGAAATTTTACATTTAATATTTGCTTCGGGTTGGTGTGGTGAAAAAATTTGTGTTTCACTCGGGGGCAAATTTTGTTTAACCCTCGTGCTTTGAAACCCTCGCAACGCTCAAGATTCCATTTTTCGAACCACAAGCACGAGCGGTTAAACAACAACTTTGCCCCCGTGTGAAACAAATAACTATTTCCCCCATAGGAAGCCGTCGCCCGCTCCCTGGAGTTGGAGCTGGAGCGCTACGACTCCCCCGACTGCTATTTCTTCTCGCTGGCCCGAGAGCTCCTGGCCAAGAGGGACGTCCTGGTGGCCGCGCTGCGGACCAACGGGTTCAGCCCGACCGTGCCCGACGGCGGGTACTTCGTAGTCGCCGACTGGACGGGTTTAGGTACACTTGTATGGTATCGTCTTGGATCGTCCCATTCGTTTTTCGTCAAGTTCTTAAATTAGTCCTATTCTGCTTTCGTCACTCATTCTACATTTGTCACAATCGTCAGTGGCTTTCAATGTAGAATGAGTGACGAAAGCAGAATATGACTAATTTAAGAACTTGACCAAAAACGAATAGGACGACCCAAGACGATGCCACTTGTATACAGTGTGGAAAGATAAGTCGGGCCCTGGAGGGAAACTACCTTAATAGATGGCAACACTTTTTGACATTTAACAAATTTTTAAAGAACAAGGATCAAAGTCAAATGGCCTACTAAGTTTAAATCATGTGTCGAGTAGCTACAAAAATTACTTTGACAATTCGCCTCTATATCAAATTCTCTGTCTATAGTTTACATGTTTAAGTTAACATTGCACCTACCTATTAGGTGAATAGCTTCAAGATAATATTTGCATGCTCAACCAGCAATAGTACATTTCGATGCTAGTGCGGAAGGTATGTCATTACTTCACGAGTACCGAGATATCTTGCCACGAGCCGCAGGCGAGTGGCAAGACTCGGGACGAGTGAAGAATGACATTTCCGTACGTGTATCGAACGACGTTTTTTAATACAGTTGCGAAAAAATAAGAAAAACATTGTTAATCGTACACTAAACAAAAGTGGTAACAGTGACAGCTCGGTTAGACGTCGTCTTTAAGTATATTATATCTATGGGCGTTTGGCAGCTATTCCGTTCCATTCAGTCAACTTATTAAGAACGGAATTTTCAATATTGAATATTAAAAAATAAACGTGTTATAATGATGAAGAGGTAAGTAATTATTGTAATTAAATATGAAATATGTAATATTGTTCGTATTCTTACATTAACGGTAGGTTTTTATGCTGATTACGACGTTTAAAGGAAACTAATATTAACACTCATCAATAAGTAGTCGTGAATTGGAACAAGTATAAATTTAAAAAAATTGGAAAAGTAAAAAGCACTAGTTCGAGATAACCAACTTTCCGCACGCTAAACAGCTACGTAAAGTAGCACTTTTTGAGCAACTGTATTAAAAAATATGTTTCTGTACGGGAATATCTTTCCAATAACACCTTGTTATATCATATTTTATGCGAATAAAGAATTTTCATTTTCATTTCATGCTTTGAGTTACCGAAGAACCTTTCCACAGAGAACAAAATCGACCTGTCATCGGAAACGGACAAGTACAAGGACTACAGATTCACGAAAAAGTTCACCAAGGAGGCGGGCGTGCTGACCATCCCTCCCAGCGCCTTCTACTCCGAGGCCAACAAGCATTTAGGGGAAAACTACGCCAGATTCTGCTTCATAAAGGTAACTCGGTTCGAAAATATATTGCGTAAGGGGCTGTCCATAAATTACGTCATCGATTTTTGACACCCCCCCCCCCCCTAAAATCATCAAAAAATCATGCTTCAAATGACCCCATTTCCTCCTACGTCATACTACCATCATCGCATGTCCAGACCCCCCCCACCCAATTTGAAATGACGTAATTTATGAATAGCCCCTAAGCGTTCAAAAAAGTTATTTACTGTAAAAATAGGGTTAGATCAAGAAAATTCTGCAGCGATTTTGATAGCAGACGCAGTGCTAGTGTTTTTTATACGTCATAATTTCATAGAAGTCTCACATTTAAAATAACATGGCTGTGCAGATTTTTCTCGGTCTAACTCTATCTATAATTCGTTTTTTTTTTAGCATTAGAAAGAACTCCACAGAAGCAAGCGTGCAGTTTTTATCAGGCTCTTTAATTGTTAATAATTATTGAATTATCTAATGTAACATGGTCAATACATATAATTTACTTCAAATTATTACCGCTAAAAGTGCTGGATTTGGAACCACACGCTTACTTCTGCGAAGTTCTTTCTAATGCTAAAAAAACGGACTTTAACCATAGTCCAATACTACAACCATAGAGAAAAAATATATAGAGTGCTCACTCCATACATCACTTTTAGTACCAAAAGGACTGTTATTTTCGTAGTCAAAATCTAATTCTAATTCCGCTACTCGATACTAGCATCAAGTAGCGGAATCAGTGCTATAACCGCAAAAATCGAAGTTCGCAAATTGCGGGGATTTTTCTCTGTCACTCTAATTACGCCTTCATTGGAGTAAAAGAGAAAGATCCCCCCAATTTGCGAATTTCGGTTTTCACGGTAGCCGCTCTGTACTGCTGATAGTCATCTGTGGATGTGGATATTATTATATTATATTACTGACACTATATATTCCGACGCTTCCGACGCATAGCCGTGTCCCTTAGATTCCTACGTTGACCCAAAAATGTGTACACCGGCATTATTTGGATAAAAAAGAATAATTCAAAAACTTTGTTCACAGAAAGACGAAAATCTCGCTTTGACAGAAAAACTTCTGAAGGAGTGGAATGCGAAGAAAAAGTGAAAATAATAGGGTTGTGATAATTGGACGTGATAATGTTTATGTATATAGTCACTTTGATAATATATTTTTATACACTTGTAGCCAAGAATTATTTTGTTGTTAATATATGCATGTGAAACGTAAACTTTGTTTTAATCGTTGATTATAAGTATATAGGGATTGCAATCCGGTCCGGCGGATCCGGCACATTTTTCAAGATACCGGATCCGGAAAAATCCACCGGATCCGGTCTCGGATCCGGTAAAGTGAATCAAAGCGCTAAAATATAAAATAATAGCTTAAAACACTGCTATAATTTGAAAGTTCTTGCCAATATTCAAATTTTCTCGCTCGCAAACAGCAACACAACAACTTGTTTGTTAGTTGACGCCAGTCTTCTAGCCGACGAAATATGTGTCGTCGTAGGGTTGAGATTTCCGTGCACCGTAAATACTGGATTGGTTTATATTCAATTTATTGTGTTGTTACATTGTAATTTAATGTACATGTTCTTTGGTTTTATTTTGTACAAAACATTATAACCCACTTATAATAAGTGTTACCTGCATTTAAAATATAATGAATAAATATTTATAAAACTTCATTCAGCACTTCAGCAGATAAGTTAAATGTTTTTTGGAATTAAAAGTAATTAAATAGAGGAATATATGTTGACTTATGACGACCGATCTGACCTAGTGGGTAGTGACCCTGCCTGTGAAGCCTCGATCCTGGGTTCGAATTCCGGTAAGGACAATTATTTGTGTGATGAGCACAGATGTTTGTTCCTGAGTCATGGTTGCTTTCTATGTACCTATTTAAGTATTTGTATACTATATATCGTTGTCTGAGTACCAACAACACAAGTTTTCTTGAGCTTACCGTGGGGTTTAGGAAATTTGTGTAAAAATTTCCTATAATATTTATTTATATGTTATTTTGTTGTTATTATTATGCTACTAAATAAAGCGGGAAAATGTTTTGTGTGAATAAATGTTTTAATGTATACTTGTATAGGTATACACGTTTATTGATTTTGTGTTTGCTAAAACTAAAATGGTTGAATTGAGAGCACCTTTTTGTGGGAAATGTGGGTTGGGCTATAGATATTTTAAGAGAAAAAGAAGATTTCATTTGTAGTTAAGTAATAAAAACGTTGATTTTTGAAACTTAAATCAGCCGTCATCGAATTTAAACTGTTGTGAGACATACTATCATTGAATAATTTACGGTTTAGACTCACTTGTTTTTAGTCACTCGCGCGACATGATTCGGAGAGCCTAGCAGGTCTCCTATTAAAACACCCGTTTTATTAATCCATTAAAAATATCCATAACTTCGCATATAACGCTAAAAACATGATAAAATACGTGACATGATGATTTTTTTATCCGCAATACCAATCCGGCCGGATCCGCCGGATTGAGGCCAAAATCCGGCCGGATTCAAAACCAGACCAGATTGCAATCCCTATAAGTATAAGATATATGTATTGTGTAAATAAAATCGCGTTATGGGCCCCCCATAATCGAGTTATGGGCCAAGATAACCACAAAACGAGTCCAACCGAGGCGCCAGCAGATCTCGTCGTCAAAGCCTGTATAACTTGGACTCCTTTTAGACAAACTGGCCAGCTTTAGAAAAACAGGATGAGGCCTTTGCTCGGCAGTGGGACACAGTAAGCCTTCGAGCAACACCGGCTTCCGACACGTCGGAAGGGAGGGGCCCAAGCGATATCTCGCCGTACAAATCTTTCTGCCATTTTTCGCGGGGGGAAAGGTGCACACAGTCGCATTTCTCACACACTTACATACAAAATCCAATCTGTAATGACGACACAAATACATAGAAAATGACACACGTCAAAGACAAATCTTGCAAACCTCGATCTCTTTTTGTGTACGGACGAGTGACTAGTGTCACAACACGCACACTAACACATTTTCGTTGAAGTATGTCATTGTATTCTGAGAGATGAGAAGTCGGATTTGTCGCTCGACCGATCCGCAATTTGTACTGAGCGAGCAAAATCGATAAATCCAACAATTACTTGAGACTAAAATATAATAATTGTATTTAAATGTAATTTAACGTATGATATGTAAAAAAAAATATTACATGTGAAATGTAACACTTTCTTTATGTAAATTTGATGTCCCCGACCTCTTTTTATAACAAAAAACCGAGCAAACAGGCATTTTTGTGCAGCAGTGTTCACGCCCGCGTCTGGACTCGGTCTAGTGAAAAATCCAAGTGCAACTAGTTTTATTACCCGCGCTAGATTAAATTGACGCGCTAATCTTGTACCTCGGCAGAGGGGAAATAGTGCGAATGCCGCCTCCCTTCCGTGTTGCTCGAAGCTTGAGACTAAAATATAATAATTGTATTTAAATGTAATTTAACGTATGATATGTAAAAAAAATATTACATGTGAAATGTAACACTTTCTTTTTGTAAATTTGATGTCCCCGACCTCTTTTTATAACAAAAAACCGAGCAAACAGGCATTTTTGTGCAGCAGTGTTCACGCGCGCGTCTGGACTCGGTCTAGTGAAAAATCCAAGTGCAACTAGTTTTATTACCCGCGCTAGATTAAATTGACGCGCTAATCTTGTACCTCGGCAGAGGGGAAATAGTGCGAATGCCGCCTCCCTTCCGTGTTGCTCGAAGAATGAATGAGTCTTACCGTAGGCAGGCGTGGCTCACTCCGCGATTTCGTCGCTTTGCTACAGGTAGCTAAAAGTCCATCCGTTCGACCCCAATTTTGGGGTTTGCCATAAGCAGCACGTGGCGCTGTCGCCACCTAGCGGCCATATCTGTGCTGATCGTGACAGACGCGTTTTGTTAGAGAGTGAGTGTTTTGTACCTAGTACTATTATTTATTCTGTGCCGTAGGTACCGTCCAGTTTTTTGGCGTATTGACCATATCAGCTGCTTGCAGCAATGTTTCGAACCAAACTCCTACAACTACATAAAATAACAAATAATAACACTCGCATTAAAAACTTTTACATTATTTAATTTAGTTTCAAAAACTAGTACATTCAATTTTCGTCTTTAATCCTTTCGCCTAAGCTTCACAATCAAGATTGGAAATCGCCGCGGAGCCAGCGTTTCGCGTCGCGGGTATCATTCCCGTACGTCTTGCCAAATCTAGAAATCAATATCAATGTTGTTTTATGAGTAGAACTTACCAACCGTCCTAGGTAAGTAAATAAATGTAATGCACAGAAACATAGGTAAAAAACCTAGCTATGTAAAGCCCCTGTTACATGCATTATGCCGGCTACATACGTAACGATAAATCGTTGCGATAAAACTGTGCAGATAAATCGAACCGTGTGAATGACAAATCGTTGTCGATTATCGTAACGATTTGTCATACCCTCTAGCCGCCCAGAGACCTATAAAAAGGTCTTTTGTTCCATTCTCATTTGAACTTTGTGTTGACAACATAAAATTTCATTTTGCTTGGCAAGGTTTGACGTGTGGCCGGCTAGAGGATACACACGGTTCGATTTATCTGCACAGTCGGACTACAGTTTTATCGCAAAGATTTATCGTTACGTATGTAGCCGACATTAGTGAAGTTTTCGGATCTTAGACGAGCACTATTTGAAAGGCCAGAGCACACCGGCTGCGTTTGCGTATACACGTGCGCTAAATTGTTGAGACCGCGCACGCAAGCGGTGTGCCGTCTCTCATAAGGATCTGTATATTACAACGCGCACATGCACGTCTACAATACACACACGCATCCGGTATGCACAATTGCACAGGCCTGAAATCTGTACCTAATCAAATATACACATTCTAGAGTTTTAGAAAAGTGCTGGTGGCATATTAAACACTATGAGATTGAGATAATTAGCTAAGTGGAGTCTCACGAATCTATCATATCAGCTCAATGATGAAGAATTTCAAGTCAAGTAATTTAGGAACTTATAAAATTGATATTGTATTTATCCCTAACGGTCAGAAAAGTTAAAGAACGACTGTTGTAAACTTTCAACAAAAAATATCGTACCGTGATAATCGGTACGTCTGATACCCGTTTAGTGTGATATTTATTATACCTACAATCAAACAAATCTTAGTTAAAACTGAAGTATTTCACTAAAAAAAATAGTAGATACCTAATTACCTATAAGTACACAAAGCAATCCTCGTGGACACACTAGGTACATTTTTAATGAGATTTATAAAAATATAGAGGAAAGGATCTCTACAACTGAAAATAATGCGATGCCACAGAAACACAATTCGTGTCAAACTTACAAAACCATTTTACGTAGTAAAATTAAACTAAAAACTATAAGTATAATGCGTAAAGAAGGTCGGGCTAAGATAACTCTGCACATAACTATACAAAGTGTGTAATTTAGCAACGTCAACTTACTGTGAAAACAGTCCAACATAATATTCTGTGACACACATTTTTATTGTTGACTGTACTTGTCCTCATTTTGCAATTAAGTAAGTGCTTACTAAAATGCTCAAAACCGCACTTGTGCTTTTTATTGGGACAAAAGAGCTTCAAGTCTAATGAAAACCTGTTGTAGTTGTTAGAAAGCACCAACGAGCGCTACAAAACCTTCCTAATGAGCCCAAACTCGATGGTTTTGTTTTTCCATCGAGGAATTACTTTATTGATTACAGCTTCATTTTAGCATATTATTTGCATTGCCATACATTTCAACTGAGTTGATTAGACACTTTAGAGACGTGAAATTCGATGCAGAGTTAACTTAGACAGAATATTATTTACCTGAACAGGCACCCAGGCACATGCCCCGCGTAGTTCGGTATCATGCCGACGTGCTTGTGATAGATCTCGGTGGGGTTGATGGAGAGGGGCGGGTCAGGTCTGGAAGGATAGGATACAATAGGAATGTTAGGATAGGATCACAGATCACAGAACAGAAAAAAATACGTTTTTTTCAGTGGTTAGGACAGAATATGCAACAAGGCTAAGATCCTTACACATGAGACCAAGAACTTTAATTCAAAGATGTTACGTTGTACGTAAAATGACACCAATGAACACAAGGCATTAAAGCTTCACAAGCTTGAGTTCCTTAGGGTGGTATTCCACCTGTCCAATTTCTTTGTCCAATATGTATTCTATCTCACATTTTGCTTAGCGAGTGAAACGCAATGCATATTGGACATGTGGAATACCAACCTTACCTATTGATATTCGAGTATGCCAAATAGTCCACAATTTGTCTTTTTATCAAAGCGTGCGGCGCAGTGACCATAAAAATCGCTTAAACCATTCGCTGTGCAATAAATTAAACAATTGCTTAAAACGCCTAAAGTATACTAATTCATTTCATACTGTAACATTATTTACTACATTAGTTAGGTAGGTATATTTAATGTAGGTACTGACTGTCACTGTCAATGTATGTCCATTTCACACTAAATATATTTGACATTTACTCTAAAACTAAAAATAAATTAAACACGGTACAGTTTATTCAAAGCGAATATTTTGGCGTTATAGTTACGCCATCTTACCTTACTACTACGTATTTAAAATGGCGTTCAACGAATGAATTCGGTCAGCTGAAAAAAAGGCCAGAAGTGAGCCTAAAATAAAGAAAAATGAAAGACGATTTGTCAGAATATTTTATTCAAAGCATCTTGACCATATAAGGCCCCTCGAGCCTGTACCCAATCTTTGCGTAGTAGTTGCGCGTGCCCACGCCCGATATGACGGCCATTTTGTCGGAGCCGTGCTCCTCGCGAGCGATACGCTCCGCCTCCTCCATGAGGAGCATTCCGAAACCTTGGTGCTGGAATTTGGTTGGGTCGCGGGCGTTTACCTGAAAATTATAATGGTGTTTATAAAAGTGTTTAAACTATTATGTGTAGAGTCGACGTCAAAGATATGTTTACATTTTTCGCCTTATTACAAAGGAGTAAGGTGCAAAAGTGTAAACATATCTTTGGCGTCGACTGTACAAATCATGGACCAAGGAATACTAAGGCACATAAGCATGGAATATTGTAGCGTCAAGTGCTGCTGCTGACATCAGTAATATGGTAACGAGTAAAAGCGCTCATATTTGACAAGCGAGTTACCACAAAACCTTTATGCACCAAACAAGCGCTACTTCAGTTGTAGGTATTCTGCACTAAGCCCTATATCCTAGATACTAAAATGACAGTTTGATTGCCAATACTAAACCATAGATTGTACTAAATTGATTGCAGCTGTGGGCGGCAAGTGTCACTGTCGCATTTAGCAGTCCTGGTAAGCGAAGAACGTCTCTTAATCCATTGGTTATTATATTGGTTATCATCTGTGTATGGACACAAAAATATATAGAAGCACTTACTGGCACAACGCTGCCATAGACGTGCAACTCCCTAACCACACTGCACTGCTTGAAGTCCGCGCCGGGTCCGGGCTTCAGCTCGGGACGGTAAGTGTCACTGGCGCATTTCCTGAGCCTCAGCAACCCTACTAGGATGTCCTGGTCCGGGTCCTCGTACGCGAGGAACGTCTCCCAACCGCCGTTGGCGACGTAGTCGCGGCGTATAAGCTCCACCTTGAAAGTACATCATGATTAATTTTTTCAAACCAAAAAGGACGCGTTAAGTACCAACCTAATGCAAAATATTGTCGCAGTAAATTTGACAACTTGAGGAATATTATAACCGGTGCGATGAAGCGCGTTGTGAGAGCTGAAGTACCTTTTAATGAAGGTAGATATCCCATCTAACCGACCACTTACCTACCTACCTACACCACACCTACTAATCTTGAATGCATCTACCTGCAGAATGAATGCACGAATTTATTTATTACAGACAACACAAAGAAACAGGGAAAGAGACAGGTTCCAAAATACTTAGATGCACCATCCACATTCATTAAATGGTTTTCCACTCAGAGGTTAAACCAAACTAATACAAAATTAAACGCGGAGTGATACATACCTCATAAGGCCGCACGCGGTTGTGTATCTCCTGTATGCCGACCTCCCTGGTGCGGACGTCGCGACAGTCCGTGCCCAAGTCTGCCATGCGAGCGAGTGCTAGCTCTCTCAAATTGCCGTGTTCTACCCCGCTAGAGACTAATGGCATCGGGATGTCGCGTTGCACCCTGTAAACATATTAAAATAATTGATGTCACGGTCCTTTCCTTACCTATCGTTTCAGATTTAGTGAATGATGAGATTTCGTAAGATTGAAAGAGTTTGCATTAAAATAATTTTTAAGAAAAAAAAACCGACTTCCATGGGGGCCGATGAAAGATTATTGTAGATGGTACACTATGTAGAAAAGGAGGTAAAACCACCCACTTTTCTACTAGCATTTCGCTTCTGTATAATGGCTCCTCTACAGGATGGGCCAACGCCGGCCACTCCAAGGGACGCAGCCATGCGGTAGAATGAGATAGCAATATCACTTGCTCCCTCTAACGCATAAATGCGTCCCTTGAAGTGACCGGCGTTGGCCCATCGTGAAGAGGAGCCATGAGGGTCGTAGTTCTAGCCTAACCTAACCCACTCCTCAAGTAGCATTTCGTTTCTGTAAGGCTCGCAGTTCTAACCTAACCTAATCCTTGTTCGGTTCTTTGAGGATCGCAGTTCAAACCTAACCTAACCCACTTAATGGCGCATGCCGTGCGGTGTACGGGGGTTTAAGCGGGAGGGGCTAGTAAGATTGGCATCATCGTACTTTATACCTACATTAATTTTATGGTAGGTAATCATAGTTGTTTATTTAGTTAAGGTATCATAGTGGTTTTCTGGGTCAAGGTCCGGGTCCGAGTCCGGGTCCGAGTCCGGGTCCGAGTCCGGGTCCGAGTCCGCGTCCGAGTCCGGGTCCGAGTCCGGGTCCGAGTCCGGGTCCGAGTCCGGGTCCGAGTACGGATCCGAGTCCGGGTCCGAGTCCGGGTCCGAGTCCGGGTCCGTGTCCGGGTCCGAGACCGGGTCCGAGTCCGGTTCTGAGTCCGGTTCCGAGTCCGGGTCCGAGTCCGGGTCCGAATCCGGATCCGAGTCCAGGTCCGGGTCCGAACCGGATCCGGGTATGAGTCCGAGTCCGGGTCCCAGTCCAAGTCAAAATCGAAATTCGTAATCACCAAACGTGTACCATGCATCATTGAAGAGTTCTGTTCTGGTCATCATCAGTAGTTCCACTTCATCAAATGCGACAGTTTTTAATGTAAATGCTTGATTTTATGATGAAAATACAAAAAAATCTATACGTATGCCTTTAATATTTGAGGAGTTCCCTCGATTCCTTATGGATCCCATCATCAGAACTCGAGCTTGACAAAAATGTGGCTTAAAAACTTAACTTGCTTAACGAGCATAACGAAAAGGAAAAATCGCCAAACGTGAACTGTGCGTCGTTTAAGAGTTCTGTTCTGATCATCATCAGCAGTTCCACTTCATCAAATGTAACAGTTTTTAATGAAAATGCTTGATTTTCTGATGTAAATACAAAAATCTCTATACGCATGCCTTTAAGATTTAAGGAGTTCCCTTGATTCCTCATGGATCCCATCATCAGAACTCGAGCTTGACAAAAATGTGGCTTAAAAACTTAACTTGCTTCACAAACATAACGACGAGGACAAATCGCCAACCGTGAACTATGCGTCGTTGAAGAGTTCTGTTCTGATCATCATCAGCAGTTCCACTTCATCAAATGCAACAGTTTTTAATGAAAATGCTTGATTTTCTGATGTAAATACAAAAATTTCTATACGCATGCCTTTAAGATTTGAGGAGTTCCCTTGATTCCTCATGGATCCCATTATCAGAACTCGAGCTTGACAAAAATGTGGCTTAAAAACTTAACTTGCTTAACAAACATAACGAAGAGGACAAATCGCCAACCGTGAACTATGCGTCGTTAAAGAGTTCCGTTCTGATCATCATCAGCAGTTCCACTTCATCAAATGTCACTTTTTTAGGTGTATATGCTTGATTTGTTGATAAAAACTTGAAACGTTCGCGTATATTAGATTATTATAACCAGTGTAAGTACTGGATGTTGTGCACCCTGTATATGTAAAGACCGACCTGTCAAAAAAAGGGACCCGTCTGAAAATCAGCGCTGGGTATACATCTAGCAAAAAGCTGAGATTGGTACCCATTGCCTATACCACAAATTTTTGTGCATGTTTTGTATATTTAACGTCCTTGTGAAATGAAGTATCTCTCGTGTATTATCTTTTTCTTTTTTGGTAGTTGTGGCAATAAAACATTTTTTTTTTTTTTTTAAACCCAAAAATCACTATATGTATGCCTTTAAGATTTGAGGAGTTCCCTCGATTCCTCATGGATCCCATCATCAGAACTGGGTTTTGACAAAAACGGGACCAATCTGTATGCATATACATTCAATCAAAAATAGAATTTTCAAAATCGATCTAGTAATGACGGAGATATGGAGTAACAAACATAAAAAAAAAAAAAATAATAATAAAAAAAAAAACATACAACCGAATTGATAACCTCCTTCTTTGAGATTTGGAAGTCGGTTAAAAAATAAAAAAAAACATACAACCGAATTGATAACCTCCTTCTTTGAGATTTGGATGTCGGTTAAAAATACAAATATCTATATAGCAACTCAAAAGCCCATATAAAAAAAAATTGCTTGCTTATATTTTTATCGCTGTTACAAAGTTATCATTTGGTACTATTTCCACAAATTGTTGAGATCATTTAACTTTACACCCCACCCCTTTACCCATTAAGTAAAAAAAACCGGGCAAGTGCGAGTCGAACTCGCGCACGAAGGGTTCCGTACCATAATGCAAAAAAAAAAGCAAAAAAAAAAAAACGGTCACCCATCCCAGTAATGACCACTCCCGACGTTGCTTAACTTTGGTCAAAAATCACGTTTGTTGTATGGGAGCCCCATTTAAATCTTTATTTTGTTCTGTTTTTAGTATTTGTTGTTATAGCGGCAACAGAAATACATCATCTGTGAAAATTTCAACTGTCTAGCTATCACGGTTCGTGAGATACAGCCTGGTGACAGACGGACGGACTGACGGACGGACAGCGAAGTCTTAGTAATAGGGTCCCGTTTTACCCTTTGGGTAAGGAACCCTAAAAACACAATCACCTGTAAACCCTAGTCCAGGGAGGCACCAACGCCAGAATCTTTGCAATCAGATCCACCAAAGTCGAAGGCGGGTAACTCCTGTACCGCCCCGTCTTCCACAGCTCGTACAAGCCGGTTCCTCTGATGACCAGTGTCGGGTAGATCTTTAGCCCGTCTGCTCTGAATGCGGGGTTCTCGAAGAACTCGATGAATTGTTCGACGTCACGTTCGAAATCGACGTTGGGAAGGTCTGGCATCATGTGAGCGACTATCTGTAAGTATAATGATGTTTTAATTCCTCTAGCTGAATTTGTGCAGTGAATAATGAATAAGAAGGAATGTTTAAGTTTACAAAAACTTGTTTTAAATTTCTTAGACATATTGATTTTGCCCTAAGCAGTCAAAATGATGTACAGACGCTTTTATTCGTAAAAACGTTATGTTGCCTGCTTAGCTAGTACTTGTACTGCTCACTGTACCATGTCTCTAAATTAAATTTTCCTATTATACATATACAATGAGAATTATACACAATATGTATATAACCTTATCAGAACTCTTGCAGGATCATATTATACTGTAACTCTGTGAGATATGGTATGAAAGTTTAAGATGCACAATTTACTAAACCTATGTTAAAGATCACATTTTGGATGGGATGTATGGGATGTACTTATAGGGTTTAAACAGACTTACCTTGTAACCAGCATCTTTAGCCAAGTTGAAGTTCTCACAGACTGCCTTCACAGTGTGCCCCCTGTTGGTGTCTCTGGCTATATCCTCATACACAGACTGCACACCTATTTCCAACCTGTTATAACATATAACAAGTATTATGGCTCCTCTACACGATGGGCCAACGCCGGCCACTCCAAGGGACGCAGCCATGCGGTAGAATGAGATAGCAATATCACTTGCTCCCTCTAACGCATAAATGCGTCCCTTGGAGCGGCCGGCGTTGGCCCATCGTGTAGAGGAGCTATTATGGATGGTTTCAGAGATGTCTCTTATTGTATACCACTGGTTTTAGGAATGGGTGCATCACTACTAATTTTGTACGGTGAAAACTGGGAGTTAATACTGTTTCTTAAAGAAAAATTTGCCTGCGAAGACAAAACTCAATACACATTCTATAGACTGAGCCTGCTCCGTACCAAACTAGGTTAACGGAATACTTACAGGATCAATTTGCTTGTCTATCCATCTGTTATTGAAGAAAACTTCAAGATAGTGTGATATTCAGAAAAAGTAAAGAGATTAGTTTATGCAAAATGGCTGCCATACAATAAAACCTTAAAAGAGAAATAAGTTTAATTTTAAGTTTTACCTGGTACAACCATAGTTGAGCATATCGCTCATATGCCTCTGCAAACAATAATCCGGTCTAGTCTCAATAGTGATTCCGATGCACTTGGTCTTGGCCCTCTCCGAATATTTTACAGCCTCAGCAACACAACTTGATGTGTGACCGGAGAGGGCATCGTGGAGATTCCTGAAACGATACATGGTAGTGAAGCACTAACAATATCAAATAATCAGTATACCTTACAAAACAAAGTCCTCTGCCATGTCTGTCTGATTGTGTGTATGTATGTTCACCATAAACTCAAAAACTACTGAATTTTTTCATGTGGTTTTTTATCTAAGAGTGGTTCTTGAGAAAGGTTTAGGTGAATAATTTTTGTGTAATTTGGTTTTATGTAATCTGTGGGAAGGGGTCATCCATTAATTACGTCACACGAATTTCTAGGTTTTTTGACCCCTCCCCTTCTCCTTGTCACACTTGGTCACATTTGGCAAACCCCTCCCCCCCTAGTGTGACGTCACATTTTTTCTACGAAATCACCAAATCAAATTAAGTAAGTACCTAAGTATTATTAATATTTTATCCAAATATTTTTGACGATATAAATGTTAGTAATTTAATAACCCAAAACTGCTTAGGAAAGAAAATTAAACGAATAAAAACGATTATCGTTTTAAAAACTTGTTATTTAAATGTACCAGCGAATAAAATAATTTAAATAAATTTGCGGTTAATGATGAAGTTAAAGTGACGTCACAAAGTTTGTGTCCTCCCCTCCCCCATGTCACAATATGTCACATTTTCTTGACCCCCTCCCTCCCCCTAAACGTGTGATGTAATTAATGGATGACCCCCGAAGCCAGTAATAAAACATGGACATTCTGCATGAGGTGACACTGATGGTAAGATAGGGGAAAGTATCTGGCCCTAGAAAACCTGACTGGACATTGGTGCAAAGTTAGAGGCTCAACAAGAAGATTTGAGGAAAATGGTGAGGGAATGCCGCCGGGACAGTAACCTGCAGCTCCGACTCCAGGGAACCGAGCTGAATGAGCGACACGCAATCGACAGCCCGCCTGCTTCTGGCCAGGCGTCCCTACACTACATCTACATCTACATCTAGAGGCTCAACTGCAGGAGAGCTAAATTGACCACTGACATTAAACTGCAACTATGTTGGTGGTGGATTCATTAAAAAAAAAAAGTTTTGTTTAGTTTACTTGCGATCCGCCCCGGCTTTACATGCGTTACACACAACCTTAACAAATTATACTCCTAAACCTTCCTCAAGAACCATTCTACTGATAGGTAAAAAGCGCACGAATATCTGTTCTGTAGTTTTTGAGTTTATCGCAAACATTCAGACAAAAAGAGAATCGGAGGATGACATTGTTTTATAAAATTGTATTGATTTGTATTGCACTATGTTGGTTTCGTGATTCAAACTGCATGTTTAGCCTGTCCAGCTATGAATTAAATATCCAACAAGCAAACTTACCTGATAAAGTAGTCCCTGTAGTCCTCCGGCAAGCTCATGAAGGTGCCGCCCATAACGATGAACTCCACCTTATCCACACTGTGCCCGAGTTGCTTAAGTTGCTCCACGCGATGGCGGGTCTGCAAGTACGGGTTGTAGCGCGCCCGGATCGCGCGCATCGACGTCGGCTCGTAGCCCGTGTAGCTCTGCGTCGAGTACTCGAAGTCAGAGTCCGGCCCGCCCGGGCAGTACACGCAAATGTTCCCCGTGAAGTTTATGTGCGGACATCTGTGAGGCTTACACATCACCGCGACCACCGCGATCCCTGACGCCGTACGTATAGGCTTAGCCTTCAATTTGGGCACCAATATACTCTTAGAATCTGCCGGCACCGCCGCTATGATATCTACCAAACGAGGAGACGTCCCTAAACCAT
Source organism: Cydia fagiglandana (assembly GCF_963556715.1). Classification (NCBI taxonomy): domain Eukaryota; kingdom Metazoa; phylum Arthropoda; class Insecta; order Lepidoptera; family Tortricidae; genus Cydia; species Cydia fagiglandana. The sequence goes on along the minus strand of NC_085959.1, from coordinate 37,299,465 downwards.
ATTTCGAAGAAATACGCGTCTTCATCTTGTTTAGGTTAACATCTTTCCCTTGACGATGAGCCACCAACAACTCTTGTATGATCTCCGATATTACTATCACCATTTTCTCCTCTTTAGAGAGATTTGGTAAGAGTTTCTTTTTAGCCATTTTTAACACTATTTAATATTGCACGGATAAATCGTAATAAATTGCGCGTGTGATAAATTAAATCCGTCACTTTGACAATGACAGTCCATATAGTCTATACTCTATGGTCTTACACGTAATCAACTTGCTACTGTAAAAAATAGCTAAATATGTTGCTAGAGTTTACTACTTAAATTGAGAATCGATTATTAGTGATATTAATTATAATCGATACCTGTAAATAGATGATCAAATGCAACATCGAAAATCATATTGAAACTTACTTGACAACATTTACAGGCGCCCATTCGGTACTCTGCCTTCGCCTGTAGTTAGACGAAAAGTCACAGAGTGCAGAGTTAGTTAGTTTCTTTGAGCTCTCGCCAAATCGCTGGAATCCGTACGGTACATGACCCGTGAAACCTATAAATTTAATGTCATTAATATTATTTCGTAAACCATAATATAAACAAATTACTTGTTAAGCAACTTAACGCCGTATCCATGTCGTAACTTACGGGCTGACTGTGCAGGATTAAAGCCCCATATTTGGGATCTTACAAAAGAAGAGTGAATTTTTGAGTAACTCATCGAAAAATACCAAAATATAAATTGAACGGTTGCTAAAACTAAAATAATTGTTAATAAACTAAGGTCTATGTAAAATAATAACAATGTAAATGCCAAAATGACAAGACCAAAAAAAAATGGCCAGATACTTTATTTCTTGTTATAATAAAATAAGTTTACACTGTAGGTACCAAACTTGGAGGAGATCTGTTATGCATAAATTTTTACCCTGATTCTGTTATGGTATTAGAATGGTTATTGTCGTAACCTAAGTCTTCGTTGGATGAGGATAAATTCCTTATTGGATTGGATTACAAATCACTATTTTACCTTTCTTAATAAATTTCTCTGGTCCATCTTCCATGAAATAGGGACTGATTGAGTGCGATGCTGGTGATAATTTTGCTTCATCCATAGGTAAATTCCGTAGTATACCAGCACATTCTGGCCTGACTGCCACCAAAGGCAGTTTGAATTCAGCCGTCGCCGACTGAGAGAAGAAAATAATTATAAACTTCATTTGTAAATTCTCCCGTACAAATAAATTGGCTTCCATCCATTTTAAAAGCTTGCATGCTTCGTCTTCTATTCATTATCTTCCGACTTCACACATTACATTTCATCATCTCGGCCATAACACGTCCACCGCTGAACACAGGCCTCCCCCTTTTTTGGGGGGTGAATGCCATAATCGCCACGCTTGGCAGGCGGGTTGGCGATCGCAGTCGAGTACACCGAATTTGAGGGACGCTGCTGCCCGTCCACCGGTAGTCTTGGACGTGGTTTAAGGACATACCCCGGTCCTGGACGTAGTTTAAGGACATACCCGGGTCCACACATTACATTTATCACCTGCATTCTGCATTTAAGGCATTATGTTCTTGACTTACGAATCTGTCGACTAGGTTCCAGGGTTGGCCTTTGCCTGCCTGTAGGTCTAGGACTCTTTCAAGTTGGTTCGCCGCCGCGCGTGAGTTGAGCTGCTGCCTTTGGAACTCGGAGAGTGCCTCCGTCGCGAGCACGGTGTAACGTTGGCCGAAATGCGCATTTAACCGAGGTAGAAAGCCTGGTGGATTATATCATTTTTACCCCCAATCCGTACTCATAAAAAACAACGTAAAACTAAAGTAGAATTCTGTTGCCAAACTATTGAAAAATAACAATAACGTCGTGTTTTATTGATAATTACAAAGATGAAATGCACTTTGCGTTGTTAGTATCATTCGTTCAAAGTCCGTTTACAAACAACAATTTTAAAAGGTCTGCTGCGTTTTCAATACAAACAGGAGCTTAACCTTCCTTGCTAACAGCACGCATGTCTTAGTGACACATCTACATATACACACAATTCCAATGCTTAATCACAGCATATTAAATCTTACAATAGCGTAAACTTTAAGGAAAAGTTGAGTACCTATATTTGGGCGCCCTATAAGTAAACGACCGTTCCAACCGGTCCAGATCCAGATGGTTGTGCTGACTCAGAACCGCGATGAATCACTGCCCACTATTTATTTGCATGGTACAGTTTTACACAATGCCTCGGAAAGGCTCTACAGTCTACACATAGATTTAGGAACTAGAAGGAGCGTTTTAAGACGCTTTTGTACTCATATAGCGCTCCGATACTAATTCAGTATGATAGCGCATCCACTCATATCATTTGCGCGTATGTAAGTATGTTATCTATTTTACAAGCTTTTATTTACATTCACCTGTTCCGTTGTCTGTCTGTCTGTCGGTCTGTAATCAAATCTTGCAAGTTAAATTTGATCCACTTCCCGGTTTCCAATTGAGCTGAAATTTTGCATGCATGTATAACATATGTACCATCGAGCTGATCTGATGATGGAGACTAGGAAGTGGCGATAGGAACTCTATGATAAAACAACGCAACCTAATTGTGTTAGGGGTTTTTAGAATTGTCTCGATGATTATTTGTCTGTCGTAAGAAAAGTACAGTCAGCGATAAAAGCTTGTACCAAAAATGACATTTTTGTCAAAAACTTATTCTTGCTCCCGTTAATAGATACGCGTCGCGATTAAAACGAATACAAACTACATTTTTTAGGGTTCCGTACTTCAAAAGGAAAAAAACGGAAACCTTATTAGGATCACTCGTGTGTCTGTCTGTCCGTCTGTCACTGCCTATTTTCTCGGAAACTACTGGACCAATTAAGTTGAAATTTGGTACACATATGTAAATTAGTGACCCAAAGATGGACATGTTTTTTATAATTTTTAAATACATAGGTTCGAAGTTAAGGTCTTAATAGAGGCTTAATTCTTAAGCCAAAAAATGACCATCCCCCCCCCCCCCTTTATTTCTGAAACTACTGGGTCTAAAATTTTGAAAATAATACACAAAATAGTTCTTTACCTATACATGACAGGAAAACCTATTTGAAATGTGCAGTCAAGCGTAAGTCGGACTTATGTACGGAACCCTAGAAACGCGAGTCCGACTCGCACTCAGCCGGTTTTTTTAAGACGTTCCGCTCGAAATATTTTCGTGCTACGTTCCTCTTTATCCTATTCAATAGGGTACTGGACTATAACCGCGAAAATCGAAGTACGCAAATTGCGGGGATTTTTCTCTGTCACTCTAATTACGCCTTCATTGGAGTAAAAGAGAAAGATCCCCGCAATTTGCCAATTTCGGTTTTCGCGGTAGCCGCTCTGAGGTTATCGGGCTTATTGGGTAGGAATATCAGGTTCAAAGACTAGAAGCGTTTTGTGGGTTCAACCTGACTGACATGGCAACATTTTGTTTAAAAAAATGTCGGATGACTCACCTTCGTAACCTGGTATCATGGGATGCTTATACACCGGATCACCATTTCGAAACCTCGCGTTGACGATATCCACGTCAGTCTGTGCTGGCCGGAATACCTGGTGACACAGTGGGTTAATATATGTTAGCAGTCTCTTGCCTTATAGCTAATAGCGTTGGTTGTAATCCACATCTCTTTTACGCTTCGTTGGAGTGTGCGCTGGTCAGTGGAACGGCAGCCTAGGTGTAAAGTATTAACCAGCCATATTTTCTATCCGAAATATATACTAGAAAATAAATATAATCCTCATTTTACTTATATAGGAACGCAATCAAATCAGCAGCCAAAATTTTTGAAACGGCTGCTACTTTTTCCATGATTCCTTCTCTCTCTTTCCGTTAAGTTACTATATGCGAGAAAAAGAGAAAGGCGTATGTTCTCACTTGAAAATCATCAGCTGTCCTGTCGGATAACACGAGCCTCTCCGAGTGCTGCACGTTCGGGTCCAGAAGGATTTTGTGCGTGGTGGAGCCATAGGTGTCGCCGATGCGATACTTGTATTCTGGACAGTGCCCTGTGTATCTGTGGAGAAGACGATTACGTCAGTATAACCTCTAGCTGCCCAGAGACCTGTAAAAAGGTCTCCTGTTCCATTCTAATCTGAACTTTGTGTTGAGAAAATAAAATTTCATTTTGCTTGGCAAGGTTTGACGTATGGGCGGCTAGAGGATAAAAGTAACTCATTACAATCGTCCACACTGTTTCCTGACAACCGCGGTGCCTTTTAGTAAGTAAACATAAGAAAGTACATAGGATACGAACATTAGGAGTGCTAGAAAACATACCTACATTAAAAAACTGGCTCGCTTACGATAGACTTTGATTTGATTTGATTCAATGGGTCATATACTACACTACAAAACACGAGTTTATTTATATTTTTATGCAAAAGAGATCTACGTAATAACCGGAGCAGAACTGGAGCATCCAAAATTCATTTTTATGCAACGTGATATTGTAAAGAATAGACAGATTTGTATTTGAGCAGCGTGAACGGTGGGACCAATCTTTAGGAACAGTCAACAGCAGAAGTTTCTAAGCAGGCCAGGTGTTCAAAATGATCTTGACGCAACTTTATTGTTAAGAGAATAAGAGCGTGTCAAGGTAATTTTGAACACGTCGCCCGCTTAGCAACTTGCTGCTGACTGAACAACGTTGTTGTTGTAGGCTGGCAAATAGGGTTGGTATGAAGACTTAGAGTTAGACCAAGAAAAGTCTGCAATGATTTTGATACCTAGCATATGCTGTGTGTTGTTTATGGTCACTACACCTTATAAAACAAAGTCCTCCACCGCGTCTGTCTGTTCGTGTACACGTGTGTTTGTTTGTATGTTCCCGATAAACTCAAAAATGACTAGACGGATTTTCATGCAGTTTTCACCAATCTATAGTGATTCTCGAGGAAGGTTTAGGTGTATAATTTGTTAACCCATGCGAAGCCGGCGCGGGTCGCTAGTACGTCATATTAAAAATTAAAATAATATTTGCACTGCGTACTTATGCAATCAAAATCGTTGCAGACTTGTCTTGTTCTAAGGTTACCACAGTTCTTAAAGGCCTCTCTTGGTGGTGGTAAATTTGGTGGAGACAGTTTGCGGCCCAGGGAATAGTTTTTAATATCAATCAACAATCATCATCATCTATCCACGCAGAGGAAGTCGCGGGCAGAAGCTAATGATCAAGCCCCAGGTACCTATACTTATATAAAACGTGCGGAAGGTAAGTATTTATCAAAACTGCGAACTGTTGAATTTCCGTTTACAGTAATAAATACAGATTAAATTGGCAGCCCTATTCTTAAACCTAAAAGCGATTACGGCTGCAAATAAATAAAGTTACTCAATTCCGTACCTCTGTCTGTGCACATAATACCGTGCCATACTAAATTGTTCCCTACGGTCCGTTAACAACCATAACAACATATATAACTCTTTACAACGACAAAGTACTAACGCTTCGCGAACTTTTCAAGCTCTGGTTATACTTAATCACTGTAATGTTATTGGAAAATATACTTTGTTACGGTTTTGTAAAGTCGATTTTGAAATGCCGGCGTTGTGAGTGGTTGCGAAAATTACGTTTGGTTTAATAAATGGTACATCACCATAACGAGTAGAAGTGAAGTATGGTAAGTAATCCGTTACGTCACTGGTACTGGAGTCAGTTACGGATCGCTGCCATATATGACCCAAAAATGTTTTATTAAGCTATGAGCTTCATCACATATGATCTTTGAGTAATTCTAAGCATTTCTAGCCTCGGAGGCGATAAGAAGCGTGCGTCTAGTCGAGGAGGGCGGAGTACAAAGACGGCCGCCACCCATCATCATTCAAAAAAATCTGTTCTGGTCTTGGTGGCTACTAGGACAAGTTTGGTATCATTTTCGTATAAACCGAAGACGTGGAATTCATTGCTGATATTTGTTTTTTTCAGTTTCATAGTAATTTTGCAAGAAAAACGTAAAAAGATAAAAATTTGGGTTGGAGGTTTTTGCTTTGAGAGCTAATAACTTTTGTATAGTGGCCAAAAGTATCATACAAAAAATACTATAATAAAGCGCAATTCATGCAGCTTGTAAACATATACATGTTTAGTAATATCCTACTGCAAAAAGATGGTGAAAAAATTATTAAATGACCGCAGCGCGGGTAGTTGGACTCTCGCTAGGCGGCGTTTATCTTACAAAATGGTCGAGTACGAGTATCTACGTAGTTAACTATGCTTACTTTGCTAGATTTTATGATGACGAATAAAATGCTTTCTGTATATTTAATGTTCGCAGTTTCCAGTACACAGACATAATTCTGGTATAGGTTAAAAAAATACACACAGGTATCCCCATGTCTAAAGAGGAGGGCGGCTCGCTTAACAAATAAGATCATGTACAACCGCAATTTCAGGTTGGGTTAGGTTAGGTTCGTTAGTTACCTTTTATCCCTCAGAGCAGAAAAAAGAACCCCCGCGAGGCGGGGCTTCGTTGGTTTGTCACCAAGTCATCCTTGCATAACCTATATTAGTATGACAAATATACATAGCTGTTATGATTTGTAAATGTAAGCTCTCAGCATAATAGTTATTTGTTTTACAAGGGGGCAAAGTTGTTGTTTAACCGCTCGTGCTAATATTGATACCCGATCAAGCGAAACATTTCAAAATTGAACCACGAGCGTAGTGAGTGGTTCGAAAAATGGAATCTTGAGCGTTGTAAGGGTTTCAAAGAACGAGGGTTAAACAACATTTGCCGCCGAGTGAAATACAGAATTTTTCACCACACCAACCTGAAGCAAATATTATATGTAAAATATCAAACAAAATCGAACAAAATCAAACCAAATCAAATCCAAATGAATGTTATGTCCAGTTGAAGTTATTTATTAAAAACAACAAGTAAGTACCTATAAAATTAGTTAAAGTGAGTTATAGCATGAAAATTATCGTGAAAATAAATATTTTGCCTCTTCCTAAGTAGTACAATTTCTCTCATAAATAGTGTTTTAATATTATCAGCGAAAATAAGAGCGCTATTTTATTAGAATAATTTCATTTATAATAGTTATTTCTCGGACCCAATTTTGGACCCGGGTATATCCTTAAACTACGTTCAAAAGAGAGGTATGGGCACTGTGAATGTCATCTCGCTTTGTGTGGTAGGGCACAGCACAGCGGATGTCATTCCAGATCCATCCGAGCAGAGCCCAACTGGGGAAGTACGTACTTACCTCCACCTTACAGAAAACACCGGTCAAATAACACTAGGCCCCACTCAAATCGTTGCAAGTGCATTAAAATTAAAGTGCATAAAATTATGTCTGTATGATGAATTATGTCTGGATGAAAGTATTTTATTCGTCATCATAAAATCTAGCAAAGTAAGCATACCTACGTAGATACTCGTACTCGATCATTTTGTAAGATAAACGACGGTCCGCAAGATAAACGAAAGTCCAACTACCCGCGCTGCGGTCATTTAATAATTTTTTCACCATCTTTTTGCAGTAGGATATTACTCAACGTGTATATGTTTAGAATCTGCATGAATCATGCTTTATTATAGTATTTTTATATGATATTTTTGGCCACTACACAAAAGTTATTAGCTCTCAAAGCAAAAACCTCCATCCTAAATTTTCATCTTTTTACGTTTTTCTTGTAAAATTACTACGAAGCTGAAAAAAACAAACATCAGCAATGAATTCTACGTCTCCGGTTTATACGAAAATGATACCAAACTTGCCCTAGTAGCCACCAGGACCAGAACAGATTATTTTGAATGATGACGGGTGGCGGCCATCTTTGTACCCCCCCTCCCCTTATTGCCTCCCAGGCTTGAAATGCTTAGAGTTACTCAAAGATCATATGTGATGAAGCTCATAGCTTAATAAATTTTTTTTGGGTCAACTTCATAACTGACTCCGCTATGGCGCCTCGCTTCTGTTTTGCTTATGAAATGTTGCAAACAAGCATCTGTCATTTTCATTTCAAGCATGTGTCTGTGCAAGTTCGGAGGCGAGACAGGTGTGGAGACACCTGGACTATAACCGCGAAAATCGAAGTTCGCAAATTGCGGGCATTTTTCTGTCACTCGAATTACGCGTTCATTGGAGTAGGTAAATATCCCCGTAATCTGCGAATTTCAGTTTTCGCGGGAGCCCCTCTGATGCTCTGCTGCAGCTCCGAATAAGGCTGCCTTTCTACTATAATGAGAGGTGGTTGTAAATGTTGTAATACTTGTAATGCAGCGGAGCGGAGAAGAGATGTGGATTACAACCAATGCTGCTGTGGGTTGATTCCTCTCCTCTCCGCTTGTCTCCGCCAAGGCTGTGTGTCTGTGGCAAGGCAGCCTAACGCCTTGTGAATACCTATGTAATTTGAAATGAATTCTCACCCTGGGATGTAGTGGGGTTGCGCGATGCTCACTAAATCCAAAGCTGCCATTTCTACTTAAAATTTACCAGCAACCCCGTAAACCAGTACTTAAACTAAAACCATGGGTATTTGTGACATAAATATATTAAAACTGAAATTTTGATAAAACTGAGATGTTTAATTTTGAAGCCGTGATTTTTGACGCATATTTGGCAGATTTGTCAATTTGGTTTTGACGCAACAACGTCTTTACCTGAGGAGGTTTTTATAGACCAAAGCGGACAAATCTGTACCTAGTCTAAATAAATCTAAAAAAAAATCTCAGCTCAACGTACTTATTTAATTCTCTTTGTAAAGTACTTTGATCAAGTGATCAATTGATCATTGGGTCCTCGAGATAATTTTTAACCGACTTCCAAATCTCAAAGAAGGAGGTTATCAATTCGGTTGTATGTTTTTTTTTTATTTTTTTTATTTTATTTTTATGTTTGTTACTCCATATCTCCGTCATTACTAGATCGATTTTGAAAATTCTTTTTTTGATTGAATGTATATGCATACAGATTGGTCCCGTTTTTGTCAAAACCCAGTTCTGATGATGGGATCCATGAGGAATCGAGGGAACTCCTCAAATCTTAAAGGCATACATATAGTGATTTTTGGGTTTTTATCAACAAATCAAGCATATACACCCAAAAAAGTGACATTTGATGAAGTGGAACTGCTGATGATGATCAGAACGGAACTCTTTAACGACGCATAGTTCACGGTTGGCGATTTGTCCTCTTCGTTATGTTTGTTAAGCAAGTTAAGTTTTTAAGCCACATTTTTGTCAAGCTCGAGTTCTGATGATGGGATCCATGAGGAATCAAGGGAACTCCTCAAATCTTAAAGGCATGCGTATAGAGATTTTTATATTTACATCAGAAAATCAAGCATTTTCATTAAAAACTGTTGCATTTGATGAAGTGGAACTGCTGATGATGATCAGAACAGAACTCTTCAACGACGCATAGTTCACGGTTGGCGATTTGTCCTCATCGTTATGTTTGTTAAGCAAGCTAAGTTTTTAAGCTACATTTTTGTCAAGCTCGAGTTCTGATGATGGGATCCATGAGGAATCAAGGGAACTCCTCAAATCTTAAAGGCATGCGTATAGAGATTTTTGTATTTACATGAAAAAATCAAGCATTTTCATTAAAAACTGTTGCATTTGATGAAGTGGAACTGCTGATGATGATCAGAACAGAACTCTTAAACGACGCATAGTTCACGTTTGGCGATTTTCCTTTTCGTTATGTTCGTTAAGCAAGTTAAGTTTTTAAGCCACATTTTTGTCAAGCTCGAGTTCTGATGATGGGATCCATAAGGAATCGAGGGAACTCCTCAAATATTAAAGGCATACGTATAGATTTTTTTGTATTTTCATTATAAAATCAAGCATTTACATTAAAAACTGTCGCATTTGATGAAGTGGAACTGCTGATGATGACCAGAACAGAACTCTTCAATGACGCATGGTACACGTTTGGTGATTACGAATTTCGATTTTGACTTGGACTGGGACCCGGACTCGGACTCATACCCGGATCCGGTTCGGACCCGGATCCGGTTCGGACCCGGACTCGGATCCGGATTCGGACCCGGACTCGGAACCGGACTCGGACCCGGACTCGGATCCGGACTCGGACCCGGTCTCGGACCCGGACACGGACCCGGACTCGGACCCGACTCGGACCCGGACTCGGACCCGGACTCGGACCCGCACCTTGACCCAGAAAACCACTATGATACCTTAACTAAATAAACAACTATGATTACCTATCGTAAAATTAATGTAGGTATAAAGTACGATGATGCCAATCTTACTAGCCCCTCCCGCTTAAACCCCCGTACACCGCACGGCATGCGCCATTAAGTGGGTTAGGTTAGGTTTGAACTGCGATCCTCACAGAACCGAACAAGGATTAGGTTAGGTTAGAACTGCGAGCCTCACAGAAACGAAATGCTACTTGAAAAGTGGGTTTGATTAGGTTCGAACTGCGATCCGCACAGAACCGAACTGCTATCTGAGGAGTGGGTTAAGTTAGGCTAGAACTACGACCCTCATGGCTCCTCTTCACGATGGGCCAACGCCGGCCACTCCAAGGGACGCATTTATGCGTTAGAGGGAGCAAGTGATATTGCTATCTCATTCTACCGCATGGCTGCGTCCCTTGGAGTGGCCGGCGTTGGCCCATCCTGTAGAGGAGCCATTATACAGAAGCGAAATGCTAGTAGAAAAGTGGGTGGTTTTACCTCCTTTTCTACATAGTGTACCATCTACAATAATCTTTCATCGGCCCCCATGGAAGTCGGTTTTTTTTTCTTAAAAATTATTTTTAATCAAAATAATTAGATCCATAACGAAAGGAACTAGGTACGTAATTACGGCAGAGATGCGCTTTTTGTTTGTGTACAAATACTACAAATACATCTGGGAAGTTTTTGCTTACTTATTTGTATTTTAATAATGTACAGTCGACGTCAAAGATATGTTTACATTTTTCGCCTTATTACAGGGGAGTAAGGTGCAAAAGTGTAAACATATCTTTGACGTCGACGTACCTACCTACCTACTTCTATAATGTGAGTATTCTGACACAGTTTAGTTGGCCGATTGTTTATCATTTTTATTTTATTAACAACAAATATTTTATTATCAGGTTATCAGGTTATCAGTTGATCGAGTTGATCAATGATCAACTCCAATCCAAACAAAACTTATATCCATAGACCTAGTACCTCTATGCTTATATCAGAGGAATGAACGAAACCGCTCATTCGTTCGCCTCAAACGTTCCGTTCCTTTCTTCCGTTCTATTCGGTCGCTCTCGCGCAACGGCCGCCATATTATATTTGCTCGTCGGGCGGGCTATGCGTCTCGGCGGTGATGTGTCAAGTGACAGCCAGACCGATAAATGCACATGAAACTGTATTAACTTTCGCGTACAGTGCGAATTTATTCAAAAAATAAACAATCCAAGTGTTTCTGAACATAATTCCCGAACTAGTCTAGTTATCTTTGATCGTGCTTTGTAAAGTTGTATTGCATGCATTCCACGGAGACTGTTGAACTTTATTTTTTCGTTCAGTGTTCTTTTTTCAAACTTAAATGTTTTTATTTATTGAGTGCTACTAGTAGTTTATGAACGTTTTCGTTACATTTTTTTTGTGCTATGGACTTTTGTTTCAATTTCGAAGAGTTTTGCCGAAACTTTTACGGTAAGATTTTATTTCATTTTGCATTGCGCATTGTGTTATTGTTAGTTTTTTTATAATTCAATATTGGGGCATTACTTTCTTCTGATTTTAAATATTGATGCTGTGTTTATGTGTGGCGAGTTACTCGCTCGTGTATTAATCACTAATGTTATATAGTAACCTCATGGAAGAAAATACATGGTCTTTTTGTAACTATATCAAATGGCTACTGCGAATTCATATATTATATTTTATTTAAATTACAAGGCTTTTACCATGTTTGTATTGTTGATTTGATTATAAAAACCGGTAATGAATAGGTAGTGAATGTTGTAGAAAAAGCGTAGTGTAGACGAAGAAGAGAAGCATGATTTTGCTTGTAGATAAACCATGTTGCATTTTTTCTGTGACTATTCAAGCTGAGAGAGCTACCGTAGTTTAGCGTGAGATGTTTACCTAGCTATGATGGATATCAGTCACCTATAACTAGTTTTATGAACACTTTCTCAGCTCTATGAATCACTCCACGTTTAATTCCCCCTAACATCTAAATAGAAACGTGATACCTCTGACCTTTCTAAAGGTTTCCTCCTAAAAAGGGATATTAACAAAACAAATTTAACCGTGCTAGAAGTAAACTCGTTTCGTACGCCTAGTAACTTTACGTCGGCCGTTTGAAGACAACGGCTTTAGTAGTGGCAAAGGTATAGATGGTCAAGCAAATCTTGTCAGTAGAAAAAGGCGCGAAATTCAAATTTTCTATGAGACGATATCCCTTCGCACCTACATTTTTCAAATTTGCCGCCTTTTTCTACTGACAAGATCTGCTTGACCAAGTATATATTTGTAGTGCTATACCAATGATATAAGATAGCCATTGAAACATACCTTGTTTCGAAGGAATCCTGCTCGGTCGCCGTTGAGAGAAACAAAACCGAATCGCGGCTATAGACTAAAGTCAAATCAAGGAACTTTACGGCACGACTATTAGGGTTCGCAATGCCTTGAGATAGTCTTTGGCTTGACTAAAGATATTTCTAGAAACTAATGTTTTTCGCTCTTAGTTTTGGTTTACTATTAAGGACATAAGGTATTAAGTACCTACAAACTGGACCATGTAAATTGTAAATAATGGAGTTAAGATCAACAATTTATGAATACCTATATGTCGATTATGTATTTAAAACTTAAAACTCCCTTTTTTTTCTATCGGGATATTGATGCCATACCAAATACGTATTTATTCTGGCTACTCTGATTTTTTAAAGATCAGGGATAGTGATAATTTAAAGATCAGGATGTGTGGCGACATTAAAACCAACCTACGAACGTACTAGGTACGTTACGATTAGGTACGATTACTTTACGTAATAGGTACTTAATATTATTTTTAAGTAATAAAAATGTATATTTCCTTATCAATGTCTTCTTGACATTTATTGTAAAGCTTTTAATTACTGTACCTTTCTAAAATAAAGCACTCGTTAAAGCGGATTTTTCCAGGCGTTACTCACAACAATGAGATGCAAACCGCAATGCCATATAGACCGGGAGATAGTGACACATTTTACTGGGTCATTTGTACCAGTATGGCGGTTCGTCAGGGGTCTAAGTACGTAATGAACGAAATAAAAATGATGGTCATAGCGCTGGTACCGGCGGCCCAATCGCGTGGGCGTTAGTCGAACGTGTCGGATAAAATACGTGTGTCGAACGATTTGTTCCACAAAAATCCTCGTATTATTCGATAGTCCATAAAAAATAAGTAGACGGTAGCGTAATGCCATACTTCTCCGGTGTGACTTACAGCCCATACTGAGGCGAACACGTTAATTTAAAAACAACAATTCAATCATTTGTGCCAAGCTAATTTTTGCACAGGTGATCATCGTCGAGCAGCCATTCATGGACATCACTATGCCATACTTTTCGGATGGTTCCAAATGGCCGCCATACCGCCGCAAAGGAGTTAATTTTTTTTTATTGCTAAACGATTTGTACCATCTTGTAATTTTTTTTCAAGACTTTCTGCGTGATCATAAATGGAAATCTCATAATGCCATACCTGTAGGAGGTGGCAAATGTGTACAATATTTTTTTTTATTTCAAGTATGGTGCCCCTTTTTCCCCCTATTAGAAGTATGGCAAATATAATAATGGTCACATTGCATCATACAATTTCCAAAAATCCAAATGCCATACTGGTACAAATCGTCAAAAAATTGTTTTTTGTTTTAAGTCTTGGCTTAAGTCTCACAGTCGTCCGCCCCGTAGTTATAATCTGAAATATTTTTTTTAGGTATAATTGTATCCAAACAAACAGAATATGATGATGCCATGCTGTAAAAAATTATTTTACGTATACATAGTCGTATTTTTGAAACGTGTCGATTAAATAAGTTTTTCAAGTATGGCAGCACTTTTTCCCCCTACTATAAGTATGGCAATTATAATAACGGTCACATTTTATCAAATACTTTCCAAAAATTTAAATGCAATACTGGTACAAATCGTTTAGCAATAAAAAAAAAATTAACTCCTTTGCGGCGGTATGGCGGCCATTTGGAACCATCCGAAAAGTATGGCATGGTGATGTCCATGAATGGCTGCTCGACGATGATCACCTGTGCAAAAATTAGCTTGGCACAAATGATTGAATTGTTGTTTTTAAATTAACGTGTTCGCCTCAGTATGGCGGGCTGTAAGTCACACCGGAGAAGTATGGCATTACACTACCGTCTACTTCTTTTTTATGGACTATCGAATAATACGAGGAGTTTTGTGGAACAAATCGTTCGACACTCGTATTTTATCCGACACGTTCGACTAACGCCCACGCGATTGGGCCGCCGGTACCAGCGCTATGACCATCATTTTTCTTTCCTTCATTACATGCTTAGACCCCTGACGAACCGCCATACTGGTACAAATGACCCAGTAAAATGTGTCACTATCTCCCGGTCTAATATTTGTAGCAGTTAAACAGAAACAAATCTTGTCATTATACTTGGCTCAACGTACTCTTAATCCTACTAGGCTACTACGAGTCAGGTGTGTGAAGACTCAATAGATTTAAAATTGGGACCACAGATTAGGATAGATCACACGATACCCCATTTTATATGCGATATTCATGCCTTTGTCGATGAAACTTTTTTAATACATTTATATCTTAAATACAAAAACGATAGTTTGTCTGACATTATTCGTCCGTTTGCGTGAAAGCGCGGCGAAAAATATGAAGTGTCATGTTGATAGTTGGATTTTTTCTTTTATCTATGGAGTCTCTAAATTCGCGTCACTGTTAAAAATCCAGGACTAAATATGAATATAATTACATATTAATATTACGTAACGTTGACGGAACCCTCGGTGAGCAAACCATAGCCGTACCTACTCCGCCAAATTATCGTTACCTTTGTGATGGCTGAACAGTTGAACACGTCACCCGTCGTTGGCCTTGCCGTAGGTGTAAATAAATATTATTAGCAATATAGTTATCCGTTAATAATATCTTATTTAAATAAACTTTTTACGTAAGTTATTTCAAACGTCCAATGAAATTTGTAGAGGTACCAAATTGGCGTACTTACCCAAATATTCTAATGTTCCCTTGACTCGAAATTTATAATTTATTCCACAGCATGTTTCTTTAATTAAATAACTGAATAGAAAGAAAACCTTATGATTATGAAATAAAACACTTAAAATTATTGAATTGATAAAAAAACTCCACTGCATAATGTCTTTCTTTATTTACTATCTAACTCACCTGTTTTAATTTATACGTATTGTATTCGTAGTTCTTTTGATCACGAGCTATATTTAGTATGGTATTCTTAGAGAACGTTATCGTTGAAGGAAATGCGGACTGGGAACTTCGAAATCAAGCCTGTCAGGTAGACATATTTATCAGCCGAAATACCGGTTGCGTCGGTGTGAAAAAACTAAGGCATTGAACGTCATTATCAGGTTATGTTAACGAACTATTGTGTTTTAAACATTTAAAGATTCCATTTCTTGTAGTTTCTTTTTGTCGCTAATATGTGATTTGTCACGAATATGAAGTGCTAGAACAAAAATGATGCAGATAAAGACTCTTCGATAAGGACAGGTTGGCCGTTGCGCCCTGAAGCAACATCAGCTTGGAGCTAATTATGTCTTAAAGTGCAGTAGGCTCAGAGAATTTAACGGATTTCTTAAAAGTCGTAGCGCATTTTAAGATCATAATACGGTTGCCAAAAAATGCGATTAGCAATCTTGAGGCCTTTCTTAAGGGACTTCAAATCAGTGATTCGAATCCTGAATTTTGATTTTTCGGTCGATAGAAAAACCTTACGAACTCTCACTCTAAAAATTGTATAAAAAAATTTGCCCAAAAAAAAAACAAAAATCGGAGAATTAGGTATTTTTATAAATGAGCAATATGATCTTGAGGGAACTCAGCGATTACTTTTTTAATATTAAAAACGTGATTTTCGCGGTTCTAAGCACGCACATCCGCGGTACACGGAAGAAACGAACCTACTAGACCTTAAACAAATAAATTCGTTATGAATCAATAACGTCCTTAATGCCACTGCACTACAAGCAATGGGCGGCATGACTTAAATATTGATTTTATTAAGGTAGACAATCTAATTAATTATATCCATATGCCAATATGAACCTAGGTTTTAAACGGATGCACACAGTTGTAAACTCTACCAAGCGAGTTACTAAACTCAAGTGTAAAGACAGCACCACTGTCACAGAAGAATCGACGTTAGTTAGGTTGGTATTCCATCTGTCAATATGTTGGTCCAATGTGCATTGCGTCTCACTCTCTCATAAAGCAAAATGTGAGATGCAAAAACCTAAAATAGGGGTAGCGCATCAATGCCAACAAGCGGAAGTCGCCATAAAGCCGGCGGGACCCTAAAACCGCGTTCAAGTCGTCCCAATTGTGGACCAGTCGCTTAAGTAGTACACTTTCTCCGATACGTGACGCGCCCAGACGCCATTTTCACTCGCGAATGTGTACAGGTGTACGATACCCGAACTCGTTTGTACGTAGGTGCGATTGCTATTTTTTTCGGCTTAATGTGTAAGACTTGCGCGTTAGGTTGGTACTTCAAGTAACCGACCAGCGGTTTCGCTCACGAGTGTTTTTGTTTATCTGTATTTCAAAACTCTGCACTTGACTTGGACTTTGTGGAAGGTGCGACATATACATATGTATGTAGGTTTTGCCTTTCATTTTGCAGAATTAGCTAGGTCTAGGGTTGCCCGATGGTCGGGATTTGGCGGGATTCTCCCGATTTTTAGCATGTGTTCCCGATTCCCGACAAAGTGAAAACGGTCCCAAAAAACAGCTTCCCGTTATAAAACAATAATTTCAAGTTCCTAACTGTCGTCGAGCGAGCGAGCGACCCGCGTTGATAATATAGATAGATAATAAGGAGACATTATTTTTGTCTGTTCAATATCTCATAGAATTTATACTACATATTTTTATATAAAAACGTCTATGGACAAAGCAGATGACGTAGTGCCCATAATGTACAATATTGTTGTTTTTAATACAATTACTTTAATTTTAACGTTTTCTTTTCCCGACTTATGTCCCAGAATCCCGAAAAATTGATATTTTTTCCCGATAATAGCGCCTTTGGATCTGGCAACCCTAGCTAGGTCCGACTATAAGCGATATTCAAGGGTCTCGTTTTTTCAGATAGTTGTAAGTAGCATAATAAACTTATTTGGGTTGATACTATCATAAGATCTCACCCAAAATATAAACTTGAAAAATCGGCCAAGTTCTAGGAATTGAACAAAATTGTAGAATCTAAAAGGTTTGTCAAGTGGCATTTTACTGTTGAAAGCCATACACATTTGTTAAATCATAAGTTTTTGGCAAAAATTTCATTTTTGGTACAAGCTTTTATCACTGACTGTACTTTTCTTACGACAGACAACCTAATACTCATCGAGACAATCCTAAAAACCCCTAACACAATTAGGTTGCGTTGTTTCATCACAGAGTTCCTATGGCCACCTCCCGTCTCCTTCATCAGATCAGTTCGACAGTACCATATTATTGTATTGTCATAAGACAATACAATACAGCTGCCAATTTTCATGACGCTACGATCCTTAGAAGATGGTTAAATTAGTTATGTACCTTAGATTCCATTACATATCTAGTTACATACAGGTCGACCTAATAAAAGCTTGTTAAAAATAATTAAAAACAAAATGTTTCGGAAGCCAAGCCAAAATTAATTTAGCTATCGCATTGTTAACAATATGAACGTGATATTGAAAAACATCCGCTATCAGGATGCATAAGCCGTGATATTACGTCGCTGATTAGATAGTGTTTAATTGAGGCGTGGAAAGTGGAAACTGCACTTGAGACTTGACCGAAAAATGGCTGGAAACAACTGAACCACAGAATAAATAATAGTACTAGGTATACAGAAGACTCACTCTCTAACAACACGCGTCTGTTACGACCAGGACAGATATGGCCGCTAGGTGGCGACAGCGACAGCCACCAAAATTGGTGTGGAACGGATGTACTTTTAGCTACCTGTAGTAAAGCGACGAGATCGCGGAGTGAGTGAGTAACGCCTGACAACTGAATCGTAGAACATCCAAAACGATCGTGATTTTCAACAAAAAAAAAAGACCACGAGGAAGTCGTATTTCGTTCTGAATTTATACTTACATAGACGACTACTTACAGTTATTTAGTGTTTACAGCCCGATTACCCGATATGCTCTAGCTAGGCCGTTCTTTTTCCAATATATTTTGCATGCAGGACAAAAAAAAATTTGGCCAAGTCCGAGATAGCTCGAGGCATTTAGTGTTCCGTACGGCTACCATCAGTTTGGCATTGACATAAACGATATCGTGAACGTAATTTACTTCCTATAGGTATATCTCTTTCGCACTAATATGTCAGTACAAGCGAGATGCATAGAAAGTAAATTACGTTCACGCCCACGGTAGCGTTTATGTCAATGCCAAACTGATGGTAGCCGTACCGCTCGCATCGTTACATTTTACAGAGGTTGTTTGCCTGTTTTTAGGATACCGTATTCAACTACACACACAGAACAATAGTACAAAGTGTCTAAGTGCGAAGGCCGAAGGCCGAGCTTTAGCAAAATGTCATCGCTTTAGCACAGAGCAATAGTACAAGTGTCTAAATGTGAAGGCCAAAGGCCGACCTCCGCGTAGCTCGAAGGCCCGAAGCGTCCAGGATGTCAGTGCTTTAACACAGAACAATAGTACAAGTGTCTAAATGCGAAAGCCGAAGGCCGAGCTCCGCGTAGGGCCGAAGGCCCGAAGCGTCCAGGATGTTAGTACTTAAACACAGAACAATAGTATAAGTATCTAAATGCGAAGGCCGAAGGCCGAGCTCCGCGTAGGGCCGAAGGCCCGAAGCGTCCAGGCTGTCAGTTCTGTGTTTAACCACTGACATCTTGCAGGCTTCAGGCCTTCGGCCCTACGCGGAGCTCGGCCTCCAGCCTTCGCATTTAGACACTTGTATTAATTACCTGTGTTTAGAACTGACCTCCTGGATGCTTCGGGCTTTCGGCCCAATGCGACTTCAGCCTTTGGATCTTGCGACTTAGACACTTGTACTTAAAAATACTTGGAAAAGTTACGGGAGGCGCGCGTCTGTCGGACGCTTCGGATCTTCGAATCGCTCCTTCGGCTTTTGCATTTAGTTAGATTCTTGTACTATTGCTTTGTGTTTGAATACCGAAGTCGAGCATCTCGCGAATGCTTGATGTATTATAATAATTTAGAGTAAGGCCAAGCGCGCACCACGATTTTTTGTCCTGCGATAATTTTGTCGCAGAAATGCAACGTATGTGTTTATATGTTAGTGCGCGCATATGCGACAAAAAAATCGCAGCGATTTTAAAATTGTGATTTGTCACATTTTTCCGCGATTGTTCGCGACGCGATTGTCGCAAAGTGAATTGCAGCATGCGGAGTTGTATGGCCCCGCGCGCACTATGATAATAAAATCGCACCCCGGCCGGACCTCAGTCGGCATTTCGTTCTCCAAACCCCAACATCTCGGCACCTGCATCTCCAATGGAGTCTCAAAATGAGACGCTAGATGTTGACCATTTAATTATGGAAATAGACGGGGATCACCTTTGTGTTATAAATGCTCAAAGTCATACAGCAATCGCATATTAAAGACACGTTTCATGACAAGCGACTGGTACGAAATCCATGTTGAGAATGAACAAATCGTCGACTTTTCATCGCAGTGCCTGCAGTGAATTTTCTGCGATATATTACAGCGCGATTCTAAAATCGTGTCGCAAAAATTAATATCGTGGTGCGCGCTTGGCCTATAATACCTTAAATGTATACTCCTTCGATTTGAATTTAGAACTCATTATTATTTTTTATTTGATTTTGTTTCTAGTTCTATGCCATATACAGGGCGTCCCACGGCGATGCCACATGGAGGGAAAGTACCCTAAATATCATAGATAGCATATTTTGTTGAAAGAAGACTTCATTTTATTTTTAAAACTTAGTTAAATTGCATTCATACTTTTTTAATTTTTTTTGAAAAAAAAATGTATGGAAAAAAATTATCGCGTCATTGGAGGAAAAGTACCTTAATTATTGTAAATGAACATCTTACTGAAAGAAGACATTATTTCGATTTAAAAAAACAAGTTGAATTGCATTTTACATAATTTCATGGTTAAACCGGGAATCGAACCCGCTACACGAGAAAAAAAAATACCTTGTACCAAAAAAATTATTCTCACATCGAAGCCTTTCGATCGGTATGACAAAGCTACAAGGTATTTTTTTTCTCGTGTAGCGGGTTCGATTCCCGGTTTAACCATGAAATTATTTAAAATGCAATTCAACTTGTTTTTTTAAATCGAAATAATGTCTTCTTTCAGTAAGATGTTCATTTACAATAATTAAGGTACTTTTCCTCCAATGACGCGATAATTTTTTTCCATACATTTTTTTTCAAAAAAAAATAAAAAAGTATGAATGCAATTTAACTAAGTTTTAAAAATAAAATGAAGTCTTCTTTCAGCAAAATATGCTATCTATGATATTTAAGGTACTTTCCCTCCATGTGGCATCGCCGTGGGACGCCCTGTATATAGACTTTAATATTATTTAGAACTGCTAAAAAACAAGATCGGCTTACTTTAAATATTTCGTCAATTTTACCTTTGTTTCTAAAAACTGTGATATTTAACTGTCATAACATAATATACTATTAATGTCTTCCAAAATTATTTTCTCGTAACAGGACTGAGGGGCTACCACGAAAACCGAAATTCGCAATTTGCGGGGATCTTTCTCTTTTACTCCAATGAAGGCGTAATTAGAGTGACAGAGAAAAATGCTCGCAATTTGCGAACTTCTATTTTCGCGGTTATAGCCCTGAATCTTGTTGCTCACCGATCCGTTCAAAAATATACATAAGTACTGAATATAATTAATAGATATTGTAATTATACAATTAATACAGAAATGTAATGGTACTTAATGAAAAGGAATATTGTGTATATGGTTTCGACGAATCAGATACTCTCAATAAAATCTATACATGAGGCCAAAGCTGTTCATATTGAATGACTTTATTATCTCTATACGCCTTACTAACTCTATGTGTCCTATTGTGGAAAAAAAACACAACGACAGTCAAGAACGGAATTCTTAATTTGAATTTTTCAGATTTTTGAGATGCCTAGTCCATTGGTTGGAAAGCCCGTTCGAAATTGAAACTTATTTGCAATATAATAAGGTCGTATTTTGTAGATCTCTCTCATACTTATAGTAGGCTATTGAGATAAAATTAAATATCCCACAAAAATAAGCAAGCAGACTTAAACTTAGTGTCAAAGACATAAGTCATAAATTTCAATGCCAAAGTTTTAACTAAGGATGTTTCTCACCTAATATGAATTGACCAGTGTAAGCATCAGTTAGCTAGCCCTAAGCAACCAAAGGTCAAGCTGCAGTTGAAAAACTAATAAAGATAAAGTTAAGCTGATAATTTTCCCGCCGTCTCCATGCTTCTTTAAGTTGGGTATTGACTGGTCAGCTGCCTGTTAGCTATAGTTTTCACGAAAATCGCCAGGACAGAGGTGAAAATTTTTGTATGAAAACTTGCAACTTTAAATGCATTTTTTGATGAAACTATTGCAGTCTAAAATGAAGTCAAAATCAGTCCATCGACTCAATTTTTTGCAAGCTTTCTAATGGTACCCCACACGATTCTTACAAATGAAAAAAGTTTCAGCCTACCTCTCTCAACCCCCTAAATTTCCCCCTTTAATAAGAAATAAGCAGTTTTGACTTATTTACAATATGAGTGGTGGTAATTGCTATAGCTATAACTGTTCCAAATTTTAGGTATCTATGTCAAACGGTCTCTGAGAAAAACGTATTTAACTGATTTGCAAGACCGAAGTGATCCCATAAGTGTTCCGTAAACAAAGTTTTGTACGGAACACTAATAAACAAAGTTTTGTACGGAACACTAATAAACAATCCAACTGTTTCTAAACGTAATTCCCGAACTAGTCTACTTATCTTTGATCGTGCGTTGTAAAGATGTATTGCATGCATTCCACGGAGACAGTTGAGTTTTATTTTTTCGTTCATTGTTCTTTTTTCAAACTTCAATGTTTACTTATTTTATTTATTGAGTGCCAGTACTTTATGAACGTGATCGTTACATTTTTCTGTGGTTTACTTTTGTTTCAACTTCGAAGTATCACTTACGTCCATCTATATTCTACACACAGTTTGACAACATATCTAGATATGTATTTGCATAGTTTTGTGTAGAATTATAGGTAGATACAGTCAGAAGCAGAAATAATAAGTTCAAAGTTGTATCCAGATAATTTTGAACCTACTCGCCCTTATTACTTATGCTGCCAGCTGTAATAGTGTGCCAGTTTTGCCTAGAAAGCGTAATAACATAACTTGTGAGTGTTCTCAGAATATCTGTAAGTAGTGGGTCGGATGCATTCACAAACGTCTCCGGTCGCGTAGATTTCTCGAACGCATCATTTTGGAGGTCAAGGTGTTGTATGTGTGGCTTTCTTGCCCCGAGCATGCTTGAGACGCTGTCTAGGGTCGTCTCAAATGGTAAATTTTGTAGAGAAACTTTGAACTATACAAATTCATTAATTAATTTCTCCATGCAATAACGCAGCCCATATACCTTGATTTTGCATGTTAGTTTTTAGATATGTAGTTGTAAGTAATAACATTAATTTTTTATTGTGTATATCGTTAACACAAATATGGGCTGTAAATGCCTGAAATAAATTAATATTTCATTATAATTTTATTGTTTTAAATACATGTCATGTATTATAATGTTCACGTACCATTATTTTGTTAAGTGTGCTTAACGTTCGCCGATTATTAAAAAAAAGGAATGAAACGAGTAATAAACAGTTTTATTTAAATAAATACGCACTTCTAAATTTCTTTTACTATTTGAACTCAATGCTTGAGAAAATAAGGAACTCCGAATTACGAATCACATTAATATTTGGATCTGCGGTACCAATTAAACTTACTAATCGAGAATGCGGTTTTTAAAATGCTAATAGGTTGTACCCTATTAATTTAATAGCAATCAAAACATTGTTATGAGTGTTATGACTTATGATGAGTCACAATTTACCGGTTTATTAATACAAGTAAGTGCATTATAAAGTACACTTGCAGCTGTGTCCCAAGGACAGAATAGCTTTAAAATTTACGCCATAATTTTGTACCCTAATGTTCTATAGTCATGCTATACATTTTATTGTACAAATAGGTACATATGTAAGTACCTATACTTCCAGTGTTATCATCAGCTTCGAACTCGGCTGGACACACTACCATGCGTAGATTATTATATTTGTCAGTGATTTCAACGTACTTTTTATACGTGTCCCAAAATTCAACGATAAGCTGGCACCAGAAGATGGACCTGCTCATGACTGCTCGAGGAAAAATAATATCTCAATTTAATACAGAATTACAAAAAAAAAATCGACACTTCTAATGGTATTTTTAACACCCATGTCTACAATTTTTCAAATATTTCTGTTTTGTTTTTGTATCGGCAACCTAAGTAGCACTGCTATCCAGGCAACTCTTAAAAATACCAGAATACATGTAGTTTTTACACAATTTTTTTTTTGTAATTACATAATAAATTGAGGTATATTTTTTTAATTATTTTTCCTCGAGTAGTCATGAGGCTTGTTAGTTAGAACAACATTTTGACAGTTCCGAACAACTGACAGGCCGATACCGTCCGGCGGACTGTTAATCAGTAGGCCCCTTTAGACAACAACAGATCTCACAAAAGCATTTGAATGTATTTCGTCGTCACGCCTTCAGTCTACACAGCTGCAAATTAATATCACTTGACATAGCTGAAAGTCTGAATTCTTGAAAAACAATACCACCTATCAATCATCAGTCTTTAAAACATTCCAGTCGTGACTCAGAAACCTTTTTAGGGTTCCGTACCCAAAGGGTAAAACGGGACCCTATTACTAAGACTTCGCTGTCCGTCCGTCCGTCCGTCCGTCTGTCACCAGGCTGTATCTCACGAACCGTGATAGCTAGACAGTTGAAATTTTCACAGATGATGTATTTCTGTTGCCGCTATAACAACAAATACGAAAAACAGAATAAAATAAAGATTTAAATGGGGCTCCCATACAACAAACGTGATTTTTGACCAAAGTTAAGCAACGTCGGGAGGGGTCAGTACTTGGATGGGTGACCGTTTTCTTTTTTCTTTTTTTTTTTGCATTATGGTACGGAACCCTTCGTGCGCGAGTCCGACTCGCACTTGCCCGGTTTTCTACTCTCGTTGCTCTTTAAAGTTTGACTTTAAGATTATTATGTTGATTTTCTTGGAACATGCTCTTTAACTTCAGACTTTTGTCTTATTAGGAAAGTTCATTAACTCTCGTCGCTTTAGCAACATAAATAACTGAACGTCGGTAGGCCTTATGTCTTTAAAATAAGGGTTACAAATAGTCACCATCAGATATATCGGAACGGCCGAGGAGCTCAAAAATATCTGAACGCGCACACTAACACCTTGACAATAGAGACGTGTTCAGATATTTGTGAGCCGTTTGCCCGCTCCAATATGCCTGATGGCGACTGTACAGTCGACTTCATGATTAATAATTAAATTTTCTTAACCTTAATCCATTGCAATAAGTAGTGCGAAAACAAAATCTATGTACATAATAATAAAATACAAACTCGACTGTAGTGTTAGAAATGCGTCCAACCGATTTTAAATGGGTAGGCAGAAACACCGCCCTCCTCGCGTTTTTTTTTGCTACGGTTAATTTCACTTAAGTGAATAATCTGTTTAGGAGTATCCGTGGTTATGACGTACAGGGTGCATCTGAACAACGGGACTAAAATACGATAGTTAATAGTTTAACTCAACTGAAACGTTTGGTTTACAACTAAAACCAAATATGGACACACCATTTGTTATCCTGCTTTTAGCTCCATGTGGCTTTATTACTAAATGGCTCCCCTAAAAATATCATTTTGTATGCGGTGTTCTCCATTCATCAGCAATCCGGTCCAACCAAACCTGTATTACGGGCTTTTTTTATTTGACGTTTAATGAAATGACGAATGAAAGCCGATAGAAGTATATCCCGCTTAATTATAAAACTTAGACTTAGACCAAAAAAAATGTGCAGAGATTTTGATTATAAACGTCTAACTTGTATGAAATTATGGCGTACAAATTACACTGGCACTGCGTAGGCTGTCAAAATCTCTGCAAACTCTTCTTGATCTAACTTTAGAAAAGTTCTGCTACATTTTGTCTCACTCCAAATGGTTTGTCAGTTTGCTGATGTTTATGAATATTATATTCTGTGTTTATGAAATTATGAATTTGATTTTGACGCCATTTGATTAAAAAATAAAAGGGAAGTACGAGTATAATATAGCCCATATCAGAATTTATGGCCCTGACCGTCTATAATGAGTTACGTTCTCGCGCGCGAGTCCATACTTTGATTTCACGCAAGATGGTAGGAGTCACGCGCAAGAACAACTTCTGATATTGATGGGTAACTCATTTTTATGTATTACTCGTTGCCATGGTTACGATTAGTTGTCTAAGAGGGGACAGAAGACTCTTGAAATCTTGATTTTATTTAAATCTATCAAACATGCATTTTTGTATAACCAATTTCCATAATGGGTCCCATCTAACTAACTACTAAACACTCTTCGAACAAAGTGTGCCAGTAAGCCCTTAGACAACGGGACAGGATAACAGCACAAAAAGTTGCTTCACAAAGAGTTTTATAAAACATTATTTGCATACAATTTGATCAATCTTCATCCTACACAGTATATTCTAAATGTACACACTACACAGTATATTCACAGTATATTTTTTAAACATAGCTTTTCACCAAACTCAGTTGAAATAACGGTCAATAATAAATTCATAAAAGTTTTTTTACTGTCTCCTATTTCATCCTGTATAGTGAGCCCTGTTTGGTAAAACATGCACTCAAAATCTGCCACGTTTCGCATCCTGTTCTTTATAATCTTTTTGTATGACACTCAAAGGTTACATGAATAACTTAGCTGTCCCGCTGGATCCCTTTTTACAATTAGAACCACTTCCTGAGTCGTTTTGTCTCTTAAGAAATTTGAACTACGCATTTCCCGTTCTTATAAAGTCAGAGATGAGTTATTATTAGGGATGTACCGACTAGTCGCCGACTAGTCGGGAAAGCCGACTATCCGGCCACATTTGTAGTCGGCGATTAGTCGGCGACTAGTCGGCAAAAATGGCCGATTAGTCGGCACTTTATTAGTGAGAGAAAAACAGAAAAAAAGAAATCAACAGTCAATATTTACCATATGATTTATGTCTATTTTACTAAAATATCTCTTCAGGATGCATACAAAAACTTTTGTTCATATAATTGACCGTTTGATCGTTATCGTATGCAGGTGGGCTGGTGTTTTCCTCTACAGGGGGGGGGTTTAAATTCTACTAACAGAATTGAAATCGAGTGGCCAATACCACTAGATTCCAAATTTCGATCGCTCGTATTTCAAAAAATTGCATTTCGCCGTTTTCCACCGATTTTCGAGTGACGAAATCTAGCGATCGAAATTCAAAAATCGACCCCCAGGTCGATATCAACTGATTCTCGTGTAATTTCATGGCCAAGTTCGATAGTTAAATGATTTTATTATTATTCAGTTTTTTTTAACGGTGGAGAAATGGGGAACTGTTCATGTTATTGCAAAGCTTAGAGACTTACAGCCGTATTCATAAACAGTTAGAGCATTGATCATCAGTTGCTGATAACCGGATGTCACAAAACGTGATTCATAAACGTTTATTATCGCTAAGCAGTTGATCATCTCTTTATTAAATCCTCGGAAAGTTACGGAGCCGTGGACCCTTCTTTATCTGCTTATTATCCCTAAAATACAAGATGGCGGTCACAAAACAGCTGATTTTGACAAGACAGCATTTCACAAATTCGTGCAAACGTCGATGAGACTTGTATCGTAATTTAGTGATTTGGGTTCTTTTTGTTTAAAAAACCTCTAAATTTAATAAATGAGTCGTTTAATATGTGTAAATAAGGAGATAAACCATTACATTCCTAGATATAGTGCGTAAATAGCGGGAAACCTAGATATTGCGCCTTTGCTAGGAGTTGTTTTCACGATTGTGTGTCGCATTCATCAAGATGCAAGCAATTTATGCGATACGAGCTGTTATACATAAGACTAGACTTCACGACTGGGGCACCGGCGTCGGATAAAGCACCTCACCAACCTATATACCTATCATAAAAGAATGAAAACTACTACAGCGCAAAGAAGTGAGTATACCTACTTTTCTTACATACTCATTACCTGCCATAAAACGTTGATTTATTATAAGATTACGGTATTCTCAAACTCTAACTATAAGGTATTAATTGTGCACATATTACATAGGACCCTGTAAGGGCACAGCAATATCAGCAATACTGAAGATACTTAATTGAATAATATGGGCAGGTATATAGGTACCTTTATTGTGGGACATATCATATTCCAATTTGTAGGTATCATTATCACTAAAATATAATATACCTATCAAAATAAACTATGGTTGGCCTACTTTGGTTGGATTTCTATGCACTGTCAACGCTGCCACTGCACTGAATGCTGAGTTCTGTGTGAAGTCCACACTGAGCAGAGTTAATTTTTGACATTGTGATAGATAAATAAACATATAAACATATTTCATGTGCTAATTTAGGGAAATCAAACAACCCACTTAAATAAAACAATTTTATTACATTTAACAATCATCAAACTAGTTAATATTTTTTTCTTTATTTCAGTACAACCAACTTCATTTGCTGGCTGGTTAGATGCCAGAACAGTGTGGCCACCAGATTGTGTAGCCAGCTACGGACAATAGCTGATGGAATACTCGCAACCTGAAAAGAACACAGTTTCAATTAATATATTCATTGAATCAACCTATATCATCTTTTATTTTTAGTTTAAGTACAACATCCTAATGGATATGGCGATATGGAATAATTTCCATATTGTTGTGGCAACTATATGGAATAATGGATCTCCATCCAGGCAGAGATTCTGTTGTAGTTTGTCAATACCATAGCTATCTCACAGCAAAACTTAAGAATTACATACATGTCTGTTTTGTTCATAGTTACATATTACTTGTACCTAGCGTACCTACACTGTTACTTACCGGCAATTGTAATTTGAAAAAATCAAATTATACAATAATAACAAAGTTATGAATTGAACTGCTAATATACTTTTAAACAAATAATTAACCTACACAGGTGTGTTATGATTGATAAGAAGATTATGTAAAAATCATATTGATATCTATGTTGGTTTTAAATTACATAACCTACCAACAGCGACGCTCCTGTGAATAATGAACATTTCTGCCTCATTATGAATTGTGCAGTTTGCCTTTTAATGCGGCAATTGGCTGAGATGTTTCACTGCAAACATTGTCACTGTCTAGTTGCATATACATATAAGTGCTTAACTCTGCGCCCAAGCTAAACAAAAAAGGTTTGAAGATAAATCGCCACTTCACTGATAAATTGGTTCCATCGTGGTTGGTTAAGTATGTTCCACTCTGTTATGCTATGTTAAGTTATCCACTAATTCTAATTATAAACAGCTCCTAACTAGCTTAGTTAGCTCTGCTCTTCTAGAAAACACCGATAGTAAGTCAAATAAAATGTCAAATAAAAAATGAAGAGGCCGTAATTTTTTGGGTGTCGAGTGTATGTTCATGAAAATACTACCACATTTTACGTTAAGTAATGAATAAAACGTGAAAAGGGAGGAGGGAGGCCTTTGCCCAGCAGTGGGACACTCTAGACTAAATATAAAAATGAATAACCAAACCTTGCTCACCTGATTTATCTTCACCGATCATTTGATATGAATAGTGTCAATATCGTTCGTGTTTCGCAACCAGAACAAAATGTGTTGGAATCCGTGGTATCACGGTGGCGATGGCGCGCAGGCGGGCTTGCGGTGATTTCTTGCTGTGATTTCTCCAATTCTTGACTCCGTCCTCTTTACCTCACAATATATTGAAACTATAACCAATAACACATAGGTTTATCAATATTGCTTGCAAAGAACTCATAATTAGGTACTTGTAACTTTAAAAAGGAAACATGTCTGATTATCAGCCTATGATATAGGTGGTTATACTTACCAAGTTTTGTAAAATTTCCAGCCGTGCAATATTATTTATATGTTTTTGTGATGCAGAGGCTATTTTAATATATAATAACCCAGAAAACTGGCCAAAATTGTACATCGTATTGTTCAGCATTTTACGATTTACCGCTAGTGTTGCTGTCAAACTTTTTTTTTAAATTAATGTTCAGCCATGTTTTTGTCTATGATGTGCCAAGATGCCAACATAACGCGTCTAATCTGCTTGTTAGTTAAGAAACCCCTAACAAACGTTTATAAATCATGGTTCTTATCAACGGCTTATTAAGCCTAAACAGTGGATTAGCTAATAAGCTGATCATTCCTCATTTAAGGATTTTTTATGAATACGGCTGTTAGTTAGGGCACGTTGTTCGTAATGATGCTGACCACAGGGGATAGGTTCTTAACTGGCGACTACGTACGGAAAATAGAGCTTTGGAAATACCTCCTATAAGCTGTACTGACAGTCTGCTCAGGATCGCAAATAAAAGAAAGACAGAAATTGAACGAAGATTCTTGTAATAGGTCTTTGAACCTGTAGAGAATACCTTTTAGCTAATATGATGAATAGCGCAACCAAAGGAGCAAAACTATTGTTCTTCACCTGAACTATATCACCATATAGACTTATTTAAATCATATAAAACTGTAAATCAGTATGTACCTACTATTGTGTGCCCTTACAGGGTGTCATGACATGAACTGGCCTTTTAATTTGTAACACTTAATTGTGTACATCACAATGCAATATTGAATAAATTACTAAATGACTAAACTTATACGAAACTAATGATCTGGCCGACTAGCCGACTAGTCGGCCGACTAATCGGCCATTCGAGCGCCGATTAGTCGGCTAGTCGGCCAAATCAATAGTCGGTACATCACTAGTTATTATTTATAGAAACTGCCAGCCTAGCCAAGGTTACAATCGCTATCGCTTCGACAACGAAACGCTTTGTGTCTCTCTATCACTCTTCCATATTAGTGACAGTGACAGTGCGTTTCGATGGCTACAGAGCGTAAGCGATTGGCATTTTGGCTACGCGGCCTGATTAGAAAGATGATAAATAGGTACATATAGATTATTGTGCAAGCTCATTAGCTTACCGTGGTATCGTGTGGACTACGGCGACTATCGTCACAGATTAATAAATAGTTACATAGTATCTATTAGCCGATGGCTTTAGGTTTAGGTACCCCACCCGCCGTACAGTCGCTATCAGAATCATTACTGCTGACTGCTGAGGTGCTCAAAGTTATTCAAATATAAATGCAGTCTAGCGCCTTGACATTAGAGACGTGTTCAGATATTTCTGAGCACGTTGACCGCTCCGATGCGCCGTTGGCTGCTTGGTAGGCTATCCCATCTCCTTAGAGATTGGGCTTTCCCAGTGACCAAGTGTGCAGTGTTAGGCCAAAAATATCGTTAAAAAGTTCCATCAAATCCTGATTTTAGATAAAAGACCAATGATTCCTCGATTCAATTAAATAAAAAGTATTTAACATCGACTAGAAACAAGCATATCGTAATTACACCTTACTTTTTGCGCACCCAGCCATAAATAAAAGCATTCTTCCTACACTCACATCCACATCCTTATGTCTATGGTATAAGATTCAAAGTATTAATATTTTCTTAACCATAAACAAAAGAGAAGTGAGACCATGAACCCGAACGATTGGTAGCTTTTTCATTTGAATACCGATGTAATGGCCGGTCGTTTTTGCTGGGACAAAAAGCGATCAACTTTTGTAATTTACGTGTGCAACACGTGTCGGATGTTTTCTTTCCTTGAGTTATATGATACTTTGAATACAAGCACATAATAAGGAATAATATTTCCTAGGGCGTATAGTATAGCCAGGAAATTAGAATGGAACAAAAGATATGGCGCGCCGTGTGAAACTTGCGACGGAAGATAGGCCATCGCGCAGGTGTTAATGTTTTGTCTCAATAACTCTGAAAATATACATTTGTTTAAAAAATTTCACGTCACTTTCTTCGGATATACGGTATGCATGATAACATTGATAAGGTTAAAGATACAATTGAAATATAACATGTTTTCGTGATTTATTTCTATCGACCAACTTTAATCTACATAGGTATTGGTTGGAGTCTTCTCTTGCAAATATAGTAAAATTCAGGGCATTCGCCTTTGTAAAAAGTACAATTTTACGTTATATTAATAGTCCCCTCTTAATAGCTTTCCTTTCCTTATCCATCTCATCTTTGCTTTATCTTCGTGTGATTTACCAACGTGTGATATTTCTCCGCTCGCTATCAGCTGCCGATAAACACTGGGGACGAACAATGCTTCCGATAACATTATTTTGATGGTTGATAGCGCTACAGGCGTTTGGTCTTGTCTTTTGTGTAGCTAGTGCGTAAAGTGACGCTTAAGTTATCTACTTTTTAAACCGCCACTACCTAAATGTTTTTAGACGAGTGAACGTGTGACTTGATTTTTTTCTCGCAAAAGCAATTGACAAACTATTAGTTAGTTGAAATATTTTACTCCTCTATAGTTCGTTTTTTTAGCATTAGAAAAAAGGTAAACAATCTTGATGTGCCTTTTAACTGAAAAACACATTTTAAAAATAAATTACGGCAAACATGTAACAATTATGAATCTAATACGATCATTTATATTCTTCTGCTTTCATAAGTAATAGTTTTTGATTTTTAAAAAGCGTTTTCAATTAAAAGACATTTTAAGATCGCTTACCTTCTTGCAAGTTCCTTCTAATGCTAAAAAAAACGAACTATAGTATACGGTAATGAGTTTCCGAATGTCACGTGACCTCACGCCGGGAACAAATTTATGAATTTCGAGCGCTCGATTTCGTCACTCGAAAATCTGTCGTTAACGGCGAAATGCTATTTTTGAAATATAAGCCATAGACATTGGGAATCTAGTGGTATTGACGTTCTCAATTCTATTATGTAGTTGAATTCAAATTGCCAGTAGCGGAAATATGTAGTATTGAACGAAATACACGAAATCGAGCGGCCGTTTATTCAAAAATCGGCTTCGATACGGATGTTTTATGGTGAGGGTGAGACTAAGTTTGCGTACCTATCGTGAGAAAAGTGACATGGTCGAAAACTTACAATATAATTTTGCTATGAACGATTTCTGGATAAGCATTTTAGGCACCAATTGCGTCATTGCTTACATCATTAACAGTATAAACATCATCATCATAAATGATGTAAACGGTTACAAAACAGAAAAGTGGAGTAACGTTAAAACAATCGTGTTAATTCGCGTTTATGTGGCTTCAGAGTGCGTTTCCAAAGGACCTTGGCCCAAGTAACTGGGCTAGGGTAAGCCAATTAGTATAGAAGCATGTCAAATGCTGCGCCGTCTGTAACTGTATTAGGAGCATTACTAGTAGGACTAAGAATAATTGTACTGACGTGTCTACTCCGGTGAGAAATTATATGGAATCACTCTGTGCATATACTCTAAGCCTGTGCTAGTATTTTAAGCTAGCATATTTGACCCTTTAGTCCGTACTTCCGTATAGCGGCAACATACTTGCCATCATAATTAAAACAAAAACGCATCTCTATATAATAATTACGGTTCGAAATCGAAGGAATGTCAAATGGTTAAAGGGTTAATTATAGTTCTTCCTGCGTTAACTCTGGAATAAATTTCTGTGAAAACACACACAAATCAATGCACTTAACAGGATTCGAACCCGGGACCTCCTGCTTTGTAGGCAGGGTCGCTACCGACCAGACTAGGAGGCCGATATAGTCAATCAATTGCTTTAATTATTACCAATTAATCTTCCAAGCACGTAAGCCTCCGCGGCAAATGATAGTATCCGCTCGCAGGGGGACCTCCTGGAGAGCGCCGTGGTGGAATGTCATCGATCCCAGTGCGCCCTCACGAAGGGCAAGGAAACGGTGAAACGCCGGAGTGGGTTTAGTGGGTAGGGCCAAATTCTCCCCACCTCTTGCCAGGAGAGGGGAAAAGAACGGCGAGTCCCACACACCGCGTTCATAAACGCATTCCCACTCCGTCAAAAAAAGGGGGACCTCCTGCTTCATAAGCAGGGTCGCTACCGACCAGGCTAGGCCGTAAAAGTATCAATTCCTTCCTCATCATTCTAGCCTTCAGTCGCCCACTGCTGAGCATAGGCCTCTCTTCCTGTACCCCGCCACTTATCCCGCTCCTGAACTAGTCTCATCCAAATGTGCCCCGCGATTTTCCGAACGTTAATTCCTTCCTAATCTTACTAATCAAGCCTCCAAGTACGTAAGCCTCCGTGGTAAATGATAGGACCCGCTGCAGGCGAGTAACGGCGCGTCTTGTTCCCGTTCCGGATGTTAGCCATATTGGGCGAGTGGGTCATGTCATGCGTTGCGCGCACGCCCGGCTTGTAGGTATACACAAATGAAGGTTGTGTGCCTGGCTTTGGATTTGCTGATTATGACTGAATTGTTTTAACATTAAAACACGATAAAGAATAATGCAAGGTACACAAATAAAGGCTCCACGACGTGTGCCCGTCTTTGGATTTACTGAAGACTGGAAGAGCGATTTAAACTAAGTACATACTATTAAAACACGTAATAAAACTGAACAGTAAAATTTGAGGAGTTCTACTGGCAATATTAAGCTTGTATGTACTTATGTATACACAAATGGCGGATCCACGACTGGCGGGCGTGTGATTTGCTTTGGATTTTAGTAAGAACAGCTTAAACTACTATTCAAAACACGTTAAAAAATGTACCAAACAAAAGTTTGACAAGTTCTGCTGGTCATTAAGTCATTATTAGGCGAGTGGGTTATG
This sequence comes from Cydia fagiglandana, assembly GCF_963556715.1. Taxonomy (NCBI): domain Eukaryota; kingdom Metazoa; phylum Arthropoda; class Insecta; order Lepidoptera; family Tortricidae; genus Cydia; species Cydia fagiglandana. Next base: position 37,265,192 of record NC_085959.1, on the reverse strand, counting down.
CGTTGCGCGCGCGCACCGTTTACGCATGTTTTACGACAAGCTTGCTTTAAAGTAATTGATTAAGCCGGTATCAGCGGTAACTAACGTATAAATAGTAAAGCAAAATGATGCTAAACAGAAGCATCGGCTACGAAAACCCAATTTTTGTATCAATTCCAATCTTTACGACTTTTACAAGGCCGTCGTCATCTAACGGTTGTAAACTCAGAACCGAAAGTTAGTTCCAATTTCGACCACCGACACAATTAAGCTGGCGCTGCTCTGTTTACTTGCAAATTGAGTTTGCGCAGCTGTTGTGACGTCACGGCTCAATATGGCCGTGCCGTTTTGTGTTCCCCCATGAGATTACTTAGAACTTCGATACCTCAAGTGCATTCCATTTTAGTACTTGCTCCAGAGCTTATAAAGCTTAATTTGAAAGTAGTAATTTTGTTTATTTTACTGCCTTTTAGTATTGACATGGTTTAAGGTTGGCTTCCATTGTGATAGAGCACGCGAGTTTGGGATCGCCTTCATGGGCAGTTATATCTGGGCCCAGTTTTATAAAGTTACAAGTTACAGGTTACAAGAGTACAGGCTACAGGCACCTGTAATGCACTGTGAACGGCTACAGGTGTTTTATAAATACACATAAATAATTACAGTTGTAAAGAACCACGGTCAGTCTCGATTACATGTGAAATCTACAGGTGTGAAGGACATCACTATTTAAAAAAAAACGTGTGTCATAGATACTCGGTTCTCTACTAAATTATGTGTTTTTGTTTGCTGTAAAATATTAATTACTGGAAAAATGGCCAGAAATGAAGGAAAAATCGAGTGGTTGAGAGCGGCGTTCCATGCCAAGGATGTACTTTTTGGGCCGTTTTCAGATTCAGATTAAGTTAGATTTAATGAAATATTTACGTAATAAGTAAATAACATGTAAATAAGTACTCTTCCACATTCTTACATTAAAATGTATCGTTTCGGTAGCGGCTCAAAGATAAATACGGTGTGTATCGAAAATTATGAATAGTACACTTTACCATAATGTGAATGCACTATACTTAAATAAAGAGACGAATGCTAATAAATCAACGACAAATATCGGCAATAATCCCTTTCCATTTCCTAGTAGATAAAATAAAACGAATCGTCAATAAAATCAATATCAAACATATTGTCACTTTATTTCCTATTTACTATATATTTCAGATACATTAACAAAAACTGATAAGGTCAGTGCATGGAAAAGTATGCATGCCCTGGCACAATCGTTGGCGTTGGTGCTTAACAATATAGAGTAAAGTTTAAAATCTCTCAGAAAACGAGTCTACAAGTAACTGCTGTTGTGCTGTTACAGGACTCAAGACGTATGTATGTTTTTGTTACAAGTGCACCAATCTACACTTGTAATTTACAATATTTTTATAAAACGCTTGTTCGATTATGAGTTTAAAACTATAAAACTCCCGTATTTTCGTCTATGGTTGAGCTACAGGCACTTGTACCTGTAACCTGTAAAATTGTAACACAGTACTTTTATAAAACGTAAATTGTAAAAAACGGAGCAAGTGTTGCCAGTAAACGCCTGTAAACTTGTAACTTGTAACTTTATAAAACTGGGCCCTGGTTGTTATATCAATATTTGTTTTTATGAGGGTGATTATAATGATAAAGACATAATCGTTAACGTCATTTTAAATTCGAACGTAAGGATAAACATATTTTTCTTAACTAAAATATGTAAATGGGTGGATAAACTATTTCTTGTCATTATTTAAGTAGCTATTCAAAATCCCTTGTTTAATCTACAATTAGGCTTAACCGATTCTTTCCGCCCCGACTTTAGTCTGTATGTGTATGATAGAACTTAGGAATGAATGAAAATAATAAATAAAACTGAATTATATAAATATTCCTTCAATTCCATCCCCCAGCTCCGTCCGACGCATTCAATGAAATAAACAATGAAAATACTGTATAAATATAGACTCAGACGAGACTGGGACCTTGATTAATTTTTCGGTTTATTTCATTAACAATACCAACTCCTAATTATAATAAAAACATGTAAGTCATTGAGATATGACGCAATGTTATAAAAACCGGAAAAGTGCGAGTCGGACACGCCCACCGAGGGTTCCGTACTTTTTAGTATTTGTTGTTATAGCGGCAACAGAAAAACATCATCTGTGAAAATTTCAACTTAACTGTCTATCACGGTTCGTGCGGAGTATTAGTAATAGGGTCCCGTTTTATCCTTTGGGTACGGAACCCTAAAAATCCCTTAGCTATCGTTTTCCAAACTTCGATAAACTGTATCTTACATCCTTAACATGATTTGTAGGTAATGGTAATAGCTGATGAGGGCCTACTGCGAATCACGAACGAAGCTTTGCTTCTCTGTCGCACTTACGTATGAAAAACAATTGTGACCGAGAGGCAAAACCTCGATCGGGTTTTGCGGTATGCTCTCTGACCTTCTATGAACTTGTTTTATTATAATATCAGGCTATATTGATTCTTAAACTTGTTAAATTAAGCTTCATGTTCTCTTGACGAGCCAGCCGAGTGCCTTAACGGATTTAAGTTCAAGTCGTGATTTATTCGGACTGATAACAGCACGTGCTTACAAGGATTTAGGTTCCAGTCCTGACCGTGACAGTTTATTGGGCGGGGAATATCCGGCATTTTAATCCGTCATTAGTCATTACGTTCAACAACACATGGCTGAGCGGAGAAGAATCAACCAATTGCAATGGTTGTCATCTCCGCTCCACTGGATTACATCCAATGTTATTGGTTGATTCTAGAACATCTCTTATCTCTTCCTCAGTGGAAAGCCAGCCTAAGAGAGTCCATCTAAGTTAATTCTGCACCGAGTTGGCTAGCGGCAGCGGCAGATTGTATAAGCACAAAATTAGTTGAATTTGTAGCGAACCCTCGGTGGGCGAGTCCGACTCGCACTTGGCCGGTTCTTTAAGAATCTAAGATGAGGGCTTTCGTGCGTATCCTGTATTCAGACAAAACCCACGGTGATTGTCACATTCTATTATTACTCAGTAATCGTAATCTTTATTGCACATATAATAAGGTCCATCTTCAGATAAGTGTGCTGCTGCTTATATACCTGCTGAGGGTAAAATGTCAGCGGCATTTTACCTGTAGGTAATACCATTCTTTACGTAACTATTGAAAGGCGTTTTTGCGCGTAAAATTCTTTAGTACTTTTATCACCGATATTATGACCGTCTCATGTCCTTTATTGATTTCTGATTGTTGTTTTGGAGAACTGTTCGACTTGTATTCATGAGGGATTGTGACATGGCGCTACCGACCAAAATTATGGTTTTCTGATTCATTTAAAAGAAAAATACGGTAGTTGCTATGAACTACCTAATAAGGCTGGTGGCTATGACCGCCCCAATCGTGTATTTTTGTAATATCATATATGTATTGTATCATATCATGTTGTAATGTTGCCGAAGAAAGGCCGTAGTTACAAGAGTTTTAACGCAAATGTCGAGTATCGAAATCTGTGTTTCTTCATCTTTGTCACTTCCAAGACCAATAGAGATGAAGATAGACGACAATTGAATTTTTACATTCTCCGTACCTGGGGGTACGGCAAAGAGTATAGTAAGTATATGGGTAGTGATATAAATCTAGAATATTTTTATAAAAATGTTTGCTATGCGAATCTCTCAATCCTAAATATGATGCTGCCATGCTAATTAAAACCATGTTCATATTAAATTAAAAGCAAAAGGAGGAACGACGGGATGCCACTTACAAAGGTACTGGGTTGATGTTGATGCATATCTTGCTGGGATATGACAGTACATAATTCATTGCATTGCCAACTCATTAATGCACCGGAAGATTGCAGCGTGGGAATCCTTGAGTGCAGATTTAGAAACTAACTGTATAAATAAAGGTAATTAGATGGTGTAATTAATACATTTAATTTTGGATGATGTTAGGTAAAGTCACATGAAAACTACAGTCCGAAACCGGTTTTTGCCTAAACCGAATCTTCAGCCGAAACGTGATTTTTATGCCGAAACCGAAACTTTCGTCGGTCATTACATAAAATGTTACCCTATTGTTTCTTGTAATATTCACCGTATTTGCGCTGGTTTAACTCCAAAATACTGTAAGAGCCGAGCAATTGCCCTCTTTACAAGCTTTTATGATTTCACCTGACCGTTGTCTGTCTGCCTGTAAGCAAATCTTGCAAGTTAAATTTGATCCACTTCCCGGTTTCCGATTGAGCTGAAATTTTGCATACATACGTAAGTCGGGTGACAATGCAATATTATAGTGTCATAGAGCTGATCTGATGCTGGAGACCGGAGGTGGCCATAGGAACTCTGTGATGAAACAAGAACCTAATTGTGTTTAATAACAAAACTTATACAAACTATTATTAAAATTAAGTATAGACTAAATAAATTAAAACTAAAACTAATAAAATAAATAAATAAAACTTACCCACCTACCTTAGATCCCCCAGATCTGTCCCCTGCGGAAGTGTGCCCATAAGGCTGGCTACATTCCCACGCTGAATAGCTATGCCTATTCTTTGGCCTAGGAATGAGCCAGCCCTAGGGTCACCCGTCGTTTCCAACAGTCTTTTTTTTAGGTTTTTAAAAAGGTTGTGGGCGTCAGGACACCACGGCCCCAGGGTCTCTACCGCGAACGCCGCAAATATGTGGTTGATTGTGTTTGGGATTTTTAGAATTGTCTCGATGAGTATTAGTTGCCTGTCGTAAGAAAAGTACAGTCGGCGATAAAAGCTTGTCCCAAAAATTAATTTTTTTCATTCATTCATTCTCCCAAAAACTTATTTCACTACGTACAACATATTGAATATGACTTTGTTTTTTTTTTAATAGTGTGTAGCCCGACACACGCACTTATTAAAACCTTGCTATAAGAAATATGAAATATTTAAAAACCTAATCTCCGGATTCCTTCAAGCCTAGGGTTGTATCATTTATTTTACTCGTCATGAACTCTTATAACATGGTTTTGTCGGCTAAACCCTGAGAAGTTAGTCGCCCGTTCTGAGACGAATCCGGCAGCAAGAAACTAGAAGCGCAAACAACGTACTGCCCTGAGGCAACTTGCACATCAACTGTCCATTCCTCGTTACCTCGTTACGTCCTACACAGGTACATCCATACATCCATCATTCAAAATCTATGAATAGTCTAATTACACAACATGCAGGTACACGAGGGACCCTGACTGGTGAAAGAAATCGACTCACATTCGAATCATTCGATCCGAGATCACGAACACACATTGTTACATTTAACAAATGCCTAGGTCGCGGCACGCACGATGGCTTAAGGTGAACTTTGAGATAAGGAACCGTTTGAAGGTGCTTGCTATTTAATAACAATAGATAAGCCTTACTGCAAAGACGTAAGGTGTACCAATGCCACCAGTGGTTGGTCAGTTAAAGTGTTGCTGGCATCGTGGTCCCGCAGATAAGGATGTAAGTGGTTTACCGTGTGCACACGATTGTGTTTTTTTTTTGAGCGGTCAGACCTTGGTCTCCAGTTGACGCTGGACATATTGAACAATGTTACGCTCACGTTCTATACGAGTATAATGTTGATGCCTTCCCGTAAAATGCGTACGGTGCTAAGCGAAACCAACACGAAGCCTCTGGGTTTCAAGCCGGGGGTTGAATCCTGGCTCGTACAAATGGATTCCTCGGTTCGTAAGCCGAATTCCACATATCGAATATTTAAATTATTAACCTTATGTTAATTTAAATATACGATATGTGGAGTTTGCTGTCTAATAATGGCTACAAAGGCTGCGTTTCGACCAGATATGTGCGAGGATGCGTTGCGAGGGATGTGTTTGTTAAGAAACAATATGATTGAATGATTCTATTAAATTGATTCTTAAAAACACATCCCCCGCACATCTCTGGTCGAATAGTCCTGTCAACTAACATTCAACATACAAGTAAGGCGCAAATTTTACCAGGCGGTGTTTACATTTATACAAACGACGAATTCCAGACTACTGCTGCTAAGAAGCCATAAACGAAAAACTGCAGTTCTAGCTATGAAGTCGTAGATAGAACTGGTATACCTAGTACAAGCCATTGTCTTTTCAGCACACTCACGACTAGATCACCATATGAGGCCGGCCATGTCGTGACTGGACGTGTGCAGGATCGTAAACATAACGTGACTTCTGAGGTTACCATATCATAGTTTCAATTCAGTCGTAATTTGCGAGGTGAATATGTCATTAATGTTAGATATTTCTGCATTCTGGCCACAATTGAATGCCTAATATGTCTTCTGTCTATTCTATCAGTGGCTGTGAGCTGTAGACCTCGCGATTCAAAATCCGCCATTTTGGAGAATCCAATAAATCTGAATATCTAATAGGGTCTGCTCACTTAATTTCACGAGATTCGTTTGAGAAATGCGACCTATTGAAGAAAACAGTCCGACTGCCGGACAGACATACGAAAAGTTTTTTCCCATGCTGAAACGGAGACTTCGCACTCGTTCTCGAAAGTTGGATTGGCTAGATTATGTAGGTATACATAGATAGTGCCATAGTAAAAGCATGTCAGCAAGCTATTGTCCTGGCATGCCTCCGAGTGACTAAACTCACGACTTCATATGGAGCCGTCGGATTGGACGTGTGCTGGTTTGTAAATGTAACGTGACAGCCGAGGTTACCGGATCAGCTTTAACTCAGGTGATGGTGACAAGTGTACTTACTAGGATTTTCCATAAGCATGTTATAACTACGTACCTACCTAAAGATTCTTGAACGATATCATCGCCGGTCGATACGAGTCTCTGATATGCCTCAAACCCTATTAAGTATAAACATATTTTATATGTACCAGCGAAGGAATGCGTACAAGGAATGCACCAGTCATGTTCCAAGTCACTAATTCAAAATGTCTTATCGAACTTCCTTGCGTCTAAGCTCTTAGGACTTCTTGTGAACCGGCTATTAGATCTAGTTAGGGTAAAAGTGACGTAGGTTCATAGGAAAGGTGTGTCGGTTAAGACATTTTGGAGCGCGGTCTATGGGTACAGGTAGTCGGCCCTAACACTTGCTCGTTTTTGAACCGCCGATAATTCCAAGCGGTCCAATAGGTGTGTTGACGTTTTGCTTTGCTCTGATTATCTGCTCTCAAAATAGCAAACCACTCTACCATACCATAGACTACTACCATCATAGACTTTAAATAACAAAAAAATTGCGTTTATGCAAAGTTGGACCAAATGCGACCGATGAAGCCTGTTTAGGATTTTATGCGACCGGAGGATTCCTTATTCAGGACACTAAACAAAAACTTTACCAGAAAGTTATTTTATAACAAAAAGCGAATGAATGCAGTTGATGTTGTATAAAAATATGTAATTTGCAAAGGCTCTTAGGATCACATCTATCAAAATTCGCAAAAAATGTTGACACAAGTCTAAGCCCCATCCATTGTTCATGGCAAAAAAATGTCACAACTAAGTATACCACTGCCCGCATATTATTTCAATTTTAATGTCAAACTGGATGGACCACACACAATTTTATAGTTATCATCCTAAGACCCAGCGTCCAATGTTTTGTACATATTCCACAGTCTATTTTTGATTTTAGTCGAGTAACTAAGGGTTCCAAATTCAAAAACAAAACAAATGCTTCTGGGTCTCAGGTATAAAACCAAGAACAAAAACTGACATTAAAATGAACTCCACCCTCTACTAATCGAGATACCTATTAGAATGTGTGCGTAGATTCAGAAAACACTAAAATTAATTGCACTAACTTGAATCAAATCGGTGCAAATTTAGGGTACTAGTTTTCCATACAAAACCAAGGGAATTCCTGATACTTGCCATACAATCTGAGTCCCGCAGGAGTATTCTAGAGGAGTGACATACTTTACGTAGTTTTTGGCAGGATAAGCTAGCGTGGTTAGATGGTAAAATCACTGGACTGGAAACTCTGGGCACGTTGACAGACGTTCAGGGCTTTTCAAGTTCTGATTTCTACTTTGTTCATTTTCAATACAGTCAATACACTTTGTCTGAGCTAACTCAGGACCGATAAAGTGAAGAATTTCATGTTTATGGTGTGAACAGTCGCATTCGCGAATATATCGGCAGGGTTACCATATAGGGCTCTTGAGTCATCATAAGTTACTATAATGAAAAAAAAATATCTAAACGAAACCGGGCCTCTAAAAACTCATCATAGTGCAGGTCATTATAGTGCATGTTCAGTTATTTTCGAGCACCTTGGCCGCTCCACTATATCTAATCTAATGACGACTGTACCATACTCGTTCTTTATATATTTTATGATGTCGGTGCAAGAGCTTAGAGGGACTACAAAATGTTCTAGAGTTCCTTAGTCTATAGGACACAACCGTTAATTAAAACCTGATTACCAACGTTCGTTAAAATAACGATTAAGCTAAAGACAATAAATTTAACCTATCAACCTTATCATTCCAAGATTAAACTAAAAACCAAGCGGCACGTTCGCGGGTATTAACATGAAAACACTTAAACAGTAAAACGTTATCGTAGCGATAAGATGACGCGATAATGTCCTATTGAAAACGGAAACGTCATATGAATGTGCGAAACTAGAGTGATATAAGTCCTTTTTACTTTCGAAAGGCTCAGGCCTTGCGTAGCGATAGTTACTATAGCTTCTGTTCTGCACTCGAGAACATTGAATACATTTTGTGTACATTTTACAAGTAAGTAAACGAAGTTTTTTCAACTGGGGCAAGGACGAGCGGCTTAGTAGTGTTTTCACAATATTTTATTGATCACTATGCTTATTAGGTTTCGGGCTTGGCAATAATTGTAATGCCCTATGTCCGATTCAGCTGAATATTTTGTACTTTGTGCTCAATTTTGTACATGAGCTGTAAAAAAACCGACCAAGTGCGAGTCTGACTCGCGTTTCTAGGGTTCCGTACATAAGTCTGCTTCACGCTTCACTGCACATTTGTAATAGGTTTTCCTGTCATGTACAGGTAAAGAACTATTTTGTGTATTTTGTTAAAAAATTTAGACCCAGTAGTTTCGGAGATAAAGGTGGGGGGGGGGATGGGAGGATGGTGGATATTTTGGCTATTTTCTTAAAAAACTCCGAACCTATGTATTTTAAAATTATAAAAAAAACATGTCCATCTTTGGGTCACTAATTTACATATGTGTACCTTTCAACTTAATTGGTCCAGTAGTTTCCGAGAAAATAAGCTGTGACAGACGGACAGACAGACAAACGTACGAGTGATCCTATTAGGGTTCCGTTTTTTCCTTTTGAGGTACGGAACCCTAAAAACAGACTAGGTTTCTGCTGGGAATGGATTGTTTCATTCCCAACTCTGTAATAGCTGCGGGAGCAAAGCGACGTCCTTGGTTTAATCGGCCTTGTAAAGAAGCTACAGTTCGCAAGCAAGCCGCTTACAGGGCTTGGACCAAGGCCGTAGCTAATAAGGATCCGAACGTTTCTGACGTGAAGCGCAATTTAAACGCTGCCTCGAGGTCCAGTAAAAAAGCCATTGCCAGGGCTAAATACGATTTCGTCGGCAGAATTGGTGAGAAACTAGCGGGCTATCCCACTGGGAGTCGCGCGTTCTGGTCACTTGCCAAAGCTGCCGAGGGAAATTTTTGTCAGTCGTCTTTACCACCACTGCGGAAAGCTGATGGTGATCTGGCCCACAGTGCAAAGGAGAAAGCCGACCTCCTTGGTACTCTTTTTGCCTCGAACTCGACCCTGAACGACGACGGTAGCGCCGTGCCGCCCATCATCCCGCGGTGCGTATACTCCATGCCAGAAATCTCATTCACGCAGAGGGATATTCGGCGGGAGTTGCTATCCCTGAACGTCCATAAGTCGAGCGGGCCAGACGGCATACCAGCTCTTGTGCTAAAGCAGTGTGCTCCTGAGTTATGTCCCGTGTTAGCGCGTCTTTTCTCACTCTCTAGCGACAAACGGCATGTTCCATCTTCGTGGAAGACGGCCCTTGTACACCCTGTGCCTAAAAAGGGCGATAGATCGGACCCATCGAATTACAGGCCTATCGCTATTACCTCCCTTCTCTCTAAGGTCATGGAGCGTATAATCAACGCAAAGCTCCTGAGATACCTAGAAGAACACGATCTGACCAGCGACCGCCAATATGGTTTTCGCCACGGTCGCTCGTCTGGTGATCTTCTAGTGTATCTCACACACCGCTGGGCTTCGGCCATTGAGAGTCAAGGTGAGGCATTGGCAGTAAGCCTAGATATAGCGAAGGCGTTCGATCGGGTCTGGCATCGGGGTCTCTTGTCGAAGTTACCATCTTATGGATTGCCGGAGGGACTATGCAAATGGATCGCTAGCTTTTTGTCCGGCAGACGCATACGAGCCGTAGTAGACGGAAGCTGCTCCGATAGCATGGACATTAACGCTGGCGTTCCGCAAGGTTCTGTGCTATCCCCTACGCTGTTTTTGCTGCACATCAATGACATGTTGTCTATCGATGACATTCATTGCTATGCAGACGACAGTACTGGGGATGCCTTTTACACAGGCCGTGCCAATATCCCTCGCTCTGTGGTGCTGGAGAGTCGTGAAAAGCTTGTGTCAGACATTGAGAGCACTCTATCCAGAGTTTCGGTGTGGGGCCGGGACAATTTAGTGCGATTCAACCCCACCAAGACACAAGTTTGTGCGTTCACTGCTAAGAAAACCCCATTCACTGTGGTCCCACAGTTCCAAGGCACAGCCCTTACCATGTCAGGGAGTATTGGGATCCTCGGTGTTGACATCTCCAGTGACGTCCAATTCGGCAGCCACCTGGAAGGTAAGGCTGCGCTGGCATCCAAAAAACTCGGTGTGCTCAATAAAGCGAGGCGATACTTTACTCCGGGGCAAAGACTGCTGCTTTATAAATCGCAAGTCAGACCCCATATGGAGTACTGCTGTCACCTTTGGGCAGGAGCACCTGGATGCCAGCTTGGACCCTTCGACTCAGTCCAAAGGCGCGCTGTGCGAATCGTCGATGATCCCAAACTCACAAGCGGTATTGAACCTTTAAGTCTAAGGAGAGACTTTGCCTCCTTGTGTGTGTTCTACCGCTTGTACAATGGGTTGTGCTCTGAGGAACTATTTGACATGATGCCAACGGCCGCTTTCTATCACCGCACCGCTCGCCGTCGGCAGGGTGTTCATCCTCACACCCTAGAACCTAAATGGTCGCGTACTGTGCGATTTAAGAGGAATTTCCTCCCGCGGACGCTCCGGCTGTGGAATGAGCTCCCTCCCGAGGTTTTCCCGAGGGTCTACAGTATGGGGTTCTTCAAAAAAGGAGTGTACAGGTTTTTAAAAGGTCGGCAACGCGCATGTAACACCTCTGGAGTTGCAGGCGTTCATAGGCTACGGTGACTGCTTACCATCAGGCGGGCCGTATGCTTGTTTGCCACCGATGTGGTATAAAAAAAAAAGGTATATAATAAGTAGTAGGTAGATGACTAAGATATGTCCAAAATAAAGTAGGTATACAATCGGCAATAAAAACTTCCCTTCCTTTTGAACATGTAAGGATTGACAAAAATACTTATTATTTCAAAACAACAAACTTCAATAAATATTCATGGCCGTACTCTGTGCATAGTGTTAGATTCGTTAGTAGGTATGATATTTTAAAGTTTTTAAACTCTACCAAGATTACCAAGGTAAGCTTTATTCATCCGAAAAGGTTCAATGACCAGTGCGAAATAAGTTGAAAAAAAAAGAATCATTTCCGCAACATCTAATTTAGAATCATTAAACTAATTACTCGCTGGAATGCTTTTAAGAAACTGCTCAAATAATGTTTATTTCTCTCTTTAAATTATTTGTCGATATCGAATGCTCCATAAAGAACGAGTCGATTAAACATTTGCCTGGGACCTTGTCGCATTATGTAACATTAACGGGGCATTAAAACGTGCTTAATTAGTACATAACGACAGGGTACTTAACCGATCAGATATTTTTCATACGTACGGCATTGCAAATAGTGCTTTAATTTTGTATAAAACAACGGATTCACCATCAATTTAAAGCTTATGTGACTTAAGCATTTCAGGTTCCCAAAATCTAGGAGTTTTAGGGAGAAGAATTTAATTAAAGACTGTAAGTCAAGCCAAGCACCATTTTAAGTACAGTTACTGTGCGGCCATCACTGTTAGGGTCCCGTAGCAAAAAAATCGGCTTTGGTTTTGTTTTTAGGTTAATGTTGTACATATTTTATGTAAGACGTATCTATTCAAAATAAAATAGTTCAAAACCAAATTGAACGTAACAGATCCTACACGCAATAACTTCTAACCTTGAAAAAAATGGAAAAATTACTTTTTTATTGTATGTTTTAGAATTTCTGCCTAAGATAATGATATTAATGATAATCAGCCTCCAGAACGTAATTACCTATTTCGCGTGCTTTAAAAAAGCGAATTATTGTCTATGATTACAAGCCATCTTTATATTATAATATTTATAATTTATATAAATTAATTATGTATCTTCCTTTCAAACGTAAGCAAAGAGGCGTTACGTTTGACAGTATGTCATCATCTAGTCGAATTTCTTTTTCACCACACCAGCTCGGAAAGGGTTACTTTGCTCTTCAAAAACTGATAGCAAAGTTGCATTTTATTCACATGTGAGGCCAAGTAATCAAATGCAAATTTTGAGTTGTTTTCTTATGTTTGCTGGTAGAATTGACTTTTAAATGATGATTTTGGATGATAAATAATTAATAACATTCATTTGGATTTGATTTGGTTTGATTTTGATTGATATTTCACATTTAATATTTGCTTCGGATTGGTGTGGTGAAAAATTTTGTGTTTCACTCGGGGGCAAATTTTGTTTAACCCTCGTGCTTTGAAACCCTCACAACGCTCAAGATTCCATTTTTCGAACCACTCGCTACGCTCGTAGTTCAATTTTGGAATCTTTCGCTTGCTCGGGTATCAATATTAGCACGAGCGGTTAAACAACAACTTTGCCCCCTTGTAAAACAAATAACTATTGTTTATATCAAGATCTTTGTTTATTTTATCATTATTTCTTATAATTGACTCGTCATCTATAATTATAGGTACGGGAACCCTCTACGAGAGATTCACTTGCCGATTTTTAAATTTCTTAGCGTGTCCAAAGACATTACAGAATTGCGTGCGTTACGCACCATCGAATGTACGGTTGGCCGGTCGCGGAAACACGTGGTACTACATCTGCATATCTTAGGCTTGAAACACCTAGATACTGTGTCAAACTACGCGTTTCTTTAAAGACAGCTCTTGTCCATTGTAATAAGATTCAATGTTAACTAAACGCAAAATTAAGCAACGATATTGCTACATTAACTTTGTCGTCTTTTTCTGGCTGATGCATGATGGCTTTAAAAACAAAACGGCATATCTTATAACAGCGAATTAATGATTGTCCTCTGTAAGACTTAGGTAACGAGGTTTATAATACGTTGAATGAGCTGATTGAGTTAATGTTTTTAAGTTGCAAGCGAGCGATGTGCGTCCATAGGTGACACATATTGGCGTAAATGGGGTCAAATCCGTGTCCATGCAAATGCATACTTGGTAATCGGTCGAGCGTTGTTTTCTGAACAAAATTATGTTATATAGCCGTCCTAGGGACACTCCTGCAGTTTTAGAGACAGACACCAGATTTTCATGTTTATTTTGAAGCTTAAGTAAATACCTACTATACAATTAGGTACGTGTGACTTAAGATCCTTACCTTGCGGCTATTTTTTACATTTACTTAAATCAATTTCTATCGTAATAATAGTAAATCTATTTTGTTATGAGTACAGTCTTGCACGATTTCTCGAACTTACCATAATTTTGAAGTTAATCATAGCACACAGTGAATAAAATAGCTATTCTACTTGGCCATACATTTCCTGTACTAGTCCAGTAGAAAGTCTCCTATGCATTCTATTGTAGTTCTTAGTTCGTTGGTTGGTGTTTCAGCCGTTCTCCTATACCTATATTTATGTAGCGTTTATAATTTTAGCACATTTTTTTTAATGCTGGCGGTGAATTTAGAGAACTGAATACACACATATGCAGTTACATATTCCGGAAAGACAGTGGCGCTGCGTCAAAACGCAAATACAAGTTTGTTGTTCTTTCGGCCTCCCTACAAAAAGTGCCTGGCGACCGTATGGATGTAATAAGCGCTTACGTTGGTGGTGAAAAGCGGAAACAAATTAATGACTTAATGAAGTTATATTTTTTCTTCTTCGAAAGATAGTAGTGTGGTTTGTAAACGCATGTATAATTTGGCCATATAAACATCGCGTGTCGGGTGTTTTCCTGAATGAAAAGTGGGACGTTAACATATATAATTACGTTTGGAAATAGAACGACCAGTTTGGTTCAAGTTCGGGCGCGAAACGGACCATAGAGCATACGCATTTCTTTTTAATTACTTATCGGTTGGACTTAGACTTGAGAACATTGTGATCGTGTCGCGATAAAAGCTAATACATATCATTATGACGGTGGCACTGATTTTAAGGGCTGCAATATTTGTGGTGTTTTTCATTTTCTGCTATGCTAGAAGTGTTTTTTGACAATGCATTTGGCGGCTTTCGGGATTATAAAGAATAACTGGATTGGTATATGGTGATATATATTTATTTATTATTTTACTATCCAAATTCGTTACACAACATTACAGTATTACCTCCAAGGCACTGCGAAATTGTAAACCAGAATAAAAGTATGTCCATACAAAGAAACAGAAATTCACTTAATAAATAGATATAAATAAATGTATGTACATATATGTACAGACAGGTAAATGCATATGAAATTGTTATTTTGTGACTTGCCCTATTTAAGTACTTATACCAATTTCATACTAATGCAATGAAAGGAGGAATGTGTGCAGTGGGACTGAAAAATGAATAAGTAATTACTGTGGTGAATAATCTTACTAAAACAACGTGGACAAGCTAAAATTACTCGTACTTTACGTATAACAGTAAACCCTAGCGTTAAAATGTCGCAACTTGTGGTTTTTCCCACCAGCGATCGCGAATACGCCTTTGTGCTGCCTCGAATAGCGTCTTTGTTAAAGCACACTTTCCTTTGTTACCCGAAGGCCGGCCGGGTAAAAAATCCGGCACTATTCTCAATATTAATATGTGAATTACCTACAAATTTATTCATACGATATGAACCTACTAGACCAGCGGTGGAACAAAAATGGGTTTTGATAACATTAAAGTTTTTTCTTTTTTGATATGTTATTGTAAGCATGTTAAATAACATTCATGTAAAAAGTTAGAAAATTTTAGGTGGAGCGTTCGGCCATATTTAAATTTTCAATTTTTGCTAAATAACTATGTAAATATAAAATTAAAGTTACAAAAAACTTTAACATATTCAATAACACTTTAATTTATTCACAATATTCGGTTTTTAGAAATCTGGAACAGCTGCTTTCTGGTGAACGTAAAAACAGGAATTATTATGTAAATACAGAATTAGAGTAGCTGATATTGCAAAATTACGATATTATCTATCAACTTAGTATACATGTAAAAAGTTAGAAATGTAGACAATGTGCTTGTCTAGATATTGATTTCTCGTTAAGCAGTATAGCCAATATTGAATTAAAGTTTGTAGAGTTCATATTACACGGCCATTATAAAGATCTTACTTCTCACACAAAAGATTAGAAATATAAAATCACGGCGACACTAAATACTGATACGTAAGTATGCATTCCGAGCTTATATTAAGTTACATTTCAAACGCGCGGCGTTTGCGCGCGCCGCGCTGTGCGCCGTGGCAGGAGGCAGCGATTGACGGTCGCGGGCTAGCGGTTAGCGCGGTGCCCTTAAAAATACGCAAAGCGTTTATAAAATTATTATCAATGGTAAATAGTTATTTTACACAGTACACTAATGGAAACTTACCTTCCCTTATTTATTTCTATATGTACTAGGGATTGCCCGCGGTTTCGTTTACGTAGAATAAGTATAGAAATAATAGATACATTTGAAAATTATTTTAGGTGCATTGTCATACAGATAACTACCCTTGTTAAAGTATTCTTCAAATTAAATACACAGGTGTCATTTCAATATAATTTTGCTTAATTTGGCGCTTTTAGGTTATAAATGACTAGCGACATACATTTTATAAGAGCGATCATCTCCGATAATATTTACTTTATCATAAAATCAATTTCAAACTAACGTTATTCAATATTTATCATTTTAAAGTCAATATTACCAACCAACTGATCCAATTTACCTACGGTAACAACTCAAAATTTGCATCAAATTAAATGCCACTTTTCTTATCCGTTTCGAACAATCAAGAGGGCCTTTACGAGCTGATGTGGTGAAAATTTTATTTAACCTTCGTCCCTTGAAACCTTCACTACGCTCAAGGTTCAACTTTACGAACCACTCGCTCCGCTCGTGGTTCAATTTTAGAATGTTTGAATTTGTGAATGTGCTTCCTGCCTCGCACAGCCAAACTGTGGAATGAACTGTCCGATACGACCTTCAAACCTTCAAAGACCCCCATCTTAAAGGTCGGCAACGTGCTTGCAACCCTTCTGGTGTTGCGGGTGTCCATGGGCGGCGGTAATCGCTAACCACCAGATGATCCGTCTGCTCGTTTGCCTCCTATTTAATAAAAAAAATTGTTTCGCTTGTTTGGGTATCAATATTAGCACGAGCGGTTAATCAACAACTTTTCCCCTTGTAAAACAAATAAATAAGGTAGGTGAGGTGCAGGCATATGAGGCCCGGCGGGTAACAAGGCCCAGCATTCAAAAATAGCAGTTGCTCCCTATTATTCCCAATTATTCTGAATTTGTACTTGTTGCTAAGAAGGCCCACTGTCAGTGCAGGTAAAAAGGTCTAGTCCCGGGCCTTATTGAACGTATGAGATGAAATATTAGATTAAAATATTTTAAGATAATTTTCAATATTTTTAATCTCTTATTAATAAGGTCGATTTGAAGAAACTTCTATGAAATTATGACTTATAAATAACACTTGCACTGTGTGGGCTGTCAAAATTGCTGCAGACTTTTCTTGGTCTAACTCTAATATTTTTTCACTTGCTTTATTGACCTAAAGACGTTTTAAAGAATCAAAAAGTCTAATAACATTGAGGCACTTATACTTTTTAAAGGCAGTAACTAATTACAAGTGACTTTTTTTTGTTAATACATAGGTCGGTGGAATTTCCATGTTTGGCGGTCCTCCGCCTTCTCTTTGACAGCCCGATACGACACGACGTTGATCTTTTCCTTTATTTGATCCATGTACGCTCTCCTTGGTCTTCCCCTCTTCCTGTTTGCTTCAACTTTCCCTTCTATGATATTTTTGATAAATTCGTCGTGTCGTATCAGGTGCCCAAGCATCCTTCCTCTTCTATTGTCTATAGTTCTTAACAAACTCCCCCTCTCTCCTACTACATAGGCCACACTGAATGTTTTGCACTATTGGCCACTGGTAAACATTTAAATTATGAATTGTATATTTAAAAAAAATACAGGCTTTTGATTATGGAATGTGACAAATGTTGGCGACAAATCGATCGTCTTTTGTTTTTAATGGCTTGTCAAAGTAAGTCAGTGCGTTGAACGTGGCTTTAACGCGAAAATATTTTTAGAGCTATGATTTTGTTATGATTTTAAAAGTTCGCTTACTCCGCAAGAGTGTAGTGCTTGCCTTCAAAATGCTTTTGCGATTGAAGCACCACATCTGAGCATCGTGAGGCGTTGGTATGGTGAATTTAGTAGAGACAGTATTATTCTAGGTAATGATTTTCGTGATGGTCGACCGTCCACGGCGATCATTCAAGGAAACGTGGCTACTGTGAGACGACTCATTGAAGAAAACCCACGAATCACCTATGACGAAATTTGAGGACAATTAGGGATAGGTTCAGACAAATACAAAAGATTTTACAAGAATATTTAAAAGTCAGGAAGCCTTGTTGTCTTTGGATTCCTCACGAATTAACTTCAGTCCAAAAACAGGTACTTTTTGACTGGTGCCGAGAAATGCTGCGTAAGTATATGCAAGGAAGTTCAAATGCTGTATATAACATCGTTACAGGAGATGAAACCTGGATTTACTGCTACGATCCGGAAAAAAGGCATTAGTCCAGTCAATGGGTCTTTCGAAGGTGACAGGAGGCCCATACAAGTTCAACAAGCCAAAAGCGTTGCCAAACATTTTGATCGTCTGTTTTTTTTAAACGCGACATTTTTGTACCGTACTTTTAAATAATAAAAGAACGTTAAATACTGAGCAGTACACTACCATTTGTGTGCTCGCAGTCATTGAAAAAGACCGCGAGAGACGACCGAGAAGCCGCATCCTCCTGCGTCATAATAATATGCGTCCACCGATACCGCAATAAAGGCAAAAACATTTTTTAATTACGAAAACGTGGAAAATGTCTCTTATACGGATTATAATCCAGACATTGCACCCTGTGACTTCTATCTATTTCCCAAAATTAAGGATTTAATTTGGGGTTTGACATTTAAGACCCCGGATAAGGCAGTTACTACGTTTCATCACCACGTCGAAAAATTGCAGTCAAGTGATTGGGCCTCATGCTTCCAAAAATGGTCCGAGCGAGTGAATATATGTGCATAGAATGTAAAGGGAAACATTTTGAGAAGCAATAAATGTATTATTATGGTTATAAATGGTTTTATTCAAAAGTTACGCAAAACTTTCAGTATGCGTAAAACCTCTTCGTTAGTTTTCTTTTCTTTTACGATAGAATTGCGAAAAATCGATATTTTGCAACAAGTGACGAATTTTAAAACACGGTCAAAGGGAGTGTTTTAACGTGCTTATTATAGCACCGGTGTCGTAATGTAGCACCAGATGTACTGTAAAAATTATGTTAAAAGATAATACTTACTGTTACGAATAAATATTTATACTGTAAAAAAATATCCCACCAAACACATTTTCATGTAAATTTTGTTGCTAAGACGAAACCATAAGACTAGCACTGTCAAAAAGTTGTCAGATCTCTTGTCGAGCGAAGCTTCAAACTCTACAAGCCCTAACTTCACTAACTCTACACCTTAGTCAAAATATGTGGCTTGACTGTTTCGCTACCGCCACATGGGCATAAGGTGAAAAATTTATTAAATTCATTATTTTTAGGGTTCCGTACCTCAAAAGGAAAAATACTGAACCCTTATAGGATCACTCGTGTGTCTGGCTGTCCGTCTGTCACAGCCTATTTGCTCCGCAACTACTGCACCAATAAGTTGAAATTTGGTATACACATGTAAGTCTATAGCCCAAGGACATACATGTAAAGTAAATAATAGAAATTCAAAAAAATATATATATATATCAAATGAACGGGCTCATTGTAAGAATGTCAGATATATTTATTCATAATTTTAAAATAAATAGTTTAGAAGTTATTTAAGAAAATACGCAAAAAATGACCATTCCGCCCCCCCCCCTTATCTCCGAATCTACTGGGTCTAAAATTATGAAAAAAATACACATATTAGCTCTTTTCCTATAGATGACAGGAAAACCTATTAGAAATGTGCAGTCAAGCGTGAGTCGGACTTAAGTACCTAGTTTTCCGATCCCTACGGGGTTTTTTAAAGACATTTTACTCACTTTTCTCTAAAAAAAAAAATATTGTTAAAAATTGTGTAATGTACAGAACCCTTGGAACGCGAGTGCGACTCGCATTTGGGCGGTTTTTGTACTATACTTACATACAATAGTTCTTGTAGAAACGAAACGGCCAAGCCACTCACTTTTGGTGTAGAGCTAGTAAAGTTAGAGGGCTTGTAGAGTTAGAAGCTTAGCAAGAGATCTGATAACTTTTTGACAGTGCGAGCCTTATGGTTTCGTTTGGGCAACATTTTACATCAAAATGTTTTTGATGGGATTTCACTTCTTTTTGTAAGTTGTTTATGACAATCTTCCATCCCCTAATTTAAAGGGTTGGGGGTGATTTAATATTAAAAATCCTGAAATAAGTATCTGGGGGCATCTGTTACACAATGTACTTCTTACTGATTCCCCATATAAACCCTTCAACCCGTAAGGGTAAACTTTGGGGTTGAAATCTGCCTTCACCCCGTAAGGGTAAACTTTGAGGTTGAAATCTATTCTATATCCTTCCCCATAACAATACCTATCTACATACCAAATTTCAACTAAATCGGTTCAGTGATTATTGATTTCCCATACAAAATTAAACCCCATCTTCATCCCCTTAGGGATAATTTTTTTTTGAATTTATTTGTTGTTTGTGTACTAAAACTATCTTACATACCAAATTTCAGCGTCATAGAGGACTTCAGGAAGTACCCGGTATTGATGATCATCAAGTGAGTGAGTCAGTGACGAAATCGAAGTTTTTAGATATGAATAAAATCTAAAGTATAAGAGCTATGCAATTGATATGCTTAATAAGGAAGGTTTACGGAATGAATGATTCGAGGCTGGCCGAAGGTGAACGGACGGCGTGCGCGAGTGAAATTGAGACCAGCAGCATCTTGACTACACCTCCTAACTTCTATCAAACATCCGATATTCGCGGCGGCCAGCTAGTCACCCAACCGAGTGAGGTGTTGAACAACATTCTAGCGAAAATTACCGAATTACAGGTACAGTTCTCAGCCATCCAAGTCATCCAATCGGATATGAGCCAAGTTAAGACTGATTTAGCTGAGATGAGAAATAGTCTCAATACGAAGGTCGAGGAGATGGCTGTTAGGATCGACTCCATCGAGTCCCGCGTAGATGCCCTGGAATCATGTAGAGCTGAATTGACAGAGGTAAAAAACATGGTACACCATATAATGGCAGACCAAAGAAATAACGACCAATGGGTGCGAAGATCCAATATTCAATTAAACGGGATTCCTGAAACCAGAGGTGAAAATCTGCAAGTGATTTTAAAGTCTCTAGCCGATCTCTCCGGATATCCCCTCAACACCAGTTCGGACATTGATTTTGTTACTCGTGTAGCCGTTAAGAATGATAAGGACAATAATAATCCTAAACCTATAATAGTGAAGTTTCTGGCCCGCTACAAGAAAGATGACTTTTTGTCTAGTTTGCGAAAATTAAAAAATTTGAAATCATCTGATTTGGGATTCTCTAATAATGAGAATCGAATATTTATCAATGACCACCTTTCAACCTTCAATAAATACTTGCTTAAGCAAGCGCAAATTAAAAAAACGCAAAAAGGTTACAAATATTGCTGGGTTAGAAACTGCACTGTGATGGTACGCAAGTCTGATTCCTCGCCTATTTTGTATATTACTTCCGAGGAGGCTTTAAACAAAATCACATAAGCAAAAACCTTTACTTGTTAAGTCATTGTGTTTGTTTAAATAATTGTACATGTATAATATCATTTATTACTTACATATTGCTTCACTGTAAAAACTATTTACCAGCTGATCTTGATAAAATATTTAGTACTTTTAACTTGCAATGCTCTTCTATAAAAATTATTACTTATTGCTTTTACTTATTACGACTCGAATCACTTAGTATATCACCTTGTAATATTTTAAAAATGCAGCTCACAATTATTATCACTGACCACCAATTATTTAATGTCAAATAGCAATTATAGCATTTACTATCAGAACGTTAGAGGACTCCGAACTAAGTGTTGTGATTTCTTTCGTAATGTAATACAGACCGATTACGATCTCATTTGTTTGTCGGAAACGTGGTTAGTTCCGAGTATTTATGACGCTGAATTATTCGACGGACGATACAATGTTTACCGAACAGATCGTGATTGCGAAGGCATGGGGGTAAGCCGTGGCGGAGGTACTTTGGTAGCCGTACGCCGCGAGCTGAGGGTAGACTCGCGCGGTATGCGCCCGCTGCCTGCACTGCTCGACGCGGACGTCACAGGTATTGATATCGCTATCGGTCGAGGCAATTCAACAAAAAAACTTAGGCTGTTTACTTGTTATTTTCCGCAAAGCAAACATCAACAGGAATCACAATCGATATTTTTTGATTTTATCTTACAACTTTATAATGACTACCCGGACGACTTATACTTAGTTTTAGGAGATTTTAATTTAGGTGAAGCAGTTTGGGCCCCATTCAACTGTACCGATTTTAATTTTAACTATAGAATCACTAATTCTAATTTGAACGCACTTATCCATCAGCTTTCCTCTTTTATCAACTTAACTAATTGGGGACAATTTAACCATTTGCCTAATAAAAATGGACGCCAGCTGGACTTAGCTCTCTCGAACTGTCAATGTAAACTATCGCCCGCTGATCCACTGGTTCCCATTGACACCCACCACCCCGTTTTTTGTATTATTATATAGAGGTTAACTGGAAGGAACGTCCCTTAAAACAAGCACCGCGAGTAGCACGTCGTTTTTTTGCCGCGGATTATGAGCTCATAAATCACAAAATTAATCAAATTAATTGGGAGCCACTCATACATATGATTAATATTGATGATGCCATAAATTATTTTTACTTGAAAATTAACTTAATTATAGAACAATATATTCCTTCTAAAATTATTTACAATAACGATAAGTACCCAGTCTGGTACTCTCGTCAATTGATAAAATTAATAAAGAAAAAGTACAAAGTTCACAAAAAATTGAAAATTTATGGCAGAACTTCCGACTATGACACCTTTTCCGACCTACGTTCTGCAATAAAATCGATGGAAGTGTCTTGTTATAACCTTTTTATATCACGAACGGAAAACAATATTAAAAATAATTCCAAAGCATTCTGGTCATTTGTGAAATCTAAAAGGGGTAACGGCGATATTCCAGATTCTCTCTTTTTTAACAACACTGTAGCTAACGACGGTCATACAATTGCCAATCTTTTTAACTCGTTTTTCCAATCTGTATTTACTCATGATTTGTTACCTAATGATTCATCTGCGCCCACTGAATCCGAATCGACATTAAATGTAATTAACAATATTGAGTTTCATCCATATTTGGTTGAAAGATATCTAAGAGCACTATCGGAATCGAAAGGCGGTGGTCCTGATAGTATACACCCAATTTTTCTTAAAAAATGTAGTAAAACCTTAGCTTTTCCCATATCAGTGCTATTTTCACTGTCTTTTAGATCAGGAATTATGCCAATTGTTTGGAAGCGCTCTCTAGTTGTCCCTATACATAAAAACGGTAACAAACACAATATAAAAAACTATCGCGGTATATCAAAACTGTCCACTATCCCTAAATTATTCGAGAAAATGGTTTATGATAAAATGTTTAATGCAATAAGACCCATGCTTACTCCTAATCAACACGGTTTTATAAATAAGCGTTCGGTTGAGTCAAATCTCACTGAATTTTTAGATTTTTCTTTGAGGGCCATGGATAAAGGGTTTCAGATCGACGCCATTTACACTGATTATTCTAAGGCCTTCGATAAAATTTCGCACACTATCCTTATTGACAAGTTGAAAACTTTCGGAATACATGGCGATTTATTAAGATGGCTAACATCTTACCTTCGAGATCGTTCCCAGGCGGTATCTGTCAAAGGATATACCTCCTCTTTTGTCCCTGTTTTGTCAGGTGTCCCGCAGGGGTCCCATTTGGGTCCCTTACTGTTTAACATGTTTATTAATGACGTAGTTAAATGCTTTCACTATTCCAAAATTTTACTTTTTGCCGACGATACTAAAATTTTTACCTTGGTTAAATCTATTGAAGATTGCATACTTTTACAGGATGACCTAAAAAGGTTAGATCTTTACTGCGCCAAAAACTGTCTTGACCTCAATATCGAGAAGTGTTGCTGTATTTCATTCTCTCGCAAGCGTAGCCCAATTCATTTTGATTACCAGATTAAGAACAAAAAACTGAATAGGGTTACCGAAGTAAGAGATCTTGGTGTTTACGTAGACAGCGAGATTCAGCTCACTTCTCATATCGACAAAATTACGTCAAAGGCATATAGAATGTTAGGTTTTATTTTCCGACAAAGTAAAAATTTTAGTGATCCTCGAACCATTATTTTACTTTATAATGCCTTTGTCAGATCGCATTTAGAATTCGCTTCGGTCGTTTGGAGTCCTCAATATGCAGTGCATATTAATGCCATTGAAAAAATCCAAAATAAATTTATTAAATGGTTGAAATATAGATTCAAATTGTTTGATAGTGATAACATGGTAAGTCTCCAGCTGCGCAGGGAGCAAAAAGATCAAATTTTTCTGTTTAAATTACTAAACCATCTAATCGAGTCGCAATATCTTATTAGCAATATTTCATATAGATGTCCTAATTCCCGAACTAGATCCAAAGCTTTATTTGCCATTCCATTCTGTCGTACTAGGTACTTCAAAAACTCATATCTTGTTAGAGCATGCTCTACGTATAACTCTAAATATTCCAATTTTGATGTGTTCAACATGAAGCTGGGTAAATTTGTCACCTCAATGAAAAATAAACTATAACCTAAATAAGAACACACTTACATAAGTATAGGATGTAGGTAACTAAGTATTTGTTTTTTTTTCTCGTTTTAACTAGCCAGCTAAAATATCAGTTCAATAACTTTCGGTTTACTTGATTGCTTTGTATAATACTTTTGTATTCTTTGTATTTTATTTGTATTCTTTGTATTTCATTAAGTTATTCCCTTTGAGCATTTCTGTTTTAATTTATCAGTGGAAACTGTTTTGGCTTGTGTATTATTAATATTAATTCATATTGTGTAAGATTGAAAGCTGTTTGTTTCCCAATAAAATAAAATAAAAAATAAAATAAAATAAAATAAGTCCGAGAACTTTGTTTATCTGGTATAATCCAACCCCAAGTTATGAGGGTTCCAAAAAACGACAAAGCGCTTCGAGAAAAGGTAGATAGTGCCCTTGCGCTTTTCTCGTCTTGGCGGGGGCACTGCCGTGCCCCCAGATGTTAAAGGATGAGACTACTGTAACTAATAAAGGTTTATGTTTAGTTACCTACTATTTTCGCGTAAAATAGACAATTTTTATATCTTTAGTTATTAAGACCCAAAATAATTATTTTCACTTATTATAAATAAATCCTCCTGTTATGAAGTATCAAATATTGTTATTTGTATATGTATAACTCTTAAGTTAAAAACAATAAAATCTGTTATTACCTACTGTCAAAATGATTATTTTTTGCGGGATTAAGTAATACTCTGGTAGTGTTCAATAAGGCCCATAATAGGACTTTTATAAAAGGTATATTTTCCAAGAGTATCGTAATATTTTTATAACTATTTTGGTATAATGAAGAAACTTAAATAAATGAGAAACCTATTTGAGTGAGTTTTTCATACTTCATGTCCTGTTTATTAAAAAAAAACCATTTTAATTTAAGGTGAGGCATACGTATTCCGTGTGAGCCGTATAGGCATATACGGCCCACACGGAATATACAATAAGGTAAGTGAGGCCACTTACCTTATTGTATATTCAGGATGTATACCGTGTAATATTGAGCAGTTGGTTTATAATATACATATTATGATATTGACGTTGAATAGGACAGGACATGACAATAGGAACCAGAAATAGGTATAGTTGGTCAAACCAATTTGTCAGTAAATAAAAACAAAAAACTATATTCATCCTTTTCTTTTGGGTGCTTGTACTAGTGTAAGTCAAAGATAGTATGATGATTCTCCCTGTCTATGTTTGAAATGAGACAGTCCTTTGACAAACTATGTATAGTTTTATCATTTATCAAACATTACGCAGATACCACAGACTAATAGCCCCTACAATCACATTTGGCAACAAACGCATAGCTCACTACCCCGTACCTCGCTGTAATAGTGCATGGTCTAAAAGGCATTTTTCATTTTTGGCACCATACTTATATAACAAAGCACACAAAACCCTTAATATAAACAACATTAGTAATTTTCTATTAAAAAACAAAATTAAGATTTGGTTAAAATCATTAAGTTATACTGAAGCAGAAGAGCTATTACGATGCGTGTTCTAGTACATACATTCTAAAATAACCAGACACACACGCGCGTAATAGCTCAATAGTGGGACCGGATTTTTGCACTAAAAGTTTTGATAATTCTAAAGTTGAAAAAGTGATACTTATCTCATATGGGACATATTTTTAAGCATATTTGCAGTATACGATGAAAAGTTAGAACGAGCGTTAGATATAAATTAGGTATTTATATATTTTTAGTAATGTTTTTTTAATATTGAATTAAAGTGCAATGTTTAAGTTCCATTGTTAATAATATGTATGACGCTTTATAATGTAAAATTATTAGAATTTTTTTTAACGTGCTTCTTTGTCAAACTACAATTAGCTTATTATTTTGTCGATATTGAATTAAAGTTTAATAAATCCACAACAACATATCTAAATTTTAAAGTTAATAGGCAAGCTAAAAAATTAGAAGTATAAGATATATGCTTTAGAATTAATATACGTTTTTTGTCCTATAATATCTAATATTGAATTAGAGTCTGTAAAAATAAGTCTATTACTATAAAATAATATACGCAGCCATATTATGGAAAGTAAGAAATTTCTGTGTGTAGCTTGCATTGTAATAGTAAAATCTAGTTAAAAAGGCGCGAAATTCATACATACGCCGCGCTGGTCCGTCAGTCGCCGGCGCGGCGGTCGAGAGCCTATCATAGCCTACCTATACCTCGCCCCTCGCCCCACCTCCCGCTCAGTAACACTATCTGTCTTTTCTTATCATTCATTTGTTGGTTTACCGTGCACATATATAAATTAGATGCGGACATTACGTGAAATTAAAATATCTTTTTACGTAAAAATACAATCTGGTCAATCAGATCTTGTCAGAGGCGGCAAATTTGAAAAATGTATTCGCGAAGGGATATCGTCCCATAAAAAATTTGAATTTCGCGCCTTTTTTTAGTGAGAAGATTTGCTTGACCAGCTATATTTCATTATCTTGACTAATATTGTAATAAAAATGTATAAGATATTCACAACTATTTTTTACTATACATAGTTTGTCAAAGGACTGTCTCATTTCAAACATAGACAAAGAGAATCATCATACTATCTTTGACTTACACTAGTACTAGCACCCAAAAGAAAAGGATGAATATAGTTTTTTGTTTTTATTTACTGGCAAATCGGTTTGACCAACTATACCTATTTCTGGTTCCTATTGTCATGTCCTGTCCTATTCAACGTCAATATCATTATTTGTATATTATAAACCAACTGCTCAATATTACACCGTATAAGTACATCCTGAATATACAATAAGGTAAGTGGCCTCACTTACCTTATTGTATATTCCGTGTGGGCCGTATATGCCTATATACAGCCCACCTTAAATTAAAATGTTTTTTTTTTATGAACAGGATATGAAGTATGAAAAACTCACTCAAATAGGTTTCTCATTTATTTAAGTTTCTTAATTATACCAAAATAGTTATAAAAATATTACGATACTCTTGGAATATATACCTTTTATAAAAGTCCTATTATGGGCCTTATTGAACACTAGCAGTGTATTACTTAATCCCGTAAAAAAGAATCATTTTGACAGTAGGTAATAACAGATTTTATTGTTTTTAACTTAAGAGTTATACATATACAAATAACAATATTTGATACTTCATATCAGGAGGATTTATTTATAATAAGTGAAAATAATTATTTTGGGCCTTAATAACTAAAGATATAAAAATTGGCTAGTTTACGCGAAAATAGTGGGTAACTAAACATAAATCTTTATTAGTTACAGTAGTATCATCTTTTAACATCCGGGGGCACGGAAGTGCCCCCGCCAAGACGAGCAAAGCGCAAGAGCACTATCTACCTTTTCTCGAAGCGCTTTGTCGTTTTTTGGAACCCTCATAACTTGGGGTTGGATTATACCAGATAAACAAAGTTCTCGGACTTATAAGCATATCAATTGCATAGCTCTTTTACTTTAGATTTTATTCATATCTAAAAACTTCGATTTCGTCACTGACTCACTCACTTGAAGATCATCAATACCGTTTACTTCCTGAAGTCCTCTAAGAAGCTGAAATTTGGTATGTAAGATAGTTTTAGTACACAAACAACAAATAAATTCAAAAACTTGAAATTTTTTATCCCTAAGGGGACGAAGAGGGGGTTTAATTTTGTATGGGGAATCAATAATCGCTGAACCGATTTATTTGAAATTTGGTATGTAGATAGGTATTGGTATGGGGAAGGATATAGAATAGATTTCAACCTCAAAGTTTACCCTTACGGGGTGAAGGCAGATTTCAACCCCAAAGTTTACCCTTACGGAGTGAAGGGTTTATATGGGGAATCAATAAGAAGGACATCGTGTAACAGATGCTCCCAGATACTTATTTCAGGATTTTTAATAGTAAATCACCCCAACCCTTTAAATTAGGGGATGGAAGATTGTCATAAGCAACTTACAAAAAGAAGTGAAATCCCACCAAAACCATTTTTATGTAAAATGTTGCCCAAACGAAACCATAAGGCTCGCACAGTCAAAAAGTTATCAGATCTCTTGCCAAGCTTCTAACTCTACAAGCCCTCTAACTTTACTAGCTCTACACCAAAAGTATGTGGCTTGGCCGTTTCGTTTCTACAAGAACTATTGTAACATGTAAGTATAATACAAAAACCGCCCAAATGCGAGTCGGACTCGCGTTCCAAGGGTTCCGTACATTACACAATTTTTAACAATATATTTTTTTTAGAGAAAAGTGAGTAAAATGCCATTAAAAAACCCGTAGGGATCGGAAAACTAGGTACTTAAGTCCGACTCACGCTTGACTGCACATTTCTAATAGGTTTTCCTGTCATCTATAGGAAAAGAGCTAATATGTGTATTTTTTTCATAATTTTAGACCCAGTAGTTTCGGAGATAAGGGGGGAGGGGGGAATGGTCATTTTTTGTATTTTAAATAACTTCTAAACTATTTATTTTAAAATTCTAATATATCTGCGAATCTCAGATATAAAATATATCTGAGATTCTCACAATGAGCCCCTTCATTTGATATATAACAAGATATAGTTTTTTTTCTTCTATTTATCATTCATCTCAAAAGTGACCCCTTTATTTGAATTTCTGTTATTTACTTTACATGTATGTCCTTGAGTTATAGACTTACATGTGTATACCAAATTTCAACTTACGCTACGTCTTACGTAGGCGAACAACGCGCGAACGCGGCGCGGCGCGGCGCGGCGAAATCAATCGTTTGATGCCCATAGAAGTGTCCTACGTAAGCGATCTCGTTGCGAACGCGGTGCGGCGCGATTTGCACGCGAATGTCAGGCGCCGCGCCGCGTTCGCGCGTTGTTCGCCTACGTAAGACGTAGCGTTATTGGTGCAGTAGTTTCGGAGCAAATAGGCTGTGACAGACGGACAGCCAGACACACGAGTGATCCTATAAGGGTTCAGTATTTTTCCTTTTGAAGTACGGAACCCTAAAAAAAATGAATTTAATAAATTTTTCACCTTATGCCCATGTGGCGGTAGCGAAACAGCCAAGCCACATATTTTGACTAAGGTGTAGGTAGAGTTAGTGAAGTTAGGGCTTGTAGAGATCGAAGCTTGGCTCAACAAGAGATCTGACAACTTTTTGACAGTGCGAGTCTTATGGTTTCGTCTTAGCAACAATTTACATGAAAATGTGTTTGGCGTGATAATTTTTTACAGTATAAATATTTATTCGTAACAGTAAGTATTATATTTTAACATAATTATTACAGTACATCTGGTGCTACATTACGACACCGGTGCTATAATAAGCACATTAAAACACTCCCTTTGGCCGTGTTTTAAAATTCGTCACTCGTTGCAAAATATCTATTTTTCGCACTTCTATCGTAAATACCTTCCTATGTATTAACAAAAAAAAGTCACTTGTAAATAGTGGGGTCCCTTTGTTTCCCATAAAGTTTTAAGTCATATTGTATTGTTTGACATATTATCGTTAGTCATTCAGTTAGTCATAAAACTGATTTTCCTAAGGTTATGCTATAGATAGGTTAGGTTAGGTTAGGTTTGTTTTGTGGCAATCCTGAAAAGTTACGCGTTTCTGAGAAAAACCAATTATGACTAAAGAAAATTCTGACAATCAATACATTATGACTTAAAACTATTTGGGAAACAATAGAGACCCGTAAATAGTCACTGCCTTTAAAAAGTATAAGTGCCTCAATGTTATTAGACTTTTTGATTCTTTAAAACGTCTTTAGGTCAATAAAGCAAGTGAAAAATTATTAGAGTTAGACCAAGAAAAGTCTGCAGCAATTTTGACAGCCCACGCAGCGAAAGTGTTATTTATAAGTCATAATTTCATAGAAGTTTCTTCAAATCGACCTTATTAATAAGAGATTAAAAATATTCAAAATTATCTTAAAATATTTTAATCTAATATTTCATCTCATACGTTCAATAAGGCCCGGGACTGGACCTTTTTACCTGCACTGACAGTGGGCCTTCTTAGCAACAAGTACAAATTCAGAATAATTGGGAATAATAGGGAGCAACTGCTATTTTTGAATGCTGGGCCTTGTTACCCGCCGGGCCTCATATGCCTGCACCTCACCTACCTTATTTATTTGTTTTACAAGGGGAAAAGTTGTTGATAAACCGCTCGTGCTAATATTGATACCCAAACAAGCGAAACATTTTTTTTTATTAAATAGGAGGCAAACGAGCAGACGGATCACCTGGTGGTTAGCGATTACCGCCGGCCATGGACACCCGCAACACCAGAAGGGTTGCAAGTGCGTTGCCGACCTTTAAGATGGAGGTCTTTGAAGGTTTGAAGGTCGTATCGGACAGTTCATTCCACAGTTTGGCTGTGCGAGGCAGGAAGTACATTCACAAATTCAAACATTCTAAAATTGAACCACGAGCGTAGCGAGTGGTTCGTAAAGTTGAACCTTGAGCGTAGTGAAGGTTTCAAGGGACGAAGGTTAAATAAAATTTTCACCACATCAGCTCATAAAGGCCCTCTTGATTGTTCGGAACGGATAAGAAAAGTGGCATTTAATTTGATGCAAACTTTGAGTTGTTTCAGTAGGTAAATTGGATCAGTTGGTTGGTAATATTGACGTTAAAATGATAAATATTGAATAACGTTAGTTTGAAATTGATTTTATGATAAAGTAAATATTAGCGGAGATGATCGCTCTTAAGAGCCCTTCAACATGCACACTAGCGCCACTGCTAAATAATCGTGATTATTTAAATTTCACGAAAGATATTTAAAAAAGGGAGCCGCTACGGACTGTATTGTGTATTTAAGTACCTTTTGAATACATCATACTAGTTTTTATGTTGCTGGATTTGTCAATCTATGCGTCCAAAGTAAAAACGGCCGTTTTTGTTTTGAGTTCCTAGATTGACGAATCCAGCAACATAAAAACTAGTTTGATGTATTCAAAAGGTACTTAAATACACAATACAGTCCGTAGCGGCCCCAATCTTTAAATACCTGTCGTTAAATTTAAATAATCACGATTATTTAGCAGTGGCGCTAGTGTGCACATTAAAGGGCTCTTAAAAAATATATGTCGCTAGTCATTTATAACCTTTAGGTTAGGTTATTATAATATCTCTTATTAATATTATTGATACCCAAACAAGCGAAACATTTTTTTTATTAAATAGGAGGCAAACGAGCAGACGGATCACCTGGTGGTTAGCGATTACCGCCGGCCATGGACACCCGCAACACCAGAAGGGTTGCAAGTGCGTTGCCGACCTTTAAGATGGAGGTCTTTGAAGGTTTGAAGGTCGTATCGGACAGTTCATTCCACAGTTTGGCTGTGCGAGGCAGGAAGTACATTCACAAATTCAAACATTCTAAAATTGAACCACGAGCGTAGCGAGTGGTTCGTAAAGTTGAACCTTGAGCGTAGTGAAGGTTTCAAGGGACGAAGGTTAAATAAAATTTTCACCACATCAGCTCATAAAGGCCCTCTTGATTGTTCGGAACGGATAAGAAAAGTGGCATTTAATTTGATGCAAACTTTGAGTTGTTTCAGTAGGTAAATTGGATCAGTTGGTTGGTAATATTGACGTTAAAATGATAAATATTGAATAACGTTAGTTTGAAATTGATTTTATGATAAAGTAAATATTAGCGGAGATGATCGCTCTTAAGAGCCTTTCAACATGCACACTAGCGCCACTGCTAAATAATCGTGATTATTTAAATTTCACGAAAGATATTTAAAAAAGGGAGCCGCTACGGACTGTATTGTGTATTTAAGTACCTTTTGAATACATCATACTAGTTTTTATGTTGCTGGATTTGTCAATCTATGCGTCCAAAGTAAAAACGGCCGTTTTTGTTTTGAGTTCCTAGATTGACGAATCCAGCAACATAAAAACTAGTTTGATGTATTCAAAAGGTACTTAAATACACAATACAGTCCGTAGCGGCCCCAATCTTTAAATACCTGTCGTTAAATTTAAATAATCACGATTATTTAGCAGTGGCGCTAGTGTGCACATTAAAGGGCTCTTAAAAAATATATGTCGCTAGTCATTTATAACCTAAAAGCGCCAAATTACGCAAAATTATATTGAAATGACACCTGTGTATTGAATTTGAAGAATACTTTAACAAGGGTAGTTATCTGTATGACAATGCACCTAAAATAATTTTCAAATGTATCTATGTATTATTTCTATACTTAACACGATAACGAATTCTACGTAAACGAAACCGCGGGCAATCCCTAGTATATAAATAAATAAATAGTATAAAAATAGTAGTATAGAAATAAATAAGGGAAGGTAAGTTTGCATTAGTGTACTGTGTAAAATAACTATTTACCATTGATAATAATTTTATAAACGCTTTGCGTATTTTTAAGGGCACCGCGCTAACCGCTAGCCCGCGACCGTCGATCGCTGCCTCCTGCCACGGCGCACAGCGCGGCGCGCGAAAACGCCGCGCGTTTGAAATGTAACTTAATATAAGCTCGGAATGCATATTTACGTATCAGTATTTAGTGTCGCCGTGATTTTATATTTCTAATCTTTTGTGTGAGAAGTAAGATCTTTATTATGACCGTGTAATATTATCTCTACAAACTTTAATTCAATATTGGCTATACTGCTTAACCAGAAATCAATATCTAGACAAGCACATTGTCTATATTTCTAACTTTTTACATGTATACTAAGTTGATAGATAATATCGTAATTTTGCAATATCAGCTACTCTAATTCTGTATTTGCATAATAATTCGTGTTTTTACGTTCACCAGAAAGCAGCTGTTCCAGATTTCTAAAAACCGAATATTGTGAATAAATTAAAGTGTTATTGAATATGTTAAAGTTTTTTGTAACTTTAATTTTATATTTACATAGTTATTTAGCAAAAATTGAAATATTTAAATATGGCCGAACGCTCCACCTAAAATTTTCTAACTTTTTACATGAATGTTATTTAACATGCTTACAATAACATATCAAAAAAGAAAAAACTTTAATGTTATCAAAACCCATTTTTGTTCCACCGCTGGTCTATAAACACACAGAAACACACACATATTCTAAAAATCAGACACAGAATACTCACACACGCGCGCGTACACACACATCACAGTTTCATCTTTCTTTAAAATTAATTTTAATATTGTTAATATGTCATATAAAATGTCTAACATTGTAACATTACCTACGCTTGTAATTGGGAAGGAACTGGCTCTTGAGACACAGGGAAACCTACTTTGAGAGCCAGGAACCAATGTTATGTAACAACTCAAAGTTGCAATAAAGATTATTTTATTTTATTTTATTTTATTTTATAGTAAAAAATAGTTGTGAATATCTTGTACATTTTTATTACAATATTAGTCAAGATAATGAAATATATCTGGTCAAGCAAATCTTGTCACTAAAAAAAGGCGCGAAATTCAAATTTTCTATGGAACGATATCCCTTCGCGCCTACATTTTTAAATTTGCCGCCTCTTTCTACTGACAAGATCCGATTGACCAGCTGTAGGTATTTTTACTTAATAAGATATTTTAATTTCACGTAATGTCCGCATATAATTTATATATGTGCACGGTAAACAAACAAATGAATGATAAGAAAAGACAGACAGTGTTACTGAGCGGGAGGTGGGGCGAGGGGCGAGGTATAGGTAGGCTATGATAGGCTCTCGAGCGCCGCGCCGGCGACGGACGGACCAGCGCGGCGTATCTATGAATTTCGCGCCTTTTTAACTAGATTTTACTATTACAATGCAAGCTACACACAGAAATTTCTTACTTTCCATATATACGCTGCATATATTATTTTATAGTAATAGACTTATTTTTACAGACTCTAATTCAATATTAGATCTTATAGGACAAAAAACGCATATTAATTCTAAAGCATATATCTTATTCTTCTAGCTTTTTAGCTTGCCTATTAACTTATAAATTTAGATATGTTGTTGTGGATTTATTAAACTTTAATTCAATATCGACAAAATAATAAGCTAATTGTAGTTTGACAAAGAAGCACGTTAAAAAAATTTCTAATAATTTTACATTATAAAGCGTCATACATATTATAAACAATGGAACTTAAACATTGCACTTTAATTCAATATTAAAAAATCATTACTAAAAATATATAAATACCTAATTTATATCTAACGCTCGTTCTAACTTTTCATCATATATAGCATATATGCTTAAAAATATGTCCTATATCAGATAAGTATCACTTTTTCAACTTTAGAATTATCAAAACTTTTCGTGCAAAAATCCGGTCCCACTATTGAGCTATACTACGCAGACACTATTTATTCAGTGTTGCCATATGGTTAATAAAGTCGCATATTACTTGACTTTTGGACCACGTCTGTGACACGCGGGACAATTATGCGTGACTTATGATTAAAATGTTGGGCGAACTAGGCCGGTTTTCTTGTTTTACCTTTCATAAAATGTTATTTTATATGAAAATGTTGCCTATAAACCTTGGGATGGCATCGCTTTAGCTTCGCCATCCATCACGCACTTCGTCAATATTCATTTTATTACTAATTCACTAATGGTAATGGAACCCACTTACAAACTGATGTAGGTATAGGTTGAGCTATTGCTGGGAAAACTGTCCGCAGCAGCCTCAACCTCCTAAACTCCTAATATATCGGTGACTTAAAGTGACATTCCATTTCCAACTGCAGCTGCAATACTGTTCATTTTCTATGGAAATTGACAATGACAGCGACGCGTTTCCATAGTAAAATGAACAGTATTGCAGCTGCAGTTGGAAATGGAATGTCACTCTTATGATACACACGTACGATTTTCAATGGACCATCGCACATGTACTTAGTTCTTGACAGTTCTTTGTTTTATTCCAAAATCAAAATGCTCAATCAATTTAACGCGCGCACAGAACAAAAGGTGATCGAACTTAAGCAATTTTGTTTTTCTTGTAAATTATTTTTATTTTACTGTATTCGACCAGTGCGATCCGCGGCGATGGGGTCATCGGCTGTTAACCATTACAAATCCCAGAAAAAAACACTGCCAATTGTATAACAGTTATCGCATGGCCACGTATAATTTTTATCAGATTACACCACAATAGAGCTTAGCACTCAAGTAATACGGTTTGTAATGGCATACTTGTTGGTATCAGTAAGAATTTTCTCTCTCAAGGTAAACTTGGCTGTGACTCATTGCAAGCCTGCACGAGTTTTTTAATTTGTTATTACGTCAGATATTTGTCTATTTATGGTACTTCTTGAAGTTGAATACCGCTTTTAATTGTAGTCTTAATTTGTTTAAATAAAACGATAAGGTCAAGAATGAGTTACACAATCATCTAATATGGCAAATCTATGTCTCCTCATATCGTCACGTCAGTGCCTACATTAGGAATATACATTCTAAGCCCCATTTAGACGGGACGGGACATTTATTTTCATGCGATTTTTGTTGCATTGCGGTATTCGGTCGATCGTCTTAATTTATTGTAATCTACAGGCCTACAGGGCCGCAGAGAGAAAGAGTACTACCCCTCTTTCACGCATTCACAGGATGAGACACGGTATCTTCGTCCAATGGTAAAGAGAATTGCTTTTGAAACTTGGAAAGTGAAATTAAGATAACATTGTAATCTTAGCAATGTATCGAATATTGCATGCAAGTTCTTGAACCGTCTAATTGGGCTTTAGACTTGAAAACTTCACTTCAGATGTGGTCTTACGTTTTTCTAAATATGTAATACCAAAAACATAATTAGATGAACGATTTAGTAACAATTCATCCATTGATTTTATGAATAGATTATAATTTTCCTAGGCTCGGTTTCACAACGATTTTTGCAACAACATTGATCCACTTTTTGTTTCGAAACCAAGGACTAGGTATACAATTATGATAGTGATACAGATTCTATGATAATGAGATCCATTAAGATATTGGCAATTAAATTTCCGTCAAAAATTACGAGATGCTGTTTGTTAACAATTGATCACAAAGGCGATATAGAAGAAACTATGTATTGGAGTCCTACCTACTCCTAACTCTGCAGCGACTTGAAGCAGGTAACAATAACAATATGTGGGGATGCTCCAATGAACGTCGCATTTTGACGAATTTCGTTTTTGGTGGTATTTTCACATTCTGGGGCATTTCATATGAAGCGGACAGGAAAAAAAAAGTGAGGTTCCCGAATTTGTTTATATTTGGTTTAGTTCTTCTTCTAGTAGGTATAAAACCGGACGCCAAATATTTTTTATATATGACGTTTATTTTAAAAATTATGAGCTTTTCAAAAATTACCGTAATTGAAATTCCGATTTTTTGAAACTCGAATATCAAATAATTAAAATATATAACTTATTATTAAACCAAGCGTTTTGTATAGATTTTTTAATGATCTTTTCAGCGAAGAAATCAATTTTGAAAAATAAAAAAATAATAATGGTTAAAACCGGAAGTAAACTTTTCGAAACCATTTTTCGAAAACTTTGACCAGTTTTTTTTATTTTTTTTTATCTCAAAATATAGCCCTAAGTATGTACAAAATACACTAGAAGTTGCAGAATGGGATCTCCATTGGTTAAGACAATAGGTCAATAAATGTACATACATGTCGCCCTGAGTGCGACGTACCGTACTGGTATACATACATATAGCAGCTGTTTAGCTTATAAGAACATGTATTCAGTAAGACTGCTGGTAAATAATAGCAGACAAGCATAATAGGTAGCTGTGTCAAAACATGACACAGCTACCTATTATGCTTACCAAATATTACTATACAAGCACCTTTCAGAAAAAGAAATAGTTGCATCTAAAATCATATACATAACCGATGGTGCCTTACAACATTTTAAAAATAGGTTTAACTTTGTTAATCTTATTTATTACAAGGATGATTTTAATACGAATGCAGAGGCACATTTTCACGCAACATCTCACGGTAAAGGGCCTCGACGGTCTCGGAGGGAACCTGAAACGTTTGGCGACGCGTGCAAGTTTGCAGTTACCTCCAAGTAGATCAATAATTTCACCAATGCGATTGTATGACTGGGCAAAATCATCTTTGAAGCAAACGGCAATCTACTATTGCTCTAAAGACGATATTCAACGTCAGAGGATATTTTTGCAGGCCAGGTTTGATTCCGCAGTCACGATTCCAGGAACAAAAAAGTTTCATGCGTTAATTCCGAAAACTGACGGTCTTCTTGTAAAAAGAACGAGCTCTAGCATAGATTCTTATTGTAAAATAATAAACATTATGAAATAAACTGGTTAGAATTGTTGACTTTCTTATTTCATTATGTTATGATTAGAATTTACCAGCAGTCTTACTGAATACATGTTCTTATAAGCTAAACAGCTGCTATATGTATGTATACCAGTACGGTACGTCGCACTCAGGGCGACATGTATGTACATTTATTGACCTATTGTCTTAACCAATGGAGATCCCATTCTGCAACTTCTAGTGTATTTTGTACATACTTAGGGCTATATTTTGAGATAAAAAAAAATAAAAAAAAACCTGGTCAAAATTTTCGAAAAATGGTTTCGAAAAGTTTACTTCCGGTTTTAACCATTATTATTTTTTTATTTTTCAAAATTGATTTCTTCGCTGAAAAGATTATTAAAAAATCTATACTAAACGCTTGGTTTAATAATAAGTTATATATTTTAATTATTTGATATTCGAGTTTCAAAAAATCGGAATTTCAATTACGGTAATTTTTGAAAAGCTCATAATTTTTAAAATAAACGTCATATAAGAAAAATATTTGGCGTCCGGTTTTATACCTACTAGAAGAAGAACTAAACCAAATATAAACAAATTCGGGAACCTCACTTTTTTTTCCTGTCCGCTTCATATGAAATGCCCCTTACTGTCACTGTCTGACATTGAGTACCTAAGTATGGCAAGCCAAATTTGTCGTTAGAATAAAGAGAACTATACAAATAAATAACTATTTCGTTTTAGAGATGAATGCTCAATTTACAATGACACCTCGAAAAACTATTGAAACCTTTTTGTGTAGGTACAATGGTAGTAATAAACCTTACGCTTGTAAAAGAAAAAAAAATGTATTCCGGTCAAACCTCGACCAAGGACCTGATGTATTCTTGCCGTGCATGTGGTAATATGTACGATGGCTACAAATTCTGCAGCTACCAGCGGTTTCCCTTATTTTATTACCTGAATCAAAACATTAAAAAAATCAAGTCAAAACAAAGAGCCAAGTGCCTGCATGGTCGATATGAAAACAGCCCTTGTATAAAAAGTTTAAAAGTACTTAAATAACAAAGGGCTTTCCGTCTACGAAAATGTATTACATAATCTGCAATATTACCTTACCATAATCCTCTAAACGATATCATAGATCCACTGATAACCTTTAACTTTCCATTGTTCCAGGCTGACCTTTTGACTTTCAACGCTGCGCTGACCACATCGCGAGACCGCCAAAACACAGCGTCTGACCACATCACGAGACCGCCGAAACACCGAGCGTCCACAGTCAGGCATTCTGTGCACCCAGGATCTGTGGGATGTGCCGGCCACATCGCAGCAGGGTGCAGGAGGTCACCTAATTAAAGATGAAGTTCTCCACGGGCTCGAGCTCGAGTAGCCTTGCCAGTGACTCGCTGTCCAGAAAGTCAACGCTATGCATATATACGGAGATAGATGCGCCGGCGCCGCCGCCGTGCGAGAGGGTGAGTTATCATTATCATTCTTTCCTTAAGCCCTATTTAGACGATGCGAGAATTCGCATGCGAGTTTCATTACATTGTGGGTTTTGAACGATCGGTCGATAGGACGTAACCAACAGTCCGCAATGTAACTAAGATCGCATGCGAGTTCGCGCGCCTTGTAAATCAGCCCTTACTCCATTATGTGAGCAACAGAAGTTGCAAAAACGGCGAGTCGTTCAAAATTGCTGTACAAATTTTTACCCGCTCAGCAATAAGGCCTTTCCACGGAGATGAGAGGAGACGAACGAGTAATAAGTGAACTTGATAATGATAAACATTCACTCATTTATTCATTCGTTATTGCAATAAGTACTCCTCTTTTGCCGATATCTATAATACCTACACTTGCATATTTACGATATTTGCCGATAAAAAATAACGGAACATTTTTGCAACGGAAATCCTTTTTACGATCTTTACTCAGTTCTTTATAATATACTTTTAAGTACTAATTAAGACTACTAAAAGAAGATACTTTTTGAGGCCAAGCGAGCGTTTGTAAGAAACAATTTACGCTCATTATTGCTACTTGTCTTACTTCCCAATGCAGTAGTAATATTGTATATGTTGCAGTCAAAAGTGTGAACTGGTCAAAATAACTTTTAACCGACAAAAACAGGCAAAACTGCTTTTGACTATGAGCATGTTGGTCAAAAGTAGTTTTACCTGAAAATGATACATATTTCTGGCAGCAGTTTCGTTTTTAGGGCGTAGCAAAAAAAAACCCTAACCTACCTATCTCTGGGAACAGTTTCGTTTTTTGGGCGTAGCAAAAAAAAACCCTAACCTACCTATCTCTGCTAGTACTTTTGACTGATAGTAACAGTCACAATTACTATTAACCAATGATTTTCAGGTAATTCTACTTTTGACCAACATGCTCAGTCAAAAGCAGTTTTGTCTGTTTTTGTCGGTTAAAAGTTCTTTTGACCAGTTCACACTTTTGACTGCGACATATATATTAATACTGATAATTTTTTTTTTTTTTTTTTATTATGCATGGGTTTACTCATGGCCACAGACTAGCCGAGGCGTAGACGTGGCCTACGATGGAGCGAGCTCGCCCAGAAGGTGCCTGTTCACTCTTGATTTGAAGGTTGCCGGGTTATAAGAGCACGGAAATATAGACGCCGGCAAGGAATTCCATTCCTTGGCAGTGCGCATAAGGAAAGTAGAAGCAAAGCGCTTAGTGCGAATTGGCGGAATATCTACCAAGTAAGGATGGAAACCGGCCGTGCGTCTAAAAGTCCGATGGTAGAATGGGGACGGTGGAATGAGCTCGTGTAGCTCTTGGGCACACTCCCCGAAGTGCAACCTGTAGTATACCGACAGGCTGGCGACTTTCCGCCGATGGGCCAAAGTCTGAAGCTTAGCCGTTAGCTTCTTGTCGCCAATCATCCTCCTGGCTCTGCGCTCCACTGAGTCCAAAGCGGCGAGTTGGTATTTAGCTGAGCCATCCCACAGGTGGCTGCAATACTCCATACACGACCACATACACGACATAATAAAAGTAGAACGATATAGTCAGACAAGAATCTGTAGTAATTTATTGAGGGCGCCACTTCCTACGTACCTAACTGTCACATTTTTGACGTAAATGTCAATGGTAACAATTTAGTATGATTTTTTTTAGTTCTTACTATTTTATGTCGCACTATACTACTCCGTTCGCGAGCATTGGGAAAACTTCGAATGCGGGGTATTTCTACTTAACTATGAGTAGAAACATTTCTACTTGATCAAAGTGAGCATGATGCCTTGGTAAGCGTTGCAGTAGCTTAAGTGTTGCCAAAGTATGAAATGCTTCGTGTTTAGTAGATATTGGTGATACACCAATGTACCTTATCCTCTAGCCGCCCATACGTCAAACCTTGCCAAGCAAAATGAAATTTTATTTTCTCAACACAAAGTTCAGATTAGAATGGAACAGGAGACCTTTTTATAGGTCTCTGGGCAGCTAGAGGTTATTATTACTGAGTTGTATCCTACCCTACACCCTACACCATTTCATACTATAAAGACCAAGCACATCGTCGGCAGTACCTGTTGGACTATTACCGGGTTGATGATGAAAACGATTACTTATACCAATATTTTAACTTTATTCATTTGTTACAAACATAATAACAATCAATTTACAATAAATTATTCAAGACGTCTTCACTCTAACTTGTCCGTACTCGAACTGGCCACTTGTCACTGAGGTACCCACCTTTTATAATAATTCAACATGGCGGGAACCAGTGACAAGTATGAGTCAATTGATACTCTTTTATAAATTAATCATAACCAAAAGTAAGAATGATCAAAATATAAGCTATTAATAAATAATGATCCTTACAGCTCGGCCATCCTGTTCGAGGCGAGACCCTTCGCCAAACCTTAATATAAAATAGTTAAAATGATACAAACAAAAGACTAATTTATGAAAATAATGAATTAAATTAAAATGTATGCATTAAAACAAACCAAGATTCACTGATCCAATATTACTATGTGAATGATATACATAATATGCATATTAAATAATAATAAGTAACAAGAGAAAATAAAATTACAAACGCGTAATACTCATGTGCACTCATGATTGTACGATATCTACTATTAATAAGATTATAATTATAATGTGTATTATCGTTAATTATTAGGCATTAATAAAATGATAATTAATGATAATTAGGAAATAGGTGGCCGATACCAAAACATAATACATATTATTAATCGTTCAAATTATGGTTTTCGAAGAATTTTCACAAGTCTGTTATCAAGGTTGAAGAAACTATATGTCATCATAGAAACTAATAAATTTAATTAGTTCGACCTGCAGAAACATAATAATATATTAAACAACAGAAAATTAATTATGTAATAGTAAAATTACGCAATCTAGCATTATTAAATTTTCTTTAACACTTGTTAAATTTCAATAACTATACTCAAGAAATATAATATACGTACACAACACCATTCACTTTCACACGTAAATATTCAAACCGCTATACACGGATCACTTCACCAACAGAAGATAGTTGCGTCACCGCGGGTTGCGCCATCTGCCTAACCGACGCCACGTTCTCATTAACTGCAATGGTGCCACCGACCACGCAAGCTCTGCCCACTGCGATAGTGCCGTCGACACATCTGAAGCTGTCCACGATGCAGATGCCACCAAC
This sequence comes from Cydia fagiglandana, assembly GCF_963556715.1. Lineage (NCBI taxonomy): Eukaryota > Metazoa > Arthropoda > Insecta > Lepidoptera > Tortricidae > Cydia > Cydia fagiglandana. The sequence continues at coordinate 37,222,716 of NC_085959.1, read as the reverse complement.
CACGCTGATGCTGCGTAACACGGGGCGCCGGATCTCGCGCCGCTACTAGCCGCAGCTTCGCTTGCCATTATGCCAGCATTCTAAGACTCTGCGGTGTAGTCAACGATCGTATTTCTGCGTAGGAGCACCTTAATTCTGCTAAGGAACAGGAATATCATCACCCTGGCCATCTCACCTAGGCACTCCTGGGTCGGAAGTGATTCCACACCCCGACCCTCTCACCTGGGCACTCCTGGGTGGTAATGGAATACCAAACCCTGGCCCTTTCACCTGGACGCTCCTGGGTCGTTCTGAAACTTTTAAGACTTTCTTTAGATATATGAAATTAACACTTCCTTTTTTTTTAATTATTATTGAATGCATAAGACTCGTGGTTTTATTTCATTGATTTATTTTATTATTATTCATCTTTATATTTTAATCGTTATATCGATTTAAACATGTTATGAATTTATTTTTCACGTTTCAAATATTTTAGTACATAAACGACATGACTACCAAATGTTGTACCTGATTTGTATTAATTATTATGGTATTTGCAATTAAAATAGTCCATAGTTCACTATATCATGTATTGCGCAGTAAAGTTTAATAATGAAAATAGGACATTGTCACATCTCTATAAAGAATGCATGGTTCTGATTTTATATCTTCGGGCCCAGCCCGTAGTTGACATGAATGCAATCATAATTATGCCGAGATATAAAAACATCTTGATAATAATAATATAAGTGACAGAATATGTTTTTTTGTGTTTGGGCTACTGATTATCTGATGATATAATATGTTGATTTAAATTAACACGTTTTAATTTCATAAACGTAATAAACACAAGTGCACACGATTAAGTGAAGTTTCAGTATTAGGTTATATGATAATTTCCTTTTAATTAAACTTTTGATATTACTTCGAACGTTACCTGTTGCCAACGATTTTTTTTTATTAAGATATTATGACTGAACCCGTTTGAAGAGTTTAATTGATAAGAAATTAATCTTATTTTAGAGGTAGTTTTATTGTCCTTTAACCTGCTATTATCAACAGTCAAAGTTTTATATTTTATATGAATGCGACCGACTAATCCTCATTTGAACTATTTACACGCCTTAGGTCATAAATATAGCCATTAAAGATCCATCAAGTAGGTATAAGAACATAAACTAAGTAGCCGTTAGGTTTTGTAAATTTGAATGAACGAGTGAATAATTTTATCACAGAAGTTCATAACTTCATTACGAAAACAAATTCCTCATCACATAAAATGGATTTAAACATCAGACATAAACTAGTTAATTGATTATTCCATATGAATGATGAATATCTACATTGTGATTTATTTTTAAAAGTATTTGGTTATTATAACAGTCTTAGCGAATCTAGATCTAATAATATTCATGTTACAAAGTGACTAAGAAATACTATATTTGTTTTTTTTTTTAACAGGTTTTATCTGAACCAACAAGTTTATTATTGTAGTTGAGTTTGAATACCAAATATTTAATTTACAGCTATATTCGTGTTTTTTTTCAGAAACAAGTCTAATAGGTATTACGGTGCATTTGTTATCCTAATTCGTTATTGCTTCGGACATATCTAAAGAATTAATAATACTAATTAAATCATATTCGACATTTAATGCATGTAATTATGTATGTATGCTTGGAGTATGTTTATTATTAAAATTATTCTGGCTTTACGAAAATAAGACTTATTAATAAATTACTTCGTTAGTCACAAGGAAAATATTATTATTGTTATAATTCACGTATAAAACCATGGACACAATAAAGTGTGGGTATAAAGAATACAGTTTATCTTACATATTATTTATAATACCATTTTACTTTACTAGATCGAGATATTCGTAAATAATTAATGTGAGACAAATATTTAATTTTTGTAACTTTATAACTTGGATTGAAATTGACATTCAAATAAATGGGACTTTCTTATGAATTATTCATTATTGAAATATGTAAATTCACATATGCATAATAATCGTGTTTAATTGTCAAGTAATATTGAACAGTTTGACTGTATATTAAAAGCGAAGCACCTTATCAATTATTATTTGATATATAAAAGTTCATAATAATGTTGTACTATGGTGATCGAAATAAAGGAAAAATGACTTCCCGTGTAAATTTAAAAGCTTTACTTATGAATTAAACATAAGAACCCTTTATTTCTTTTACAGAGAATTTACCGTATATTCCTCATTAATAACCATTGGTTTTATATATATTTTACATTATGAATGTCTAATCTCTATGGCTCACGCGCCCAGCTAAGTTACAGGTATCATTAATCTATGCGTGTATCGATCTCCATTACATGTAGTTTTATATTTAGGAACGAGCGATAATCGTTATTCCCTTTTATTAATCAAGTGTCGGTATCTAATTCATTCGTCTCTTTTTGTTTTGTGAATATAAAAGTATTATTACTATCTTAGGATTTTACCAACTCGTGTATAACACACATAATATGATATTTCATACCGCTTTAATCTAAACTGCACTCAGATGAGAACTCAACATATTAGTAATAGAGGTGTGAAATTCCTTTGCTTATTATTATTACTGTTTATTATGTTTTTATGATTAAATTAAACTCAACATATTAGTAATAGAGGTGTGAAATTCCTTTGCTTATTATTATTACTGTTTATTATGTTTTTATGATTAAATTATACTGATATATGGTTGACTAATTATTTTAAATTGTTGTAAATATATTTATGAAAGTTGGAACAAAAGTCTAGCGCATTCATCCACGCGCGTCAAAGTCTCACACGTTCATCCACGTGCGTTAAAGTCTTTCACGTTCATCCACGTGCATTAAAGTCTCACACGTCCATCCACGTGCGTTGCATATTGTGTATACCTACACAAACACATCGATTATCATGGCGCTTCCTATCTACTGATACTAGCGTCTGCACATACGTCATCGATTCTTTATATGAAAACCACTCAACGTATAGCTATGTATAGCTCTGACTTCATATGACTCTACATATGACTCTACATATGACTCTACATATGACTACATATGACTCTACATATGACTCTACATATGACTCTACATATGACTCTACATATGACTCTACATATGACTCTACATATGACTACATATGACTCTACATATGACTCTACATATGACGCTACATATGACTCTACATATGACTCTACATATGACTCTACATATGACTCTACATATGACTCTACATATGACTCTACATATGACTCTACATATGACTCTACATATTATGCATAAGCGTAGTTTTAAGTTACAACTTTACACTTTTACAGTACTACACGCAACTTCAAAGAATACACTATTATTCCAATTAAGGTTCTTTGTTTTTTTTTTTCATTTAGGTAAGTATGATTTACTACTATTACAGAAACAAACGAAAATAATAAAATGTAGCAAACGTTACTGTCAGATAAAACACTGCAATTATGAATATGATTTTACTTTAACGTCATTTAAAATATTCACATCCTATAAATAAAGGGGTAAATGAGTTTCTAAATGTTTAAAGTATGCGTACCTCGCAATCAAATATTATATCAAATAGTTAAGCATATCGATTTCCCATCGACCTCTTATTTCTCCATGATCATCATGGTAACACATAGATTTATATACATTGATTAAGTACTCGTGCCAAAATTACTGGCCCTTACAAGGTTGTTATGATGAAACTGATTACATTAGTTAGTCATAGAATTTAGACGTGATGACATACAATTATACAGTCTAAACAAAAGGTGACCGGTTATCAAATTGAATCCATTGAGATTCAAGTTCACGATATCTAGTACGTGTAAATTGACACAAAAAATACTTTAATGCTCAGCGCACAAAGTTACGAGTTACGTATCTTGAGGAGTGTGCAATAGAAAAACAATAGGATCATATTACATAAGTACATTCGTTAACGAGTTACTACTCATGTATTCAACAAACGACATACGCTCCATAACATGGAGATTAAATATAGATGTAGGTATGTCCATACCAGAGTTGGGCAAAATTAGTTAAATAAAAAAATGAGAATGGTAACGTTAGTTTTAAGAACGGCAACTTATTTTGTAAATTTATTATGAGTTTATCAATTAGCTTGAATTCGATATGACTCACCTATGATTTTATCATCGATCACGGGTTTGAAAGTATTTTAATTATTCGAGCAAATGGTTATCATGGTTATTCAAACTAACGTTTTAGTTGACACAGTTAAAATAAGGTTCGTTTTACGACCGCTACTTTACTCCTTATGAAATCATTTGACTAAGCTTTATTTTAGTTTAATCACAGATTGCAATTATAAGTGCCCAACTCTGATTCATACTATTATTACAACATGTCATAGAGGTGTTGTATTTCCATACAAGAGGGAGATAATTATAAACACGTGTTCTAGTCATTTAGCTTCATAGAGGCTTTTATGAGTAATGCTGCGTTGGGCAGCGTCGCTGAATGAAAACCGACATCAGCATAAAACCACTAGGTAAAAAAAATATTAATAGCTAATAGCACTAGGTACACAAGTTACATAACGTAACCCTGCATTATGGTTTCCAATTTGAACTTGGATCGACATGTCATTTTCTTTTAAATAATGTATCAGTTTTGTCGGTATTGTGCGCATGGAATCGCAATATTATGAATGAACTTACATAGTGATCAGAATAATTTTAAAGTGGAGTTCCGAAAGGTCATATATTATAATGCCCGACATTTTAATAAAAGCAATCTCTTAGATGCATTCGTAACAATACTAAGTTATACACTGACGCCAATCGCGTTTAAAAAACTTCGTACTAGAGGCATTGCTAATACAAACGTATCAGGGGTTTACTTCAGAGGTATTCAATTGGCAAGATTTTATTTTTAGTTTACTCATCGGTTTCACGGTTACAAAGCCAGTGTATTCATACAATTTTAGTAACGCAAGCTGACCTCTAAAGGTGCAGCAGATCGTAAATCTAAATGTACATAAAACAATATCCTACTGTAGTCCGCTACTACAGTTGTACTATGCTATCTTGCTACGCAATAAAACTAAATAATGAGTCTTTAGCCTGAGTTTGATATAATCGATGTGGTACACCATCATACAATTGAGTTTGATAAGATAGAAGCATTATAATGACATTTGATCTGATTTTCACTAACTTATATGTAATACTCAGAAACGCTTAAATGACAACTGTAGATTTTATATTTCGTATTTTGATTATAAGCGAGATTACCCGTCATCCGTTCGTACGTTCTTTCTACACATACACATACCAAAATTGGGCAAATCATCATCATTATCTTTAACGATATATACAGTATATTTAATACAGACATGACGTTGACGGTAGGTTATCAAACCAATTTTATTTAAAATAAAAGGCAGTTAAAAAGAAATATAAAGAACTGACTTACCATAATTAAATACACTTTCCGGTAAACATAGTTTACTTACTGATACAAACGAAAAAGAAAAGAAAACCTTACGTTCGTGCGGCGTGGACAAAAATCCTATCGATTTTTGTTGGATCCAACTTCTGAGTTGTTGGACTATTACCGGGTTGATGATGAAAACGATTACTTATACCAATATTTTAACTTTATTCATTTGTTACAAACATAATAACAATCAATTTACAATAAATTATTCAAGACGTCTTCACTCTAACTTGTCCGTACTCGAACTGGCCACTTGTCACTGAGGTACCCACCTTTTATAATAATTCAACATGGCGGGAACCAGTGACAAGTATGAGTCAATTGATACTCTTTTATAAATTAATCATAACCAAAAGTAAGAATGATCAAAATATAAGCTATTAATAAATAATGATCCTTACATACCTATGTCATCCCCGGCAACCACTATACTCGTAGTGTGTCTATTTTTGTTTGAGGTTCCCTCTTTTGCCGGGACCAACTTTTATATACATAGTCCAGGAGACTAATGACTTTTTCCTGTACTCGTTATATCTTGTTATTATGATACTGATAAAGCACAAACCCTAAACAAGTGAGCGAACCTGAGGGCGGTTCCACAAGCACATTTCGTGCACGCAACATAACAGGCGTGAAAGTGCATGCGCCAAGTTCGTGCCGGCGCCGTTGCTGCAGCCTTGACGCATGACGACAGGCTTGCGAAGCATCACAAAATGTAGATCGTTTGCAATACGTTTTTATACGTATAATGCTTTATCTGGTTTTATCTTTTAATTAACTTCCAAACCTTTGTTATCTGATGGGTTGAAGTAGTGTTTTTGCAAAGTCTGAAGAACAACATCATGCAACGCCTGCGCTTTCATACGCAAAGGTGCCAGAATCAAATAACAGATTTGTTAGCTTGGCTACAATTCTAAATAAGACCATAAAATCTATCGCTTGAAAAACCTGTCATTTTTATCTATGTCACAATTGGAATCGGACTATACTGAAACGATGTCATTGAAACAGACGCTTCAAACGCCAAAATTCGAGTTCAAAGGTCGATATTAAAATTTTAAATGACAGTTTACTCAACGACTTTTAAATATTCAAGATACAACTATCGGGCCGGCCACTTTCACCGACCCGGACTTTGCATTGTTTCGGTGCGGTCTTCAATAGCCTGCTGTTTAAGGCGTAGGTATGCAGTTGTGGCGTTTTGACTGTCCAAGGCTCTCTAGCTGACTTAGAATTAAAATAAAATTATATTTGAAGAAACTGACGGAAACAGCTTTTTACGAAAATAGATTTTTGTTCTGTAATCTGTTTCATAAATTCCTTTTTCTTTTACTAGGTCCCTAGTAGGTCGTGACAATCTGACAATGTCCATTTTTTCGTGCATGAATAATATGCATGCACATTGAACCGGCTTAGGCACTGCATTAAGCCGTTGAGGTATGGATTCGCCTTAATACTTATTTTTAGCAGTAATACGCAGTGATAATGTTGCTTGCTTATAATGGTTACGCAAAATAATGTTTAAGTGTTCTTTTATTACATAAATAAATAAATAACTCCCAATTCGTTAATTAGAACAGCGTCATGTTATTTTTTTGTGTAATTGAGTAATTGATTTGATTCAAACGGTCCTCGTTAGAGGCACGGGCGGCCGTTTGCTCTTTGATTCAGTAAGAGCTGTATTGGTAGTGGATTGCGGTGTCTGTTTAGTGGTTTTGGACAGGTTCCCACAATAGTACGGATGAACCTGCCCCAAGTTTTAGGTAGGGAGGTAATCGCCATGATGGGCAGCAGAACTGCTGCAGGGTTAAACCGTTGATAGAGTAACCTCTTTACTCCGGAAAACCAAACCTATTTTAGTTCCTAAATGTGAATCTTCAAGGTCAGATAGTTGCGTCAGTTTTTGTAAACAAATTATGTCACGGCCATAGCTTAGAATTTATTGATGATCAGGCAGAATGGCCTGTGCCTTGGGCAACACTCGTAGTAAAGCACCGTGCTTTGTCTGTGGGCGTACTCTGCCAGTGACTGTACACTATAATAACAAACTCTTTACTGCCTTTCCCGCCTTCATACAATTTGTGTTGCCTGTGCAAAAATATAAAAGTTAACTATTTGGGTATATTTTACTGCGGCTGTGATCAATGATGATACATATTTAAAGAAGTAAATACCTACCAAGAAGGTTTGAATACTTTGAATTTTATTAAATTATAAGAAAATCAGGCTTTATGATGTTTACGGGAAAAAACTTTAAGTACTAAAAATATGTGACCCTTATTTTAAATTTTGCGCAAGATTTGTGTAACAAATTTGTCCAAGCCGTTAACTGAAATGTAAACTAACATCAAAACGTTACCTAACAGCAAAGATATTATTGTTTGTAAACACTGATTAATTCCGTATTGGTTTATATGTCAACATATAGTCAGGTACCTATAGTATGGAACAATTAAGAAGACCCAGCTAGGCCAAACGTGGGTGTAAGCAATTATGTTACAAAAACACGATTAAATTTCGTCTACTTATTATGAAATAGGTACGTCTTATTATGTGCATTTAATATTTAAACAAAAACATTTGAAGGTCGTCGTTTTTTTTAACTAATTGGACGACTTAATGCCAAATGGCATTTACTACCAGTCAATCAAATAGAAACACATTACAAAGTTAAGAAGCAAAGTCATTATTTACAACCAATTCAAGTCTAACTCTTATGGCATAACTGTATACTAATAATAAAATCAGGTAACTTTTTAACATTGAGCATAAGTCTAAGCCTATGCAACTAAGACATTCGTATAGGAGGTGCAAGCACATAACTGCTCACCCCTTAAGACTCCTCTACACGATGGGCCGACGACGCCGGCCACTCCAAGGGACGCAGCCATGCGGTAGAATGAGATAGCAATATCACTTGCTCCCCCTAACGCATAAATGGGTTCCTTGGAGTGGCCGGCGTTGGCCCATTGTGTAGAGGAGCCTTTAGATAATCGTAACAGGCGCCAAGAGATTGCATATACTCAATAATTTAGGACAGATACCTGTGTGGCCTAGACTCCAGGGCAATAGCCATCCATTAGCCCCTGCTAATATCCAATATATTATAAATGATGCATATTAATCACTTTTTGTGTAGTATATCACATAATTATGTTTCAGTTCATAAGCCTATGCTTCCATTTGAGTGCGTGGGTACATAAGTTTTCCTCCCACTCGAAGAAAAAGTATGAAGCCATGTTTTGATTGTTCGTCACGTCTGTCAATTTCAATACCAATGGACTGAGTTATACACACAACAAATTGTCGTCACGTTTACTTTCATCACAAGTGCTTTCCTACCTATTTATAATATCTATTACTTATAGATTATCTAATGTAACTAAATCACTTTCGCCGATCGGCTCTCGGCCTATTGTTGAAGGCTAATGAACTTACCAAAATCGTAACTAGTCGAACACCATCGTATTGTCGCTCCTTCAATTTTACACCTAATTATTTTGCGATAAGGTTGAATTTCGGATGCGTTTGTTTTAATTTGTTGTTACCCTTTGGTTTTGAAGGTGCGATATGAAAGTGCTTTAATGATTTCATCTCGTAATGTATACTGTCATTGCGTGTTTTGTCAATCAATGATGCTGAGAAAGCATCATGGAGAGTGGTGCTTCTGTCATACCGGCGTAAGGTAAGGTGGGGTAAGACTATCAACGGAGCAAGACAAACACTTGTATGGAATCCTCATACTGTTTATCTTGCCCCGAACAAAATAGACTATATTAGTCCTACCCTACCTTACCTTATGTAAAACATCTGACCAATTGTCAATACCCTTATGCCATTGCGAAAAGGCTTTTTAAGAATTGTTAGTTATCAGGTTATCACTATTTAATAGACAATGGTGCTTGTATAGGCATGTGCCGTCGGAAACTAATTATAAATTGTGAAATTTCCACAACAACTAGTACAAACTGAATTAAAACTAAGTAAGTACCTATAAAGTAAAAGCCTACAAATAGAAAATTGGCCCCAGGTCTGTGCCACGCTAAACGACAACGCCGAATCGTTGAGCGAAGTATGCTTTCAAATCTTTGTACTTCGGATAGCAGAACATTATGCACTTTATTAATTGATTATTTTATCTCCATGTCATTATAAACAATGTGCGATTATCAGAGGTGTCGGCGTTTAATCGATATGTCACGGTTCGCCTCGATACTGCAATCGATTTAAAGATATCGCCTTATCGCACCTTTCATTAGATATTTCAATCAACATTGTCATGGCTATTCGAGAAGATTCTTTTTTATACCAAACAGTAAATAAGTTTCATATCGGTGGTATGAAAGTTTGCGAAACCACGGGCCACGGATTAAATTAACAGCATCGGCCTGTCAGTTGTTCCGAACCGTCAAAATTTTGTTCTAACTGACAGGCCGATACCGTCCGACGGACTGTTAATCAGTGGGACCCTTTAGACAAGTCATTAAAGATCATAATTCATAAAGCTACCTATTCTTATTTATAATAACCAGAAATAGATGTCATATACTAATGAAAAAGTGACCGAGCCGTCCACTAAATTCGAACCGATGTTTTCAGCTAACACGGCTTACGCCCTGGATTTCTAGTTTATCGAGGGCTTAAAGTCATATTCGGCAAATAAATATGATCAGGGTGATTTTAGTCAGTATGAAAATAATACCTAATAGCCAGTTAAGAATTACGCTGGGCCTTTCCCTGAGGCGTTGGTTAGCATTGGTTGTATTCCACATTTCTTCTCCGCTCCACGGTATGACAATCAATACTATTGGTAGATTCTTGCCGCCTCAGTGGGAAGGCAACCTTACAGGGATACACGCTGCAGGATCTTGTAAACAGCTGTTGCTATCTAATTACGACAGATCGAACTCAAGTAGCGTTTACACTAAATAGCGGATTTATCTTTTTATGTAATCTTTATAACGATTGACTACCAAGTTAATTGAATATAGCTCTTAATGCTTAATACTTTAGAATCATTAGATGCTCGACATTAATCACCCACGTTTTAAAGAATATAGATAATTCGCTTAAACGATATTACTTGCCTTTTTCATTCACTACAGAGCAGATGTCAGTAATCAACGTCGATTAATTTTGAACTCTATTATAAAAGTATTATGGTCTCTATTGGATGCGTTCGACACGATTGGTAAACTATACCGGGTTATTATTTTAATAAGTACAGAGCTATTGCGTGAGTCCTTGGCTGCTCACGACTCAGATTGTAGGTTTACCGCAATCAGGTTTGCCTCTTGCGGTTGCTTGTTGTAGTTTCATATTGAACCTTATTGGCATTGGTTAAAGTAGATTGTTGCGCGTATAACCCTGAGTTGTTTTAGACACTTTAGACAGGCCATCTTTTCTTGGAAGAATCCGCCATTGTTAAAAGTTTTTCCAGGCGCGATATCAGTTTTCCATCGGATTTCTTTTCTCAGGACAAGGTTTGTTTAACAATGGTCCGTGGAATTGGCCAGATTGGCCTAAGATTCTGATTGTGAATTTGCTGTGTTTTGTCGGTAAAGATGCCCACAGATTACCAGTTCGCCAGACGATATCAGCCTGTCAGTTAAACGCTTGGTTACAGTTCTGAACAACTGCCAGACTAATATCGTCCAGCGACCTAGTAATCAGTGGGCCCCTTAAGGGTATCGGTTACTCCAAGTAACATCAAGTAAAAAATGCACACGTCCATACATAAATCTGTCTGTTTACCAACTACATAGTAATGATCCCGTAAATTACTAGATCCGCATCACTGAAGAACAAAACTAACATGTGATTCGTGCAGCATAGTCCTTAAGACTATCTGAATAAGAAATATATTCGTTGGACCTGGCTTTTAGTGCTGGCGGAATAAGATGAAAGTACAGATAACAGCGTTCGCTTACATTTTTCTAACGTTTGGCAAAATTCTTGCATGCGAAACTTTGCCCCTTCGTTGTAAGACTTGTACCTAAGTCAAAACGTTCTACAGAATTGGAGACCTTAAATAAACATTTTCATGATTCGTGGTATGCCTTGTTTTTCTTTTTTAGTCTTGTAGATTATTTGGAGTAGTGATGCTTTTGAATATACTCTAATTATGATTAAAGGAAACGCTTTTTCGAGCACAATCGCCTAAATAAGTGATTTTAGTAGTCACTTTAGCCAGCCAGAAATTAACTCATTTAATTGCCACGTACTTATCACCAACCAAGCGATAAGTCATGACACCCTGACGTGTTTTTTTCTACACTTAATATATGAGTCGAGAAGCTTCTCGATGAAGGAAAGCATCATGACGAAACCTGCATTACCTGCATACGAGTACATCCGCGAAGAAATTCGAAAGCATATGTGAAGACCCCAAACCACACTGGGCCATCGTAGGGAGGCCTGTGCCCAGCAGTGGGACGTATATTGGCTGAATTATTATTATTGACAAACACCCCGTATTTATTGTTTTTGTATAGGGCTGTAGGCAAATTGCCCAAATTTTCCTTCCAACTAGGTACCAGCGATTCGTACCAAATGCCCATATCACCGTGATCGTTTCACCATGGTCTTGTTCCATGGGTTAATTATTCCGCGGCACAGATACTAGTAGACCCCCGCTTGCGCCACGTTCACGGTGCGCGCACGCACTTGAGATTCATGACGTTGCGAAACTGTGTAACATCTGTCGACGTGCGGAATTGCCCAAGATCGCAAAATCACTAATCAAGCCCTATCCAATTAAAATCTAGACGTTTTGGGGATTGATTCACGCTGGCGTCGAATAGCGATCACTATAAGTACCAACTGGAGGTTTGATGCTAGAGTCCCTTTGGCTAAACTCTGCAGCGACAACTATAGTATCCCACCAAAAACATTCCAGGTAAAGTGTTGCCAAGACTAGGCAAATAAAGCTTTTACGCTCAAAAGCTATCAGATCCCGCAATAGGTACCAAGACTTACTGTAAGTCCTATTAACTTTATAAGCTCTAACTGTATAAAGCCAACATCTTGGTGAAACAGTACGGCTTGGCCGTTTCGTTGCAGTCATTTGGACAATCTCGTAATGACACTTTCAGAATTTGAAAGACAACAGCACAGGGTCTTTCGAATTTGTACAACAAATCCACCGAGGGAGTGTTTACGTCAGCCGTAGACCTCAGGAAGTCTCGGGGATCCGAGATATTTTGCCTTGTATGGGGCCAGTCGGCTGCATTCCAGCACCACGTCACTCCAATTCTCCATGCATATTCGGCATATCGGCATGGGGACTGTCTGTCTATTATACGTCATGTTTTCATAGGAATATGTGGTGCTGGGAGAGTCAGAGCAGAGTTAGCTTATGGAAATGAAAACAGCCCTAGCCATCAGCGGAATTTTAACTATGACAGAACATTAAAGGGCGAAGCGTTGCATTGTAAATAAAAATTAGGACAAATGACTTTGTACAATTTTGAGTCTAATAGTCTTTAATCTAGTGTAGAGTAACATATAGGTAAGTAACTTAATCATTATGTATGCAACTCTATCTCTACGTTTAGTCATAGACAATAATCGATTTCCCACATTAAAGCACCCTCATACTCGAGCAAAAACATGAGCACGCGCTTACTACCAGTAACATTAACGATTAAGTTGCCCCAGTGTTAGCGTTGTAGCAATTTGAACCTTGCACCTGGGTCTGTGGATTACTTTCAGGTTTTAATCTGTTAACATGTACAGTATGTTACGAGTATAAAATTACTATAATTCTGGAGCGATTCAGTCGATTTGAGAGTTTGAATTAGACAATATAATCCTTTCCGGCTTGCCGTCACTGTGGTCCCAGTACAAGGCTGAATTAAAGACATGTTCCTGTACAATAAAAGCACCATCAGGAATCTATAAATACGGGTATATAGATACCTCAGCAATACGGGGCAAGTATCCTTAAATGTATTATGTATGTATAGAGTTCGTCTAAAGCTTAGACTAAGCTAAATTTGCACCGACGAACAGAACAAGGAGTGTTATTATAAACGTATGACATTAATGATGATGTCGAACACTTGGTCATTGCATATGCCATAACGTTTAATAATGTTTTCTCAAACATGCAATGAAATATTGATGCTATGTTCCTTATAATAGGCTGCAAAGTATGACGTTTCAGGTGCGGCTAGGACAAAAGGTCGTTAATGGAATTTCATACACATCTTGCAGGCCTAGGCCGGCAAAGTCCTCTTTTTTAATTTTCATTTCACAGATATTTGTGACACAGCATCGTGGCATTCATCCATGAAAAAACTAGAGGCAGTATTTGCTTTATGGTTCGTAATGACACTCTGCCACTACGCCTATAAAAAAAAACAAAAAACAATGTTTGCTATAATTTGCAGTTTTATTTGTATAAAACCAACATGAACTTAATAAATAATACATTCTATAATTTTAAATTATAAATTTAACTACACAAATAAAACATTTAAAATATTTCATCTAAACGTTAGCGGTAAAAAGGTCTACTCAAACACGCGTAGTTATTTTTTTTTAAATGTTATGGTGGTAAAGTTGAAAAATATTCATTCTGTTTTATTGGATTTATGGTGCGTTGTTGATTTTTTGACTTTAATATGAGTTCCGACGAAATAATGAAATTAATATTAATTGTAATCGTAGGTGTTTGAATTGGCAGCGTAAGCAGAATTGATTTTAAATAACTTGCTGCCTCTGCCGCCAAGTCAAAGACGAAGTATGTATATGTATATGGTTGCTTATGGCAATTTTATTATTTGAGACAAAGAGCATATAATCACTACGTTTGAGAAACTAAGAAAAATGGCTTACAGTTTATTAGAAACAGTTTTGTGGCATATTTTAAATGAATATAACTACAAATTCGTCAACACTGTGGAAATTATACTTATTTACTCCATGCATAAAGCAACGATGTATGTGAAACATGATATCAACATGAAAGACTACGTAAACCTTTGTGACGAAAACGACAGTCAGACGGATACAAGGCGAAAAAATCAAAGATACATGAAAATATATGTACGGGTAGTAAAAATACACGACTCGTGTAAAACATACGCGTGATAATGATATAGGTACGTGTTGGTTATATTTTGGGTGTAGTTTACTTTTAGTTTTTTCTATAAATAAAACTTGGGTTTCGTGGTTTTTTTATTTTATTTATTTCATTGCATGTTTGAGAAAAGCACTATACATACCTCGGCGGGAAATGGGGTTGCCCGCGCTTAGACCTATCCGGCCTCGCTTCGCTCGGCCGTCTATATGTCTTCGGCCGGCAACCCCTTTCGTCCCGGCCTCTGTAGTAATGTACTATTAATGCCATAACGGCCTATAACGTTTGCCAGATTGCAATGTAGATTAGATTTTCCTCAGTAGCGGAGTCACATAGCCGATATAGGGTTCAAGTTGCTTGCGACGTCTATATAACCGCAGTCAGTGTAATTTTTTTTAAACAACTTATTTCCATCACCCTATGCGACCAGCATTTAAAGGTTAACTCAGCCCTCATTGCAAACACTAAATACAGGGCACGTGGCAACACTAAATAACGAACTGCCCGCAGCGTTAGTTCCACGCTCCGTCGCGTGCCCGGTGACCTTTTGTTTTTAGTTAGGGATTTAATTGGCATTCCAACCAACGGCGCAAAGTGGAACGTTATAGAACGTTGCTTTGCGAACTATAGTAATTCGATATTGGAAAGGTCTAAAATATCAAGGGACTAAGTAAACTCCCATAGTCGGTGGTTTGGGAAGTCGCTTGGATTATCGCTAGGGGGAGGCCAAAATAGTTCACCCGTGGAAGTCTTCTAGTTGAAATGCTCATGCAATGCAAATAGTAATGCGTAATAAAATAACAGGCGTTCTTGACTCTTTCATAGGTAGGTAGTGTAGGTACGATTGTCCAGAAAAGGAAAAATAGATTTCTAGATTCACGCGTGTATGTAAGTTAATTTATTAAACCATAACTAGAGATTGCCTGTGTGGTGAGTTTAGAGTTTTCTACACGTTCATCCGCGTGACATAAGCTAATATAATATTTCATTTGTGACCATAGTTTAGCCTTTCATTACGTTTATAAATCGCGATGTCTTTTAAATTTTTTATCTAATTTTGAGGCATAAGCAAGATTCTTTACTTCAACTATCTTATTATTTAAATTATATGTATCAAGTGTATCGCACATAGATTATGTTCCAGAGAAAATATCAAAAGATTTCACTTTGTATCTTAAATAACCAGCTTATCATTTTATACAACAGCTCCAATGGTAATTATGTAACTAAGTACCATCATTTCGAGTCATAATCCACGACAAAAACACTGAGGCGGAATTCCGTTTGGTTTGAATAAAGGTTGAAAGTCAGACAAACAAACAAATACTCGGATTAAAACTTATGTAAAGCATGGCTAATGTTTCTTACACAATAATGGGATTGTACGAATAGGTCCAGTTAAATGATCGTTGCAAAAGGTAATTCTTGAAGTAGTACCGTCGATCAAATGACATGAATAAGGCTTTGTGTTCCATATTGGTTCACAGTTATGGATTGAATCGGTAGAATAATTAGGTACGTAGAGTTTCGTATCTTCGCTTGGGTTTTGACACTTTTCTCAAAAAATCTCTCAAATTTGAAAGCATTTTAATCCGTTAAGGCGAAAAAACGTTTTTTAGTATTCCTAACTATCAGTATACACCACTAAAACATTGAATTTCATTATTTAAGTTGGTAATAAATGGCCCCAAAGGCAATAGGCGATGTTTGGGTATTTTTCCCAATCTTCGCCTATGGCATGCCTTGCCGCTAATACTTACTTTTCTGTGACTTACACATGATAAGTCGCATCTCCTTGGAATGTGCTAATATACTACAGTGGCGGCGCGTCAAACATATCCAAAGGCAAGCCGGGGCTGATTTGGCTTACATATTTCCTTTACAACTCAGCTCAAACGTCCAAAAACAGGCAAGCCGGTGGGAATCGGCTTTTAAGGACGCGCCGCCACTGATATACTATGAACCTTAACTACACCAGACTAGGCATATATTTAAAAAACGGGGTAGTAGGCGAAGTTAGGTAACAGTCTGAAGTTGTTTTCATACATTTTCTATAATTAAGCTAGGGCTGCCAAAAATTAACCAACATGTCAAATAAAGGGGAGTAATGGTTTATAAGTTAAAAAAATAATTATTTTTAACAAAATTATTTAATTGTTGCAAAATTGTTGTTATTATCGTAATTGACATCAAATCAACCTTATTTACATAAAGTGAGACATAAAAATACCTATTTGGTACCTACTCAATATCGGTAAGAGTAGAAATAAACATTTGCATATAGCGTAAACTAAAATAACCAAACATAAGAAAATATTTAAATCTGGAAACCAATAATGTCATCCACCAATGAATGTGGTACAAAAAATTTGTCAACCCTAGGGGTAGGCGAAATTTGGCAACAAGATGGACGCAAAGTACCCTCTCCAACGTTTTATCCAATTGTGACTTCTAAACGTGAGCTAGCCATTAAATAATAGTTTCATATGAAAAAGAGATAGTTATAGGATATAATCGTGTAAAAAGTTTAACATTACCGGGTCCGTATCACCGTTTAAAACTGAAGTTAAAACACTGGTTTAAAAAAACGTATGGTCGGCGTCGCGAAAAAACCCCACTAAAGGTCAACTGTGTGGAGTTAGCCGCAGAATGTTCGAAGAATATTGACACCCGTAAAAAATACTTTGTATTTAGCAGTTTTATGTAAGGCTTACATTAGAAACATTTTGTTAATGGCAACTTATGTCAAACTAGGCGAAAATAGGTAGCGCAGGCAAAGATACGAAACTCTACGGTATATTACGGACATAATCCACCAATTTTTTTATAGGATTTCTTAACAATATCAAAGCTGTTATAATAAGTCCTACCTTCTAACTTACACGGTTGGTATGGTTATGTTACCACATGTTCCAGTTGAAGGTAGCCTAATTATAATTTGACTTCTTTCTTCTTCTAAGATTCCTAGCGTTGTCCCGGCATTGTGTTGTATCTATTTGTTGGTTGTAACTGAAATAGCGCTAAGCTAACAAGGTAAAGATCCTACCAGACGCTTCTTGGGCTAAAGGTCACATTTAAATTACTTGTTTTAGTCGTTTTCTTTTACCCAGTTACAATTACCTTTCGCCATACAAAAACATCAGCAAGCGCGACCCAAATACCGGTTTCCACTTAAATTTTCCCTGTGAAAGCTCGTGGGAGAACTAACATGATTGTACTTTATTGTGATGCAACTCGACTGTTGGATGTCGCTTTGGCACGAAATGTGGACATCAAAACAGTTTGTGATAATAAGTCAACGTAATAAGTCTGTTGAAAGTAAAACGGTGGTACAGAAAACGTTAACTTGCTCAACTCCTACCATGCCAGTTGTCTGTGGCTGTAACTTCTAATAATGGGAGAAAGGCTATTATTATGAATTAAAGACATTCTGGTGTTCCTGTCATATGTTTCACTTTGGCACGAACTGCTAAAAACAAAACTCAATTTGTTAAAGTAACGAATGGGATCAAATGCGGTTATTCGACAGTTTGGACATCCGCGTATTTTCCTATTCGCTTTGTACATGTGAATTCTTCTCGTCTCTTATTGATCACATTCATTATTCTCCACGGCCTTATTTAATGTATGAAAACATAGGCTTATTGGACGCTCTTGATCCAATATCTGGGTATCTGTTTAGATAAACTTAACGAATTCTAGATAACTTATCTAAGTACGAGTGCCGTGATAGCAGCGTTACAAAATCAATCAGAAAAATGTGTGAAATGTGTCAACAGTAAAAGATAGATAACTATGAAGCTGGGGAGGTTAACGCGCTATGCGTCAAAAGTATCTAACATTCTCTAATTCAGCATTACTCCGAGCAATTATTAGGGTTGGCATTACTTGACGTCCTTTTGCGTGCACGACCACAGATAAGATAATCACTTAAATTTTGACAGCCCTAAATAGCCGAAAAGGATTGCCATATATTAAAAAGGGATAGAATGATTCGTCCCTGAATCGCAGTCAAGCTTCGGTTTTGTAGGAAGTGTCCTTTCTATACGGTAGTAGGTACTAGTATACATATACGTGGAACCTGGATAATTGCAATCTCAAGGGACCGGCCATTTTTTGTCAATTAACCAGGTTTTTCATTAAAGCAGGTCGCGTCAATTAACGAGGTTCAAAAAATCGTTGTGTCAATTATAGAGGTTTTCATTAATAGAGGTTGCGTTCTGACAAATTTCTTTTATGGAGGTGGAAATAACCATTTAAAGTAGATTTACACGCTTACGTTCTGGGTTTCTGGTCTATAGGTATATTGCTTCTGTCTATACTTGCACTTTTACACTACATTAATTACCACTTTATTTTCTTATCATTTGGGTTTAAAAAATTCCCTTGAATTGTAAAAGAAAGTTTAAAGTTTTATTAGAATGTAAAAAGCATACCTACTTTGTTTTTTATTGATCAAAACTATTTCACCTACTACAGGCTGTGATAGATACCCAATAAATAAATTGAATTCTGGATGGAGATATAAATAAAATTATCATTGCTATTAAAATATTGTTTCTGCTGTCTACAACTACATTATTTCAATTACAGAGGTATAATAAGTAAGACTCGTTTCAATAATAGAGGTAAAAACAAGCAAAAATAACGGATTTTTTTAGCACAGTGTCAATTATAGAGGTCTTAAGTTGCGATGTGGTCAATTATAGAGGCAAAATTACGAAAAGCACTAAAATCTAAATTGCAATTATAGAGGTTCCAAAATTTCAATTATAGAGGCCTTTTGGTCTCAAGGGACCGGGACCGGACTTTTGGTTGCAATTATTGAGGTTTTCCATTTATCCAGGTGCCAATTAACCAGGTTTCACTGTAGTGTTAATGCTGATGACTGTACGCGCGACATGTGGGGTCGCGCCAGTTGTCACAAAACATGCTAGACATGCAGGGACTTATTAGGCTGGAGATTTTTCTGAGTAGGCAGCCGCATGCCCAATAGGCTCTCAATTAGCGCAAAAAACGTAAAAGCTCATTGAAGAAAGCTCAACCTTGAGCGCTTTCGCGGCGACCGGTTTCGCGCGTGCGTCTGCGCATTCCGCGCTGCCAGGGTTGCCACGCCAGAGTAAGATCCACATTTTATTTGTTTGTCTTTTATTTAAATGGCGATCTGGCCAATCACACACAAAATTGCCAATGTTAAGTATTTCATGTCTGCTCATGAGAACAAAAAAGGACAACATAAGCATATACCATCGCCCGCACACAACTTTTTTAAGCAGTACCTAAGCACTTAGTTTTAGTTTTAAGGGATCATAAAGTCACGAATTTCTTGATTTTTGAATTGTGTAGGTCAAAGTTTCGGGCGGGGTACCTAAACCTATAGTTATAGAGAAGGGATAACTTTCAGTGCGATGTATCCTTTTGGTTTTATTAGATAGGTGTCAGTCATATTGACCGTTTTATAAAGTCAAAAATGTATCTACCGAGAGTAAAAGATAAAAATAAAAAATAGTTTATTCAAGTAGGCATATTACAATGCGCTTATGAACGTCAAATAAACCTTTACCGGCTCCAACCGTACACCTCTGCCCCGAGAAGATTTAAATCCCCCCTCAATTGGAGGAGGGTATCCCAATATGGGACCGGCAACAAACTCTATACATCGGACAAACTCGGGGTTTCGTCTGTATACAGGGTGATCAATCTAAATGGGTCAGTATGGAGAAGTCAGAAACTATAAGAGATAGCGAAATCTGTTCTTAGGAATCATGGCTCCGATTTTAGATTTAATAATAATGGCATTCAATTTTTTTTTTAATCTATCATACATAACCGGGATTCGAACATGGTCAATATTCTTGTTGTTTGTTTGTATGGAAACTTTTAAACGATGCGTGATAGGTGGGGGGTGCTCGACCAAATATCATAGAGGGCCCCGAGACTAAACAAAGTACATTAAAAAAAATCAAAATGGCCGACTTTTTTTTTAATTTTTTCAAGTTGGTCCGAGCGCGCTGAGATTTGGCATGCGGCCAGCCTGAAGGCCCAAGATTACAATGCAATCGCTCGCAATTTCGAGATCTCGCTAGATCTCGCACGTATTTTCGAAATTTAACCTAGTTGACAGGAAATCTCGATATATGCAATCTCGGTCGAGATCTTAGATTAGATCTTCGAGATAATAGTAGGTAGATTTTTAGGATTTCGTACTTCAAAAGGAAAAAAACGGAGCCCATATAGGATCACTTTGTTGACCGTCCGGCCGTCTGTCTGTCTCAATGCCCCCTACTAAATAACTATGATTTATAAACCGGGACAATTTGCTTATGTGCCGGGACACCGGGACATCATGCTTCAAACCAGGACATGTCCCGGCGTACCGGGACGTATGGCAACCCTACCTTTGATTCATGTTGTTCAGGCAGTGCTATTATGTGTCCGACTTTAGCTCTATTATTGTTACCCAGTTTCTAAGTAAAGGTAAATAGTGGTTTAACATCGATAGCATTTCATAGAAGTAAAAATTAAAATTGATTTTATGTTAAATATTTAATTTGTTGTTGTTATTTTCAAAATATAACATGAGGTACCTTAAATGAGTAGTATGTCGGCGGCATATCGTAAAATCGTAATCCTTGGCGTATCATGAAACGCCACCATTTCCTGATCTAATATTAACCCAGGCATATCACGATCTTTTTTATGAAAGAGACGGCAGATCCATCAGAGCAATGCATTCTTTGATATTCCTAGCTTCATAGCGGGCGCATTGTAAAATAATTGATCGAGAAATCATATACATATTTTCAATGATTTTGTAAATGACTACAGTTATGACTACGGTTATTAGAAACCAATTATCCACTCAACCGTCCGGCCCACGAGACTGTTTTCCTGTCAACCGTCAGGGGTTTTTTAGCGACGCACACCCCGCGCAGCGCATTCACAATTTTCTACAAAAAATATAACTACACTGCCATCAAAATTTTTTTAGAGCTAACTATTTAGTTAAGCTACATTGTCGCATCAAGAGAATGAGTAAATAATGCTGAAATATTTCGTTAGATGGCTCTGAAATCAAATCTTTCTTCCACCCCTTTGGATAGTAAGGTTCCCGCGGACGGTTAAGAGCATATTTTTTTCGGATACAGTGTGTTCAGTTATAGTATGTTTAATATTCTTTCTAATGGTATGCATCACCAATTGATCAGTAAAATAGAACCCTAGAAATAATGATCAGTTGAGGTCGGTCGCCCGCCATTTACGTGACGGAACAAAATTCATCATTACTTTGTTATATGTATACATCAATAAAACTTATGTTTTTGGAAAGTTAATGAAATTTTTCGTATATTTTATAATAACATTAATTGCGGTAAAGTTATAATTTATTGAGTTAGACGCATGTTTTGTCAGTACTTATGCCATCCATGCACGGTAAAAAATCATATATTTTAAATATTTTGTAAATGACTACAGTCATGACTACGGTTATTATAAAACAATAATTGCACGTTTAATACTCTTTCAAACGACATCTCACACGAACCGATCGGTCCCATAGGACTAAAGACGTAAACAAATATCAATGCTGGTCGGCCGCCCACTTTTTCCTTCCTATTTTTCGACACGTCCCCCCCCCCTCCATAAAATAAAAACCGGTTTATTCATATTCTGGAGACCACGAGGAACACGTCCATACCAGTTTTAGGTATTTAGAAGAGATGTCGACGAAAATCATGTAGGAGACGACTTTTGTTTAATTTGCCTATAGACTATAGGAATATCAGAATATCACACCTTGAGGTTTGCACAAAATGGCTGGTGTTCGCTAGGCAGATCATGAAATGTCGGCGTTTCATTATATTCCTAGGAATATCTCGATACGCCCGATTTTACGATGTCTATATGTATGGAATTCTTAGAGATTTTTGATTAAAATAACACATTTTTAGTTACTTTGTCAAATTCGATCTCGTCGAGATATTAATCTCGATCCCGAAAACCTGACTGTCGAGATCTCGAAACACCCAATCTCGATTCGGATTTTTCGTGCGAGATCTCGAATCGCCAATCTTGGTGCGAAATTGCATTCCCTAGCTAGGACCTTAAATTGCTCGACAATTACGGAGCGTGACTGTACCTAAAATTTTTGTAAACCCATAACCATGCAATAAAATATTGTTGATTTTGATTTCTAATTTGAAATAGTTCAATCTCAACGCAAAACCCCTTGTGTCTTAGGAGGATCTAGATATTTTCACACAAGACGGTTTATCGATAACTTCTTACATCACTAGATTATCGACATTAAATGTCGACTATTGCCCATCACTTTTCTGGCTGTGTACGTATTTAGAAACTTGACTCCGCCCCTAAAATTAGTGCGATAGGGACAACTGCAGCTGAGGCGAAAAATCCTGCGTAAAAATGACAAAAATCGAGGTTTCGTACTCCTCTTTTTCCTCCTCCAAAACTTAACCAATCGTAACCAAATTTGGAAATCTAAATGATTATGAAATTATCTGTGTCGGACCGTTTTGCTTTTTTGGCTAATTGATATCAGTTTTGAATACCACGCCTCTCATTGCGGCATAGTCAATTAGGCCATTTTGGCCATTTTTGAAGGGCTCTAGCGCCTTAAAAAACAAAAATATCAAAAAAAGCAAAACGGTCCGACACAGATATTGACAATATTAATCTGTGTTGAAAAAATCATTGCTCTAGCTTCAAAAACCACGGAGGAAAATGAGGACTACGTTTGTATGGAGAAATGACCACTCCTGTTGGCTCTTAAGTGCTTATTCGCACTCAATGAAAATGCCACACGTACTGTGGCATACACAAGTAAAATTTACATACTTAATTAAAAATACGTATTGAAACTCGTAACATTTAAAACGTAATGGACAGCCCAGGTACACATTTAAGTAAATATAGTCAGCGATATTTTAGAATTCCTATAAAGAGTATAAAATCAAAAGGAAGATTTGTCATACCCCACTGCCGAAGAAGAGGTTATCTCTTAATTTATTGGTTACTTCATAATAAGTCCATCATGTTAAACCATAGTTTTGGAAACAATTATATTATGAAGTAATTGTAATTACGGCATAACAATTACATTACTTTAATGGATAGTGTTGGTGCTTTTGCTTATACGCTTAATTTCTCAGGTAAGATTTCTTCAGACCTTGTGAACGAAATGTTATTTATTAGGACAACACATTTCACACATTTTTGATTTTAGTTTTGATATTGGTACTTTTGACGCGTAGTCTGATCCGCTATTTTTAATACTGACTGTACAATCTTATTACCAAAACCAATTTTAATATGTAGTATGTATCTGGCTTTATATTTAGCAACTATGTCGGACTTTACATGCAGTCGACGCCAAATATATGTTTACACTTTTTGCCTTATTACAAAGGAGTAAGGTGCAAAAGTGTAAACATATTTTTAACGTCGACTGTACACGAGTAATGTACAAAGTATCGCACGCTCCGCCAGAGCCGGCGTTGAATATTCAGCGAGATAGGAAAGTATTGTTTATGGTGTACTCAATTGCCGTCTAGAAATAAATAAAATGAGTAATAAAAAAATTATAAAAATCTCATTTCTTAACGTAGATACAAGTACATATTCATATGCCCAAACATTCCCATAGTTTCCTAATAGAACAAGTATTTAGCTAATACGACAGATTTAGGATTAGGTATTAAGTTCTTGGATTTTCCTTAACACCTCTTTATTAGCTATTTAATACAGACTTCACCATCCTTATACGAACCCACTTGGCTTATCCTCCATACTAATCGTAATTTAAAAATATTCCTATTTTAGTAGATTTGGGCGGTAGGTGTCAGTTTCGACAGAAACCAGTTGAGATTTTGGACAAAATCTCTATAATTTAGATTCTGGTTACTTCAGATTACCTATAGTTCGGTTTCTGAATGAAACGGTTTCGGAAAAAAACGTATGAAGTTTAAGTCACTTTTTTTTCAATTCAATTTCTGAGTAGGTCAGATTCTTAGCAGGTTACGGTCAATATAGTATCAAATCAGATGACCATTAAGTTTGATACGAAAAAATGAGATTTTTGATGTATACGTACCTAACGTAAACATAGCCATGTCAGATAAACGTCAGTCCATACATGTGGTTGACCATTGGCCGCCTATTTTCGACAGAGGGGAACGCCTGTTAATGACTACTCAGTTTGGTTATGTTCTCTAAGCTCGGGAGACGCGGTTGGCAATGTCAAACTTAATGGTTATCTGATTTGATACTATATTGACCGTAACCTGCTAAGAATCTGACCTACTCAGAAATTGAATTGAAAAAAAAGTGACTTAAACTTCATACGTTTTTTTCCGAAACCGTTTCATTCAGAAACCGAACTATAGGTAATCTGAAGTAACCAGAATCTAAATTATAGAGATTTTGTCCAAAATCTCAACTGGTTTCTGTCGAAACTGACACCTACCGCCCAAATCTTTTAGTAGAGGTGTTCAATTTACTTAATAATAAAATTGTCTTTAAATTCTAGCGATTTGTCACCTTTTCAATTATACACCTTAATTTCACAGAAATAAGTCTTTTGTCATGACAAGACGGTTTGAAATCGTACGCTGTCTACTTTGACCACTGTCATTCTCAGTATTTCTCACGACTTAGTGACCGGAATCCGAACTCGCAGAATGTTTAGTCATTAGGTTGCAGTCAAGGTACTTATTGTGGTCAGAGAGAGGATTCGTCATCGTCGTATATCCTACAGTTGTTACTAATACTTCGCTCCGAACTGAGACCCAGCACCTGGTATCACAAAGGTTATATTTTATATTAATATTTAAATACTTGTTTCACGTTTCTGGTGCTGGTGGACTAGCCAATAAATTATGTCAGTGCATGGGAAATTATGTACGTAACCATCGAACTTAATGGTTACAGATTGTTTTATTAAACCGTTGATCCACTTTAGACTACAAACTCTAATCCTAATATGTATTGGAAAAAAAAATCTGAACCAAGGAAAATAAGTTCAAGACAATTGGATCAACGATACTAAATATACATAATTATTATCGTTTTAAAAACTATTTCAAGTAACCGAGCAAGTATGTACCTAAGCGTCTAATTCAGAAACGAATATGTACAGTCGCCATCAGATATATAGGAGCGCCTCTGAACACGCACTCTGACGCCTTGACAATAGAGGCGTGTTCAGATATTTGTGAACACCTTGGTCGCTCCGATATATCTGATGGCGACTGCACTTAAGTCTCACGTGACTAGAGAAATGGCTATTGTGCTATCATCATATCTATTATTCCACCCATTCATTGAGAAATTGTATTAAAATTCCACTATTATTAATTTTACCAATTGTGAGTTGTGAGCCATAATTATGTTAGTAAACACATTATGAAAACAATAAAACAATAATTCTATTCAAGAATGATGAAGTATTGGTTAAACAAGTGACGAATCCACCATCAGTATACCACGAACAATGACTCTTGATATGGCGAGTGATAAAAATACCTAACGATTAGAAAATCACTTTCGATTTTACAATATGCGTGGGTCTGTTTGTGTGACTAAGTTTTTGTACACGGTTGTGTTATAAGTGTAGGTGTTGACTAAAAAAGACGTAAACACACTAAGTCTTATAGGAGTTAAGACGTTTGTAACAGAACGGTAGTGTTTTGACCTTTGTGTTCACTTTCTTTTACTCCAAAACTATGGCATCTGGTGCCTAATGATGCTTAATAGATTTCAGAAATAGCCCTAACATAATATGTAAGTAGTGAAAGTTTATTTCTTTTTGAGCTATATATGGTGATATATATTTAGTCTTGATATTAGCGTATGTCTTTCCCACCACGGAACAATAGTGCCGAAGCTAACAAGTAGAGTCCCTTTTGACACCAATGAAATGTAAGGGTACACCGAGCGGGTGCTGCCCTTGCCCGTGTCATGGGACGCACGCAGAGTATGTATAGGTATACTATTACATACATTACATTCCAAAGGCATTTTTTGCCTATCTTAAAAAATAACTGTAGATACTTGTGACAATATATAGAATAGAATAGAGAGCGTTTATTCGAGGCAAAATAAAAGAAGAAAACAACACGTAACATAATTTAACATAGCCGCGCAATGGTCCCGATATCATGGAATACAAGCAAAAGATACTTATTTCATAATTACGGATGTAATGGTCTATTTATTTTCTTTAGGATGCCACCTATGGAAGAATACTGGTAACTGGCCAAGTTTCAAGGCCTAACTTGGGCATCCGATTATTGAATGTAAATTAACGCAATGTAATTGAACTTATTACATGCGACTTCTTCTAAATCCAACCTTGCTTGTTTGGCTTAAGATCGATTGTGGAAAGTCAAATACAAAAGGAACATCCTCATATACATAGGTATTCATTTGTCTTGGCGTACTATCACTTTGTACGCGTATCTCGGGTCGATGAACTTACTTCCGCAGTGACATTCACATTACATGTTGCAGGGCTGTGCTTATTGCTACTTTTGATAAGAACCTAATGTAAGTATATAGAGCCCTAAATATACATTTCTCTACTGACACGACAAAGTACTTAAATCAGTTTAACAATATCATTTCAACTTCCTAGCAGCTATCACTTTTATAGCGAAACTAAGCTTTACTTACTCACTCAGCTGGCTGAGTCGCTATGGTATCAACTCTCAACCAGAATAGGTACTCTGCAGGCGATCCCTCGTTACATAGTTCTTACATACCTTTGTGATTTGTGCACACAATACATAATAAACCTACCTATCTATTATACATACCTTACTTTATGCTAGCCCGAAATTCCGATTACGGAATACCCTAGCCGCAAGCGTATGCATCACGAAGGTCGATGCGTATCAAATCGCACCGTAGTGCTGTTGCGGTGAAACCTAATTATTAATATAGGTAGTATGCGGTGCACAAGTTAGATGGACGAATATTTTGTATGCACACGTAAACAAATAGCCTTTCACCCTAAAAGCTTATAAGCTCCGTTGTTTTTTAGGGTTCCGTACCTCAAAAGGAAAAAACTGAACCCTTATAGGATCACTCGTGCGTCTGTCTGTCTGACTGTCCGTCTGTCACTGCCTATTTACTCGGAAACTACTGGACCAATTAAGTTGAAATTTGGTACACATATGTAAATTAGTGACCCAAAGATGGACATGTTTTTTTATAATTTTATTAAAATACATAGGTTCGAAGTTATTTACAGTGTTGCCAGATGGTCACAAAAGTCACATTTTTCGTGAATTTTGGCCTTCTCGTGTGACATGTGCGTGACTTTCGATCATGAGGCAATTTTTGTGACTTTTTAAGCTAGTCGAATTTTGGACAAGTTTAATTCTGCAATTCGTATTATTTAGGAACGCAGTGAACGCACCCAAGTTGACACTTGCACTGGCACTTTGACGTTAAACCCCCTCCAGACTATGCGCGTGAATCGCGGGCGAAGCCGCGAACGCGAGTGTGGAGTCCAGAACGCAGACCTGCGAAATCGACTCCACACTCGCGTTCGCGGCTTCGCCCGCGATTCACGCGCATAGTCTGGAGGGGTTTAACATCCACCATCACGTTTATTATAATAGTCGTGGCAAAATGAGACTTGTTACCTTGACATGACGGTGTCATTTAGTTTGATAGTATACCTATAGCTGGTCAAGCAAATCTTGTCAGTAAAAAAAGGCGCGAAGTTCAAATTTTCTATGGGACGATAACCCATCGCGCCTACATTTTTCAAATTTGCCGCCTTTTTCTACTGACAAGATCTGCTTGACCAAGTATAGTAGTTATCTATACGCCTCTGGTGGCCTCTGATTCGATCAGGCAATTTAATCAGATTGGCGAAGAATTGACTAATCTGAATACACCTTTAATCGGAGATTGACACCAATTTTATTTCTGATCAAATCAGTCGATTTGGTCATCCCGTTTGGATACCGCTTAAAGGCTCTCGTGCAGTGGCGGATTTCCCATAAGGCACAGTAGGCCCGGGCCTAGGGCGGCAAAATATTAGGGGCGGCAAATTGTGACAAAAAAATTCGCTGATGATAACATAAAATAACTCAAAATTAGGCCAGGCAACGAATTCTCAAAAAAAGGTACCTATAGAGGGAAATGCATGAAACACAATTTTAATTTGACTTCGTACCTAACTTTATTTGGACTATCTAGGAGGTGAACATATCGACGCTTATCTTTAACAGTGGCACAACTCAAAATGAAATGCTATTGCATTTAATATTCTATCTTTTACTGGTAAGATTTAAAATCGAATGGCATTTCATTTTGTTTTGTGTCACTATTCATGATAAGCAACGATATCAAAAGTCCCCGGCCGTAGTCCTTGAGCCGGGGGAAGAAAAGGGTTTGAAGGTCGCATTTTTCGGTTTTTCGCTTATACATATCTCGAAAACTATGCGTTCTAACGACATGCTTCATTATACAAAATGAAAGCGGGTAAAATTTGCTACAAGCTACAAGTTTTTTGATATCTTGAGGGCTCCGTTTTTAGGGTTCCGTACCTCAAAAGGAAAAAAACAGAACCATTATAGGATCACTCGTGCGTCTGGCTGTCCGTCTGTCACAGCCTATTTTCTCCGAAACTACTGGACCAATTAAGTTGAAATTTGGCACACATATGTATGTTTGTGACCCAAAGATGGACGTGTAACGTAAATAAATGAATTTTAAATATGGAGGCCCTTTTTGGGGGGTAAATGAGAAAATTAAAAATTAAAGTTTTTCAAACTATATCGTGTTACATATCAAATCAAGGAGCTCATTGTAAGATTCTCAAATATATATTTTTTTTTTCATAATTTTAGGATAAATAGTTTAGCAGTTATTCAAGAAAATAGGCAAAAAACCGGGCAAGTGCGAGTCGGACTCGCGCACGAAGGGTTCCGTACCCTAATGCAAAAAAAGGCAAAAAAACAAAAACGGTCACCCATCCTATACTTGGATGGGTGACCGTTTTTGTTTTTTTGCCTTTTTGCTGACCCCGCCCGACGTTGCTTAACTTCGGTCAAAATCACGTTTGTTCTATGGGAGCCCCACTTAAATCTTTATTTTATTCTGTTTTTAGTATTTGTTGTTATAGCGGCAACAGAAATACATCATCTGTGAAAATTTCAACTGTCTAGCTATCACGGTTCGTGAAATACAGCCTGGTGACAGACAGACGGACGGACGGACGGACGGACGGACGAACAGCAGAGTCTCAGTAATAGGGTCCCGTTTTACCCTTTGGGTACGGAACCCTAAAAATGACCATTCCCCTCCCCTCTTATCTCTGAAAGTACTGGGTCTAAAGACCTACTAATTTGTCCTTTAGACTTCTCTGGAATTCGCTGGAGGCCAAAAGAAGGGAAAAAAAATTATATGAGTGTTTATAGGTATAGCAAAAAAAATGTTTTTCATGTTGCTTTTTTAGATTTTTTGAATGTTTTTGTAGGTACATTAAAAGTCAATGCTATTGGTAAAACTGTCACTTAAAATGAATAGGTAAGTATTTGCTTATTTTTTTCGCAAAACCTATGTTCCCATGATCATATCACAAGGACGTATAGTTTCTGAGATATACCTAATAAGCGGAAAACCGAAAAATGTGACCTACAAACCAAACTCCCCTACCCCCGCTCAAGGGGACTTTTGATATGTTCACCTCCTAAAGAGTCCAAATAAAGTTACTAAGTTAAAAATGTGTCCCAAGCATTTCCCTCTATACTTTTTTGTTGCCTGACCTAAATGTAGTCAATATGATGGGTGATGCTGAGAAAGGGGCGGCTACAAGGCCTGGGGCCTAGGGCGGCAAAGACTGCAAATCCGCCACTGCTCTCGTGATTGTTCAAAAAGTGATAAGTAAGTTGCATTTTATCCACATGTTAGGCAACGCAATCAAATGCAAATTTTGCTGGTAGAATTGATAATTTTCAGAAAGAAAAATATAAATAGATTTATAGTGATATTAGTGCCCTCTAAATTGAAAAAATGCCCCAAAACGAAAATACTGGCGTCACAAATTGGTATTCTTGCGCCCGCACTCCATTTTATCGGTAATATCGGTCATAATCGGCGATTTAATTCGGCAAGCCAAATTGGCGTTTGCGTTCGCATGTCCTGATTCGAGCGGGCGATTTAATCAGATTGCCGAAAAATTTGACTAGTCTGGATACGCCTTAAAAATCATGAAATCGATCACAAATAGCATTAAGTATGAAAATGTGTGTGTTTCAAAAAGAAAAATCATATAAAGTTAGTAGATTTTTTGTGAAATATATTATTTTCTGAATTTTTTTTCTAACAAAATCGATTTAAAGTTGGTCAAGCATGTCTTGTCAGTAGAAAAAGGCGGCGAATTTGAAAAATGTAGCCGCAAAGGGATATCGTCTTATAGAAAATTTTAATTTCGCGCCTTTTTGTACTGACAAGATTTGCTTGACCAGCTATACCTGCCCATACAATACAATAATATAAAAATGTGACTTGAGCAGCAAAAACGTGACTTTTAGGGAAACGAAACGTAACTTAGGACTCCAGAGCCCTGGCAACACTGGTTATTTAAGAAATAAGCCAAAAAATGACCACCCCCCCTTTATCTCCGAAACTACTGGGTCTGAAATTTTGAAAATAATACACAAAATAGTTCTTTACCTATAGATGACAGGAAAACCTATTTGAAATGTGCTGTCAAGCGTGAGTAGGACTATGTACGGAACCCTACAAACGCGAGTCCGACTCGCACTTAGCCGGTTTTTTTTAATCCTATGTTTTGAGTCCCACTGTTGAGCAAAGGTCTTCCGTTTTTTCCCCCGCTCGCCCCGCACGGATTGGTGCATGCTCCCGCCACCGCCAGCCGCTGCAAAAAGCGCCGGAATCATCCCGCCATCTTGATATGATACATATTATTGCCATTATTGATAAACTATCCGAAATAAACTGTAGCGAGTTCAACTTACTGAACTGAGCTAGAAATAAAGTTGCATCTCGGCCGTCTGACATTAATGAGGTTGATAATATTCTAATGATGATGCAGACGTTTCAATGCACCATGCTATTTCCATCAACATAAGGTCTAATTTTCTGTACTTAAATTACAATAATTTCATCATGGTGTTTTCATTTTCTTATGCAAGTCTGGACAAGTTCGAATTGTCTTGACTCATACACCACAACAATGCCTCAGGCTTTGCATAATGATTTTCGTCCAATCGATCACTTGGTATTATGTGGGTTTAGATATGAGCGCCGATAGGCATATAGCCGGCGGCGGCGCGCCGGTCAAAATCGGTCGGCGGCGGCGGCGAATCGGCGGCGTGGCCTTGAAACACCTTTGATTAATGAAAAACTAATTTAAACCAAAATTTTACCGAAAAAGCATCTTTTTGCTATAACAAAGTTATAAAATAAGTGCATTTTTCAATTTCAAGCTAAATTTATGGAACAAAGGTACGAAAAAAGTTTTATATAGTATGAACAGTATGCGCCGATCGCGCGGCATCAGAGGCGGTCTTTATCTTGGCGATGCCCTGGCCGGAAGATCTTTGTGAGGCCCTTATCTTTTGTTCTAAGTAAAAAGTAGCGGATTTACTGTATCAGGGAAACGTCAGGTCGACAGTCCAAAGAGCTGAAGTGAGGAAAATCAAGCTCCGTCATTAACCAATATCGACCCAACAAACCGATTTATGTCAAAAAGTGAGGTCCAAGGCCGAGCTCCACCTAACACCGAAGACCTGATTCCGACGCCTTCCCATGCGAGGCTAGAGGCTGAGCTGCAGGTAAGCATACAGCTTAGAGTCGAATGCTAAGTGTGAGCTTGGCTGACGGCTGAATGCCCGGAGCACTGATTACGGCGCGCTTCTGTGCGAGGCCGAAGGCCAAGCTGCAAGAGAGCAGAGCTTGGAATTGAACTATTGGTCCAGTGTAAGCAAGTCCGAAGGCCGATAAAGACCGAGGCCATAGTGTTAAAGACTGGAGCTTTCCTGCAGGTGCATTCGAGGTTAAAGGCCATGCTGCAGTGAAGCTAAGATCGGAGAAGATCCAATGACCAAGCATTTATTTTAAAAGCGAGGCCGAAAGTTAGGCTCCAAACGGGGCCGAAAACTTGGAGGTCTAACTTCTATGCGAGCGATGCGAGGCCAAAGATTGGGCTGCGAGAGAGCAAAGCTTGAAATTTGAACAATGGCCAAGCTTAAATGAGACCAGATTCCGTTTCCGACGCCCTTCCGTGATTACGTGCGAAGCCAACCTTTGAGCGTAAAAACGCTTAATATCTGAAATTAACCCCTTTTAAAGACATTCAACCATGCTTGCAATGATTGAATTCGCGGTGAATGACGGATGGGCGAGCCAGCTGGCAAAATTAGTCATTTCGTTGCCCTAACATTACTAGAGCGGTTACCAAACAGAAAAGTTTGAATTTACCATCAATATTTTTGAATTATATGGACCTATAATACCTTTTGAATGTCTATAAGCTATTCAGACTGGCGCCGTTAAAGATCTAAACTAGATAAAATATATATTATCTGATTCTGAAAGTAGTAGTATCTAACAAGGTCACGCCGATGCCACGCCGATAGCGCAGCGTCGGCGGCGGCGGCGCGAAAATTTTGTCGGCGGCGGCGGCGCGCCGGCGCGGCGCTCATATCTATGTGGGTTACCTCCATTAGTAGTTAAATATTTATATACCTAGTTACTCGTACATACGTGACGCGCCTACTAACGTTTCTGTTTTATCAGTGAGCCCTGAAAGTTTTCTGTTTGCCATCAGAATGCCAAAAATACTGCTTAATCTCTCTTTTTATATCCCTGACACTAAAATAACCGTACTCAGTGCGTCCAAAATCTTTTTGGTTTTAGTTAGGTTATGCGTCTTTCCCGTGCATGACATAAAATAAATGGACTTTAAAGCTTAATTTTCTTGCCGAACCCTTGTAGGCATGTTCAAACCTTCTAAGTACGTCTTTAAACCTGTATGATCAAAGACTTCAAAGACTGATACTACTCATATCGTTAACTTTTATATTGTCCACGAAATAGTAGTTTATGCGACTGCTACTATGTATAATGAAAGGCATTAAAACTCGAGTGTGGGCTGATGACTGAGGGACTGACTGCGTTCATTTCATAATAACATCACACGAGTGTTTTAATACTTTAGTTTAGACCACAACTTACAACTATGGTTCTAAGTTAAAGTTCCAGTAAAATATGTATGAATTGTTTCAAATTATAATGAGTACCTAATACAGAAAAAGCATTAAATTAACTTCATATGAGATAATCAACGTTAAAGACTGGGCCATAATATAGTTGTATAATAGGACTATAGTTACCAGGGATTGATTTTACGGTACTCTTGTTTGTTTCTCATAAGTAATTCATAAATCATAACGTTAACCTTTTATATTTATGGAGCACAGCAATAAACATCAACAATGCGAAATTGATCAGTCACGCATTACGCAATCGTATTAAAATAATGACCATGCATATCCTGGAACTAAATGGGACGTTCTAAAAGTCTAAAAACTCAGGAATGGTAAAGTCGCCATCGGATATATCGGAGCGGCGAAGGTGCGCACAAATACCTGAGCACGCCTCTGTTGTCAGGGCGTTAGAGAGCTTGTTCAGATATTTGTGAGCACCTTGGCCGCTCCGATATTATATCTGATGGCGACGGCACCTTTAATCAGTGGCGGATTTCCCATAAGGCACAGTAGGCCCGGGCCTAGGGCGGCAAAATATTAGGGGCGGCAAATTGTGACAAAAAAATTCGCTGATGATAACATAAAATAACTCAAAATTAGGCCAGGCAACGAATTCTCAAAAAAAGGTACCTATAGAGGGAAATGCATGAAACACAATTTTAATTTGACTTCGTACCTAACTTTATTTGGACTATCTAGGAGGTGAACATATCGACGCTTATCTTTAACAGTGGCACAACTCAAAATGAAATGCTATTGCATTTAATATTCTATCTTTTACTGGTAAGATTTAAAATCGAATGGCATTTCATTTTGTTTTGTGTCACTATTCATGATAAGCAACGATATCAAAAGTCCCCGGCCGTAGTCCTTGAGCCGGGGGAAGAAAAGGGTTTGAAGGTCGCATTTTTCGGTTTTTCGCTTATACATATCTCGAAAACTATGCGTTCTAACGACATGCTTCATTATACAAAATGAAAGCGGGTAAAATTTGCTACAAGCTACAAGTTTTTTGATATCTTGAGGGCTCCGTTTTTAGGGTTCCGTACCTCAAAAGGAAAAAAACAGAACCATTATAGGATCACTCGTGCGTCTGGCTGTCCGTCTGTCACAGCCTATTTTCTCCGAAACTACTGGACCAATTAAGTTGAAATTTGGCACACATATGTATGTTTGTGACCCAAAGATGGACGTGTAACGTAAATAAATGAATTTTAAATATGGAGGCCCTTTTTGGGGGGTAAATGAGAAAATTAAAAATTAAAGTTTTTCAAACTATATCGTGTTACATATCAAATCAAGGAGCTCATTGTAAGATTCTCAAATATATATTTTTTTTTTCATAATTTTAGGATAAATAGTTTAGCAGTTATTCAAGAAAATAGGCAAAAAACCGGGCAAGTGCGAGTCGGACTCGCGCACGAAGGGTTCCGTACCCTAATGCAAAAAAAGGCAAAAAAACAAAAACGGTCACCCATCCTATACTTGGATGGGTGACCGTTTTTGTTTTTTTGCCTTTTTGCTGACCCCGCCCGACGTTGCTTAACTTCGGTCAAAATCACGTTTGTTCTATGGGAGCCCCACTTAAATCTTTATTTTATTCTGTTTTTAGTATTTGTTGTTATAGCGGCAACAGAAATACATCATCTGTGAAAATTTCAACTGTCTAGCTATCACGGTTCGTGAAATACAGCCTGGTGACAGACAGACGGACGGACGGACGGACGGACGGACGAACAGCAGAGTCTCAGTAATAGGGTCCCGTTTTACCCTTTGGGTACGGAACCCTAAAAATGACCATTCCCCTCCCCTCTTATCTCTGAAAGTACTGGGTCTAAAGACCTACTAATTTGTCCTTTAAACTTCTCTGGAATTCGCTGGAGGCCAAAAGAAGGGAAAAAAAATTATATGAGTGTTTATAGGTATAGCAAAAAAAATGTTTTTCATGTTGCTTTTTTAGATTTTTTGAATGTTTTTGTAGGTACATTAAAAGTCAATGCTATTGGTAAAACTGTCACTTAAAATGAATAGGTAAGTATTTGCTTATTTTTTTCGCAAAACCTATGTTCCCATGATCATATCACAAGGACGTATAGTTTCTGAGATATACCTAATAAGCGGAAAACCGAAAAATGTGACCTACAAACCAAACTCCCCTACCCCCGCTCAAGGGGACTTTTGATATGTTCACCTCCTAAAGAGTCCAAATAAAGTTACTAAGTTAAAAATGTGTCCCAAGCATTTCCCTCTATACTTTTTTGTTGCCTGACCTAAATGTAGTCAATATGATGGGTGATGCTGAGAAAGGGGCGGCTACAAGGCCTGGGGCCTAGGGCGGCAAAGACTGCAAATCCGCCACTGCCTTTAATGCCTTCCTGTATTTTATTTCCACTCACCAGACAGACCGACAATGTATTTCTGCCGGCAGGACCGTGACTGTGATTTAAAGCGTTCTTGGCATACCCATACTTACACTTGTCCTCCACATTTCAAGGTCGCTCGTTTGACACGGTCTTGCTAAAGTGATCTTGTCCTATCAGCACATACTATTTCCGCTGACGATTTTTACGATACTCTTTGACCGCCGGCATATATTGGTTGGACATTGGACTTTCATTATCTTGTAGAACGCTCAGTACATAAACAGTCGCAAACGACTTGATTTTAATATGAAAGCAAGCCTTTTTGTGTATTTATTAGGGATGTTATTAAAGACGAACGGGCCAAAACATGTGGAAGGCTTGAGGTTTAGTGTTAGACAATATAGTAAACAGTCAAGTGGTTATTGAGGAAATATAATATGTTGATGGAAGGATTTCGTCGACGTACCAGGAATGGATCACTTTCAATGGTGAGCATTCAGTGATTCGCTTTAGACATCTGTGTGATTTCCAGGGAAATGGGACACTGGTGTCTCAGGCTTTGATACTTCAATAGAAATGTTCTAAGTACAGGGCACTGAGGGTCCTTTTCAGAGCTACACATATTACGGAGATACTAATTGTTCCAACCAAGCGGTAGCCCACAGCTAACATCTATCTCAATCAAAAACTGATTTACCCTATTGCAGTAAGAATAATTATCAGATTTAAGCATAGGATTTGCAATTATTTCCTCGTACAAAAGAATCGTACGTACTTGACATTTTAATCACGCGACCTGTTGAAATGTCTAGCTAAATGTCGATCTTGATCCGATGCCGTTTCATTTGCGGTAATTTGCTTTCGTCATTACGTGCATTTGACGTAGTGCGATCGACCGTGACGTAGTTGACGTAAATCCGTTTAAGAGAATTTATAGAAATAAAAGAAAAAGTTAACAAACAATTTTTTGACGCGATGTAGAATTTTATTTTCACTTGATTCGTCCAAATATACATACTCATACTTTATAATCTTCATGTTCATACTTTATGTTAAATCAAATAAATCTTGCATGCTAAGTAATTAAAGATAACGTGTACATGATAATCCTAATAATAATTTTGAAGTTCTGCAATTCACGTCAATCTTATATCACGATATTGGGGAAAATGCATGTACGTGACGTAGGTAAGACTATTCGCGATTTTATAAACATTGTATTGTATTACTACTACTTTACAGTAGGTAGGGGGTTCTCAATTTCACTCTTGGCTGTTTCGCTGCGACTCCACTATTAAAGGATGTTCGTGGTACCACTCTCTAATCTGGAACAATCGATCTTGTAAAGTTAACTGAAAAACACAAGGGCCGATCCTTTATGAATTTACAATGCTGCTCAAAACAAGTGGTCGATCCGTAAAGCGATGAAATTTCAGTTACACTACATCAAAATAACATAAGTTTTCTCCTTGTTTCCAGATGGACAGCAGTTCCGAAGCGATGGAACTGCGACGCGAGCTGGACGCAGTCCGCAGCGCCCTGCAGCAGCAGTCTGAGTCTGTCCTCAAGCAGCGGCACCAGCTCGTCGAAGCCAGCCAAGCCCTCGCCGCCCGTGACAAGCGCGCCAACCAGGAGCGTCGCCTCCGCCAGGACCAGCTCGCACTCGTGCTCCGCTCCCTAGTCCTCCTAGAGTCCCGCCTCACTAGAGAACAGAAACAAGTGCACATAGCTCTTCACCAGAAAGAGAAAATCATCAAGTCCCAGCAAGAGGAAATCGTCAAACTCAAAGCTCGAAAGGGATTTTGCAGCAACTGCCAACAGCTTCTAGGCTTCACGAGTGAGCAAACAAATATCGAGACCGACCCAGAATTCCAAAGCCTGGAGAGCACTGACTCAAGGTTCCAAAACAACTTTGTCAGAAGTTCGAGTTACCGTGAACGAAATTCGCCACCTGTATTCCAGAAGAACACTAGGTTGAGTAAAAGCTTCCAGTTACCTAAAAACGATGTCACGTATGGCAATAGCAGTTCGAGCGAAGAAGGGAACAACGCCAGCACAGGCAGCAAAGGAACTTTTATTAAAAACAAGCAAGCGTTTGTCAGGCGAGACGTTTTCAGACGGTCAAGGAAATACTCTGGGAGAAAGAGTAACAAGTATTACGATAACTCACAAAAGGGTTATAACCAAGCCAATAGTAGTAGCGCCGAAGAATGTGTCGGCATGAGCTATCAAGTCAACAACGAAAACGACTTAACAGCCAATCAAATTGCAAAAGACATAAGGAGGGCGTCTATGAAAATCGATCAACTTATCGGTGAAGCTAAGAAAGATATAGATAATGCCAGTGAATCAGAGAAAACTTATTCTACAAAAATGGAAAGACTGCACGGAATAAAAAGACAGGCGTCCGATGAAATTAAGGCAAACAGACAAGTATTCTTAAACAACGTTCTCAATGAAGAGGGAAATGAGAAACCATGGTACTGCAACGTCAGCGACCCCGAGCAAGACACTGACTGTATGGAGCAGCGGGGGGTACTTAATAATAACAAGTCCAAATCTGCTGACGACTTGCTTGTGGCCGGCTTCAACAGTGGTATTCTCAACGCCGAGGTCATATCAGCTAAAAATGAAGTGTTATGCAAAAACATGATACAGGACAACGACCGATTCAATAACAGATTCGATGATAAGAATAATAACCTACAATCTACTTTGACTAAAACTAACCCCAACGACTTCAACGACAACTGGTACGCCAGCACGAGCGACGCAGACGACAGCCCGACCAACGAAATATACAAGAACAACCCCGTGCTCGAGTGCGTCAATCAAATTTTACTCCAAAACTCTCTGGATGACAGCAGCAACGACAACTCCAAGTCCAGCGAAGCTCCAAGTCCTAAATCTTCGACCAAACGGGTCCAATTTTCCACTCTCAATAGCATTTCGTATGAAGACAAAGTGCGAGCAAACAATCACACTCTGCCACGATCAGAGAAGAGAGCGAACAAAATCGTAAAGTTCAGCCTGGAGACGGCGTCTGAACACAGCTACGAGGTCCCCAACACCGCACAGGGATTTCAGTACGAGATACAAAGTATCTATAGCAATGAATACGAACCGATAGTTACTAAGGCTGCCGAACGGGTCGTGCCGCTGCCGCGTACGACTGCCGCGAAAGTCCCCGTGCCAAACATTAGAGGCTCTATAGTTAAGAATCTAGCTGCTAACATAGAACGTAACACTGAGAAGAAGGATGCCGAATTGGGCTCGATGAAGATTTTCAACAAGAGAAAAGTGCCGCGAACTCCCCCCGCCCTGCCGCCGAAACCAAAGAACCTGTCGGCCAAATTTAAAGCCGAGAAAACAGAACCGTCAGACTCTGAAGCCGTTGCGGCTAACCAACGGGTTGCAGAAGTTAAGAGGAGAGTGGGCCAAGTAGCAACAGTTAACGTAGAACCCGACTACTGTTCCATTTCAGAGATAAATGTTCCAGTAGTCAGCAATGGCAAAAGGGAGTTGCTACTCTCACAGCCAACGGTCGAGATTCACAACGAGCAGTACCCCGTGCACGTGAGTCAGCGGAACAACAGCGTGGCTAAGGTGGTGTCGCTACCTCGCATCCAGAACAAAATAAGCGATAAAGACATACCCAAACTACCGCAAGTCACCGAGATCATCATCCCCGATGAAGATGAAAAACAAGAAGATACTAATTTCCCGCAAGACAGTTACTTACCCAACTTTAACATGCATCCTATGCAACCGAAAGTGGATCCACGCGCTTCTATCCAAATGGGTAATACGGTGTCCTCTATCCTGTCTGAGATAAACAAAGGAGGGAAAAGCGGCGGCAAACACATCAACCTCACCGAGTTGGATCACCAATTCAATCGCGGCCCCGAAAAAGCGGAACTACACAAGGCAGAGTACTTCGATGACATCGACAAGTTTGATTTGTCCCAAAATTTTGAAGAATTTAAAATAGATGACGAGTTAGGCAGCATCGTGGCAGAGGAATACCGCATCAGCTCTGGCAGCAGTGACGGTTCCATGTCCGACGTCGTCACTGAACATATCTTACCAGTACCTGAAGATGATGGCAAGGACAGAATCGATACATTTCTCGAAGGAGAAAATTTAAACAAGCAAAAAAACGCCAAGTTATCGAATAAGCCCGATCTTTTGTCGAACATAGAGAATTTAGAGACTGAATCGGTCAGGAATTCTGATATAGAATCGAGCAATTCGTCTGGCAGCAACAGTGGATCTTACAACACTGTGAAGTGTGAGCCGAGAATGATAGTGGCGAAAGCGGAGGTGGCAAAGACGAAAGGTACCTTTGACATCTTCCTGGAGACGTCGGGTCTGAGCAGCAAGAGTATTGCGACCAACAAGCAGTTCATCGGCGTGAGGCCCCCGAGTGCCAATCATAAAAACGTGCTCAAGCCAAAAGACATCAAAATGAGAGTAAAAAACCCAGCGACAACGAATAAAATCAACGAAAAACCTATGACTACTGCTATTAAATATTTTGAACCTTACGTGTAAATGTATCTAACGTGTCTATATTTTTTAGATTGAATATTATTTATTTTATAATGAACTTGCCTTGCATAATATACTATACTGTATTTATCGTGATGTACATACTATTAACTATAGTTAGCTATCTTTAATTATATGAATATTTTAACATTTTCTTTGCTGTTTTATTGAGACCACAACTTTTATATTTAGTACCTACGTACCTACCTACAATATGCAAAAAGGGAGGTATGAACCATATTGTTAACGAGAGTGAACAGAAACACGATGCGCTTAGCGAAATTGTTACACACGATGTTTTATTCACACTAGCAGTAGGGTAGGTACATTACGATATAAGTTCGAAAAGTGGGAAATTCGCAATAGTGGCGATAAATTAAAACACGGCGGAAGTTACGATGATGCTGAAAATTTGCATACATATGTGAATTGGATGACAATGCAATATAATAATCTTTTCACCTCAGCAGCTCGAACAAGGGTACTTTGCTTCTTTAAAACAGTGAGCAAAATACGATTTTGCTTACTGAGTCATTTTGTCTCACTCAGTGAGCAAAATCGTATTTTGCTCACTGAGTGAGATAAAATGTCATTCAAGTGACCTTTATAGTCAAATGTCATTTCAACATGCGGGGTCTAATACAAGTTCGATATACTTGGGTTCTATTATCTCTGTCCCTCTAGGTATGTTTTCACTGCTTAGGGTGAAAAATTTTGTGTACTACACGAGATCAAAGTTATTTATATCTCGTGGGCTTTTGAATCCCTTACTACGCTCAAAATTCTAAATTATTATAGAATCTTTCGCTTGCACGGGACTCAAAATAAGCACTCGAAGAAATATCAAACTTTGATCTCTTGTTGTACAAATAACTATTTCTCGAATATCCCCATTTTCGCAAGCAAGCCTTATTTTGTTATTCGACAATTAGTAAGATGTTTTAGGGGTCGCTATCGTTTATGGGAAAATGGGAACGTTACAGGTTGTTTCAAAAAAAGAAATATTAAAATGGCATCATTTATTTCTATTAACACAAATCAAACATTAAAAGCCCTTATCGAAGAAGAATACCCAACGCACTTGCTTGTAGCATGTCCCAAGTTGTGTTTTTTTTAGCGTAGCGTCACTTCAGGTTAGGGTTGCCAACTTTTTTTGGTGGAATATAGTATTTTTCAGAATAAGGCATCAAAAATATAGTATATTTCAAAAAATATAGTACTTTTAGATAAAATACTAAACATGAGTGTAATACAGGATGTTTCGTACATCGTTTGCCAAATTAAAACGGCAGATAGGTTAAGTCATTTGCTATCTTCTCATGCCTAGACATTTTTAATTTGGCGCACATTTTTTTTCA
The DNA here is from genome assembly GCF_963556715.1 of Cydia fagiglandana. Classification (NCBI taxonomy): domain Eukaryota; kingdom Metazoa; phylum Arthropoda; class Insecta; order Lepidoptera; family Tortricidae; genus Cydia; species Cydia fagiglandana. Next base: position 37,180,616 of record NC_085959.1, on the reverse strand, counting down.
CTTCTATGCCAGTTTTTTGTAAATTTCAAATTTTTACTTGCGTAGTAGTAAAAAAACCATGGCCAATTTGGTTTTTCTACGCATGAGAAGATAGCAAATGACTCAACCTATCTGCCGTTTTAATTTGGCAAACGATGTACCAAACACCCTGTGTACGTTTAGTCGGAAATATAGTATTTTAGCGTACTATATATTTTTCCAAAAGTATATAGTACAGAGGACCAAAATATAGTACAATACTATATAATATAGTACGGTTGGCAACCCTACTTCAGGTCTTCAGGAGTCTTGATACTGGTTAAACGCTTTGGATGGAGAGTAAAGTTATACATAGATAGGCAACGAAGTAGTCTACACTTTATTATAATCAAAAAGTACTTTTACATGCCTATCTCTATTAGCACCGCTGCGATAAGATCTTCGCGTTCTTCTTTTAAAAAGTGACCAGTTGATTGTCATTTTCCTTCCACATGGCTCATAGGGCTCCATACTGAAGACGACACGAAAGCACCAAGACCGACGCCAAGTATTTTAGTCTTCGTTATTTTTTTGTGTACCGATTTGTAACGATCTCGTGAAATAATCCGATGTACATCCAAAAGAGATAGAAAAGACCCTTCAGGCTTTCTGAAAAATTAAAACTTCTAGAACTGTGTATGTACGCTGCTTCAAGTTAAAAGATACAATTTTACAAAGGCATTGTCAAATGCCAAATCAATATCGTCTAAGCTACAGCGCAGGTCTAGTGCATCTAACCAATCTAACCAATGGCGATACCTCTCCAAAGTCTGAGACCTAAGTGGCTAATAACACTACTAAAATTGAACAGTTCATCAAATTACACAAGTGCGATATTGCAGCAAATCGCGCTGAAGTTACGACCCTCTGAACTCGCTCAATGCTCTTGTTGGGTCATGATCTCCTGGTGACGAAAAACGGTTAACCCACTGTTTGGAAGCCAAAAGCCATTCGAGATCTGTATAATTGGCGTATGGCAAAACATTCTACAGAGTACATCACATCGTTATTAATGTTATCTTGAATACAATTCACGACGTGTATTGCGCAAGTCAAATGCATTTACCAATTGGCTTTGGCGATGAGGTCCAGCGGAAAACCTATAACGGTCTCGCTCAAACGTCTCTCTGTCTAGTTTTACCTCTTAGCGCAGCATACCATCCTGGTATATTAAACTAGAATATTAGCGTTTTAAACGTCAAACTTCGAGCGTTTAAAAGCCAGACTTGGAGCGTTTCCAACGCCAGATTTCGAACGATTTAATCCAGAGCTCGGAAACTGTTTTATTTTTCAAACCGGTTTCATTCATTCACCCGAGAACGAAAAGGATTTCATTTCTATTTGTTTGTGTTAATGCCAAATACATTCTCTTTTCGTTCTTGAGGAATGAAATTAACCGGTTAAATTGAAAATATCGAAGCAAGATAGAAAAAGCTGATTGTACCTCTTCACACTTGAACCGCTGAGCCAATTTACAAGAAACCAGTGGCCTATTTTATAAAGCTACAAATTACAATTTACAAGCGGAAGTCTCGTTCTAACACATAGGGTTAGAAAGAGACTTCCGCTTGTAAATTGTAACTTGTAGCTTTATAAAATAGGCCACTGGTATCGAGATAGTTTAAGACCCGGGCAAAGAGAATTAATGCTTTCCTTTGTCTATGACCCGAGGAAGAGTATACCTATAGGATAGGTTTTCAATCATCATCATCATTCCTTTCTAACCCTTTTATTCATAAACGTGCTACAAACTTTTATTAGCTAATAATCTTTTGTCTTTATCTGTCATTTTGACTTATGTATTTGTAAGAAAGGGATAGACCTTAATTGAACTAACTCAGGCCCGTATAGTTTTTTGAATATGGGGGTAATAACTTTTGCGTGGCATATTGCTCAAAACATGCTGATATGCAAAGGAGGGTAAGATGAGGAATATTGAAACTTTTTAAATCATACTTCTTAAACATTTAATTTGCATTTGCAACAAAAGCATAAAGGCAAAATAGGAAATGCCACATAACTTGATCTAAAGCTCTGGTTTCCTAGGATAGCTATCATATAGCGGCCGTCTGCATATAAAATATTATGGTCATATATCCATATTTAGCCGTATTATTTTGTATGGACACGGCCACAATATGACGGCACCGCTATCCTAGGAAAACTAAGCTTAACAGATAGTAATTCATACACACCTAGTTAAAAAGTAAAAATCACTTCTTTCTCTTCTTTTTAGTACTTGGTCCATCTTTTTTCTTCAAATCCTTTTTCTGAACCTGTAAGAATAAATTTAATTGACTAGATAACACATATTTAATTTACAGACGGATTTAGAATAACAATAATCATCAATATTTCAGATTTTTGTTTGAAATATCGGGCCTATACCCGAAGAGTAAAAAAGGGCTAAAAAAGAGAGACAGAGAGAGATTTCATACTTTCAACCCTACCCCTAGGTTCACTAGTTTAAGAGTTCTGTCTGCAAAAATGTTACAACAATAGTAAACCTACCTTCCCGTATGTATCTAACAAGTGCCCAACATCATTTCCAGTCTTTTTCTTCTTCTTTCCACCGCTCTGCAGCATGCTCTTTGATCTCATCATCTGCTTCTCTTCTTGTTCCTTCTGTTTCTCCTGTTTCCTCTTCTGCATTAGTTCCTTGTAGTTGAGATATTCCTTTTTAGGTGGTTTTGCACCTATCAACATAAACATGCTTATTAGTAAGGGAATTACAGTATAATGGAAGGATGAAAGTATCAAGGTAGGAGTAAGTATAAATGGGTTCCAGGTTCAAATTCGAGTTTATCACAAGTATTTTTTTCCTGTGTTATGTACGTTTTCTATGTTGTTAAGTACGTATATATCGTCGTATTTAACACAAGCCTTATTGAGCTTGCTTTACCCCTTGGTCGATTTGTGTCGTGTCCCCATATGACTTATTGATGAAACGCCTTTTAAATTGTTTATGTCGTGTTGATGGTAAAAAACTATTAGAAAGAATACTAAGAACATGGGCTCGAGTGTCCGTTTCGTTTGGGACCAGGGCTGCCAGTACATAAATCTTGATTATGCGATCCTGTGCCCGCAATTATACGAAATTCGATTGCATTATACAAGTACAAAAAAAAACTATTATTTTAAATCGATTTTTTAATAACTGGTGAATTTCGGTTTTTGCGGTAAGCCCCCAAAATGCGGGGATCTTTCTCTTTTACTCCAATGACAGCGTAATAAGAGTGACAGAGAAAGATGCCCGCAATTTGCGCACTTAGATTTTCGCGGTTATAGCCCGCGTTGACGTGTATTTAAGTAGTTGCCGTTCCATTAAATCGTATAAAGGATGACTCACGTTAGACCGGGCCGTGTCCGGGCCGGAGCTTCCGGGGCTTACTTCTCTATGACATGACAGGCGATCACGTGATGCTTTCCATAGAAAACGATGCGCCGGTAGCTCCGGGTTGGACACGGCCCGGTCTAACGTGAGTCATCCTTAACAGTATTGGCACACTGTTTTTTGAAGCATTGACAGTAGTTTAACATCGGTGTTTTTTTCGTATCCAATTATACCGATTGACCAACTATACGACATGTATACGAAAATAATTTCATTATACGAATTTCGTAGCCTATTATACGATCTGGCAGCCCTGTTTGGGACCTATTGACTATATTCTTGTTATTATATTTTCTGCTTACCTAAACTAACCGCAAGTGCGATCCTGGCTTCTTCTTTTTTCGACGGGTCGAACCCTGACATACCAAATTTCACAACTTCATGCCTGATTTTCTTAAGATCTAAGTCTTTCTTTTGATTCAATTCTTTCTGACCAAGTTTCACCTCATTGTCTGCTTCTGATTGCTTCTTTTTTGGTTTATGCGCTTCAAATTTGACAAATTGAAAATTGTTCTCTGCGTTTTTGAGTGCTAAAGCAGCTTTCGTAAGTATAAGGGACATAATTATAGAAGTTCTACGATATTTATAAAACTTAACCAAAACCGAACAACGTGAACAAAACCAATTCAACGTGACAAGGGTGACAGTGACAGTTGAACCAAAACATCCATAGACAAAACGTGTTTTTATTTTTTTGTTCTACTTGTAGGTAAAAAACATTGTTGAATTGTTGAAAAAAGGTAAGAATAATAAGGCGCAAGCGACAATAAATTAGTCTTAAATATACTTGGTCAAGCAGATCTTGTCAGTAGAAAAAGGCGGCAAATTTGAAAAATGTAGGCGCGAAGGGTTATCGTCTCATAGAAAATTTGAATTTCGCGCCTTTTTCTACTGACAAGATTTGCTTGACCGTCTATAGCTTATAATTTAAAGTTATATTTTTTTTGGCCAATTATGTCTAAGACGATATATTTCAGTATGCCACAAAAAATCAATCGAAAACTTACTTCTTCTCCTTAAATCTCATAAACTTAAAAAAGGTTACCAAAATTAATAAAGTTAATATCATCTTATTCTTTTGATTTGTGTATTAAATCCTAAATAAACCAAAGTAATAATTTTTACTCCTCGTTTTATAATCGAGAGCCACAGATCAAAATGACCCAAATGACCGAAATGACCAATGTTTGACATATGTCACTGTCACTAGCTAAAACCGTGCCCGTGATGCCCGAACTGAAATAAATATCGGTGAATATACGTGCGAGTTAATTGTGTATATGTAAACTATTAATAGGACGGTTTTTGTTTGTTTTTCGCTTTGATGTTTCTCGCGCCGGCAGCGGTCGTATCCACACTAAAAATAATGTAACCGATGTACGAATGAACTATATTTTGAGAAGCAGGTAGTCGCGAGCTAATATTTTCGGCTTTAGTACGGTGCGCTGAAATATAACGTAACATTCCTTCAACATTCACTTTCGTCGGCTTACGCTGTCGTCTAGCAAGTTTAAATAAGCAAATCTAATAAGTTTACAATATGAAGAATAAATTTAGGAATACAGACTCTAACATTAAGGCGGGTGATCTACTATTAACGGAACAGCCGTTCGCGTTCGTTTTGATGTCTAAAGAAAAGGGTATTCGCTGTGATAACTGCTTGGAAAAGTAAGTACTTTTATTAGTATGTATTTAATAATTAGGTTTATTTGTTTAACAGTGGAACTTGAATCAAAGTAAATAAATTGGCTTGCAGTTGTCCTAGCAAAAATTAACTATTGTTTAAGTTTTAAATCTTTGAAACTGTACTGTACAGTTAAGTGTAGCATAGGTTGTATTACTTTTGTTGAACTTCAGTGCACAAAAAATAATTGTTTTTTTTTAAACCTAATTGCTATAATGTGGTTCATTGTTCACATAGATATTGAAATAATAAAAAAACCTTGTATTCTATTCAAGTATGAATTTTAATACAATTGGAGGGTACTTTAATTCTGAAGTATGTACCATGTTTTTTTCTTTATCTCTAAATATTATGTATTGTTACACTTTATTCATAAAATTGTTCATTTAGATGATTTTACACACAATCTCAAAAGTACACCTCTTATTCATTACTATACTAGATTAACCAACAGGTTAACTAATAAAATTAATATAGAATTAAAAGTTTATAAATATGGATGTAGTTAGACATTTTCATGTGAAGGCCACCAAAGTAGGGTAATACTTTCTGTTATGTTACATGTGATGATCCCTGAAGTTGATGACAGCAAAAATATGTATGGTGCGTAAAAAACTTCGAAATTGCATTGCAATTTCCTATAATTGTGTCCTGCAATTTTCTATAATTTAACTTTAACTCGTAACAATTATTATTAAAATACTTTCTCTTTCAAAAAATATGGTTGACATCAGTTTTCTTATTGATATACCTAACCACTTGTACAGTCAACTGTAAAAATATGGGTGTAGCCAACTTATTCAAAAATATGTCCCATAGTTCTTAATTCGCTGACATAATAGCTATGGGACATATTTTTCGGATGTTTTGTGCACCAATATTTTTACAGTTGACTGGAATATGATATCTATTTACTTATTTACCTTTGTTGATTTATGAAAGGAAGTTAAAATATCTTCACCATAGACTGCCTCTTTACTAAATAGAATGAATCTATGGTTTCAATAAACATAAATGAAGACAGGAACACAGCCTGAACTATTCACTAATCATAGTTTTACACAAATTAAAAATGTTTTTCATTATTTGATTATTTTACATTTTTCATCCTCTATAATACTCTATATGATAATTGGTATTCAAATACCTATAAATAAATGCAATACCATCTACAGTCTTGTAATTGTAACATTTTTTCTATATTAAGTTTCCACTGAATTATGTTTTTATCTTCTCTTCCAATCCTATGAGTTTGTCTTAACATTATATTACAGGTTGTTTATATATTTTTTTTACCAGCTACTTTAAAGGTCAATATCTGGGAGACCGAGCTTTGCTCGGAAAACATATAAAAACTCAAAAATGCTCATTTTCCCAGAGATAAGACCTAGCTAGATTGATTTATCGCCCCCAAAAACCCCCATATAGCAAATTTCATCGAAATTGTTTGAGCCGTTTCCGAGTTTTCAAAAATATATACAAAATTAAATTTATACATATTTTCAAAAATATGTATTAATAAATAAACAAGAAATGCTCGTTTAAAGGTATTTACAACACACTGTTGTCACTCTCCTTAGCATTGAAAAAAATATAGTTGTGTGCACATTTTCTTGTGAGTGTAGGATATTTTATATTACAAATGCCCATTGGCAAACAACTAGTACAATACAGTCGCCATCAAATATATCGGAGCGGCCAAGGTGCTCACAAATATCTGAGCACGCCTCTATTGTCAAGGCGTTAGAGTGCTTGTTCAGATATTGTGAACACCTTGGCCGCTCCGATATATCTGATGGCGACTGTACCTACAATTAGGACAGTTCTTACTCATAATTTCATCCTAGATTCACCAGCTACCTGATGCAACTATAGTTCGTTTTTTTAGCATTAGCCTCTTGGGGTTCAATGTCCTAATACTAGTACAAATTACCCCCAATTAAATTAAATCTTAATGAAATGGAATAGTTTCTTTTATTTCGTTTCGTTCGATTTTAAAACAAAACAAATTCAACTCTATTTTCTAATACCGTTGATTCAAATTCGATTGCCAATTTTCCTTGTATGGTGGGCCGCTAGAGGTTAGAAAGAACTTGAAAGAAGTTAAACGATCTTGACATGTCTTTAAATTGTAAAACGCTTTAAAAAATCAGTAACTTTTATTTATGAAAGCAGAAGAGTATAAATGATGGTATTAGATTCATAACTGTTACATATTAGCCGTAAGTGCCGTAACTTATTTTTAAAAAGTGTTTTTCAATTAAAATACACATCAAGATAGTTTACCTTATTTCTAATGCTAAAAAAATGAACTATAGTTATGGGTATTGATTATTATTTTGTTAGGTATCGATTTATGTTTCATCAGATTTGTATACAATTTGATAAGTTTGAAGAGCGGACAAATAAAATGTATGTAATTTTCCTATGTGTTAAGAAAATTCCATACGTTTTTGTAACTTAGAGAAAGATTTTAAGGGCATACGGTGATTGCGCTTATATTTTACAGAATATCTCGTATCTATTCACCAAATTTTATAGAAAACTGACGGAACGAAACAAAAATTGTCTCTTACAAAAAAGCTAAGGACTAAGGAGCCGAATTTCTTCATAAGAATGTTATGCTATTTCAGAAATATGTCAGATCAAAAAACGACTTCTTAACATTTTCATAACTGTTGAAAGATTAGCATACTAAAATAAAATTACGCAACAGTGTAACAGGACGGTCTTTAATCAATTGTCATTTCGTGTTTTGCGCCCCTGACATTGACAGAACACGGCTGTGACACACTACCCTTGTGACAAAACGTCTCATTTCAGGGGCAAGGTGCTCAAATGCTCGGGATGCCAGTTCGTGCACTACTGCGGCCGAGCGTGCCAGAGGGATGCGTGGAACGACCACAAGGTATGGCGGGAATCCGGCCGCGGTCGTGACATAGGCCTTTCTGTACTAACAGCTACCTAAGTAACCATTAGTGGGCCTTATCGGGTTACAATAAGAGCCAATGAATTCTGGCAAGTTTACACACTTCATTGCATTGATTAATGATCTCATCGCATATGTCTTCCTTAGATCTTGAGATCTAGACAAAATGTAGGTATTATACATATATGTAGTACCGAATGACGGTAAACGGTCACGCCGGTCTATAGTCGTCTGTGACCTATTGTCCGACCGAAACTGGATTTTATTCCGAAACCGAATGTTCGGTTTTGCTCCAGTTTCGGCAAAAACGAAACCATCGTTAATAACATGATTTTTACGCTGAAATCTACAACCGAAACCGAAACTTAGCCTACGAGTACACTAATAACTACATCGATGTCACAAGCGCGATAACCGACCCTTTAAAAATATGAAAGGCTCGTGAACTCGTAATTCTGAGTAGAAATAACAAAAATCTACTCAATTTGGAAAAAAAAAGTATAGTGCACATCACTGTGCAACATAAAATGAAAAGATAAGTTTCCGCTTTTAAACATTTTTACTAAATATATCTAAAAAACTTTGCTGCCCTGTTATCAGCCGCAAAATCGAGTTCAACCAATACAAAATCAGATCAGTGCAACATAAAAATAGCCGGGGGCAAGGAAATGGCACTGAGCCATGACTACCTGGTTAAGTAACAATCTGTCTATTCACTCCACATTTTGTTTGTAGCCCTAGTATAACTTGACACCATATCTCGAACAGAGTATATGTGACCAGGGTTCAAAGTTATAATGGATTGGATACTTGTGGAGTAAGTGGTGAATAAGGAGTCATCACCGGATGAGATGACGTACGGCGCGCGATAAGACGTGGTAATATTAAATGAATATAGTTTTTGAATGTTATGACTATGAGTTTACGTCATTGGACTATTATTATATTTATTATGCTGCCACATTAAATTGTTTTTTTTTTATGTATATCATAGTGTGCTTTCAGTACGGCTTAAACGAAGGCCAACGATAGAGAACTGAGCTCCCGATTTCTATGTTTGAGCGAAAATTAATAGTTTCGGAAAAACCAAATTTATACATATGTAACGTGCCATTTCCGATCATACATATTGGGATTTGGATGCTATTTTATGAAACTCCGCCTAAAGATGAAGGAATTAAATTTGATGTAAGCGACATTTGGTGAAATTCATCTGCTGATGAAGACCATAATAAAATCGTGGCTGAATTGGCATGCCTAGCTTTTTTGGTTAAAAATTATTGTCAATCTGTTAAAAATGTAACTTTTGTCACCTAGGCCCCGGCCCCAATAAATAAATCTATTTACCTCATTTACAAAATTGTCTCAGAAGATTCGATTTCGATTTGTATATTTCCAGTGGGAATGTGCGAATCTCAAGAGAGTGGCGCCTAAAGTGGTCCCCGATGCGGCTCGGATGCTGGCGAAGATCATCAACCGGCTCTCCAGGGGCGACGGCCATTCTTATAGATCTTTCTATTCCGCCACTGGCTTCAGGATGTGGAAGGATCTCATGTCCCGTAAGTCGCATATAAGTCATTCTAAACTCCCTGTGTACATTTTTTTGTACATATTTCAAAATATATTTTGAACTTTTATTGTGCAACTTCCAATTTCAAAAACAAAACAATTGCTTCTGCGTCTCAGGAAGAGAAAACAGTTTCGTTACGTAAGTTTCGGACGCTAAGATCGTCAATCGGCTCGCCAGGGGCCATTCTCATAGGTTCTTCTATTCTTCCACTGGCTTCAGGATATAGAAGGATCTTATGTCGCGTAAGTTTCATATATAAAACGGTTTCGTTACGTAGATACTGTCAATGCACAGCCTAAACCGTACTACCGTACATTTTTATTCAGCAAAGAAAAAAATTGGTGTCCTAGAACAGAAAAGTGGCACTTTGATCCCTCCTAGCAGGATAGAAGAGAGATCCCCCCCAGCAGGGAAAAAGGCCCATTTTTGAACAGGTGATGTGAAAAAATATGTTCTGTTCCAGATTATTCCGACCTGAAAGCCGATAAGAAACGGATGGATCACTTTTCGTCACTATGCGTTGTGCTTTTCGAATTTCTGAAGGACATCTCCCTTCCTAACACCGTCGAACTGATGGGCATATACGGAAGAGTAAGTTTCTATTTCATAAATAGTTAGAAGTAGAAGTTTTTCTATCTCCTATTTCGTCACTGCCTGGTATGAATACAAACTTTCATTTTGATGTCAAAATGAAGTCAATTTTACACGACTGCCCAAACAAAAAGAGTGTATTGTTTTGTTATCATTCGCCCGTGCATATCTCTCGTGCCAATACATGTATGGACAAGTAGTAAACGTTATTAACGGCTAGCAAGAGTTATAGAGATGATACAGAAATAGGCACCAACACAGAATATTGTGTGGATTGTCAAAATGTTGTACTTCAAAACATGGTTATGTTGACATATTCATTTTTTTACTGTTAAGTATTCTGTTCCAACAGCCAGGTGACAATACAAGCATAGTTTGTTAGAATAAAAGGGTGACCCAGGTGACCTTAACCATAGCATCGAGTGACAAGAAAAAATTCATTCACTCATTTATAAGGTTATTTCCGTACACGGCGGGAAGAACTTGATAACTCGAGATATTCTACTGAAGGAATCTGAACTTAAAATAAAATTACATAAGGTTTAAATTTCTTAAGTTTTTTCCCGCCAGATATCAACTTCTTCCCGCCGTGTACGGATTTGATATGTGTTCTAAATAAATAAAATAAATACCTATTGTCCCCAGATGGTAATAAACAGCTTCACGATCCTGGACACTGACATGAACTCGATAGGCACGGGCGTGTATCTGGCGTCGTCTATAGTGGACCACAGTTGCAACCCTAACGCGGTGGCCACTTTCGAGGGCAAAACGATTAACCTGCGAGCGCTCACCGACTTACCGTGCTTGGACTGGGACCAGGTAAAAAACATGTAAAAATTAATTTTAAGTGACAAGTTTACCAATAACATTTATTTTTTATGTACAAATACATTCAAAAAATTTAAAATAAAAACAAAACAAAAAATATCTATATAGCGAAATTGACCTAAACTCATATTACATTTTTTACTTCTTTTGACCTCAGAAATGCGTGGTTATAATTAGTCGGTTTCCTCATGTTACACCGTGTATGTATATCCGTAGGTACACGGCGGGAAGAAGATGATAATGATAACTGGCCGGAAAAAAATTGAAGAAATTTGAACCTTATGTAATTTTATTTTGTTCAAATTTCTTCAATAGAATATCTCGAGTTATAAACTTCTTCCCGCCGTTTACGGATATTATATATAATCTTTCTAATAAGCTTAGAATAAATTCAAAACTGGAAAAATTACTTTCTTGGGTGAGACTTGATCTTACACCCTCTGGATCATTACTCCAGCGCTCTGCCTACTGAACCACCAAGACCTCATCCATAGTCTCTTTACCATATGGATCTATGGGCCCCTAGCAACATCTACCGTAAGAGCGTTGCACTTCTTAAACGGCTACCAGAGTTCCAAGTTATATTGGTAAATAACCAGTTACGACACAGTTATTCAAATTAGTTCAAGTCTCACCCAAGACAGTATTTTTTCCACTTTTAAATTTACTCTAAGCATCATTCGCAGACGTTTCTGCTTGTTAAAAATTATAATTTTCTAATGCTAAAAAACGGGGTACATATATAGTTAGGTACATTAGTTACAGACCACACCCGGTATTTTGTAATTTACCTATGATAATGTTCAAGCTAAGCTTTTTTTTTCAGATCCGCATTTCCTACATCGACCTAATGTATACACCGTACGAGCGACAAACGGACCTACTGGAGAACTATTACTTCCTTTGCCAGTGTGAGAGGTGCTTGGGTAAATAGCTTTCTATGTGCTATGTTACGCTGTATGACATACTACTGTACCCCGCCTATGAACTTATGAAGCCGATGGTCCCGGGTTCGAATCCCGGTAAAGTCATTTATTTGTGTGATGACACAGATATTTGTTCCTGAGTCTTGTATTTCAGTATTTATATATTATGTATATCGTTGTCTGAGTACCCACAACACAAGCCTTGTTGAGCTTATCTTGGGGCTTAGTGGTGAAAGTCGCTAGAGACCTCATAGTACCTATTATCACTGTGATAAAGTACAAAATGGGTAAGAAATTAAATTCTTTCACTGTAAATGGATTACTTCGTTCAGAAGTTCGCCAATTTATTCTGAGAAGTACTTACACTGCAGCATGTTATTGTTTGCTTATTTTATATTTATCAAAATTTAATTATATTTATTTCTTACGAAGTACTGTTATTTTATATTAGTGGGTAGTTTATTTATATTTAACCGACTGGTTTCACTGAACAAGTTTTAACTTAGAATGCTTAGGTTGTTTCCATAGCGCTGGACCGACGCCGACAGACGCCGACGCTCGAAAGACGCCAGATGTGAGGGGGGGGGGGGGGGGCTAAATAATAAATAATAATAAAAACTGTCATTGTATGTACTTGCTGTTAGCCGATTATTCGTATAGGTATTAGGTACTTAATGGAAATATACCTACAATTATAATCTAGTATATGTCTAAATATATCAATAATTTGGCCCGCGGGCCGGGGTTTGAGCCCTGGTTTAGAGCATTGAAGAGCATGTATAACACCTTGTATATATGCCTTGTACTGGCAGCATAGCTTTCAACGTAACCTTGCCTTCAAGCTGCCTTTCCACTGACACGCAGCTGAGCGGAGATAAGAGACATCTCTCTCCACTTCGTTGGATTACAACCAAAGATATTGGTTCCCCGCACGTCTCCGCTCATCTCCGTCTCAGTAGAAAGTCAGCTTAAATAATGTGTAGAGGTGAACCATTTCTAAACTACACGTCTTTATAACGGTCGCCTCACGGGCAAAGTATGCACTTTTGTTTGAGATGGCTCATTAGACCAATTATGTTCAGTTGTGGAAACTTTCCTAATAATTAGAAAAATGCTAGGCTGGAAAATATTACTATAGATAATTCCAGTATGCAAGTCGTAAATTACGTTTCCTTAAAGTGTACTTACTTAAGAATATTTCATAAATTATTACCATGTGATTAAATTTTGAGACTAAGTATAAATTTTCGACCGAAATATGAAAAATGGTTTATCACTACAGATGTAGTGCGTAATTGTTTTCCATCGTATTTTCTCGGAAACGTTCGTATTTGTTATGCTACGTCAGTCAACCTCAGTACCTTTTGTGCATAGATTTACTGAAATAGAGAGACACGTTCGTACGTTTCCACGGTATCGTCTTGGGTCGTCCCTTTCGTTATTCGTCAAGTTCTTAAATTAGTCCTATTCTGCTTTCGTCACTCATTCTATATTCGTCACAATCGTCGGTGGCTTTCAATGTAGAATGAGTGACGAAATCAGTATAAGAGTAATTTAAGAACTTGACGAAAAACGAATGGGACGACCCAAGAGGATACCGAAAATACGAAGCAAAACAATTATGCACTCTTTACATACTACAGTTATAAACTAACTGTAAATTTTCATTCTAGACGAAACCCAAGTGCGGACGGTGCACGCGGCCAAATGCCTCAACGTCGAGTGCAAGAACACCGTGAACATTCCATGGAAGGACTGCCCTTTAGTGAGGAAGGCTGACAGTAAACACGTGAACGGGGACAGTGTGAACGGGGACAGTAACGGGGATACTGTGAACGGGGACAGTAACGGGGATACTGTGAACGGCGAAAATAGGGTGGAAGAGTTGCCCGATGTTATAAGGTAAGTTGACAATGTTGACATTATACAGGGCGTTTTTGAACAACTAGCCATGTTGTGCGAGGTGATTAGGTTGGCCATAATGAACAACTTTTTCTATGAGACAATCCCCGAAATCCCAAAAAAATCCCGTAGAAAACTTCGACATCCACTCGACGAAAATGTATGAAACGGCCAATATTTTTTTTGTGATTTCTTAGTTGATCCCATAGAAAAAGTTGTTCAGTATGGCCTACCTAATCACCTCGCACAATATGGCTAGGTGTTCAAAAAACGCCCATATGCCAACAAAAAAACCGACTTCAGAAAACAGTTTGGAATGCCATGTAATTATAGTATATTACCTTTTTTTCAAGGTGTGACGAATGTGGGACCAAATACACGGATAAGCACGTTGAGGAGTTCCAACGGGCTATGGACATAACTGAAGAGCATCTGAAGGTCATGAAGGACGCTGCAGTGGCTTGTATCCTTTGCGAAAATATTATTTTCACCACACCAGCTCGGAAAGACTTATTTGCACTTAAAAAACTGATAGCAAAGTTGCATTTTATTCACATGGGAGACAAAGTAATCAAATGCAAATTTTGAGTTGGTTTCTTATGTTTGCTGGTAGAAATGACTTTTAAATGATGATTTTGGATGATAAATGTTTAATAACATTCATTTGGATTTGATTTGGTTTGATTGTTTGATATTTTACATTTAATATTTGCTTCAGGTTGGTGTGGTGAAAAATTTTGTGTTTCACTCGGGGGCAAATTTTGTTTAACCCTCGTGCTTTGAAACCCTCGCAACGCTCAAGATTCCATTTTTCGAACCACTCGCTACGCTCGTGGTTCAATTTTGGAATCTTTCGCTTGCTCGGGTATCAATATTAGCACGAGCGGTTAAACAACAACTTTGCCCCCGAGTGAAACAATAGTACATTTCGATGCTAGTGCGGAAGGTATGTCATTACTTCACGAGTATCGAGATATCTTGCCACGAGCCGCAGGCGAGTGGCAAGACTCGGGACGAGTGAAGAATGACATTTCCGCACGTGTATCGAACGACGTTTTTTAATACAGTTGCGAAAAAATAAGAAAAACATTGTTAATCGTACACTAAACAAAAGTGGTAACAGTGACAGCTCGGTTAAACGTCGTCTTTAAGTATATTATATCTATGGGCGTTTGGCAGCTATTCCGTTCCATTCAGTCAACTTATTAAGAACGGAATTTTCAATATTGAATATTAAAAAATAAACGTGTTATAATGATGAAGAGGTAAGTAATTAAATATGAAATATGTAATATTTTTCGTATTCTTACATTGACGGTAGGTTTTTATGCTGATTACGACGTTTAAAGGAAACTAATATTAACACTCATCAATAAGTAGTCGTGAATTGGAACAAGTATAAATTTAAAAAAATTGGAAAAGTAAAAAGCACTAGTTCGAGATAACCAACTTTCCGCACGCTAAACAGCTACGTAAAGTAGCACTTTTTGAGCAACTGTATTAAAAATAACTATTTATATACTTTAGCTTCTGCTAACCTAACTGCTTTTGATAACCCCCCCTCCACATACGTCGACGCGGAATCGGCAAAATGACAGGAAAAAGCTGGAAAGAGCAAAAAAGTTGTCGTTCGGCTCGGCTCGCATCGGCCGGCGGGTCAACGGCAGCGGGTTAACATGCAAACAGAGTTACTTTCGCATTTATAACATATTTAACTTGAAAAATTTTACGGTTTAGACTCACTTGTTTTTAGTCACTCGCGCGACATATTTCGGAGAGCCTAGATCTCCTTTCTCACTGCGTACTAGAGTACTAGAGTACGCGATACACGGCCGTCGTGAACGCTGCTCGCACTGTTAGTGCTTGTGAAAGGAGACCTAGGCTCTGCGAAACATGTCGAGCGAGTGACTAACAACTTAGTCTAAACCGTAAAATTATTCAATATTAGTATGTCTCACAACAGTTTAAATTTGATCATCTTTATCTTATTGTTTTCGGGGGCCCTTGCGAAGTGCGGGGGCACTTCGACCCATATGATACATTAGTAGGGATTGTACGACAAACATCTTTATTAGCCAACTTTCTAACAATATACGAGTATTTGGTATTAGTTCCCATAACTGTTGGGCAGACGTGGACATATGCCAGTACTGCCTGTCGCGGCAGGGCGCGCTGCACCCGCTGAACGTGCTGCGCGCGCAGACGCTCGACCACGCGTTCGACGCGCTCGTGCTCGTGCGCCTGTGGGAGCGCGCGCAGGACATCGCCGAGCTGCTGCTGCCCTGCTTCCGGTATGGGTATACCCTCTAGCGGCCCACCATACAAGGAAAATTGGCAATCGAATTTGAATCGACGGTATTAGAAAATAGAGTTGAATTTGTTTTGTTTTAAAATCGAACGAAACGAAATAAAAGAAACTATTCCATTTCATTAAGATTTAGTTTCATTGGGGGGTAATTTGTACTAGTATTAGGACATTGAACCCCAGGGATTCGGATTTTGAAAAAGACATCTATTAGATATCTTCATCACCAAGATACGATAACGATATGTTTAAGATCTAACCTGTCAAATTTGACATTTGCCCGATTCTTTATTTAATTTATTTATTTATTGCGGAGATAACACAGAAAACATACATGGGATGAACATAAAACTTAAAGTAACATAAATGGCCTTAAATACAAATGCTTCCATAAACGTATCTCACAGAGAACATATGTATATTTATACCACTTACCTAATCCTAATACTTAACTAACAATTCTGAAGATACTTTTGAACGATTTCCACAGGACATAACTTAGAGATCCAATTCACATCTAATATATATCTTACTCTATCTAACGTAAAAGTAACATTGGTTGCCCGAATTGCGCTGCAAAAGAGAACTTGTTGATATCTAAACTATAACGTATCTAGAATGGATCTAGTACGAGTCGTCTCTTGTGAATATCTTGAAGTTCAAATACGGTTACTTGTGGTGAAGCCAGGCTAGCGTAAATATGGAATATTAGGCAAAGCTCTGCGTAGGTAGCACAACTAGCACATATGGTACATATTTCATTGACATCATCAATGACACATCATGCGTCACTAGGTCAATCGCATGGCCTACCGTGAAACACGACAATCGAAAGTTCGGTTTCTGTCTCTCTATCACTCTTGCTTATTCAATCTATAGAGATGCAGATAAAGAAAGTTAAATTTTCGCGTTTCGCGGTAGGCCACCAGTAAACAAACCGCCTTGGTGCATCAATGTTATAGTGTAAACTTATCAAAGAAAACGTTTTAGGCCTAGTATGTATAAGTTACTCTTACTAAACAAATTAGTGCTGCACTCTAGCGACAGAACATTGCAGTAATACTCCCTATTGCTTTAGTGGTGAGTCGTGTAGTTTCGTTAGTATAATTTCTGCTACATTTGCTTTCATACAAGCTTCCCTTTCTGCAGCAGAAATTACACAGCTCACCAGGTGTGACTCTCTCCGCGATTTCGTCGCAAGTACATGCGGCCCACGACAAATTTGGTGTCCGCTCCGCTCTCTTTGGGCTCCGCTACAGAACGGACGCCTGCTCGCACTTGCGCCACCTAGGGATCATATCTGTAGTAATAGACGCGTTTTATTAGATAGTGAACCTTCTGTACCTCTTACTATTATTTATTCTGTATCACAACTCACAAAATTACGCTCGTCTGGCTTCAACCTAAAAGTAGTTACATAAATAAAACACTCATCACAATTTTTTAAACTACATTAAATCGATCATATCTTCACATTTCCTTACAGATTCTACTACGGCGAGCGTCACCCCCTCCTAGGCATCCTCCACCTCAAGTACGGTAAGATCCTTCTATACAAGATGTGGATACCAAAAGCGTTGGAACACTTCAAGAGCGCTGAGAAAATACTAAAGATAACCCACGGCGATAAGCATCCGCTGTATAGAGAACAGCTGATGCCTATTATGAGACAGGCCATGGTGGAATCGACCTACGGAAATTAAAAATGTACCTATTTGGTGTTTCATTAGTTTCAGTATTTTTTTATACGATCACAAACCACTGGACGTAGGTATTAGTGCTATAAAACGATTTTGAAAGATTGTTTATTTGAAGCATGGTTTTTGTATGATTATAGAGGGGGAGTCAAAAATCGATGACCTAATTTATGGACAGCCCCTAAGTAGGTAATTCGCCAGTAACTCCCTAAACCAAAAATGAAATCTATTCACCTATAAACAGAATTCATTTTTATAACTAGCCAGCTTTCAATAACTGGCCACCTTATACTAAAATAAATGAATTCTATTTATAGGTGAATAGAATTCATTTTTGGTTTGGGGTGGCCAGTTACTGGCGAATTACCCAACCTGCTTTTGCAATGTTTAGGCCTAAATGGGTTCAAACTTTATGTAAACAACGCAATTTTTTGTTATAATGTAATATTGAGGCGAATCAAAAGGTATTCTGAGCAATTGACAATAAAATTACACAAAAGTACACATGTAGTAGTTCAATTAGATTCTTATCGAATTCTTACAAAAAAACGAATTACATTGCTTTTACCTACATCAACCTGTACATAATGTTATCACCAAATGATTTAAAGATAAGATGCATCAAGTGCAATGGTGTTGTGATGATGATGATGATGATCATAATATCAAGAGACGAAAAAAAATTGTGACTTCCCACGGGTAAAGGTACCTTATGACGGTTGGCGCTTACGCTATTATTAACGTCGCTCCAATATTATTGCGGCGCTATGCGACGTAAGCGCCAGCCGCCATAAGGTACCTTTTGCCATGGAACGTCACAATTATTAGGTTTAGGTGTAACAATTTTGTGATACCATTCCTATGGAATTATATTTCTGTGAGTTGCAATTGCAAATCGAGACTGTCTGAAATTTGTACACTTACCCTATATTTATTGTGTATAGTTAGTTGGTCAAACCAATTTGTCAGTCAGTAAGAACCAGGAAAACTATATCCACCCTTCCTTTTGGTTGCTAGTACTATAGTAAGACAAAGATAGTATGATTCTCTGTCTATGATTGAAATGAGACAGTCCTTTGACAAACTATTTATAGTTACAAACTGTTATAACAGCCAGTGGGGGAGCACCATATTTTATAGGTCCCAGATGGGCGTTTTAAAAAAAAAAGTGTACATTTCATTCATGTCTTCAAAATATTGACTTCTTGGGCTCATTTTACTCAGAATCATTTGTACATTCACGCCTCATACATGAAAAAATGTGTCCAAAGATTTCCTTTCCAGATCGTCACATTCTCGTATGATTTTTTTTTATATTTAAACGTGACGCACTGGAAAAACATTTTTTCATACAACATTTTGGGACACATTTTTTCATGTATGAGGCGTGAATGCACAAATGATTCCGCCATGAAATATATCGGACCGGCCAAGGTGTTCACAACATCTAAACACGTACTAACGATTTCCCCCCTTGGGGCTTGTGCACAAATCACGCGAGGTTCCATAGGGGTTCAAATCACGATAGATCACGTTGGGGGAGGGGGGTATAAGGAAACCTCACGTATTTTTCTACAGTGAACAAACTATGAAAAAAACACCTACCACATGACTAGATACTTTTTCTCGGTTTCGTTAAACATAAATCTTCACACTGCACAGTCTGTACTTAAAAATAGCGAGTCTATGTAACGAAAATAGAAAAATAAACAAGATTTTCTATATCCAATACAATTATTCTTAAAAATAGGTCGATTGAAAAAATATCAAAGAAATACACGTGAGGTTGTGTGGGAGGAGGGGGGTAGCCAAAAACCTCACCAAATATCACCAGGGGGAGGGGGGGTCAAAAAGTAGCCGAAAATACCTCGCGTGATTTGTGAAAAACCCCTTATTCATAAAACTTTACGGGCCTGATTTAATAAAATTACGTTTTATCCCTTTCTTACAAATACATAAGTTAAAATGACAGATAAAGACAAACGATTATTAGCTAATTTAGGATTATAACGCGTTTATGTATAAGGGGGTTTGACAATAGTGGCGTGTTCGGACATTTGGGAGCGTCATAGCCGCTCTAACCAAGGGTAACTGCGTCAGTTTACCGTCCAGTGTCAGTTTCCGTCCACTTGACAAATAATACATTTCTTTTTAAATTTGCTATTTGCGAAATATATTTTTTATGTAGATAGATAAATGGTTTAGATATTAAGGAGCGCAATAAGTCCAAATTTGTGCAGCAATGATGAATGAAGGTTTATATTCAAATTTTGTCAAGTGGACTAAAACTAGAGCCGGAGGAAAACTAGCGCAATGACCCTATCTGATGGCGACTGTACAATGGAGATTGACAGTGTTTGTTACTTAGTTATCACAAGAAATAATAATGTCATATGAATGGAAGGAAAATAAAAATGTGTAAGTTTACATTATTGGTTCATAAACGCCATTACAAAAAGTTGTGAAATAAAATAAGTCAATCTAATATTCTAAACCTTCACGGGACCTTCATAGAATAGTGTTTGTTGTTGTTCTACACTTTACACGATGGGCATTTCTATTTATTAACTTCTTGTACCAAATTTTTATGTGTTACAATTGGCAATTTTTATATTACATATTTCTTCTCGGAATTTTCCATTTGTACTGAGAAAAAACGAGTCTCCAAAATTTTTGGTTACGGTTTTCAATACAACCTTCTATGACCGTAACAAAACGGACAACAAAAATTTGTATGAAATTTTTGGGATACTTTTTTTCTTGGATCGAAAGAGCTCGTGATTCTGAGTGGAAATAATCTAAATATTCCAAATTTTAAAATGCAAGTTAGAGGTACTTTAAATAGAAATGTCCCAATACATAAGCAATTTTGAAACTTGATCAATTAAAGTATATATAAGGCTATTGTTTATAAGGTCATGAGGCTGTGTGCAAGGATAATTAAATTAATGAAATAACGGCGTTGTTTTCTTTCAAGCCTGATTAACCCCTATACCGGGTGTGGCCTGTAACACGAGCAAATAATTAAAACAGATTGTACTCCTCAAACGGTGACACTTTAATTCAACAACTTTTAAAAATTATGAAGTATTTAGAGTCCCTATTTTTCATATGTACAAAATAAATATTATCTTCAATGGACGCCATCGCCACGCCATATCATTGTGATTGACGTTGCTTGTCACGTCTTAAACCATAGTCTTAAACATAACAAAATTCGCAATACATTGCGTCTTAGAATAAACTTTCAAGTGTTTTAAAAACCAAACCACAAGCTATTTTTAAAAGTCGCTGAACAAATGTTGGTCTGTATGAGGAGTACAGCCTACAGTTCAATTTTTTGCTCGTATTACAGGTCACACCCGGTATACCGTAGCGTAGCGTTTATAGACCGACCGCTTAAATAAGTCCTCGCCTGCGCGGTACGGGGGCGACGGGGTGGGACGACTAAGGGTGGCGGGGGAGGTGCGGGCTGCAGGCAGAGGCGTAACTAGGGGGGGGTTGGAGGGGGCACGTGCCCCGGGCGCCGTCCAAGGGGGGGGCGCCAAAATGGGCAAAATACCTCCCATAGAAAATGGACCAGCCAAAATGTAGGACACAGCCAAATTTTTTTTCACGACTTTCCCTGGCAACGGAAATGCAGTTATTTTTGGCCAACCTGTATACAGGCTGGTCCAAACCTTGACCTCCAATAATTTTTTTTAGAATCATCGTCGTGGGTTTATCGGAATACAGGGCGTCCCAAGACTATAGGACATCAAGGGAAAGTACTTTAAATATCGTAGATAGGATATTTTGCTGAAAGAAGACTTTATTTTAATTTAAAAAACAATTTAAACTGCATTCATAGATTTTTAAATAATTACATGGTTGAACCGGGAATCGAACCCGCTACACGAGAAAAAGAAATCAGCCTGTAGTTTTATTATACCGATCGAAAGGATTCATGCAGTTTAAATTGTTTTTTAAATTAAAATAAAGTCTTCTTTCGGCAAAATATCCTATCTACGATATTTAAGGTACTTTCCCTTGATGTCCCATAGTCTTGGGACACCCCGTATACCCCATGTATGTTAGCCGATTTTTCGTAGTTTACGAGTTTGTTAAGAAATTCCTGGGTGCAACTTTGCTTTGCTTTTATGTCTTCTAATAATTGTTCGTGGTATTTGCACTGATAACATGAAATAGCGATGGGGAAGTGACCCCACAAAGAGGACTTTTTTTAAAGAGTTACTAATTTGGAAGCTTTCCACCTCAGTTCCTTTGACCGGCGACTCTCAAGAATTTGGACAATTTAAGTATCATTTTTTTGACCTTTTAAAAAACTTAGGGTCTAGCTGTTTCTAAAATAACAAAAAGTCCTTGAAATCGCTTGTATTTTTTATTTATTTAGGTAAGGGCAATATCTAAGCTTGACATGCTTGAACGTAAAAGTTTGTCTTTTTTTCCCAACTCAGCGAAGTGAGGATTAAATTTTCACCCCGGAATTTCTTAACAAAAGTTAAAAGTAATAAAAATCATAATTCGAAAACTACGAAACGTCGGCTAACATACATACTTATTCTGATAGCCCACAGCGTGAGAAATTTAAAAAAATTATGAACGTCAAGGTTTGGGCCACCCTGTATAAGACATGCCGTGCTAACATCGCTCGTTCTGTGATACTAGAATGTCGTGAAAAACCTGTGTCAGGTATTGAGAGCATTATATCCAGAGTTTCGGTGTGGGATCGGGACAATTTAGTCCAATTCAATCCCACCAAGACTCAATTTTGCGCGTTTAGCGCTAAGAAAACCTAATTTTTCAAGGCACAAGCCTTCCCATGTCAGGGAGTATTGGGAGCCTCGGTGTTTGACATCTCCATCAGTGACGTCCAATGATTTCGCAGCCACCTTGCCTGGGTAGGCTGCGCTCGTATCCCAAAAAACTCGGTGTGCTCAATAAAGGGAGGCGATACTTTACTCTGGGGTAAACAGATCCCATTTATTGAGTACTGCTGTCACCTTTGGGCAGGAGCATCTGGATGCCACCTTGGACCCTTCAAATCAGTTCAAAGGTGCGCTGTACCTATGAATAGTCTACGATCCCAAACTCACAAGCGATATTGAACCTTTAAGTCTAAGGAGATCTCCAAAAAATAAGTGTATAAGTTTTAAAATGGTCGGCAATGCGCATGTAACGCCTCTGGAGTGTATATAGACGTCCATAGGATGCGGTGACCGCTTACTATCAGGTGGGTCGTAAGCTTGTTAGCCACCGATGTACTAAAAAAACACTTATTTGTCTCAATTAAAAGTAAACTTTAATAAGTAAAAAAGTAACCCTTTTGTTAGTTCATTTCGTTTGGGAGGGGAGGGGCGCAAATTTGGTGCCTGCCCCGGGCGCCATATCCTCTAGCTACGCCACTGGCTGCAGGCATACGGCGCTAGGACTCATTTAAGCGGTCGGTCTATAGATAACTGTTGGACTGAAAAATAAAGCACATCGATCTTTGTCCAATGTGTATTGGGTTGGTATTGGGTCTCACATTTTGCTTTTTGAAAGAGTGAGACGAAATGACATTGAACATAGAAATTGGACTTCAAGAGTATAGATATACTCTGTCGATCCCACTTTGTCAATAAAAAACACGCGAAATTCAAATTTTCTATGGAAGTACAACCCTTCGCGTCTACATTTTTAGGGTTCCATACCCAAAGGGTAAAAATGGGAAATTACTAGATAAGACTCCACTGTCCGTCGGTCACCAGGCTGTATCTCATGAACCGTGATAGAAGACAGTTGAAATTTTTACAGGTGTATTTCTATTGCTGCCATAAGTGCTATAACAACAAATATTAAAAAAGTACGGAATCCTCGGTGGGTAAGTCCGACTCGCACTTGTCCGGTTTTTATTTAAAATTGCCGCTTTTTTCTACTGACGGAAATGGCTTTGCTTGACAAACTTAAAAATCATTTTTTAATTCAAAAAATATAAACTGTAAGAGATAACCCTTCGCGGCTACATTTTTTAATTTCCCGCGTTTTCTACTAGCGGAAATGGTTTAATTCGATTAATAATCGATGGAAACCATAATAGTACATTACTACAGAGGCCGGGACGAAAGGGGTTGCCGGCCGAAGACATATAGACGGCCGAGCGAAGCGAGGCCGGATAGGTCTGAGCGCGGGCAACCCCATTTTCCGCCGAGGTATGTATAGTGCTTTTCTCAAACATGCAATGAAATAAATAAAATAAAAAATCCACGAAACCACGAAAGTTTAATTTATAGAAAAAACTAAAAGTAAACTACACCCAAAATATAACCAACACGTACCTATATCATTATCACGCGTATGTTTTGTTACACGAGTCGTGTATTTTTACTACCCGTATATTTTCATGTATCTTTGATTTTTTCGCCTTGTATCCGTCTGACTGTCGTTTTCGTCACATAAGTTTACATAGTCTTTCATGTTTCACATACATCGTTGCTTTATGCATGGAGTAAGTAAGTATAATTTCCACAGTGTTGACGAATTTGTAGTTATATTCATTTAAAATATGCCACAAAACTGTTTCTAATAAACTGTAAGCCATTTTTCTTAGTTTCTCAAACAATAAAATTGCCATAAGCAACCATATAAGTACATACTTCGTCTTTGACTTGGCGGCAGAGGCAGCAAGTTATTTAAAATCAATTCTGCTTACGCTGCCAATTCCAACACCTACGATTACAATTAATATTAATTTCATTAGAGTCTGGCTACTGAAATTTTACTTAAATGTTTGGCGGGAAATTAAAAAAATCTTGGGCTGGTCACACTTTGTGGAGTAGGAATTATAGTTTTGATACTAGACGATATTTTTGATATTCTGTGCACAAGTAAGGTACCTAAGGAAATAAGTTAAATAAACGTTTACGTGCACTCAAAGTCAGCTCATATAATTTCTACCACTATTTAAAGTACAGTCAACGACAAACACATATGTTTACGTTCCAATATTTAGATTTTATAGATATTTTTCAGAACTTTTAGTTTATCCGTTTCTTTATACACTTGTCCTATTTATGAGATTCGGGCATTAATAAATTCATGTACTTAATCAAAGTAATAGGCAAATGTTAGAACTAGTACTTGAAGTATCAAAACATTTATAGAGCACCAACCTCTAATTTGTTTACATTTGGTTAGGAGTTGTAAACATTGCAGTTTTTCATTATACAACGCTACACGTCAACTTCGCACATTGTCGTAATTATTTACGACCTTAAATAATAGTTTGCGAACCTCACTCAGTATAGAAATTATTAATATTATTTAAAATTATTGAATATATCTAAGCATATAACAAAACGCAATGCATGACAGTGACAGCTAATGTCACTTGATACATAATTGTAATATTGCTATCTCTCTCTCCCTTTTTCCTAATGGCCGTCCTGCCGAATACTGTAGTTGTGCGCGATTTAATTGTATTGATTAATATTAAGCAAATCCTGACATGCAAACAGTGTATTTATTATTGAAATAAACGCCCTGCATTTGTACAACATAAAGTGCGGTTTATTTCCAACAAATTCCTTCAGACCAGCCCAAGTGTGCAGTCACCAATCTCCACGCCGATGCTGCGCTGGTCCACCGCGACCTTTTCAATAGGTTCTGCGCCCAGATTAGAACCTTGGTGTCAATTGGAGGACAGGATTATCGCGCCCACTACTCTCTATCCTACTTTGAAGAATGACTGACGAAAATGCTTTGCCAGCGGAGGACGGAGCCGGCGCGGCCAACGTGGCGCCGCCTCCCGCTGTTTCGGCTGTCCCCACGACGGGCTCGGCATCTTTTGTGCACCATATGGAGAAGCTACAAGGACAAGCAAACTTCCATTCTTGGAAATTCGCGATCAAAATGGCATTGATTTTGGAAGGTTTATGGGACTGTGTGACCGGTGTAGTGACGGACGCTGCACGCGACCAAAGGGCGCTGGCGCGCATTGCACTTAGTCTGCACCCATCTCTATATCAATATGTTACCAGCTGCACGAGTGCCAAGCATGCGTGGGATAATCTGAGAAATATATTTGAAGACAGAGGGCTTTATCGTCGAATTGTTTTGCTACGTGAACTACACAAGGCCAGCTACGCCGATCACGCCGGTATGAACGCGTATATCGATCATACTATGAAATTAGTACAACAACTGGCGGATATCGGAAAAACAATTGAAGATAGTGAAGTGGCAGAACTGCTTTTAAGCGGGTTACCTCAAGAGTTTGACTCGCTTGTTTCAAACATGTCTACAGCCTGCCTAACATCGACTATATCTAGTGAGTTTGTACGAGCCAGGCTGATGCAGGAAGAGTCTAGGAAGCTAGCGACATGTTCATCTGAGACTGCTTTTGTTTCCAAAGTACAGTTCAAAGCAAAGAAGAACTTTAAGTGTACTTATTGTCACAAGGAGGGACACGTCAAATCCAAGTGCTTCAAACTGAAGAGAGACAAGAAGCAGAAAGAGGATCCCATGCCAGCCGCGTTCCTGGTCTCCCAGCAAGACGTTTACATAGATTCCGGATCAAGCTGCCATTTGTTTAATGATAAAAACTGTTTTAATTCTATAAAGAAAGGACAATCTTCAGTGGCAGTGGCTAATAATAGCAAAGTGCTGTGTGAAGGCACCGGCGATGTTAAAATAAGGACATTAGACAAGGTACTTACTTTGAATAATACTTTATATGTGCCCCAACTGTCTTGTAATTTAGTCTCAGTCAGTAAACTTATAAAATCAGGTTGTGATAGAGTGGTGTTTAACTCGGGAGGTTGTTTTGCATATGACAAGAATGATAATTTAGTCTGTTCTGCTAGTGAAATTAATGGGATCTATAAATTAAATGAGTTAGACAAAGGAATGCACAAACAGGAGCACTCTTTGTTCCTGCAGGATAGGCAGGACTCACCGAGTGCCACAGTTGTTGCTCAGCGGTCTGATATGTCACGATGGCATTCTAGGCTTTGTCATATCGGCTCTGGAGGTATGTACGCCCTTAGGGATAGACTTGCATGTGGTGTTATGTTCCAGAATGGCGAAACACTTGAAGAGTGTGTACCGTGCCTTGAGGGGAAGATGGCGAAGACACCATTTCCCAAAGGTGGTGGAACGCGTGCAACTAGACCCTTGGAGCTTGTACACTCCGATGTGGTCGGTCCTATGCCAGTGAGCAGCTTGGGTGGTGCAAACTTTGCTGTCACCTTCACAGATGACTACTCGAGGAAATCCTACTGCTACTTAATGAAACATAAGTCAGAGGTATGTGACCATTTTATTTACTTTAAAAATTTTGTAGAAAAGCAGACAGGTTTATCTATTCTTTGTTTACGCTCGGACAATGGAAAAGAGTATGTAAATAGTAGACTTTCTAGTTATTTAAAGAAAGAAGGGATTGCTCACCAGCTAACCGTTCCTTACTGCCCCGAACAGAACTCCGTGGCGGAGAGACTCAATTTAACTTTGTTCAATAAAGTAAGGTGTATGTTGCAGGAGGCAGGCCTAGCTCAATGTTTTTGGGGAGAAGCGCTAATGGTAGCGACTTATGTCAAAAATAGGTCTCCCACTGTTGCATTGAATGGCCGTATACCTGAGGAAGTGTGGACCGGGTCCAAGGTGGACCTTAGTCACCTCAGGGTTTTTGGTTGCAAGGCTTATGCTCTGGTTCCAAGTGTCAAGCGCAAGAAGCTAGATGCTAGGAGTAAAGAATACATTTTTGTGGGTTATTCTGAGACCACAAAGGGTTATAGGCTGGCAGATCCCTCAGATCCTAGGAAAGTCATTTTATCTCGTGATGTGAAGTTTTTGGAGGACAAGTTTTTTACTCCACAACATTCAAACAATGTACCTGATAGTAATAGCTATGATAATAATGGAATAATTAATTTATATAATGATGAGTTAAATATAAATTCCAATAATAATTTGAATGTTGATAATGATAATTTTACTCATGGATTAGAGAATAATGAATTGAATAATTCAAATTTTAATAATGACATTTCAAATGAGGTCATGGAAAATAATGAATTAAATAAAAGTAATGAAAATGTTGGCGAAAATAATAACAGTCATGTTTTGAGCGATGAGGGTAATAGGTCTGATTTTACAGATGAATGGAACACTGGCAGTGACCAGGAGTCCTCCGATGACTGCTCGGCGGGTGCAGCGGGTGAAGATCCTGTAACGCCACCTCGCACGGCTTCATCTAGAGGCGAAGGGTTAGCTGCGGAGTCCAGGCCTGTACGTAGTACTAGGGCAGTACCTCCAAAACGGTATGAGGATTATGATTTGTCTATGCTCGCTCAAACTGTACTTGAAGACGAACCACAGTCTTATGATGAGGCAATGGCCAGCCGTCATCGTGACGAGTGGTTACACTCAATGAAAAGTGAGTACAACTCTTTAATAAATAACAATGTCTGGACACTAGTAGATAGGCCCAAGAATAGAAATGTTATTAAATGTAAATGGGTTTATCGAGTCAAATGTGACTCTGCAGGAAACTTTCAAAAATATAAAGCTCGTTTAGTCGCGAGGGGATTTACACAGAAGTATGGTATCGACTACACTGATACTTTCTCCCCAGTTGTACGTCACTCTACAATGCGTCTTTTGTTTTCTCTAGCTAACGAGTATGATCTCAATATTGATCATATAGATGTAGACACGGCTTTCTTAAATGGTGAACTTAACGAAACCATATACATGGAACAACCAGAGGGTTTCCATGATGATAAAAATAAAGATAAAGTGTGCCTGTTACAAAGGAGCATCTACGGCCTTAAACAAGCCAGTAGAATGTGGTATTGTAAAGTTCACGATTTATTAACTAAAAACAATTTTAAGCAAAGTAAATGCGAGCCATGTGTTTATTATTTTAAGTCTGACAAGGAGTTCATAGTCATTTCTTTGTATGTAGATGATTTTTATATTCTGTATAGAAAAGATAGCTCACAAATTAAAAATTTATTAAATTTGTTAGAAAATGAGTTCAGTATTAAAAACTTAGGTCCTATACAGAATTATCTAGGTATTAGAGTAACTCGAGACAGACAGAAAGGCATCCTTAAGTTGGATCAGTCTGTTTACATTAAAAAGGTACTTCAAAGGTTTGGTATGTCAGAATGTAAACCAGTTTCGACTCCCATGCAGACAGGGTTAAAGTTGTGTAATTCTGATAAACCATTGAATGATGAAACTTACAATTACAGACAATTGCTGGGATGTTTAATGTATCTTTCTGTCTGCACAAGACCTGACATAGCCTATGCGTGTAGTCAGTTGAGCCAATATAATAACTGTTTTGGCTTAACTCATTGGTTAGCTGCCAAAAGAATTTTAAGGTATTTAGCAGGTACAATTGATTATAGTTTACTGTTTGTAAAAAGTAGCCAATTGAATTTAAGTGCATATGCCGATGCAGATTTTGCCAATGATCATAATGACCGCAGGTCATACACAGGTTTTGCTATCAAACTTGGCGGAAATATTGTTCACTGGGAGGCCAGAAAACAGAAATGTGTTGCCCTTTCGAGTTGCGAAAGTGAGTACCTAGCTCTATGTGATGTAACTAAAGATTTGTGTTTCATAAGAAGTTTTCTATCTGAAATTTTCATAGACTTAAAGTTACATTCTGTTTGTGTTTATAATGACAACCAAAGTGCGCAAAAATTGTTAGCTACGAAAGAATATTGTCACAAGCGCACAAAACACATAGATGTAAAATACCACTTTATTAAAGACTTGGTAGAGACAAATTTTATCATTATAAAATATTTAAATACGGAAAAAATGTTCGCAGATGTCCTTACCAAGCCTCTAAGCAAATGTAAGCATGTTGAATTTATGCATGAACTCCACGTCAGAAATAAGTATCCATAAGGTATAGTTTTAAGTGTATCTGTACCTAATATTAATATTAAGGGAAATTTTTTTGTTATGTGCTTAAGGGGAAGTATTGAATATATCTAAGCATATAACAAAACGCAATGCATGACAGTGACAGCTAATGTCACTTGATACATAATTGTAATATTGCTATCTCTCTCTCCCTTTTTCCTAATGGCCGTCCTGCCGAATACTGTAGTTGTGCGCGATTTAATTGTATTGATTAATATTAAGCAAATCCTGACATGCAAACAGTGTATTTATTATTGAAATAAACGCCCTGCATTTGTACAACATAAAGTGCGGTTTATTTCCAACAAATTCCTTCAGACCAGCCCAAGTGTGCAGTCACCAATCTCCACGCCGATGCTGCGCTGGTCCACCGCGACCTTTTCAATAAAAATAAACGCCTTATAAACCGCAAACAATTTGAATGAATGACATAAATTGACAACTGACTTTTAGCTTTTTTTTTAAATCATAGACAATTGGTGATACAACAACGAAATATCTGTCAACAATTTTTGGCTAGCCAGACTCTATTATACAAATAAAACTGCAAATTATAGCAAACATTGTTTTTTGTTTTTTTTTTTTATATGCGTAGTGGCAGAGTGTCATTACGAACCATAAAGCAAATACTGCCTCTAGTTTTTTTTAATGGATGAATGCCACGATGCTGGGTCACAAATATCTGTGAAATGAAAATTAAAAAAGAGGACTTTGCCGGCCTAGGCCTATAACATCAATATTTCATTGCATGTTTGAGAAAATAATATTATATGTTTGTTTATGTCATGAACCTAGTATTTAACCGGATCCGGCATGAGGAGCAGGGGAAATTGACCGAACAGGATAGTCTTATGTATCTTTCAGTAAAGCCAAGCACGCACCACGATTTTTTGTCGCGCGATAATTTAGTCGCAGAAATGTAACATATGGGTTTATATGGCGGTGCGCGCATATGCGACAAAAAAATCGCAGCGATTTTAAAATTGTGATTTGTTACATTTTTCCGCGACAGCGCGCGACGCGATTGTCGCAAAGTGAATTGCAGCATACGAAGCTGTATGGCTCCGCGCGCACTGCGATAATAAAATCGCAGCCGGGACCTCAGTCGGCATTTCGCTCTCCAAGCGTCAACATATCGGAACCTGCTTCTCCAATGGAGTTACAAGATGAGACGCTAGATGTTGACCGTTTAATTATAGAAATAGAAGGAGATCACCTTTGTGGTATAAATACTCAGTCATACAGCGATTGCATATTGTTTCACGACAAGCGACTGGTACGACATCCATGTCGAGAATGAACAAATCGTCGACTTTTTCATCGCAGTGCGCGCACTGAATTTTCTGCGATAAATTACAGCGCGATTCTAAAATCGTGTCGCAAAAATTAAAATCGTGGTGCGCGCTTGGCGTAAGAGCAGCAGCGAAAGCGCTTTTCTTGTTTGTCCTTGTCACAGTCTCACATTTTTTATTCCCCACCGTAAAATTTAGTGTGGATTATGGTGGGCAATACATAAATCGACCAATCACAGTGTTGTATTGCGTATGTTTTGTCCTTCACGGCCGCAAGCGTGTAACACGTCTAGAGTCTGGCTACTGAAATTTTACACAAATGTTTGGCGGGAAATTCAAAAACTTTTGGGCTGGTCACACTTTGTGTAGTAGGAATTATAGTTTTGATACTAGACAATATCTGTGATTTTCTGTGCACAAGTAAGGTACCTAAGGAAATAAATTAAATAAACGTTTACGTGCACTCAAAGTCAGCCCACATAATTTCTACCACTATTTAAATTACAGTCAACGACAAACACATATGTTTACGTTCCAATATTTAGATTTTATAGATATTTTTCAGAACTTTTAGTTTATCCGTTTCTTTATACACTTGTCCTGTTTATGAAATTCAGGCATTAATAAATTCACGTACTTAATCAATGTAATAGGCAAATGTTAGAACTAGTACTTAAAGTATCAAAATATTTATAGGGCACCAACCTCCTAATTTGTTTACATTTGGTTAGGACTTGTAAACATTGCAGTTTTTCGTTATACAACGCTTCACGTCGACATCGCACATTGTCGTAATTATTTACGAGCTTAAATAATAGTTTGCAAACCGCACTCAGTATAGACATTATTAATATTATTTAAAATAAACCCCTTATAAACCCCAAACAATTTGAATGAATGACATAAATTGACAACTGACTTTTAGCTTCTTTTTTAAATCATAGACAATTGGTGATACAACAACGAAATATCTGTCAACAATTTTTGGCTAGCCAGACTCTATAGGATCCTACGATCTATGGTATCTGTTACCTGTTTAGTCATGTTTCTGTCGTATCTGTGCTACGTCGTCGCGCATTAAAATTTTATTTATTTACAAATTTGCTCAAATAGTAAATAAGATACTTCGTACCTCTAATAGTCCATTTTTTAAATGTAGTTTTGCTTGAGTTAATAAATCCGGCATCAACCTTTGGGTTGCCGCTCAAACAAAACATTTCTGTTGGTCAAATCATGGCCCGAACTAAAATAACACGGCGCACTTACAATTTGAAACAGCAGCAAACAGAAAATATCTCGAGAACAGCAGAGAGCTCGCTGCCAGAGGTATAATATAAATTTTCTAAAAAATATATGCCAGGTTACGTTTTTTTTATTATTAGAACATGTACATAAATTTCCCTCGCTATCTTTATTTTTTGTATCGTTTAGCAACATAATCATTCTTTATCGTATTTATATTGCTACTATCAGATTGTTAGGAATTTTTGAATTATTCAAGGTATAAATTTATGCCACCATGTTCATAAATTTATACCTTTTTGTTGTTTCACTTATTGTATTGCATGTGGTGTTTATTTATCCATTTGAAATATTCAGGGACGCAATTCAATTTCAATGTTTACTTGCAACAAAGTCATTGCAAGTAGCAGTACATATTTTTACTGATGAAAATTATATATTATTGTTGCTCCATACCAGGCGGTCTAGCATAAGTTGCATTCTCGCGCGCGAGTCCATACACTCCATACTTGAAGTCCCGCTTGACGTATGGAGTCGCGCGCGTGAATGCAACTAATGCTAGACCATCAGGCGTTACCAAACTAAATCTACATATAACATCTTTCATTGGTATAGAAAATGAAAAGAGATGTAGAACTGTAGGTATCTGCCATTGTAAAAATTGATTTTTACGCTTGCAGGAGCCACCGCAAGAGTTATCAACCAGTGAACCACAAGAATGCCCCCTGATCCAGGCTAAAACACCAGAGGTGCCACCAGCACCGGCTGCCCCAACTGAAACATTGCCAACAACAGAAGCACTGGAGCCGGAGAAGGAGACTCTTTCCAAATTTGTATGCCTGGCAAGTTTTACCCTTATGGTAACATTCCATTTCTAACCGCAGCTGCACTACCAGTACTGAACGCGTCGCTGTGTTGTTGTCACTTTCCATAGTAAAATGAGCAGTAGTGCAGCTGTTGTTGGAAATGGACTGTCACCTTTATGCATAAAATTTAGCAACCTCTTACGTCACTCTAGAATTTTATCTCTTTCTAACAAATGGAAATGTCAAAATGATGGATAGAGACAAGTACTTTGATATGCCTGTGACACTAGGTCAGCAATAATCTGCATTACACAGAGGCCGGCAGTCAGGCATCTGAACTTGGCGGGTTTCAATCCCAGCTTCTGCTATGCTACGAGGGGAGGTACAAATATTCGCGGAATGAAGTATTTGCATATTAAATAAAACAATATAAGTATTTTTCTTTTTCAATATTCCCTTGAGTTTAATGCATTTTTCAGATGGACTAATTAACTTATGTATACCGTAAAATATTTTTCATTTTTCCCTCAAAATTAGCCAAAATAGCCTCCTTAACATCTTCATCGTCACAAAATTTTTTTTCCTCGCAGTTCTTTTTTTAAATTTGGGGACAAATAATAATCACTGGGGGCCAGATCCGGGCTGTAGGGTGGGTGAACCAGCGATTCGAAGCCGCACCTGTTAAGAGCAGCAGTCGCAACATGGCTCTTGTGAACCGGTGCATTGTCGTGCAACAGCAACGCACCTTTTGATAGTTTTCCCCGCCTTTTTTCCTTAATGGCTTCACGTAGTCTTTCCAATAGCATTGCATAATATGTCCCAGTTATGTTAACACCCTTGTCCTTGTAGTCGATCATGAGAATTCCTTTTGAATCCCAAAATATGGTAGCCATCGCCTTTCCAGCCGATTCTGATACCCAGAACTTCTTTGGAGGTGGTGCACCCTTCTTATGCCACTGCATCGACTCTTGTTTCGACTCAGGTTAAAAATGATGAACCCAAGTCTCATCCCCAGTCACAATTCGTTCCAATATGTGGGTAGGATTGTCACCGCACAGATCCGAAAATTGCTTCGATGCTTCAACTCGTTGTTGCATCTGCTGCGGTTTGAGCATTCTCGGTACCCACCTAGCACTCACTTTCGTCATGCCAAGATGGTCACATGACAACTTGGATCCTCAAAATTATTGTGTCTGATACACCAACTAATGCAGCTAATAGTTTCTTTTTAAGTCGAGCATCTTCTAGTAAGAGTTTTTCAACTTTTTGAACGATATCCGATGATGTGACTTCAATCGGCCGTCCTGGGCGAGGGTCGTCTTCAATTGACTCTCTGCCATGTTTGAAGAGACCAAGCCACTTGTAAATCATGGTTTTAGCAGGGCACTGGTCCCCGTAGACGGCTTTCATTTCATTAATTATAATTTGCGGAGGTTTTTCTTGCTTCGATTTATCACGGCACGATATTCAATTTGCTCCATGGTCGCACGTTTATTCCGAAATAATTTGATTGAAGGGCGATATCTTTAAAACAAATGACGGTTTTGAATTGACATCTACATTCTTTTTTTCTAAAGAGTTCTCGTAAAAGAGAAACAAAAAAGGTTTTGTACCATTTCACCTCCTTCCACTTCATTCCGCGAATATTTTTACCTTCCCTCGTATATAGCTTAATGATTTAGGATGGAATTTAAGATGGCACTCAGTCTTGTACAAATTTGTGTCTGCATCAATTGTTGAATAAATGAGATTTATTTATTCCAGTAAATATTTCCATATTGAGATTAAAACTAATAACATTAACAAAAAAAATTTTTTTTTCAAAATATATGATGATAAAATATATGATCAAATATAAATTAAAAAAATATCAATTAAGGATCTGCATCTCGGTTTACCCAGACACCCACCAATACAATACAACAGGCGATACAATGTTGAAATAGCAGGACCAATGTTAGTTAGATTTTTTAACTTACCTACTTTTATTTTCAGAATACATCAACTATCGAGTGCCAGGAAGATACTTCTACTATAAACGTGCAAGAGAGTGTTGCAGTTGTTGAAGCGTCCGCTGCAATAACTAGCAAACTACAAGAAAATACTGTGGACATGAATGACGACAGCTTAGAATTGGTAAGTATTAAAAAATTGGTAGAATAACTACCTATAGAAGGCTGACCAGTACCGTCTTTACCATACGGGCACACGGGGCCCGTGCCCAGAGCCCCCATCCTCAGGGGGCCCCGAAGGACAGACATTAACAGTGTATTTGATTCAAGGACTGAAAAACCGCAAAAGACCGGTAACCTAAAATAAAGGTATCAATTGAATAGGTACCCAACAGTAATGGTACCCGAATAAAACGGCAAAATACCAGTACCTAAAATAAAGGTATCAATTGAATAGGTACCCAACAGTAACGGTACCCGAATAAAACGGCAAAATACCAGTACCTAAAATAAAGGTATCAATTGAATAGGTACCCAACAGTAACGGTACCCGAATAAAACGGCAAAATATCAGTACCTAAAATAAAAGTATCAATTGAATAGGTACCCAACAGTAATGGTACCCGAATAAAACGGAAAAATACCAGTACCTAAAATAAAGGTATCAATTGAATAGGTATCCAACAGTAACGGTACCCGAACAAATAGAATTTAACAGGTACCTTTTTGAAACGGTACCGTTAAGGCTAACCGTTTGAAGTAGGTAAGGGTACCCGACCGAAAAACAAACCGCACAATACGGCTGTTCCATATCAAAACCTAGTAAATAACAAATTTCTCAAAATTTGTTTTTATGTTATTTGGACTAGCGTTGAAAATGCCGGAAAAATCAAATATTTATTTCGAGAATTTATTAAATTTTCGTTTTTGTCCGTTTGTTTCGGATTTTTAAAGAAAAAACCAACCGACTGATAAGCGTAATGACACAACTGTGACAACTGAACTGAACTGACACTGACACCGATCCGATGTCAAATGTCACCAGTATTGAGAAAAATAACCGATTGAAACCTGTTTAAGTCGCTTTTTTCGTTTTATTCGGAAAAATTGAAGCGGTAAATCTCATGGTTTTTTCCGTAAAAATCCGAAAAAAACGAGCCGTTTGGAAAGAAACGGGATTTTTTCAGAATTTTTTTAACGCTAATTTGGACCCACCTAGTAAGTCCTCACCCGATTACAAAGACACCTGCTCAAAAATCGACATAAATAACGGAGATTTTGACACCTTCAAACCTAGTAAGTAGCATGTGTAGTGACGGTTTAACAATATCTAGGAAGGCACTGGTAACAACTTGGTGGTAACTAGTGGGAAAAACCCCGAAATGTCTTGAATATTGATAAGTGATACACCAGGTTCACACCTAAAACGAGCACTTACCTACTAGGTATTGGAGTGGGAATATGTAACACAAAACATCGGTGCTCACGTTTTCAAAGTTAGTAAGGGGTATAAACGTGTATAAATACAATATTATTATATAATTTATTTATTTATTTATTTATTTATTATTAATATCACAAGAACGGTTACAGTAATACTTATACCAATTACACTTGCTACTACTTATACAAGTTATACAATTATATCAATAGAATTTAAAAAAAACTTAACCACATTATAACATCATTAAAAATTAAGTATACAATTATAACAATAAAATCTCACATTACAAGTTTTCCATTCATCATCTATTCATTCACTCTCACAATAAGCGAGGCACCTGGACATTAGTTTAGGCCACTTATCTATGAAAATATCCACTTGTGGATTCGTGCGCAGGAGCCCGTTGAGTGAGTTGATCATGTCGCACAGCGGCGAGTTGCGACGCGCAGCGGTTGCGCGCGGTCCTGTACCGTCCCACAGCTGTAGGTATGGTCGCCGGCGAGAGTTATTCGGAGGCACGACTATGCAGTTGAGAACATTGTGTAACTCCATGCTGTTAATTTTGTTACTAAGCACCTTACACACTGTTACCAACCGCTCGCATCCTCTACGAACCTCCAAAGAGTTAAGACCTAGAACGCCAAGTAAAAACTTAGTCGGATACATAAATGGGTAACATCCATAGAGCTTTTTGTAGAAAAAGCGCAGGAAAGCTTTTTGAACCTTTTCTAAAATAAGTTTATACTTGGCCTCACTAGGACTCCAGACACAGGCGCCAGCCTCCAGCTTGCAACGAACTAGAGCCGTATAGAGGAGTTTGATGACGCCGGCATTGTGAAAGTCCCTAACGTTCCTCATCACGAAACCTAACCTACGATACGACTCTTTGGCGAGGCTATTAATGTGCTCATGGAATGTGAGCTCGCGGTCAAACTTGACTCCAAGGTCTTTAACTGAAACTACACGATTTATCGCCTGAGTGTTTATTTCATAGTTGAAGCTAATTGGACGTTGACGACGTGTAAATGTCATTATTTGGCACTTGCTGTTATTGAAGTGAAGTTTGTTCGCGACGCTCCAACGATATACCCGATCGAGATCCTCCTGAAGCTTTAAGCAATCCAACTCCTGTTCGATATCCATCACCAGCTTGAGGTCATCCGCGTATAGTAAGCATTTGGCGTACTTGAGGTCACTCACAAGATCGTTGACCATTATTAAGAAAAGCAAAGGTCCGAGGCTTGATCCCTGACTTACACCCGATCGAGTATGGTACGGAGATGAAATATAGGGTCCATATTTGACAAATTGTGTCCTGTCTTTTAGATAGTCAGCAAAAAAAGCGAGCAGTTCGTGGTTGAACCCTATACTCCATAGTTTAGATAGAAGTACGTCATTGTCAACGGTATCAAATGCTTTCTGGAAATCGAGATAAATTACATCAGCTTGGGTACCGTTATCAAGACACTTACTGATGAAGTCAACATGAATCAGCAGATTAGTATTCACTGACCTGCCTGACCTAAAAGCGTGCTGGGCGTCGCAGATGAATGGATCGATTTGACGGTAAATTTCCTTATGTAAAATAGTCTCAAAAGTTTTAGCTGCTGAGTTTAGAACGGCTATTGGTCGATACCCATCCACTTTTACCTTATCATCAGTTTTCGGTATGGGCGTGACCCGGGAGAGTTTCCATGGGGATGGGTATGTATGTTTTGTAAGTGAAAGGTTGAAAATATGACACAGCGGTTTGGCAAGGATACCATCGCAGGCACGTAGGATGTACGGCGGCACTCCATCGGGTCCAATTGCACTGTTAGGTTTTAAAGTTTTTAGTGCTTCACAGACTTGTTTTGTAGTAATACGTCGGATGTGTATATTTAGGTTACTGCTAGATGTACGGGACTCACGTGCATTGCAACAGCTGTCGGTGCTGAGAGTAGGGTTATTTGGGAGAAATACACCACTAAAGTAATTAGCAAATGCATTTGCCGCCTCAATGCCACTGTACGCTTCGTCTTTGTACGTAACAGACTGTACCATACCGCCTTTGGATTTTAAGCTGGATATGTGTTGCCAGAAATCCCGTGGGTTAATTTTAATATTATTTTCAATGCGTTTCATATGTATGTTGTATGCATCTACTGTTCTTACCTTTAAATCATTTCGTAGGGTGTTGTACAGCTGACCGGCGTCCTCGTCACCAGTGCGTTTCCATCGGCGATGTAACTCCGTTTTACGGCGCAAGTCCCTTATTATTTCACCATTAAACCAAACGGGGTACGTCTTGCTACGACCTTTTGCGCGTCGTTTCTTTGGTATACAGGCGTTAAAATGTGAATACAGGGTTTCGTAAAAGTGGTTCGTAGCCGTGTTTAGGCAGTCAGATTCCCTAAATACATTTTGCCACTGTTCGCTTTTAAGTAAATCATATAGACGTGAATAGTCTCCTTTTTTGAAATTGTAGTCGCGATCTACATTTACGTTACTAGGATCCAGCGTTCGTGACCTTACCTTGGCACTAAATGTGATATCTATGTCTAGCGGTGGGTGGTAGGCATCCAGAGACACCAGGTCTGTATCAGCACGAGTCACTCTCACCTCACCAACGCACTCCCGAGATAGAACTACATCCAGGATACCTCCCCTATCATTCATCACATCATTCATCTCTTTCATGCAACAGAAACTTAAGAAATAATTATAATAGTTGACAATATTCTGTGAAGCGCTATTTAAATTTAGGTCTCCGAAAACCAGTATGGGACATTTGATAAAATTGCTGACAGATTCGACTTTACAAAACCAGTCCATATAACAATTATCTGTTGCACTAGGCTTTATATAAACGACACATACATACAAGTTAAGTCCATTGATGTTTAGTGATGCCCATAAGTCTTCACCGGTTTCCGTCTCGAAGTCGCGTCGACGTCGCATTGCGTAGTGCGAGCGGGCGGCCAGCAGGACGCCGCCGCACGGTGTCGCGCGGTCTCGCCGCAGTATGCTCCAGCCTTGATCGACTAGCTCTGCGTCCTCTACTGAACTATCAAGGAAGCTTTCGGTCACGGCTATTACGTCATGTTCCAGGAGAGCTAGACTTTGCCTCCATTTGACTAATTTAGTTTTCAGTCCACGTACGTTCTGGTATATGACTTGTAGATGTTGCCGGCGCTTGGAGGCTGCAGACTGCGTCGATAAGTTGCTATTTTGATAGTTACGTTGTTCTCGCGCTTGCCGCGCCGGTACCGCTGGGAAAGGCGGGCGCTGCGGATGCGTATGCGGCGCGGGTGGCAGGTGCGGCGGAGGCGGCAGGGGCGACGGGAGCAGCTGGTGGGGATTGCGAGGGTTCATTAGTGCTATCGTACTGGTTTCCCCGCTGCCCACGGGGACGCGCTTGAAACCACTCGGTGAATCGGACGTGCTGGGGCCATACAGCAGGCGAGTTAAACTTGTCAAATATACTTTCCGGGATACCAATTACAAACGACGCATGTCTCTTTGTTCTGATAGCACGCTTTTCAACAAAATAGTCATTGTGCTTTTCGACCTTATTTAAAAAGTTTCTGACGTTTTCAGTTGTGGTTTCAGGCCTGAATGACCATGCTTGTATAAACTTAATTCGATCAACTGACTTGAGCTCGTCATCACTACTTCCAGTACCAACAATTATTTCACTGCTCTTCTTTCGGTAGCGTCTATTCTTCTGTATTTGCCATCCCTCGGCAATGTCGCATAATTCTGAGTCGTTATCATAACCGGAATTTTGGTTCTCGGGTGTATTATTAACAGTTGGGCTGTCGGACGCCGCAAGTGACGTCGGTTCTCTCCTTGTAGTGTCTTGTAAGTCAGTACATTTCGGGGCCGCAGTCTTAGGCGTTAGACGACTCTTATTTGGTATCTCTATTGGTGCTGCCGTAGTTCCGGGCTCAACATTAACATTATTATTATTACTATCTGCAGTAGATTGTTTTTTACGCCGGCCGACGTCGTTTAAGGCTTTAGCTTCGGCCGCTTTGATCCGTGCCTGTCGAACGGGTCTTTGTTGCTCAGTTGTTGTAATAGGAGTTGTTGTTACTGTCTTCGGCATAGGGGGCGCTGATGTGGCAGCGGCAGCGGAGTAGGACATTACATGTTTCTCTGTTGCAATGGCTGCGGATTTACATTCGTTTAGCTGTTGAATAAGCAGTGTTTGTTTAGTAATTAATTTACTTTGGTCATTAATTTTGGTTTCTAATTCATTAACTTTTGTTATAAGCGTACTCACAGATCCTGCGAGTTCACTTACTAAACTTTCTAAAACCTCGGTAGTCATTTTCGGACGAGTGCTGCCAGCTAGTGAGCGTACGTTGTAAGTTTCTTAAGCTGCTTTTACTTGCTACTCTCTCTGAAGTTTGTAACGAATTTCATAGGTGGCGCTGTTTCAATATCACTGAAAGTTTCTCATATTTCTTCTTAGATGGCGTATGCAGTCTATGAACTTTAAAAACACTTGGCGTCGTTTTGTCGGGGGCGGTTACAAGTTTGAATATGCGTTGGTGTAAACAATAGGTTATTTTCTCAATATTGATCCGTTAAAAGTTATAAATCAATTGCTATCAGTTCACCACTAACACTAGCACTGCTTAGATGCGTATTAAACAATATGTAATTACTCAAAAATGCAATGTTTTGTAATTGACAAACTGTTCAAACTGGTCTTATTTAAATCACTGGCATTGAATATTGTCTTACTCTTAGAACTGGAAAACGTTATCACTTAATATTATTGTAGTACTTGTCACTTTACACTAATAATTACAACTGAAACTAACTATATTACTTTGAAAATGAATTAAATACGGAGAGACTATGTTGACGTGACGGCGCCATCTTGCTTCAATAATAATAATAATATTGATGTTGATACATGGAATAGTTACTAAGTAGTTATTCATGTAGAAAATTTAATTTATTAAAATTTAAAACATTTTTTGAGGCTGTCACATTTTATGTTGTTACGCTCTTCTGTAAAATTTGGTCGAATGCACTTACTGGGTTTTGCTATGGGACAGCCGAATAATAGCTTGTCAGATTTACTTCTAAGTTCAAACATTTGACACATCACATCACAACGCCCATAGAATGTAAACGTGCATGGCCATTGAAATTATAAATAAAATTCCGTAATAATATAAGGGCTTGTCAAGTACTTAAATCAGTAAAATATATTTATAATAAATTTTAAACATATTTGATTTTTTTAGATCATATGGGCATGGCACACTGCGTCCGATTCGCACTTCGCTCCGAAGTTTGAGCGAGACAACGCTATGCGCGTATTATAGTGATATCCCGCTCGCACGTCGGGTTGTGCGAATTGGACGCAGTGTGCCATGCAAAGAATATAAGTGCCATGCCCCATAATAGTAATTGAATATTTTACGATAATAATTTACCATGTGTTACCAGTTACCTATTTTTTTTAAGCAGTGTTCTGACCGATTGCCGTATTCGAACTTCAAGATATTCACAAGAGACGACACGTACTAGATCCATTCTAGATACGTTATAGTTTAGATATAAATTAGTTCTCTTTTGCAGCGCAATTCAAGCAACCAATGTCAGTTTTACGTTAGATGCGTAAGATATCTATTAGATGTGAATTGGATCTTTAAGTCATATCCTGAGGAAATCGTTCAAGAGTATCTCCAGAATCGCGCAAATGTCAAATTTGACAGGTTAGATCTTAAACATATCGTTATCGTATCTTGGTGATGTCTAAAAGATATCTAATAGATGTCTATTTCAAAATCCGAATCGGGCCCCGAGTCTGTCGTTTCGATTCATATGACATTTCCATAAGTTGATAAAAATCGATTATAAATGTATAACAATAAACAATAGGTCCATCTTTATCCACGTGATATAACACCTGTCACTTTTTAACACCATGGGATAGAAAGTGACGGACACCGTTTTATCACCCTGTCACGTAGACAAGAATGACCATCATATCCGTACAGGTTAACTACAATTAATAATATAAATAAACGAAACAATGCTAACAAATAAAATAATACAAACATGCATAAATCCAAACATATTTCATGTGATGTGTTTCCAAGGCCAAGCGCATTATGTATAAAGCTTTTACACTCGAAAGTTATCAGATCCCGTAGTAGGTACCAAGAATTTTACTTTGTAAGTCCTAACTTACTTCTTACTCTATAAAGTCAGTCAGCTCCATCATCAGACCCTGAGTATGACCTAGTGTCAAAGATCTTGTTGAGACGAATCAAACGAGCCTAAACACGAAGTGGTTTAGTTGCATGGTTGATTGGTACTGGTGACCACCTTCCAGCTCCATCATCAGACCCTGAGTATGACCTAGTATCAAAGATCTTGTCGAGACGAATCAAACGAGCCTAAACACGAAGTGGTTTAGTTGCATGGTTGATTGGTACTGGTGACCACCCAGCTCCATCATCAGACCCTGAGTATGACCTAGTATCAAAGATCTTGTCGAGACGAATCAAACGAGCCTAAACACGGAGTGGTTTAGTTGCATGGTTGATTGGTACTGGTGACCACCTTCCAGCTCCATCATCAGACCCTGCGTATGACCTAGTATCAAAGATCTTGTCGAGACGAATCAAACGAGCCTAAACACGAAGTGGTTTAGTTGCATGGTTGATTGGTACTGGTGACCACCTTCCAGCTCCATCGTCAGACCCTGAGTATGACCTAGTATCAAAGATCTTGTCGAGACGAATCAAACGAGCCTAAACACGAAGTGGTTTAGTTGCATGGTTGATTGGTACTGGTGACCACCCAGCTCCATCATCAGACCCTGAGTATGACCTAGTATCAAAGATCTTGTCGAGACGAATCAAACGAGCCTAAACACGGAGTGGTTTAGTTGCATGGTTGATTGGTACTGGTGACCACCTTCCAGCTCCATCATCAGACCCTGCGTATGACCTAGTATCAAAGATCTTGTCGAGACGAATCAAACGAGCCTAAACACGAAGTGGTTTAGTTGCATGGTTGATTGGTACTGGTGACCA
Organism: Cydia fagiglandana; assembly: GCF_963556715.1. Taxonomy (NCBI): domain Eukaryota; kingdom Metazoa; phylum Arthropoda; class Insecta; order Lepidoptera; family Tortricidae; genus Cydia; species Cydia fagiglandana. The sequence goes on along the minus strand of NC_085959.1, from coordinate 37,137,059 downwards.
CCTTCCAGCTCCATCATCAGACCCTGAGTATGACCTAGTATCAAAGATCTTGTCGAGACGAATCAAACGAGCCTAAACACGAAGTGGTTTAGTTGCATGGTTGATTGGTACTGGTGACCACCCAGCTCCATCATCAGACCCTGAGTATGACCTAGTATCAAAGATCTTGTCGAGACGAATCAAACGAGCCTAAACCCGAAGTGGTTTAGTTGCATGGTTGATTGGTACTGGTGACCACCTTCCAGCTCCATCATCAGACCCTGAGTATGACCTAGTATCAAAGATCTTGTCGAGACGAATCAAACGAGCCTAAACACGAAGTGGTTTAGTTGCATGGTTGATTGGTACTGGTGACCACCTTCCAGCTCCATCATCAGACCCTGAGTATGACCTAGTATCAAAGATCTTGTCGAGACGAATCAAACGAGCCTAAACACGAAGTGGTTTAGTTGCATGGTTGATTGGTACTGGTGACCACCTTCCAGCTCCATCATCAGACCCTGAGTATGACCTAGTATCAAAGATCTTGTCGAGACGAATCAAACGAGCCTAAACACGAAGTGGTTTAGTTGCATGGTTGATTGGTACTGGTGACCACCTTCCAGCTCCATCATCAGACCCTGAGTATGACCTAGTATCAAAGATCTTGTCGAGACGAATCAAACGAGCCTAAACACGAAGTGGTTTAGTTGCATGGTTGATTGGTACTGGTGACCACCCAGCTCCATCATCAGACCCTGAGTATGACCTAGTATCAAAGATCTTGTCGAGACGAATCAAACGAGCCTAAACACGAAGTGGTTTAGTTGCATGGTTGATTGGTACTGGTGACCACCTTCCAGCTCCATCATCAGACCCTGAGTATGACCTAGTATCAAAGATCTTGTCGAGACGAATCAAACGAGCCTAAACACGAAGTGGTTTAGTTGCATGGTTGATTGGTACTGGTGACCACCTTCCAGCTCCATCATCAGACCCTGAGTATGACCTAGTATCAAAGATCTTGTCGAGACGAATCAAACGAGCCTAAACACGAAGTGGTTTAGTTGCATGGTTGATTGGTACTGGTGACCACATTCCAGCTCCATCATCAGACCCTGAGTATCACATAATGTCAAAGATCTTGTCAAGACGAATCAAACGAGCCTAAACACGAAGTTTAGGCGAATTTAGTTACATGATTGACGACACCCATGACGACTTTTGTGACAAAGTGCACGGCATACATCTTGGATTCCAAAATAGTCGGGTTTGCAGGTCCAGGTCCAGGTCTGCTTCGAAGTCCTTAGGCAACTGTATTTTTTTGATTCCATACAATATAAGTGAGACACGCGTTACCTCCCCGCTCTGGCGAGTGATCGGTTAGAATTAGGGTATCAGATCAAACGCGATAAGGTTTTTTTATTTAAAGGTACCGTTTGGAGGTAAGCTTTTATTTAACGGTACTGTTGGGACTAAAGCTTGTTTGGATATCTAAATTATTGATACCATTACCTGAATGCTATTTAAACGGTCGGATACCTTTTGAACATATCCGTATAGGTTCTTTTATTTAACGGTACCGTTTGGACTAAAGCTTATTTGGATACCTAAAGTATTGATATCAATATGGAATGCCAGTTTAACGGTCGGATACCTATAAACAAAACACGTACAGGTACTTTTATTTAACGGTACCGTTTGAACGGAAGCTTGTTTGGATACGGGTACCGATTGATATTGGTACCGAAATGCTACTTTTAAAGGTCGGGTACCTTTTCAAAAGACCGGTCAAAACCGTTTTTAAAGGTACCTTTTCAGTCCCTGATTTGATTACCCATAATAAATAGAAGATCATAGTAGAAAAATGTTAGAATAATTAGCTTTCTTTACTTTCCAAAAGGGCCCCAAATTCTTATGTGCCCAAGGGCCTCAGTATAGTTTAAGACGTCCCTGAGGCTGACTACAGCTCAGAAATGACTCCAAGAGTGATGTGCTGATAGCGCCCCAGATTGTACGCCCTAAACTTTGTCACTATCTTTGAAAAATTTTATGAAGCAGATAGTATTATGTAATTTTATTTAGTTATAAAATTTTGATTATTTCTTTCTTCTGTTGATTTACCCTTTAATCTTTTATTTACGTATTATTCGTATTTTTTTCATGCTTGTCCTTCAGAAGTCGCCAATACTTGGATGCAGGCAAAGAACATCCACCAGTCGCGTGAAACTTAAGAACAGTAACAATGTTAGTAATAACCTCCTAAAGCCCAATGTCCTACCTATAGAACGTCTTCAGTTCGATGAAATTTAAATCCTATTCAATAGGAACAGAGTCGCTTTTACTTTGTTTCGTTCAATTTTCCAACAACGCAAAATCAACTCTATTTCTTACACTATAGGTTCAAATTTCAGTAGCAAATTTTGGATTTTTCATTTGTATGGCTGGACCTTAGGAGGATAATTCATGAAACATTAAAGCTTAACACTAAAGTCAAAGATACATTGATTGAGTAAGATGTGTAAAAACTACTTAAGACAATTTCGTGCTTCGAATTTGTCAACTAAACGAGATGGCGCTTTACAGCTCCATACATTTTGCGGTAACTCGGACTGTCATAAGTTGAATTGACAATTCAGTGACCACAAAACGTATAGTGCAGTACAGCGCCATCTGTTTGGGATATCAAACTAAGGGACACGTTTTTTCTTAGATTTTACCTCTCTATTACATTAATTATTTGCTAAAGGTTAACATTAAAGCTTTTTCTAACACGTAGAAGTCAAAATTGCATTTATATAGTATATACAGGGTGGAAAGATAAGTCGGGCCCTGGAGGGAAACTACCTTAAATCCTTAAGCTGGCCCATTTTACTTAAAGAAGACATTCCTTTATTTTTAAAAAGAAACAGAACTCCATTCAAAGTATTTTTATTTTTTTCTTCAATTTGGCTTGTCTAAAAAAATACTAAGTACTAAATATTAGATTTTATGGATATTTTGTACGACAGACGAGTGTAAGACCTAATGTTTCTTGGAGAAATGTTATCATTAACATTAACTGTATCGACTAGTAGAATAAAATTGTCAGTTTTTATATATGATCAAACGAGCTTCGCAAGCGAAGTTCGATCAATATTATATGACTCGCTTCATTGGAAGATATAATTAAGTTTACATTATTGTAGTTTATTTAATCTACTGGCAACATATTGCACGCTTATTTTTAGAGATTTTGAAAAATAAGTATTTCTATTGACTAAAAAACCTTCCCCACCCCCAACCCATCTTGGTGGGGTCGCTAGAAGCAATCCTCATTTCTTTTAGAGATCTTTGGATACAAAACTTTGGTGACTGGGTTTACTGGGAGGGAGGGTAATTATATCTTCCAATGAAGCGAGTCATATAATATTGATCGAACTTCGCTTGCGAAGCTCGTTTGATCATATATTAATATTTCCTCGCTTCATTGTTCGATATAATTAAGTTTACATTATTGTAGTTGTTTAGAGACAAAGTTTTGTCTATCAGGGTGTATAATGGCAAAAACCTTTAAGTATTCGTAACATGATTTATTAAATTTTGTCATTTATTATTATCTAACAGTAAATTACAATTATCTGTTAAGATCTAAAATCAGTCTTATATGTTTATAATTAATTAAAGATTACACACTGATCTTGCAAATATAGTTTCGTCAATCACTTGACGATTATAGAACCTGGCGAAGGTTAGAGATGTGGAAGACCAGCCGGCCGTCTTTCTAATGAGATCAATATTCACCCCCTTTAATGCAGCTGTAGATGTGGCAGCATGTCGAGTGCTGTGAGCACTGAATATTGTCACATCTATGCCGCTCTCTGCCAGAACTTTCTTTATCCACCTGCTTATTGACTGTGCTGTCGCGTCTCTGTAGGGACGCTTCACAGTTATTAAGAGGCGTTCAGAGTTCTGGGGTCTTCTAGTACTTGTTACAGAGAGATATTCCCTGAGGACTGAAGCCGCACAAATTTCTGGTCTTTCCTCAAAGAATGGGAGAAACAATATTGGTTGCTCCCTACCTATAGCTGAGGTCTTAATTATATCCGTTATAATTATTTTTACCCCATTGTGGCAAAATTGAATGTTTTGCCATTTAATCAGTGAGAAAGTTTGCACGCGATGTGCTGTGCATAACGCCAACAAAACGACTAGTTTCTTAGTAATTTGCTATAAAGAAATAGTCGAGTTTGGGTACCATTGAGCAATATGATCCAACACTAATTTGGGATCCCAAGTGTGTGTATATTTTGGCAAATTTGGTCTTAATTTATATACACCCTTGAGTAATCTTTTTATGTGTTCATCCTTTCCGATGTTATCACCGAGGAAAAGAGATAGTGCTGATCTGTGACTGTTAATAGAACCGTAGGACGCTCCCTTATTAAACTGCTCAGTTAGAAAACCAATAATTAAAAATATTGAGTTGTCAAATACGTCTTTACCAAGATTTGAGCAAAATGCCCACCACAATTTTAATGTTACATTATATTGCTGCATGGTATTCTTGGACAGGGATGCTAACATTAAATCCCAAGAAGTCTCTGGTATGCCGCGTCTCCGGTAGGCTAGCCGGAGAGCAGCGCTGCACCCAGGATAAGTTGCCTGTGGAACGGGCTCCTTGTCCTGTAATCAGAGCAGACTTTATGTTCCTCGGGGTTCATATATATTATGTCAGATTGTAATAATGACATTAACAGGGGGTACCACGGTTGGGATGGCCAAACCGGGAAAATAAGAATTCCAGAAGCTTTGTCATGGAATATCTTTTGTAAACATTTCAATATGACCGAAAAAGGAGGAAACATATAAAAGAAACTATGACTCCAACATAAAGTGAAAGCATCTATGGCAATCGCATCTGGGTCCTTTCCCCATGACACATAATTATGGCATTTTGCATTGGCGCGAGATGCGAAAAGATCAACTTCTGGATGTCCAAATCTTTTTATTATGCGCTGAAACGCTTCCTCGGACAATTCCCATTCTGTATCGAGATTTATTTTCCGTGATTCTCGATCAGCCTCGATATTATCTTTCGTATTTATATACGAAGCGAAAATCCATAAATTTCGCTCCTCGCACCACTGCCAAATTTGCCTCGAAAGGTTGTTCAGGTGAGGGAACTGAACGCCACCCATGCGATTGACATAGCTGATAGCCGTCGTATTATCTATACGCAGTAATATAGAACAATCATGTCTATCATGTGCGAAATATTTTAAAGCCAGAAAAACAGCCAAAAGTTCGAGCTGATTTATGTGGAAAGATCTTTCTTCCGATCTCCATGCTCCGTGCGCTCGGAGATTATTCGAGAACGCTCCCCAACCGGTCCGAGATGCATCAGAAAATATCTCGAGTGAATAGGTGATAGGTAGCAAAGAGTGTGAGCATGAAGATATCTTATCTTTCCACCAAATCAGATCTTTTAGAATAATTTTTGGTAATTTTATTTTACTGTTATAGTTTGCATCGTGTTGCAAAGTTAGAAATTTCTGTCTTTCTAATATTCTCGTGTAAAGCCACCCATACTTGGCCGCAGGGCAAGCGGCGATAAGAACTCCTATGAGTTGTGAAAATTCCCTAATTGTACAAGAAGGGAGTGACGAAAACTTTTTAACAAGGGCTGCGATTTTTTCGCGTTTTTCGGTGGGTAAAGATAGTGTCATATCCACTGAATTAAACATGAAGCCTAGGTAACGACAGGTTTGCTGGGGTTCCAGACTACTCTTTTGATAATTTATCACAAAGCCCAGACATTCTAATAGTTTAATGGTTTGTTTAACATTACACAAGCATTCATCGTAACTATCCCCAATGCATAAGATGTCATCCAAGAAAAACACAGATTTATGGCCTTGCGCTCTTAGATAGGTAACAACCTCTCTCATAATTTTTGTGAAGGTTCTTGGAGCCAAAGAAAGCCCATACGGCAAAGCCGTGAACTCATAGGTTAGTAAATCTGAGTTTTCATCTTCAAAATGGAAGCGCAAATATTTTCGGCAATGAGCCGCCATCGGAATCAACAAGTATGCTTCTTTTAAATCTACCGTGGCCATATAGCCGCGATAGGGGATTAATTTTGCAGCTGTTCGGTGATCTTCCATTTTAAAATGATCCTTGGGTACAAATTTATTCAATTTCGCTAAATTAAGAATAAAGCGTTTGCCTCCATTAGATTTTGGGGCTAAAAAAGTTCTAGAAATAAATTGGTCTCCTTGCTCAGTGCAAGGTGCAACAGCACCTAACTGCAGTAAATTTTGAATAGCCCCCATCATGTCGGCTTTTTCTGAGGCAGACCAATTTATTTTGGGAACAAAATCTTGAATGACTTGTCTTTCAAAAGGGATAGAGTAACCCTCTTTCAGCCAGGTCAAAATAACTTCATTTGAAGTTATTTTGCACCAGCAATCATAAAATAACCTTATTCGTCCTGCATGAGGTACCTGGCTCATTGCTGAGGGGCAACACGAGTCTTGCCCTGACCCGCCGGCTTGGCTTGGGGATTCGGCGCTGGTTTGCGGCCCGCTGTAGCTTTCCTCTGTCCTCCCCGCCCCCCCCTGTTTGACTGGTACCGTGTAGGTCCTGCCCAGTTTCCCTGAAACTGGTACTGACTGCGTGGGACATTAGGAGTCGAGCTTGAGGAGGCTGGTGTATTTTTAACGGCAGGTACAGCTTTCTTGATCTGCAACCCCTGTTTTTCAATAGCTTTTGAGGCTTTGATTTTCTCTGGAAGCTTGTTTCCAAATAGTAGGTCATCCCTTTCCTCATCTTGGATGATATTCAGGAAAGGTTTGGCTAGCCCTGGGGTTATCAGTTTTATGCGGGTTTTGGTCTCCCCAAAATGCAGGTCAGACAGGATCCGACAACTGTCACTTAACAGCTTTATGGCTGTGACTTTGTCGTTGGATGTGAGTAGGATCGATAGGGCTCGATTCACAGCTGTAATTCCTAGGCCAAGCTGTTGCTGGCTGGCCTCCAACTTCTTATCCCTGTTGCGAGCCATCTCTGAAATGGCTGCGGAGATTTCCGGGTTTAACTTCGGTGCCTGTAACAGGGTACAGTTTTCTGGAATGAGGTATTCATTCTTTAATTTTTCTTTTGCCTCTGAGGGCAAGCCTTTCCGCAGTAGCGGTAGCCAGAGGGATGCCAAATTTCCGTGAATCTTGTCTCCGAATTTGGGTTTGTCATCTGTCGCTTCGCCAAGTGCAGTGACGAGTTCTGGGTCCAGATCAGGTATTTCAGCACTCTCGGGGACTGGGGCTACGTCGGGCGCGTCGGGTGCCGGAGACCCGTCTGCCGGTGCAGCCTCTGGAACTTCCTCATTGTAAGGCGCATCCGCGCCTTGGCCATCGTCGGGAGCATCCGGAATAACTAGGACTTCTGGCTCGAGGAACTCCTCGTCTTCTGTATGGAACAGATAACAAACGGATTAGTTTAGTGAAAACTAATAATGGGCCAGGTAAAACCTTGGACAGTACGTGCGCGAGTGCGCATTTTACTCTTAATCTTATCTCTCGGATAAAGGTTAAGGTGGTATTATTGACATATTAACATGTATTCGTAATAGAATCCCATGTCTTACATGTGTAATGCCTTCGTGTTGACTCACGGCCAACCCCCAGGCTCGCGTCTTTCGTAAAGTACGCGTATGGGAACGACTGTTAGTCGTTATAGAAACATTTACTTACCTGAGTTTTCATCTGATGAAGACGATGAAAACCTTAAACCACTATACTTTCTCAATTTTCTTTGGTAATGCTCTATCTTTTCTTGCCGCTTGCGTTTGGTCATGATCGCCGCCATATTTTTGCTTTGCAATCTATAACCACGCCGACCAAAATGAAATTGAGGTTATAATGATTTCTCTATATCTATGGTTTTTTTTTTTTTTGTAACGGTAAGTGGACGCGTGCGTCTGTTGCCGTGCACGAAAAAATAATGAGGATTGCTTCTAGCGACCCCACCAAGATGGGTTGGGGGTGGGGAAGGTTTTTTAGTCAATAGAAATACTTATTTTTCAAAATCTCTAAAAATAAGCGTGCAATATGTTGCCAGTAGATTAAATAAACTACAATAATGTAAACTTAATTATATCGAACAATGAAGCGAGGAAATATTAATTTTTTGGAATTATTAGTCGGTTCGAGTCCCGGCTGAAGCAAGCGAGTTTTAGAAAATAGTTGATTGCAGTTTTGTTTCTTTTAAAAAATAAAGGAATGTATCCTTTAAGTAAAATGAGCCAGCTTAAGGATTTAAGGTAGTTTCCCTCCAGGGCCCGACTTATCTTTCCACCCTGTATACGTCACGACTGACGCCTTTACCACCATATTCATAAAACTTGTATATGAAATGAAATGAAAATAGTCGCAGTACCAAGTGGCTACTGAAGTTACAATGAAAGAGACAGCAATATGACTTCAGTCGATTGGTATTGCAGCTAATATTCAGTGTCCACATTTAATTTACTCACATTTGGCCTTTATTTCATGGTTAGTAGGTTAATAAGACGCTTGATACTCACTGGAAAACGAATCTTATTGACATTGCCCCAAAAATGTTCAGGACTGGTCAATATCGGGCCCCCAAAGCGCAGCTGGCGGAGTGCAACCCGGGAATAAATCAGTGGACGACACTCACAGCATATTGCGGGACTCACCTCTAAACCTGGCATGGGTAAGATATGATAGAGTTTTAACCTTACGCACACATCGCCAAGAACTCGACTGTCGGATACACTGTTCGTAGCAACTACGCGCTCCATACGGCAAAGACGGTAACCCGTAGCACTTCAGCGCCAAGAACTCGACTGTCGGATACAATGTTCGTAGCGACTACGCGCTCCATACGGCAAAGACGGTAACCCCACAGTGTTTCGTCTAGAACAAGCTAGGTGGACAAAATTATTTTTTTGTGGTTTTGATAGACTATTTGGTTTTGTGTGGTTAGTATTGCTTAATTAAATATAATTTACTAAAAATTTTAAAATACCATGAAAAAAAATAAAAAAATTAAAATAAAATATATATTTAAATTAATTATATATTTTTTTGCAAATAAATTATTAACACAATAATAAACAAAATTTTACAGTTCATTAGATACATTATTTTCATAGTATTTACTTTAAAATATACAAAAAAATAAAAATGTAATATAGAAAATTAATTAAAACTTAACTTGTTATTAATAATTAATCTGTTAATTATTAATAACTTATAATCTGTTCTAACTCATGTATTATATCAGAATAATAATTGTTTTCCTTGTTTTGCGTAAGTTTTTTAAAGTTCTTCTGAAGGATATAACACGCTTGTACCTTTTGCATTGGGCAAATAATGATATGATGAATATTTATGATAATCACCCTTCATTGACCACATTTTAGTCTGCTTGTAAGTTTGTATTTGTCGATTTTGACTCAATATAATATGCTAATGCCTCATTAACACTTAGCTGCCTAGAATTCATTGAAGTACCTACTGCTGTCGTAAGAACAAGACTACGTTGGCTTAAGTGGACTTTCTCTAATATTTTTTAACATTTTTGCCGTGTTCTATTTTCTGTCGATCACGAATCAATCGGGATTTCGGCAGCAGTTAAAAAATAGGTACGTAATTGTACCAGATCTTTAACTCAGCGTTTTTTCCGTTTTAAAAGGGGAACTTTTGATGTTTAATTTGGGTCTTCCTGCAGGATTAACATTTTCAGACGACGTTGATGCACTTGGTCTAGTTATGTACACTCGTAATTCTATATTTTGGCCATCCATACCACTTTTAAACTTTTCCACAAATTGCTTCTTTAAATCTTGACGCACTATTCCACTTGGTATTCAGTTTTGATGAATAACTGGTTAAACTATTTTTTAACCGTCTCTCAGACTCTTCTTTGAAATCTCGTAACTCATATTTTACCAATATAAACTGATAAAGGTGGAAATTTTCGTCGTTTTTCCCCTTATTTGTCCATTCTTCAAAAACCCCTTCCTTAAAATAGAGAAAACGTGTTCTGCAAAAAAAATAAAAAAAAAATGTTATGCAAATTTCTGCAAAATGAAATATACACCATCATAAAATAGAATTATGCAAGTAAATAATATCAAAAATCTAGACCGGTGTCAAGCGGTGTCAAGTATTTGCTAGTCTATCAAAGTTCTAAAATGAAGAAAAAATCACCACGTTTTTAAGTGCATATTTATTGCTCTATACGAGCATTATTACGACTGATATGAACATGTTTTTATGAAAAATATAAAGTGCTTACCTTCAGTTATAAGATCTATTACCAAACCTTTTCATAAAATAACGTTTTACTTGTAAGAGATGTCGTTGAACGCATCACAAAATTGCAACTGATTAAATTGATCAATTGCACTTACCTCATTAGCTGACTTCTGCACCCTATGGCTCATAAAATTAGAAAGTTAGACATAATCTATTAATGGGTTTGGGGGTTTCAACATGTTGTTTATCATATCTAATGACTCATTAGAGATAATTTGATAACGACTTTTGTCCACCTAGCTTGTTCTAGACGAAACACTGTGAACCCGTAGCACTTCAGCGCCAAGAACTCGACTGTCGGATACACTGTTCGTAGCGACTACGCGCTGCATACGGCAAAGACGGTAACCCATAGCACTTAGTGCCAGTTAATGTGTCAAAATCGTGGGTTCAAACTTTAAACTTCGGTTGTGCTGACTGATAAATTGGATGACTAAAAATTCGGCCATAATGAGCAGCTTCAACAGGAGCCCTTGTTGGTGGACTGACGCAGCTATGTCGAGCAATTTTATTGTCAAGCGGACCCCAGACTCCAATGAGCCGTAGCAAAATGTAACGCGAGGAAGATGACGGTTGGTGTCACTTTTTAGGGTTCCGTACCCAAAGGGTAAAACGGGACCCTATTACTAAGACTTCGCTGTCCGTCCGTCCGCCGTCCGTCCGTCCGTCCGTCCGTCCGTCTGTCACCAGGCTGTATCTCACGAACCGTGATAGCTAGACAGTTGAAATTTTCACAGATAATGTATTTATGTTGCCGCTATAACAACAAATACTAATAACAGAATAAAATAAAGATTTAAATGGGGCTCCCATACAACAAACGTGATTTTTGACCAAAGTTAAGCAACGTCGGGAGTGGTCGGTACTTGGATGGGTGACCGTTTTTTTTCCTTTTTTTTGTTTTTTTTTTTGCATTATAGTACGGAACCCTTCGTGCGCGAGTCCGACTCGCACTTGCCCGGTTTTTTTACGTAAAAGTAGTACACGCAATACTAGGTAAGACCGACATAGTATCATTGTCATTGTCATTTATTTATTTGCAGATAAAACATGGTAGGTACAATGCATGCAAATACAATTATATTAACATTACATCACCGGTAATGTCAAAATTAAAATTAATTACAAAAATCAAAAGAATTAAAATCCATTACAATTAAAATCATACTAAGAAATAAATTATATATATATTAAATGTCAGTTAATTAGTTTACCAATAAAATTAAGAAAATAAGTTAAAACAGAAGAAGTACAAAAAGAGAATACATAATCAGAGTAAAAATATAAAAACAAATATTAATTTAATCTAAAGCTCTAGCAAAGTATTCTTTAATGGAATAATAGGGCTTACTAATAAAATATTGTTTCAGTTTTCTTTCAAATGTTTTAAAATCCTGGCATTCCTTTATATCCCTATCTAATTTATTATACACCCTTACTGCGGTGTTGTTTAAACTCTTGTCAAAATATCGAAAATTACTTTTAATTACTAACATGTCATCTCTATTTCTAAAATTACTGCGAACATTCTGTCTGGCTGTTTTGAATTGGTCTTTATTTTTAAAAACATATAGGCATATGGAGTAAAGGTAAAGAGAAATAGCTGTTAAAATTTTATGCTCTATAAATATATATCTATGCGTGTCAGGTACATCTGAACACCCTACAAGAAACCTTAGAGCCTTTTTCTGTTTTATGAGCACATCTTGTATGTTTATGCCATTGCCCCAGACTTCTATGCAGTACCTCATAATGCTCTCGAAATATGCATAATAAACCATTTTTAGAGTATTACTGTCTGCAAAACTGGATAAGCTCTTTAGAGCATAACAAGCACTGGCCAGCCTGTTGGAGACTTTTTCAGTTTGTTTGTGCCATCTTAAAAATGGGTCTAATTCAACACCTAGAAATGTAATGCAGTCTGATTTTGTAATAGGGATGTTACAAATAGGATCTGCGCTATTAAACCCACGACGAAATATCATGTAAAAACTTTTATCATAGTTCATTTTTAAACAGTTAGCCGAGAACCACTTACACAAATCTGACCAGCATTTTTGCATTTTCATATTTAATTCATATTCAGTGCGAGCTTTAATAATGATGCTGGTATCGTCAGCATAAAGATACGGTGTTCCGGTGGTAATACAGTGTGGTAAATCATTTATGAATATAATAAAAAGTAGAGGGCCTAATACAGATCCTTGTGGAACGCCGTATTTTATGATAGTTTCATCCGATTGAAATATACTCTGGGTTTTTCTGATCTCGACATACTGTGAACGTTTAGTGAGGCATGAATTTATCAGTTTCCAAGCCATACCACGTACACCGTATGATTCAAGTTTTGTGAGGAGTATTCCGTGATCAACACAATCAAATGCCTTGGTGAGATCGCAGAAAACCCCTCCACAATAGTATCCGTCATTGAGTGCCAGCATTACTTCTGTGACTAAATTAATAACCGCAGTTGAAGTATTCTTATTAGTTCTAAAACCATATTGACAGTTGGAGAATAAACCGTTTCTATTAAAGTGTGTTTCCAACCTGACAGACAAACACTTCTCAAAAATCTTAGATAATACCGAAAGTATGGATATAGGGCGAAAATTATTAACGTTATATCGTTTAATTTATATATACAGTCAGCGGTGCTCAAAATGTGCACAGGTTGACATCTTATATTACCTACTTACATATCTTTTTCAACATGTTGCCACCTAAAGTACTTTTGTCTCTGACAGTTAAATATGACGGCAAACATGTTAGCGAAGAAGAGATCGAATATCGGTTCTCTAGTTAAAGCTGAATTAAAAAAAAACATATCTTTTCAGGATTCATCTATGAAAGAAAACTGTCAACAGCAAGCAAACGCTCCCAACTTCCGACCGGTTACGCCCGACAACCTGGTCATTCCTGTGGACGAGATTTTATCCCCCGCGACACAGAAGCAAATCAGGACCACCATACGGGCCCTGTTCCCCAACGGGCCGCCGCCGCCGCCGCCCGTCCGGCCCATGAGGAGGCCCAAGAAAGGTGACCTGCCCTACATTGTCAACTGTAATAAGAGGCGGCGAGTCCCTTCGCCTAAGGGTCTCAATGTCTTCACAGGAGACAAATATGGCATCACCAGCAGCACCAACTGTGACGAAGACGAACAGTGTTCCCCAGAGAAAAAAGCTCGCCGAGGCCCCTACAGCAGCGTCAGCATCTCCAAATCCACATTTAACCGGCAAACCAACGAGATCGCTGAACGACTAAAATTATACGAAAAAATTGATAGACTAGTCGGCAGGACTCCTAAGGAACAACCTATCGGGTACATGAAGCGCTCGTTCAGCCCCCTGCCCAGTACCTCCACTGACAATGAGACGATTATGAAAAATGATAAACACTTTAGTGAATGCTTGAACTGTGATAATTTTGATATTGACGAAGACGAGGAATTACCTGAGGTTATATGGGACACAGATAATGTTAAAAAGGAGAAAGATCGAAAAGATTTATCCTCACCGTTAGATAATAAATATATAGACAAAGAAAATAATAATTATACTGATAGTTACATGATAGAAATGAATGAAGATATGGATAACAATAATAATGATGTGATTGCCATAGATGACGACTTCTGTGAAATCGAATTTGATAAATTCATGCCAAAGGAAAAAATACTAGACTACTCGGACTGCGAACCCAAAAAAGAACCAGAAGATAACGTGCCAACTTATTTTCCAATATTCCAGCAATCAAAACGTTCGAACGACCATTGCGCAAAGACTTCCACTGACGTTATTTGTGTCGATGATACCCGCACCACTAATTTATTGAATCCCATCTCCACGCAAGCATCTGCTAATTCAGTCACCTCCACTGTGCTTCGTGCGAGTAATAAAAATGCAACCGCTACTGAGACGAAACATTCTGATCTAGTCATTGAGGTACCAGAACCCATAAACATGTCACGACACGCCCCCGCTAGACCCCCGGCGTGGAACGAGGAAGTCCAGTTCGTTTGTGAGGAGAGGATAGAGAGACCAAATAACTTGACTGTAGAAAACAGCCCCGAAGTACAAATCGTCTCTCATGCTCCCGCCACCCCACAGACCGGCTCAAATGCTATATTCACATCAGCAATAACCGAGCTGCAGCAGTTCCTCACATGCCTCAACGAGACTTATAGCAGGCGGAAAACAAAAAAGAAAAACAAGAGGACAAAGCCGAAAGAAAACTCGGGCGTACCTTGTAATACCAAAAATGCTTTAGCTATCAATGATGAGAACACGGCACCTATTATTCAAAACGCATCAAATGTGAATAATGAAAACGCGGCACCTTCAGTGAACCAAGCGCAGTCTGACACTGGTAGTTTGAATGGCTCAGCCGACTCGACACCGGGGAAGCGTCTCGGTGAATGCCCAATTTGCCTGGATAACTTACAGAGGGGATCGATAGCTTCCACTAACTGCGGTCACGTCTTCTGCCTGGAATGCATTAAGCAGTCGTTGAAGTCCAGTGGCAAGCGGTGTCCGACATGCCGTAAACAACTAAAAGGCGTTGGTTACCACCAAGTGTTTCTGTAATTTTAATGTTGTCGCTTTGTCGTAAGCATTCCATGTGATTCCATATTACCAGTTTACATGTTGTACCTAATTAAGAACATATCTGTACTGTACCTACGACTGACTCAAGCTACTTGTTTTAAATTTATGCTGCTACCTACATAATTCTTAGATGATTAGCTTAAGGTTGACTGGTAGAGAATGCCTCATGGCATTAAGTTCGCCTTTTGTACATTAAGTTATTCTTTTGTGCAATAAAGTTTTAAATAAATAAATAAATTAGGTTTTTTCCTGACTTTAAATTCTCTATTCAGTTAGATCTCTCGTCAAGATTTTTGTCTTGTAGCCTCGAGGCTGGGATCATTTAAAGTTCATAATTTATAGTCAGGGATGAGAATATTCCATTTCTCATCATCACTAACATTTTAAAAATTATTATTAACCACCCGTTAAGATAATAACTAATAACACTATCCTAGTGATGATATTGTTGTTTGAATGGTATGGTAAGCAAAATGTTTTAAAATTGCTCGAACAATCGTTGTGAGTGGACCGAATTAAACTCTAGTCTAGGCCAGTTTTTTTTTATTGTAACAAATTATTTTTTAATACTCCTATAGTATAGTAGTAATTATTTTAGTTACCAAAATTATTGTGTTCTTTTCTCATCTCGTCAAAGCAATAAAGACAAGAAATTGCCATTGCTGAATACAAGTATGGTGTCTCTCTACGAATTAAGTTGTTCAAGGATAGAGTGCAATGGCCATTGATAGTCTTTATCTCGTTACAATAAGGTTTCGAAATTGTCATTCTACTGCGTTGATAATCGTACCGCATGTAATCCTATATGTGTATGATTATGTAGTGCAGTTTTTTCCAAACTTTTTCACCACCCCCTTAGTACGAATTTAATCTTTCAGTTATGTATTGATTTAGGGCTGGCAGAGACTGCGCGAGCCTCCAGGGCGTCCCGACCCACAGTTTGAAAAACACTGATGTAGTGCATAGGAATAATTTACGTAGCCTTGGGTCACAGTCTAAAGCATGAATAACAATTATTACATATGTTTTCCATTGATGTACGTAAGTTCATAATAGTTGAATCTTTGTTTAGTTATCTAAACGGGAGAAAAACGCTACTAATCGCAACATTTAACTGAAAGTTGATGTTAGATTGCCTCTTTCTGTATCTTTTTAACGCCACTCGTCGTTGAGTACTGAGTAGTTAGAAATAATTAATAAAGAATAGTCTGAAGTGAGATTGTTTCTACAATGTAGAGGAATGGTGAGTGAGAGGCTAGTGAGAGGTTGGTGTGTGGATAGGAGGATTCAAATGGTTAAGATAATTAATCTATGGTACTATAAACTTGCTCAACATTGCTTACTGTGCCTAAAGGGTAATTATTTAAATTGTATAGTTCTTTCTACATTTTAACTTAACTACCTAGTTTCACATACTATTGTGATATTAAAATGAGCTTTGTAAGAGGTAATTCTGGACTTATTAAAATTAGAGTTGACCACAATTTCTATAAGAATTTAACTGCCTTAAAAACAGTGATTTTCTAGCAAATGGCTATGGCTATGTATATCTATTAATAATGATCGCCTTTTTTCCATTATTGTAGTCTTGGAAAAAATGCAAGTTCGTATTTGACAGATAATTTAGCAATGGCTATGTATAGTCTTTAGTTAAGAGAGTATGCTGGCCCAATGTTACAGGGTTCAATGTCTCACTTTTATCGAACTGAAGTTTAAACTTTGTCATAGTGACATTAAGTCGAAATTCAACAACTTGAAAATCGTCACTACTTTGAAAAAAACTCGTATCTTCTTCTGTCAATCAAAAGAAAAATGTGGTAACTAATGTATGGGATGCGTACAGAGTTCCTGCGTTTTAACTCTGGGTAGCAGTGCGAGATACGATAATTTTTCAAAGTAGTGACGAAATGTAACATAGACCTTTGTAATATTGAGCCAGCGATTTGGCATGGTAGGCAACATTGAGGAAGTTTACGGAACTCAGGTCTCTTATAAAATGTGTCATTAAATATTGTCGTAATCGATATGTGATTTAATCTATGTTATATTTTATATGTTGTATTTTTCATGTAAATATGTTCACTAATACATGTTTCACATGTTTGTCAGGCTGTATATGGCTATCCTATATAAATAGGAAATATTTGTACGTGTAGTGTATAACATTACAGTATTATTAGCAAATATTCAATTTCCAATAACTAGAAGCACAAAGAGTTACTGTCCTTGCTCTTGTCCACTATTATAGTCTTTCTAAGCTAACTCTGCACGTATGTATTTGACAGAATGTTTAAATCGCTAGTAAGATCTGAGACTAACTAGGATTTTGGCGTGGTCATCTAACCTTACTAGGTTTTTGAACTGAAGGCGTGCATTATGACTATTAAAAGGGCAATGTTTGAGATGGTAGGCAATGTTGAGGAAAACGTTACCCATGTGTTTCTAGTTATATAAGAAATTATTTTATACGTTTTAGAATAACTTCCATTATGCCATACAATAATCTGTATTAAAAATATATGCAGAAGGCACTTATTCATTTATAATTATTTTCATTTTGTATGTAATGTCGGCTGTACACACTCGTCGAGAGCATCTCGCAGTGTCTCAGCGCTGCTCCGATCCAATCGGAGAAATGTACACACTCGTTCTCGGCCTGTCTCGGGTTCTCTCGAAGAGTGTAGTACAGCCCGCATTAGAAATTACGAATTTAGACATTTTCAATATCATTAGACAACTGTCTGATTGAAGGCAGTGATTCTCACGGAAGACTTGAGGAGAATATTTTCAAAAGGACTTATTTTTTCATGAACACCATACAAAAATAAGTTCTTTTAAAAAGACACTCCCCAATTGTCCCCATTAAAAAGAATTGCTAACCAGCTTATCGTCGCCGGTCGGACAGATGTCTTTTGTATTATTTTAGGTTTTAATACTTTTAATTTAATGTGGATAATTCCACTATTATTTTTTGATTTAAACTAATTTTATAACTAACACGGACTTCACGTCACGTTCGGAACGATAGGCCTTAAGTTATACGCGATTCAGTCCCGTGTTAGTTATAAAAGTATTATTTTTTAATTGATAAAAGATTAAGCACAAAGACTCGCGAATATGATTGTATAATAAATAATTTATTAATAATTGATCCCAAGTGGATGATTCTAATTAGCACTAGTAATTTAACTTTTTCGCCGCCACGGCAATGAAGTAGGTACTTAAAAGTGTCATTATTGTCATTAAAGCTATGTCAAAAATTGCACGTGAACAAACCTGACCAAAACCACGACTTGATATGAAGTATTGTATTTTCTCGGAAACGTTCGTATTTGTCATACTGCAGTCAACCTCAGTACTTTTTGTACCGAGACTGACTGAAATAGCAAGACACATGCGTACGTTTCCGTGAAAATACGATGGAAAACAATTATGCACTCCATATGTAAATTATTTAAATCCACCATCTTTATGCTTGATCTTTGTATCAATCTTTATTTTCGTTTGTTATTTTTTTTTTCTGGTAAATAATTCAAATGAAACCAAATATTTCATTATTGAGTAATATATTTATTACACGTTGTTATTGTTTAATTTGAATTAATTAAGACTTGCACAACAAACGCAATGAAGGTATTGCACGCTTTCAGTGCCAAGCGCTCAATTTCTAATACAAAATGAACACCTATACGTGTTCTTGGCAGTGAATGTGTTAAAACTGCTGAACTAAATTTTATCAGGTATTCCGCAACTTGCTAATCTGTACTTATAATTACTTGACCACTATTCGTCCAATCTATTTGTCTGTAGCTGAAAGCCTTAGTTATTCTAACTTAGTTGTGTGCCCGTACAGAGGGTGATGTAACTGATAAAAATCTAGTGTTGGTGTTCAGTTATGTACAACACAAATAATATAATGTATTCTAGAAGCAAGATAGTTAATTTCCACTGGTACAGTCAGCGTTACATATATTTATAAGAGTTTGACTCTTTAACAGTCTCCAAACAAGCCGTGACATTTTTGATGACATCATATATATAACGCTGACAGTACTTATGATATGACGAATAAATACTCAATTTGGGCAGATTCTAGATTTAATTAACATATTTAATTTAATATGATTAGTTGATTAATTACAATTCGAATTATAGCATATTCAATAACATGGCAAAATACCGTAACTAGTACTAACTACATACACTTTACAACATTTTAGAGCCCACCATTATTATACTATGATCTATGATTATTAAGCTTTAATTTAAATAATTTAAAATGTACAAGAACAAGATTTTAGAAAACCCACCACTACCTAAGAAACCTAAGATTTATGTTATAATTATTAATTACAGAACAAAAACAATCGATGATTACATAAATACATAATAAATGGGATTAAAATATAATATACTTTTCAATTATCGCCTAAGTAAAAAATAAGTCACAGACGAAGAATTTAACAGTCAATGAATTTCATTTCCTACCCATTTTATACTTTGTCACACTGACAATTATTGATAGTATGAGATCTATAACGACTTTCATATTGATTGTAACTGTGACAAGGTATGAAAAGGGTCAGAAATTAAATTCTTTGACTATACCTGTATAGGATGTCCGAAATAACTTTTGAAAATTACTCTGACAAAACGGATAATAAGTTTTTGGATAATAACAAAAAAGTATTGTACCTGTTATTTTGATCTAAATCACCCCAATGAAGAAATAAACACCAGTAAAAAGAAATGTTGAATCTGAATAGATAGACTTTGCAACCCCATTCAGGTATGGGAAAAGAAATCTCTTTTACCATACCTGAATGGGGTTGCAAAGTCTATCTATTTATACAAGAGATGAAATAGAAACCCCTTTCTAAACTTGTGAGGATGAAAGAGATTTTACCTATTTAATATAATATTGTCGATTCAAGATACAAATTCTAATTATTTACTGCCTATCATCCTAATTTGCTATCAACTAGCAAATTCTAAAAGCTACTTCAATAGTCTTGGTGATTACTATATAAAATCATAAATAACATTAATTTATAACGCGGATAAAAGTTAACTAGTATAACCATTTAACCACCATTGAATTTTTCATTGATGGTGCCGCTGTCGTCATTTTATATGGTTTCCAAGCAAAGCTGGGTCTCCTAGATATTTTATCACTATCAGACTGGGGCAAAATGAGCCTGATTTTGTATGTCTTATATATATATATATCAGTCTATGGTAGTTAAAAGGTTAAGAGACACTGAAATTAAGACGCTTTGTAGATGGCCCTTGATGGAAAGGATTTATAACTCACAATAAGCGTATTTGTGACATTCTCAATTAAAGGTTATTATCACATTGTTGGTTTTCGATAAAGTTGATTTCAAATTGAATGCCTTATAATCACGCTCACGCAAGAGTGACCCAGAATAACATAGCCCATGGCAATGAGTGACAAGAAAAAGTTGATTCACCCATATGTCATTGACATGCTGCATAAAAGATCACTAAATTATTGATTACATTTACACTACAGCAGAAACCTTTTTCCTTGACCCCTGTTGAGGATGATGTTAAATTCCCCACGTAAAATTTAAAAATAGTACTAAGTCTGCATTACTTTTTGCATCATCTCTTTACTCATGATCAGAGATGTATTTTTCAACAAAAAAGTATAAGTGAATTTACTTTGCAATGTAGGTCTAAAATTTATCTATTTATTGCTGCTAGTTGTACTAAAGTTACCATCAGAATGCAAGTGCTCAATGGATGCTGAGAGCTGTTCTAAACTTTGGACTAATTGTGTCATCTTAAACCTGGAGGTAGATTTGTCAAAACTGTCCTCTGTTGGCTTTTCCACGTCGGCGCAGAGGCGGAAGTGCAGCCGCGCCAAGTGCTCCTGCTGGTCTCTGATGTTGATCATCTGCTCCATGCTGCAGCCAGCACTGAACGCGCTCAGTTTCCCCGAGTGAAAATCATCTAGCAAACCAAGAAGTGCTTTCTCCATATGTTTTACATCTGGCGCTTCTTTGGGTATGTGTTTGGGCCTGTTACTGTAGTTGGAGCGCATCAGGTCCCGATGGAGTCGCCTCTCGTTCACAATCGATACCTTTGTTGAATCATTGATGCTGTTCCCTGTGCTCGCGAACGCCTGCCCCGGGGTCCGCGAGGTGAGGCTGGCGGCGCCGCTGGACATCTTATTGCTGGTTACGGGCGACGTCGCGGACTGCGTGATCTTCGCCTCATCTTCCTCGCCCTCATTCTGCATCAGTTGTTGTGTTTCGTTAGCTTCTTCGACATCAACACTCATGTAGACTACAGGATATAGTAGTTTTCGGCACTTGAATAACTGTAAACCACCACTAATTTAACAAGCTTTAAGATAAATGACATATAAAACTACACAATTTTAAGACTAAATACATTTTAGTTTATTGCTGATCATTATTGTAGAACAAAATCAAGTTGATTGGCCATTGGATTGGCCCTTTGACATCACGATGACGTCAAAGTGGCAGTATGTTCCGAAACCAAAATGAGAAAGCATTATTATAAACTATAACTGTGCGATCTTGTACATATCTGCAGTTAGGACCAAAACACAACTAAAAATGTATATTGATAAATAGCGATGTAGCATTTACGACATATCACTCTCAGTAAAGGTTTTTGAAAATACTTTGACACCCCACTCTGTGTATGAATAGGCTATGTACCAAGTTTATGAACAGCCGAGTTGAACAGGATTGCTCCAAATAAGATGATGGAGTAATCAATTATTTTAAACCCTTTTTTATTAAATGATAGTTTTAGTACGTTTGTTAGCAACAAGTACAATAAACTTTCAATTTTATCGTTTATAATTACACAAAAAATATCCAAAAAATCTACTTTTCAAGTTGTCATGACAAAAAACTTCATTCATATATGTGATTTTCAATTTGGAACAGCCTTTGATTTGATTGACATTGACATTATTGACATATTGATATCGTTTCATTCATTCGTTTCTTGTTTCTTTGGTTTCTATATGGTTTCATTTCAACAACACAATCGCAAACTATATTTTTTTCAATGTATATGTTAAGTCTGCATTAAAACTAAAATTTAGCAATAACTATATCACTGTGAGAGATATGCGCTATCTTGTTCAGTATAATTTTTATTTGTTAGGTCATAATCAAAGAACACATGACGTTGTAATGAATTTAGTTATTTTGCATCGTTTTGGTACTTACATTTGGTGAATGTATAAAAACGAGCAAAAAAGCAGTCATAGCTTAATTTGAATGAAAGTGTCTTTAAAATATGGAATATCACACCAATAGACCGGCTCAAAACGGTAAGAAAACATTCACATGATAATTTTTGCAATTAAACGTGTTTTGTTGGACCCTTGAAGTATACATAAACGACGTGTTGATAAGTTAAGGGAACAAATACCCCAGCCAACACATTGCATCCTTGGGAGCACTAAAAATCCTACTATTATCCTTTTGTAACTCCACTATGATTGCTAGCATTCTGAGGCTGCATGGTTGTTTGCCACATATGTGGTATAAAAAGGTATACTAAGGTCAAGTATCAGACATACACCGTGTTTTTTTTTATTTCCGTTAATTTCAAGGGTGCATTCCTGAGCTTAAATCAAGTAACTTTCCCAAAGACACCAATATTCTAATTTACTCCATTTAGGAGATAATGAATAATTTATTTTTTTCCTATAAGGCCTCTACAAACGTGTTCACTTGCCTTAGGGCCGGTTTGCATATTGATTAGTATTTAGAATGAGTTCGTACATTTACTACTAAACTTAAGTACAATCTCGGTTGATCGATGTTCGAAATGACATTGATATGTCACAGATTTCAATTGTTTGGTTGAGTTAAATGTAATGCCAGTGTTACAACAACGCTATATGCTACATTTAATTACTTTTTAAACTTAAAAAAATAATTAAAAAAAAGCAGAAAATTTTTTTTTTTTGCAAATTAACTATACCAGTTATTTCTCTTATACGTACTTAACCATACCCCGAAGTTAACGGAATTCAATAAAAACACGGTGTATAATAGACTAATATGACTATACATTTATGACTCAATTTCTAATTGACTAGTATTTGCTGCCATAATGCCAGGGCCCTGCAAACTGATAGTTGATTAACGCATTCACTGCCACCCTCTTTTCCTGGACATTCACCAGGTGCCGCACTTTGCTGCCACTATATATTATGAACGCGTCTGTGCGTCATAGGCACAGGGTGAAAGTCACGGTGACGCATATATGTGTCGGTGGCAGTGAATGTGTTAATGATTATGGTTATATTGGATATTTGTCACATGCTTGCATTTCTTGTAATTTATCAACAAATGAAAAAACTTGTTTATGTTTACAGTGCCAAAAGTCATAAAGGTTGTTAGTTTGAAGAGATTCCTGCCAGAAACACCACTAGAGGTAACACCTAAATTAAAAAGACCTTGGCATAAGCCGGTTTTACGTACATCATCATATACTGATGCAAGTAAAGAGAAGGTTCATGTTGAAAACCCTATGGTTGATATAGCCAAAGTCCCAGAAAATCAGGGTACAATAGACAATACAAGTGACACACAAAATTACTTACACTTTAATGAAAAACAAGTGCGAAGCAATGTTAGCAAAATCAAGTTTAGAAATTGCTCGCATACCCATGAAGAATTATCCCGGCTTCATGAGCATACTGATGAGACATTAGTGAAAGTTGGCGATGTGTTTGATTCTCGGGAATCCTTTAAGCAGTATTTAAATGATAATGCCAAGAGATGGCGCTACTACTATGTTTGCCGGAATAGCAAGAAAACATATATAGAGTACAACTGCATTTGTATGGCATATAATGTTAAGGAGAGAGAAGTGGTGATAAGAAAACAGAAGAAGTAAGTTTATATGTTTAACCTTTTACATAGACTGATTTGTAAGACTAATACTATTTCCAGCTCATTATTATGCTGCAGTATGATAAATAAGACAAAACTTCATGTAATTTCATACCAGTGGCGATGCGAGCACCCTTGATGAAGAATTCTATGACGGTTAAAATATTAATTAATATCCAACTGAAACCAGACTTTTTTTGCAGAAACTGAGGGTTCAGTTTTGCTGTAGTTGCGTCCGAAGCCAAACATTCGGTAGGACACTACCGAAAATACGGTTTCGGCGCGGGCAAAAGGTTGAGCAGTTTTTTGGTCGAAACTAACCATAGGACGAAACATGATTTTTATGCCGTAACCTATCTACACCAACTTAGGATGAACAGTAATATTATTACAAAGTTGATATCAAATCGCTGGCCCAATATTACAGGGTTCTATGTTACATTTTCAAGTTGAAATTCGACTTAATGTCACTGTTCAAATTTTAGTTAGATAAAAGTGAAACATAGAACCCTGTAATATTGGGCCAGCGAAATGGCATTTAGCGAACTCAGAGCCATCGACTGAACAGAAACGGCTTTGGACAGAGTAGCATGGCGGTATTTGGTGTCAGAGGCCAAGGTCCACTTCGGGTCGTTGCGCCACAGCAGTAAGTAAGAAATGGCATTTATCATTGCAGGCGAACAACCGCCTGCCCTTGCAAAGTGCGGCTGACGATCAACCAGGCAAACAAAGTGATTGTGTACTACGTGTGCAACCACCACGACCACCCCACGACCGACAGCGAGTTCCACCACTACCCCCATGCTAAATACCTGCCTCAACATGTTAAAGAGGAGGTGCGTAAAGCAAAATGAACTTTATTAGGTAAATATTAAGAGTAATTTGCTACTGGCACTGCCTACTACGCCTTAACGGAAAACTTCGCAATAATAACAGATGGACTGACGGAGCTATAGTCTATTCTATCAGTTAGTTAGACTAACGATTTATATAAGAATACGTTAAAAAATCATATAGGGTCTAAGACATAAAGTATTTTGTACAAAAAGATGTTAATTTGTCTGAATAGGTTTGATAAATATATGTATTATAGTCTTTCAATCAAAAAAATCAAACGTGAAATTCTGATTGCCTATAGGAAATCGACTATTCACGCCTACTTTTTAAAATTTGCTGCCCTTTTCTGCTGACAAATTGACCCTACCCTAATGTCATCGTGATATTTTTTGGAATAACTTTTAACAATGTAAACGTCGGCATGATCCGCCTAAGAGGAGATGGCGGGACGACTTAGACGCATTTCTCAGCAACTGGACGGATACTGCGGTTAAACGGGGAGATTGGAAGTCTAGTGGGGATGCCTTTGCCCAGCAGTTGGACACTACATAGGCTCTTCATAAAAAAAAAACCAGGCAAGTGCGAGTCGGACTCGCGCACGAAGGGTTCCGTACCATAATGCAAAAAAAAACCAAAAAGAAGCAAAAAAATGGTCACCCATCCAAGTACTGACCACTCCCGACGTTGCTTAACTTTGGTCAAAAATCACGTTTGTTGTATGGGAGCCCCATTTAAATCCTTATTTTATTCTGGTTTTAGTATTTGTTGTTATAGCGGCAACAGAAATACATCATCTGTGAAAATTTCAACTGTCTCGTCAACCGCCTGGTGACAGACGGACGGACGGACGGACGGACGGACGGACAGCGAAGTCTTAGTAATAGGGTCCCGTTTTACCCTTTGGGTACGGAACCCTAAAAACTATTAACCGACTTTTTCAGTTCCTGGATTTGACGTACCTCGGTTTGGACGTGGACCTGATACAGAAGTACATCCACTCCGTTGTCGGCCTCACCATCAAGAAGAAGGACATCTGGTCCTACGCTTATAGGTTTAAAAGGAAAATATTCAATAGAAGTATAAGTGCAGAACGGCTGAAATACATGGAAGGTTTAATTGCAAGTAAGCTAAAAACTTTTAACCCCATTTTCAACCCCTAGAAGGTAATTCGGAAATCCTTTCTTAAAAACTTTTGAAGAATATGTCTTTTATAATTTAAACACAGATTTCTTGAATAGTTGGAATTTGAACTGCATGTTGGCTGTTTCTAAAGGGGTCCACTGATTAACAGTCCGTCGGTCGGAATCGGCCTGTCAGTTAGAACAAAGAGTTGACAGTTCCGAACAACTGACCGGCAGATACCATCCGGAGGACTGTTAATCAGTGGGCCCCGGTTAAGTAACGGAATTCTTTAGGTGCCTATGTTCACAAATGTTTGAATTTTTAAGTTTTCTGCCACAATCTCACAGTATTTTCAAGGCATTTCCCTGGCTATACCTATTCGCAAATTCCCAAGAGATTCCGCTTATATAATTATAATAAAAATTTAAAGGAAAGGACAAATATATATATATGAGATGAGGTACGTGTTTATTTTTCTTTCAGAAATTCGAGACACGTACGATCCGCCATTAGAAACTAAGCAACATGAATTGCCAAGTAAGCATGTTATTTATTAATAGGTTTATGAGCAGACAACGCCTTATGACATTAAGTCCGCTCCTTTTACTTAAAGGTTTTTAACAATTCGATTTTTATTTTAGACGAACATACCGAAGTTGTCCTTTCCATCGAAGAAGTTGATTTGAGACAGGGTGGGACACTTAAAATTGGGGAAAAAGGTAAGCGCTTTTCAAACCTTCATATGCTTATGAAACTATTAGAGTTCTGATCTTGCGATTTTGGCTAATAAGCCTATGTAAAACGCTTTCTAACGGTAGATAGGTAATATTTGTTCCTATTATTACAGTGACAGATATCACATCCATTATATCATCCTCCTAAGTCCTGAGTTCCTTTAAAAAGAACAAATTAAAATCGAATTTTGAACTATAATGGAATAAAAGAAGATTCTAAATTTAAAACTGCAAAATTGACTGGGTCTTAGGAGGATAAATTATGACTAGCTTTGTTATACCTGCTATTCTCGACAACATTTTGTTTCAGCTAATCCCACGATAGAGACGTTGACCGACGATCTAACCCTAAACTATAGCACAGACCTCAACCAAGTTCTCGGTGATACCACAGACAACACAGAAGTTATAGTCCAGTACATAAACGAAGAAGGTATATTATGCGACGAAAACGGTACACCGGTTACCAACAGTTCTGCTATAATGAAATTTATTAACAACTACGCGTATGTACCTGTTCAAGACTTGCAGCAAACTGTGTTCAGTGAAATCACTGTAAAGGAGCCTTTTGATTATGTGCGAGATGATACGGTGATTTACAATAATGAACCCTATGTGGAAGAGACGGGAGGTGCAGTTTTGAATGACGTCACTGAATTATTAGATGGCAACGTTAGTTTGGAGAGCTCAAAGCAAGACGAGGCTGTGATATGCGATAGTTATCAAAAGAGGTAATAATAAGAATAGCATACATTTTTTTGTAATGTGTTTATGTGTATTTTGTATTGTTTTGTATGTTTTATTTTTATATTCATATTATAAATGATCTAGCCTAAGAAGTAAAATAAATAAAGATTATAATGGCCTATACATTCAGCTCTATAGAATATGGATAGAAAGAAATTCAAACTGAATCGACAAAGAAATCTATTTAACTATGGAATGCTCACAGAATTTCCGTATACTACATACATTCTATATAAAAGCATTTTTACCCAAGCTGAAACTGAGACAATCGCTTCTGCTCGGCCAAAGAAAGACCGCACATATCTTCTAAGAATAGATGTCGCGACGAAATAAAACTCTAATGCTCAACAATTTTCAGCTAATAACTAACCGGATTACTCGGAACTTTACTTTCAACGTCTGCATTAGTTGTAAATTGTTGAGTAATACACTTTTTGTCAGTCGCGACGCTTGTGACATCTAGTGTCAAGTAGTGGTACTGATAAATCCGCTACTGGACACTAGATGTCCACTACGAAAATAAGAAACCAGTAAGAAGCGTTTTGGTACCATAACTGATGATAAACTGATGTATGCAGTGAGCACTCTATGTTTACTTATTCCTCTATGCTTATTCTTAACCCTTCTAATATAACAGGAGGCTCTGGCTAAGTATTTTTACTTGTTTATATTAGTACTTGTTTCCAGGTTGTCGCCTACCCCCGACAATCCCGCTGTGTACGCAGAAATGGATAATTTTAAGAAGTATTACTACGTTGATCATCGGTATTATATTCCATATGAAGAGCAGAAAAGAAAAGAAAAGAGTGTTCAGCATAAAGCACATTCTTATGGGTATATAATAACTTATCAATTTGTCATTACAACATATATTGTACTCTTTTCTCCATAACTTATATTATATATATGGGCATTTTCACTTAATTGAACACCTTTAACGGCCGGTTAGCAATCGTTACAAAACTGTCAATGTCAAATTGACGGTCAATGTCAAATCCCATACATTTTGTCAGGAATGTAACGGTTAGACGTTACTGAAACACGACTTAAGTCGCGCTTAACTTGTACAAGTTAAATGAAAATGCCCATATAGTCTGTGCGGAAAGAGGAGAGTCGTGAAATGTAGGAGAGCCCATACATTCTACGACTCTTCTCTTTCCACACAGACCCTAAGTATATTTTTAGTTCTACAAATGAGAAAGACTACTAAAAGTAATATATGTATTTCTTATTGGTTTTACCAGTGGCACCAAGCCGTCCGGCCTGTCTCGCGAGGAATTCATAAAAGGTAATCCGTTTTTATTCTTTCACAATTGTAAAGGAATATTATGACCGACATTTTTAAGTGCGAAGAGGCAACATACAGATAGATAGATAGATAGTGTTACTTTCGCATTTATAACGGTCCATTGAATTTACTTACCTAATAAACTTACTAGCTAGAGAGCAAGACAAGTTTGCAACGTTTTTGATAGCACACGCAGTGCAAGTGTTATTTATACGAGTACGTCATAATTTCAATGAAGTTTGACATTTAAAATAAGTAAAATAACACTTCCACTGCATGGGCTATTAAAATCGCTGCAGACTTTTCTTGGTCTTCTTTGGTTTAATTTACGTTCTGAACTAAAAACTTCGCGGGGCTCCGTGACATGACAAAAACGCTGGCTGATTTCGCCTATTTTGAAATTGACAATCATTCAGAAAAAGAACATTCCATTTCATTCAAATCAGTCTGGCTTGTCATTTATTTCATAATTCCGCTGTTGAAATGCGGTTTGTTTTGATATTTTATAAATTGTATACAAAATTATGAGTAGCAATTGTGATGTGCGAAGCTTGATGGGTTTCGAAACGACGGAGGCCGAGCCGTCGGCCTCCGCCAAGGCGATAGCCAGTGACATAGAAGCCCTGTGCGTACCTACTGGGAAGGCGTTGACCACATTCCTACGGCGGAAGCGGAATGGGGCCAAACTTGTGGATATATTGTCGCATTTGAGGAAGAAGATCTGTGATACGCATACGGAGCAATTGAGCCACAATGTTGCTTCGTGTTTGGATGCGGGGACCGCTTATGGATTTTTGGAGAGAAAGGGGTCGTCGTATTGTATGACTCGTGCTATGGATCAGGCTAGAGACTTACCAAGAGGAGACCCGAATGATCCCAGGGAAATGCAATCGGAGCCGTCAGACAGGTGCCGCCGCCGCCGCCGCCGCTGCCGCCGCCGCAGACGGCGCCGCCGTTCGTGCTGCTGTCGCAGGCGCCGATATCGACGCCGCCGTCGTCGTTAAAATAACATATATTGTTTTTGTAATGTGATGTTTTTGTGTTGTAATGTTTTTGTATTGTGCCGTTTTTGTATTGTCATGTTTGTTTTGTAATGTAATGTTTTTGTTGTAATAAAATCTATCTCAAATTTGTTTTTGAACTCTGATCACTCGTCTGTCCGTCTGTCACAGCTTACACAGCATACCGTGATTATCTTGGTAATCACGGTCCATATCACGGTCGAAATAAGTTAAATAAGGTTTACATTACACCCATAGTGATCTCTATTGTTGCTTACTAAATAGATAATAGGAATTATTTTTTAATGAAGGAACCCATGCATTTCTGACGAAATATGTTGAGTTCGTCTATAGTTCCAGTTAGTGCTAAATCAGTTTCGAGTCAAAAATGGGTACCTATTTTCATCCGAGTTACAAGTATAGTGTGATTGTAACTCGGAAGAACCACCTATTTACGATACGGCTCTTCGTTTTGAATACGAGGAAATTAAAACGCGTCTATACTTATAAGTAAGTATTTTAAAAGATGGAATATACTTGTACTATATTTTGAGGTAATTTTCACTAAACTGAGTTGATTTATAGAACTGATAGTTAAAAAATACAATGAAATTATACAACTAATCCATTTTGAACCGAATTTTCATTGCTTATTGTAAAAATGTAGGAAATTAAATCTCCCTAGGATCGAAACTAATCACTTTCACCCGCCATTCTCAGAGCATGAATGAAAACACTATTTCCAGCTCCCGATTTTGTCTGCCACCCGACGCCAATCCGCCACTGCTCCGGGCACGAGCACCTCACCCTCCTCGCCGACGCTGACACCATCTTGCCCGGGGCCCGGTTCCTCACGCACGACGTTTTCCTTACGTACATAAACGAGAGGGCCAACCGCTGGTTCTTCTATTACTCGCTGATGGAGAGCGGCAAGGCCCCGGAGCATTATGTCTATAAATGCGTTTACGGGAAG
This sequence comes from Cydia fagiglandana, assembly GCF_963556715.1. NCBI lineage: Eukaryota > Metazoa > Arthropoda > Insecta > Lepidoptera > Tortricidae > Cydia > Cydia fagiglandana. The sequence goes on along the minus strand of NC_085959.1, from coordinate 37,106,531 downwards.
ACTAGAGTGTCAAAAAACGCTTATCGCGCCAAGGGATTGAGAAAAAGGTAATTATAGTTATATTATAGTACCTATAGATAATTTTATTCGTGAGCACAAACACAAATTAGAAAATTATACAAAACAGAGAAACATAAAAAGGAGAAAGTGCCACGAAATGGCCACGAATGGACGTTTCCATACGTGGGCCAACCGCCGGTTCTTCCGTTACTCGCTGATGGAGAGTGGCAAAGATAATAGTTATATAGAGTGGATAAGATAATGTTCCAATATTATGCGCAACAAAAAACTCTCGTTTTCATTCTTACCAACTTCGCATCAAAACGAATTTGTTAATTAAAGATGGGGTCATACTAGAGTCGGATCAATTTAACTCTGCTTAGGCAGACTTAGCGTCACTTGCACGATCCCACTAAACCGGGGTTAACCGGTTAAATCGTTAACCTAGTATCAAATTGTACTGGTAACCATGGTAGCTCCAGGTTTAGCCGGTTAACGTCGGGTTCGTGACATGGTGCAAGTGGACCTTATAAAGTGTGGAGGGTCACAAGGAACAGTAAATATCCACAGTTGAAAATAAGCAGAACTTGCCCTACTAGTCGAAGATATGTACGATAATTTGACAAAGCGGAATATTTCAGAAACAGGCTGACCACGGAATGCCCCTGCCAGATCCGCCTTAGGCGGTTAGAAGCTGACCCGACGTACCTCACCGTGTTATACTCGTGCAACCATCACGACCACGAGTTGGACTCTGCACAGTTCACAGCGCAACCGCACAGCCGCAGACTCCCGTCTGTCATTAAGGAGGAGGTAACGTAGCATGATATAACAGGTATCTGGGAGACCGAGCTTTGCTCGGAAAACATGCCAATAAAAAATAATAATGCGTATTTTCCCAGAAATAAGACCTAGCTAGATCGATTATTCGCCCCCGAATTCCTCCATATAGCATATTTCATCGAAATCGTTAGAGCCGTTTCCGAGGACCCCGAAATATCTGATACCTTTACCTTGCGTTCTGGACCGTTCGCGATGTAGACTAAAATTGATATAGGCAAAATATTACATTAGTCATTTTGCGTTCTAGACCGTCTGCGAATAACCTGTCCAGCCCATGTTAGGCTTCAATGGAAATTCTTGTTCTAATATAAAATAATCTCTTTACTGAAAAATCTTTCTATATATTTTACCAGGTGAAAGATCTGATAACCCTCGGCGTAGGCGCAGACGTTCTCCGGAAATACGTGTTCGCAGAAACCGGAGTCCGGGTGTACGGAAAGTATTTCCACAACGTGCGGACCGGGATGAGAGCGCGCGGCGAGCAGAGACATTATAACGAGGAGCGAATCGAAGCGCTCACTAAGAAGATCAGAGGTTAGTCTTCTGTCTCTCTTTTTAGGATTCCGTAGTCAATTAGGCTCCCTTATAGTTTCGCCATGTCAGTCTGTCTGTCCGAGGCTTTGCTCCGTGACCGTTAGTGATAGAAAGCTGCCATTTGTTAATCAACTTTGGTGTATAATGGTGCTTGTATTTACAGATTTGGAAGCGACATATGGAAATGCAGCCAAAGAAAACCCACAAGCACAACAGAGGAAACTGCCTAACATACTAAGTTAGTATAACAAATAGAAAATAGGTAAATGAGGGCGATATGGCAAAGTTTTTAATTCTCGACACCAAAATGTAGGTTTGACAAGTATTATATTTTTATTACCAGGTCAAAAGAAAGAATGCATCACGCAGGGGGGCCAGGATCAAACTGTAACCCAAACTCAAGGTACCTAACCAATAAAAGACGTAATGATTCGAAAATCACGGTATGACTTTAAGACTAAAGTGGATGACCGCTTCTACATGCAAACTTGTACATTTCGTCACTAGATATTAATATTATAGAAATTAATTTAACATAATTTGATGTAGGTCAGGTACTTATATTAACCACGGCGACTGCGCTTTCTTTAAACGGTTTTCAATTGATAAGAGTTGGGAGCAGAAGAGTCGGAACTATGTTTGTATGGAGCGGCGGCCGTCCACTTTCCTCCATATTATTTAAATATGTTATGAGGTAAGGTAATATAAGTACATATTTCTTTAATTTCTGAATATTATGAGTTATGAGCGTACGACTTGAGGTGTGCTTGACATTCAAAGTACCGTAATTTGTTGAACTCGTATCAGCTGTGTGTTGCCATGTAGCTATATTAAAGTATAAATTTCTTTTCAGAATATTGTGAGCTTTCGGACAGAGATGATTTTGCTGAGGAAGTCTACATAATGCAAACTGGTAGGTTTTTTATTGTACACACTATTTCATTTTAATTTTAACCTTTATAGGAAAATTAATAAATAACGAATTAATAAATTATCGATTCTTACAGGCGTCAGGACGTATGTAAGAATCGATAATTGTTTTTTCACCACACTAGCTCGGAAACGCTTACTTTGCACTTCAAAAACTGATAGCAAAGTTGCATTTTATTCATATGTGAGGCAAAGTAATCAAATGCAAATTTTGAGTTGTTTTCTTATGTTTGCTGGTAGAATTGACTTTTAAATAATAAATATTTAATAACATTCATTTGGATTTGTTTTGCTTTGATTTTGTTTGATATTTTACATTTAATATTTGCTTCAGTTTGGTGTGGTGAAAAATTTTGTGTTTCACTCGGGGGCAAATTTTGTTTACCCCTCGTGCTTTGAAACCCTCGCATCGCTCAAGATTCCACTTCTCGAACCACTCGCTACGCTCGTGGTTCAATTTTGGAATCTTTCGCATGCTCGGGTATCAATACTAGCACGAGCGGTTAAACATTGCCCCTTTGTAAAACAAATAACTCTTATCAGCCCCTAAATAAGCCTTTGTTTTTAGTAAATATAGATGGTCAAGCAAATCTTGTCAGTAGAAAAAGGCGCGAAATTCAAATTTTCTATGAGACGCTATCCCTTCGCGCCTACATTTTTCAAATTGGCCGCCTTTTTCTACTGACTAGATCTGCTTGACCAAGTATAGTAAATCGAACATACTTAATGGTCGATTCAACTTTCTTTGGTATTTAAATTACCCAAACGTGCATTTTTCTGGTAGTTATTAGACCTTTATACAATAAGCATGGGCCATCTAAGAAAAGAAGCACGATAATACATATAACGTGGTATAAGAGTTCTAACAAACTATGCTACTGTTGACGAGACAGAATAACAACAATAAATAGTTTATTCACCCTAATACAAACTTACAACAAAATACTTGGTAAAACCACAAAAAATGCGTCAATAATTTGTGTACACGATCGCCTAGATATTAAGGTACCTATTGTATAATTATATAATATCGATATTTTACACTTTACATTGTGAGTGACGTCATACTTAGAGCATTTAATAACTGGAGTCTTTAAGAGCTTACCCCTCTGCCAAAAAACTTGTGCAAACTTTTGTATGGACTGACATGGCTATTTGTATGTTACGTACAAATCATGTAGAAATAGCCATACATTTGACGTCCCCTACCCCGCAAAAATCGGCAGACTGTTTCGTACAGAAAATGACAGCCATGACGTCTCCAGTTACTACACATGCTCTAAGGCGACATACGCAATATACGCATAACTTTTTTAATGAGTTTTCAGTGCACTATCTCTTTATTTACCAGATACTCCACCTCTGGAAGACACAGCGAAGCAGAGTAGACTTGAGACGCGACTGCAGAGCCTATCGTACCAGGACATCGTCAATACGGTGATCCAATTGCAGGACTCGGTGCGGTGTGATGGTGTACGGAGCGACGCGCATGTTATGGATACGAGTGATTTGGATAATATTGGATAGCGGCCAGATAACAAGCCAGATTTATAATAACGATACGGCCAATTTTTATATTGCTGTCGATTTTTTGCCGTCATATTTTGACAGGTTTCTATACATTTTGGTGGTCCCTAACAAGCGTGATTTCACTGTAGGTATGTCCTATAAAATCTTCAGTGGAGTTACGAAAATACCATAAGTTTTGGTAACTCAGTGAAGGTTTTTTATGAATTGGTTGAACGATTTGTACCCATTATTATGCAACGAGGTCAGGATTTATATAGTGTATATTGAAATCAGTAAAATATGAAATAAAATTGTAATATTTTATAACAGCGCTGTTTTTTTTCTCTTAACCCCTCCGATTTCAATGAGTGGCGTAAATTTCGTCTCGGTTTTTGACACATTTACTACTTTAACATAATAACCTATTGTAAAAGATACAGTCTCTACCTCTAGGTACATACACCAATTACACATATACATACATACTTTGATACTTAGGTATGTTTCTCACATAATTTTGACTTAAGGTGGCCACTGACGAGCCTTCCAACAGTCCAAATAGCGTGGCTGCAATCCAAAATCGGTCCGTGAATGTCAATAACGTGCAATGTTTAATATTAGGATGCCGTCCATTTGGATGAATCCATTGTAACGGCATCCATTTGGAAAACTCTTCAGTGGCCTGCTTTACGACCGCATGCATCCAAGTCTTCAACCAGACCTACCAATCGCCTGAGTTAAGTTGTGATCATGTAGTCGGTTTTTAAAATCAACGTAAACATCCTCATCCGTAAATTGCTATTCCATACATCACACGGAACAAAAAACGCACGCAAAAACCGAAGTGATACGTCAATCTCAAAGTGAAAGTGACTTATCAGGCAGCATTGTCTGCGGTCCTTTCAAATATGAAGCCAGTTTCGCTTATGTTAATGTGGCTGTGATGAAATTATTGAACCGTGTAATGAAAACACTGTGACGAATACTTTCAGCTCGCTTTAATATTTTAGTCTAAAGGCTCCACTGAGCCTTGGATCATGCTCAAGTTTTAAAGGTGGGTACAGATTAGTAATGTTTGCTTGTAATCAGTCTTGTTTGCACATTATGCGCCAAACACTTGAGGCAAGATGCCTCAAAAGCCATTTTTCTTTGACGATTAACTGCTCCGCACAGGGAAACCGTCGCCACATACACTCCTGAGAAGTGATTTAAAGTTTTAAACTAATTAGCAATAGTCCTTACGAGGAAACCTGGGCGTGCGCGACATCGCCGATAAAATGCAGGAGAGCAGGCTGCAATGGTATGGTCACAAAAAGAAGCGAGGCCTTCTGACTACGTAGGAATTTTGGCACTACAACTTTCCATCCCAGGTCGAAGATACAGGGGCAGACCCAGAACAAGATGGAACGATATAGTGCTAAAGGACATGAGTGAGTGCAAGTTATCCGAGGACGATGTCGTGGACAGGGCAAAGTGGAGAAGTTTAAGCAGGAAAGCTGACCCCACTAATACCATGTGGGATAGATAGTTAGGAGGGGAGAGAGAGAGAGAGAGAGTAATAGTCCTTACCAAAGATTATTTAGAGAAAATCAATGGCTCCGATATTTGACAACCTAATCTCACGAATTACCTACTGCAGTACTGGCTTTTCCTAATGCATCCGGTCTCTTCACAGAGAGAAACAAGGCCTTATTGGGATAAATTAGTCTTTTCCTTGATCGAAGAGCGTCAGGAGCCCTAATATGAACCCGTATGGCGTCTGATCTATAGGTATACCTCACGCTTAACCACGAGGCCAAAAGCATCCTCCTTATACACGGTAGCTAAAAAATAACTGCATTCCTGTTGCCAGACTGACTGAGCTTTTACTGTGGGACCAACCCGGAAACCGCAAAATAAATATTACCCTCCCATAGAAAAAAGACCAGCCAAAATGTATGTAACAGCCAAATTTTGTCATCTTGGCTATGCAGCCTGTACCTACTTCAAGCACGGCTGAACCACCGTTGCAGTAACGAGCTATACGCGATATAAACGAAAATTAACGATTGTTACACAGCTTGGTTATGTAATAGTTTTATTTGATGTTAGGTAAATATACGCACCTTTTCATTTCATAGTTCCGGTTGCCTATATTGCAAAGGTCAACGGTTTTGCAATTTTAGTGCTAAGGATCTCATAATAATAATTTTTAAGAAAAAAAAACCGACTTCTATGGGGGCCGGTGAAAGATTATTGTAGATGGTACACTATGTAGAAAAGGAGGTAAAACCACCCACTTTTCTACTAGCATTTCGCTTCTGTAAGGGTCGTAATTCTAGCCTAACCTAACCCACTTCTCTGATAGCAGTTCGGTTCTGTGAGGATCGCAGTTCAAACCTAACCTAACCCACTTAACGGCGCATGCGGTGCGGTGTACGGGGGTTTAAGCGGGAGGGGCTAGTAAGATTGGCATCATCATACTTATATACTTACACATTTTATGGTAGGTAATCATAGTGGTTTATTTAGTTAAGGTATCATAGTGGTTTTCCGGGTCAAGGTCCGGTTCCGAGTCCGGGTCTGAGTCCGGGTCCGAGTCCGGGTCCGAGCCCGGGTTCGAGTGCAGGTCCGGGTCCGGGTCCGAACCGGATCCGGGTATGAGTCCGGTTCTGGGTCCGAGTCCGGGACCCAGTCCAAGTCAAAATCGAAATTCGTAATCACCAAATGTGTACTATGCGTTGTTGAAGAGTTCTATTCTGGTAATCATCAGCAGTTCCATTTCATCAAATGCGACAGTTTTTAATGTAAATGCTTGATTTTATGATGAAAATACAAAAAAATCTATGCGTATCCCTTTAATATTTGAGGAGTTCCCTCGATTCCTTATGGATCCCATCATCAGAACTCGAGCTTGACAAAAATGTGGCTTAAAAACTTAACTTGCTTAACAAACATAACGAAGAGGAAAAATCGCCAAACGTGAACTATGCGTCGTTGAAGAGTTCTGTTCTGATCATCATCAGCAGTTCCACTTCATCAAATGCGACAGTTTTTAATGAAAATGCTTAATTTTCTGATGTAAATACAAATATCTCTATACGCATGCCTTTAAGATTTGAGGAGTTCTCTCGATTCCTCATGGATCCCATCATCAGAACTCGAGCTTGACAAAAATGTGCATTAAAAACTGAACTTGCTTAGCAAACATAACGAAGAGGACAAATCGCCAACCGTGAACTATGCGTCGTTGAGGAGTTCCGTTCTGATCATCATCAGCAGTTCCACTTCATCAAATGTCACTCTTTTGGATGTATATGCTTGATTTGATGATAAAAACCCAAAAATCACTATATGTATGCCTTTAAGATTTGAGGAGTTCCCTCGATTCCTCATGGAACCCATCATCAGAACTGGGTTTTGACAGAAACGGGACCAATCTGTATGCATATACATTCAATCAAAAAAATAATTTTCAAAATCGGTCCAGTAATGACGGAGATATGGGGTAACAAACATAAAAAATAAAAAAAATAAAAATAAAAATAAACATACAACCGAATTGATAACCTCCTCCTTTGGGATTTGGAAGTCGGTTAAAAAGTATACGGTCTCGCGACTCTAACCGCCAGGAACTTCTTAGATCGGTGATGGAAAATTACCCCGTGTCCTACCTATTACATAGATGTCGCCTTTCTTTACGTCCTTTGCGATTGTTAAAATGCAACAGCATACCTGTCCTAACCTCACTACGCCATCTACGAGTACGTGGTGATCTTAACCGAAATGGTTCTGTTCTGATAGTTGTTTCAAAGCGTTGAATCTTTCATCAATTGTGTTTATACGTGAAAAGTTTATCTTCCTTATTTTTACTCTTTACGCAACTTATACTCGTAAACAGGCCGCGTAGCCAAGATGCCGATCGCTTACGCTTCGTAGCGATCGAAACGCAACTGTCACTGTCGCACTAATATGGAGGTGTGATGGAGAGACATAATGGTTTTCGTTGTCGAAGCGATAGCGATTGTAACCTTGGCTAGGCCGGCAGGTAATATGTACGCAAAGTTCGAGTAGCTAGTGGTATTTACCTGTAGGTACTGATCAGTAGGTACCTTGCTACATACCAAAGCGATAAAAACACGAACAAAAGTATAACTATTATGTATAAATATGCCAACTTAATTATGAATAATGATGGAAAACGTAGGTGGAAAATGAGATTGACTATTTACTTCGGCACGTGAAGTTAGCTAAATGTTAATAACCAACTTTAATAAACTTGCTTTGAAAAACTTTGTACGCTATCACACACTTATTACACTCCCTTTTAGCTAGCTACCCTTGGTAACCGCAATAGTTATAAATAAATAATTAAATATTAGGTAGGAACAAGTAGGTACTTGTGATAAACACACAAATAAAAGCTCTTATCTACGAAGTCGAATCCGGGATCTCCTGTCTCGTAGGCAGGGTCACTGCCCTCATATAATATGAGGCCCAATATGAGGCCCTCAACGCATACGAGTACCTAAATACATGTGTCGCAAACGAGTACCTACCTAAATACATGTGGTATTCATGAAATATAATATCTTACCTTTAAAAGTTAAAGCGAAATTTCATAGGTATATTCTTTCTACTTTGCTCAAATAAATACCGTTAAAACAAAAATTGGCCAACATAAAAAAAAACTGGTTTTAAAAACCAATGCATTCTGCGTGACGTTTTAACTGTAGACTTGGAATAAATCGATAGTTCCGAGTCGACCTTCAGGCTGTTCCTGATTCACATACCACACTGGCGACCTTTCATTCCTTCTTTCTAGTCGTTTCACCTGTAATAAAACCTGGGCTATAACCGCGAAAATCGAAGTTCGCAAATTGTGGGGATTTTTCTCTGTCACTCTAATTACGCCTTCGTTGGAGTAAAAGAGAAAGATCCCCGCAATTTGCGAATTTCGGTTTTCGCGGTAGCCGCTCTGAGGGCCTACCGCAAACCACGGTCGACGTCTTGCCTCTATGTCGCACTTGTAAATTCGTACGTAAGTGTGATAGGGAGGTAACACGTCGAACGTGGTTCGCGGTAGGCCCTCTGCTAGATGCTGTATAGATTGATGGTTTCGATCTTTTATCATGCGACCGCATTAAGACTGGGATTCGAAACCGTTAACGTAACGTTTCTTATAATTATCCATGATGTTTTAATTATATTATATATCCATTAGTCAATTAATGATATCTTGTCAAACGTGTTATTTATTTATACACTTATTTAATAGACTCGAATAATGGTAGGTATTTAGTGGTTGATTTATTATTTGACATTCATACCTACACAGAATTTCATCTTGTTTGAGGACGTCCCAAATAATTGTCATAGTTATTTTTTTGCTCGAAATCCATCATATCGATATACTCTATTTCTTGAAACTGGCCATCAAATTAATACTTTTTATTAGTGATGTACCGACTATTGATTTGGCCGACTAGCCGACTAGCCGACTAATCGGCACTCGAATGGCCGATTAGTCGGTTGACTAGTCGGCCAGATCATTAATTTCGTATAAGTTCAGGTGATGCGTTGCGGTATTCCTATATTAGCTTGGCTAAAAGGTGTTCTCTACAGGTTCAAAGACCTATCACAAGAATACTCGTTCAATTCTGTCTTTCTTTTATTTTATTTTGCGATCCTGAGCAGACCGTCAGTCGGTACAACTTGTAGGAGGTATTTCCAACGCTCTATTTCTCGTACGTAGTCGCCAGTTAAGAACCCATCCCCTGTGGTCAGCGTCTTTACGAGTAACGTGCCCTATTTATAAGTCTCTAAATTTTGCAATAACATTAATAGTTCCCCATGCCTCCACCATTAAAAAAAAACAAAAACAGAATTATAATAAAATCCTTTAAGTATAGAACTTGGCCATGAAATTACACGAGAATCAGTTGAGATCGACCTGTAGAGGAAAACACCAGCCCACCACCATACGATAACGATCAAACGGTCAATTATATGAACAAAAACATTCACACCCTGAATAGGTATTTTGGTAAAATAGACATAAAACATATGGTAAATATTGACTGTTGGTTTCTTTTTTTCTGTTTTTCTTTCACTAATAAAGTGCCGACTAATCGGCCAATTTTGCCGACTAGTCGCCGACTAATCGCCGACTACAAATGTGGCCGGATAGTCGGCTTTCCCGACTAGTCGGCGACTAGTCGGTACATCCCTACTTTTTATATATAACTGAGTTTACATTTTGTGCCGCCCTTTTCGAACACAATTGTTATTCTTAGACCGCTACAGTCAACCACATTAACAGGTCACACGTTTTAGGCATATGTAAGTTATGCCGTTATGTTATTATAAGTCCTCGTAGAGGGACATTCATTGTTCGAGTACCATTTCTGAGAAATAAACTTAAATATGCGGTTTTTTAAATTTGGTATATTAAAATACGAGGACCGGGCCGATTTTTTAATTTCTAGCGCTCGGATTTCGTCACTCGAAATTCGGTGGAAAACGCCTAATGCTGATTGTCGACATACGAGCGATATAAATTGGGAATCTATTTAGTGGTATTGAATTGACCACTCGTTTTCAATTCTATTAGTGGAATTGAAATGCCTGGTATAAGTTGTGGAGATATTATTGGACGAAATACACGAAATCGAGCGGTCGAAATTTGATTGGCCATTCTACTACCTAGCTTATATGTACAAATGAATTTTAATATTAAACCAGACTGAATGTGCGTCAATGTATTTCAATTCAAAGGTTACTATAGCCGACCACTGACTAACAGTCCGCCGGACGGTATCGGCATGTCAGTTATAATAAAATTTGGACAGTTCAGAATAACTGACAGGCCGATACCGTCCGCCGGACTGTTAATCAGTGGGCCCCTTTACACCCTAAAAGTCTGCATGTTCCTTATATGGTCCATATTTACAGAAAATTGCCCATATCTATAACGAGCTAATATCTAATATCTAATATATAATCTTAGAAACTTCGGAGCTTAAATCCATATTGTTATAGAGACGGACCATTCTGCATGGCGTTTGCAATGACATTAAAAGTAATCCTGAGAGTAATGAGGGATTCAAGTATAACGCCCAAGACGAAATAATTTAGATACCGTGTGCAAGAAAGAAGAAATCGTGTCCTAGAATAGAAAACTACAACTTTGATCCCTCCTAGCAGGGAAGAAAATTGCCACTTTAATCCCTCATTGCGGGGAAGAAAAAGCCCTTTTTCGAATACCTACGTGATGTGTAAAGTTAATTTATCATGTCAGTGCGTAACGACTCGCCTCGGTCCGTACTCGTAGCAAAGGGCCTACGGGTAACACCGAAGTTCGCAAATTGCGGGCATTTCTATTACATACTTATTTTCATGTAAGAAGTACATGAGTACACTATATCTATTTGTAAGTCGAATACTCATTGCGCTATTTAAACGTGCGACAGCTAACATTTATACACTCTTATGTTACCTTCTTGGCTGTTACTCCAAATTGAAGCTTCTGCTTTATTAAATAAAGTCAATTTTACCAATCATGTTGTTACGAGGTTGACTGAGTCCTTGCATGGGCTTTAGGGCAATGAACTTTGGCGTATGTAAACCACCATAATACAAATTTGTCACGAGTGTCATTGTTAAGTATGACGGAGTTGGAGTCATACTTAGGTAGAATAATATATGGGTACCTAGCATTTCCGTAAAAGGTTTTGATGCCCTACATTAATAGAGGTATTGTAAATTGATATTCTAAGAACTCGCAAGGTTTTACAAAATATTACTTACCTTTGGGGGTCTGTGTATGAAGCAGGGGGCTCAAACCCCGATAAGATACTGTATCGTCATGAAGTAAAATAAGTGTTCCGTGAACAAAGTTTTGTACGGAACACTAAAAAGCCAGAGAGAGAGCCATTGAGCTTTCAGTTGGGCTGCGAATACTCCGAATATACATATACTCGTACCATAGACAAAGGAAACCATAGACCGTTCTCTCCTTGTCTTGAAAAATTAACTCGTATAAATATCGGCAGGTGGCATTATGAGCCTCGTTCGAAAAAATAAACAGTTGAAATAGATGATTATCGTACTTTACTGTAGAAAAAAATCATTTTCATTTATTTTTTGCATTATTATGTAAAATTATTGTCACTCCATACACGAGATAACAAATTCTCTTTCGATATTTTTTAAACATGAAATTATACGAAGTCGTATAAGTACTTCCATCTCGTACAAAACGTCCCAAAAAATGACAATACGTAATACAAAATGGCTGATGAAGCGTTTCATAAAATATAAGAATCACCCTTTTAAATTTTATTTCATTTTAGGCACTGGTCCCACCGCGAGCTAGTAAGCTATGAGCTATCGGCTATAAACACGAACAAAAGATAAGCACTCCCGTGTAAATAAAAGAGACACGGCGATATTTATAGCTCACCGCTGGGCGAGTAACTATAAATATCGCCGTGTCTCTTTTATTTACACGGGAGTGCTTATCTTTTGTTCGTGTTTATAGCCGATAGCTCATAGCTTACTAGCTCGCGGTGGGACCAGTGCCTTAGTAGTGCTTGACTCTTTTAGGCCTTTTTAGTATACTTTCATTTTAGTACTCTACATAAAACTTTGTTTACGGAGCACTTAGGTTTTTGGAAATAGGTTAAACTTATATTAAATATATTAAGAACGGGTCACTCACGTATTTTAAGTCGAAAAACGCTCGACATGTTAATATATGTATGTATGTATGTATATTTAATATGTCTGTGTCTCACGGAAGTTTTGTTATTAAAATAGGTTAAACTCGTTTTTCTTGGAGACTGTTTTACGTAAATTAGACCCATAATTTGGAACAGTTATAAATAACAGCTGCAACTAATACTGTAAATAAATAAGTCGAAATTCTTTCAAAATTTAGGGGCTTGAGAGGGGTAAGATCAATTTATTTTTTATTTGGGTGAATCGTGTGGAGTACCAATGATACCATTAGAAAACCTACGAAAATTGAGTCGATGGAGTGATTTTAGGTTTAATTTATTCGTGCAGTAGTTTCGATAAAAATGCATTTAACCTCTAAACTTCGACCCTGCGCGGAACTCCGACTTTACCTCTTCAACCTTCACACTCTGATTAAAGTAGAGCGTCGGGTATGTGTCTTTGATAATTTAAAGCATTTGAAGTTAGTGTCAATGTTATAGTTCGTTTTTTTAGCATTAGAAAGAACTTGCAAGAAGGTAAGCGATCTTGACATGTCTTTTAATTGAAAAACGCTTTTTAGAACCAAAAACTATTACTTATGAAAGCAGAAGAATATAAATGATCGTATTAGATTCATAATTGTTACATTATTTGCCGTAACCTATTTTTAAAATGTGTTTTTCAATTAAGAGACACATCAAGATTGTTTACCTTATTTCTAATGCTAAAAAAAACGTACTATAATTCCGGAAAACAATGAATAAAAAAAAATAAAGTAGAATTTAATTTTTATTACCAAGCAATAAATACGTAAAATTCCTAAATTGCATCTTGTTTGCAACAATCCTCCATTAGCCACAAATCTTTAACATTATCAATTACAATGTCCGGTGATATAATGGCGGATTAGTTCCTAAAGTGGCTTCACATACAGCATTTCTGTTACGTCTGCCGCATGATGCAAATACTTAGTTAACGACCTCATCAACTGATTAACACCGCAAATATTTTAAACTGTTTCGGCTTGTACTCTGACCGAGCACGACCTAAAAATATGCTTTATGGAGTAGGGAATACGGTGTAGGGGCCTGCATTTGTGGGATGCAAGAACTATACCGGTTTGCCGCGAAGGAAGAAAAGGCGCGCGCTGCTGCGTCGTCCGTCAGTTGCGCCAACGCCGGCACACCCGTCGGTTAGGAATCTAGTCAATTTTTTTAAAATATATTTTTAATTACAAAAGGCCACCATGAAAGTGTTCATCGTTATGACGGCGGTCGCCGCTCTAGCCAGTAAGTTTATTTTTTATTAATGCATCGCGGGATCGTAAAGCTATTGTGCGTAAAACTCGCAATATTTAGCTTTATTGGTCTATAATGAGCTTATTTATTATGACTTTGGCGAATTTTTTTATCTTTCATGCACTTTTAAATGATTTTGAACATGCTGTTTTCATAGCAGGAAAAAGACATCAACGCGCTTTAAACTTTATTGTGATACTTAATTATTATTTTTTATTTGAGAGAGTTACATTAGTTTTTATAATATTAGGAGGAGTGGATACAGCTGACTTTTAAGAATGCATTGAAATTATCAGTAACTCTAAACAAACACATTTCTCTACTTTTATCTCTAATACTGAGATAAATAATTCGGAAAACATAACAACTATAGGCACTTAAGCAATTTTGGACATTGTAGGGTAACTTTACTAATACTTAGATTACAACTTAATAAAATTAAATAAATATATTAAGTGTGTTCCCCATAGTAACATAAACTAGTTTTGTGACCTTTATATCGGACGACAAAATATTGCGAAAAGATTATATAACCTGACCCCAATGGGCGGCAACTATATGATTACATAAATACGTGGAATTGGCCCGATCAGGCACCATAACCAATAAAATCTGCATACCTATAAAAATACCAAAATGGAATAATCTACAAGTAGGTAATTTTGTGATACAACAACGATTATAAATACTTGGATTTAAATATATTATCGGTAAAAGCTACATTGTTAAAAATAAATCTTAGACCTAGATATCTATATAACTTTTTTTTATTGAATTGTTAGCAATTATTAAGTGATGCGTGAATGTTAAAAAAACCGACCGATGAAATTTTGTATTAATATTTTGACCATTTTAATTTAAACCGATTTAAACAGTCCGGATTAATGCAAAGGATAATTTAAGAAGTCAGAGTAATTTTAATATATTAAGTTGCTTTTATAGAATAGATACCACGATATGCACATCCACTGAAACCGTTAAACATATGATCAATATACAATATACCTTTACTAGTGTCCTCAATTCTATTTTACAGCATTAGTATTCCGTTTGACATCTAGATTTTGAAACCAATAACTATGAAACTGTGCCAAGCAGTTGTTAGGACCTTCTACGATCAAACCAGACCACGTATAGTGCAATGTAACATATTTGTAAAGTTCATTGAACTCCAAAAAGTACTTGACGGTTGTGCTCCGACTAGTAATGAATTAGGTGCATTGGGATTACTTAGGAAACCCGTTATCTACATATCCCAAATTCATAAACACGCTACAAACCTCAATTAGCTAATAATCGTGTGTCTTTATCTGACATTTTGACTTGAGGAAAGGCATAAAATATATAATAATTTAACTAAATCAGCCGGCGTAATATGGATAGCTTTATCCATCTTTATCCACGTGATAAAATAACTGTCACTGTTTAACACCGTGGGATAGAAAGCGACGGACACCGTTTTATCACGCTATCACGTAGACAAGAACGACCATCATATTCGTACAGGTCCGTAGAGTTTTATCATTTTATTAGACAAGTAGAATTAAATTTTGGCTACCTGTTGTACGCCTCTACAACAACGCTTAAATACAAGTAGATACGTAATTAAGTTTTGAACCATGCAGACAGGCCATACAAATCGTGATGCTTTTGAGGTCACACAACATGGGTCGTGTCACACGAAACTGTCTGTCCATTTCATTTAAATCTAGAATGCGTATCTCTACCTATCAGGGCAACATGAATAATGTATGGAAATAGTCACGAGACTTTTCCTAGCATCTGTTATCCTGGGACATTTTTCTTTTCGTTTGGCGTATGCCGATGTGCCATTGTTATCTAGGCTAGACTCCCTGGTATACCTACGCATTCCTGTGTTTATAAGTGTAAGATTCCATTCACTCATTGGTCGTTACATTGCAAGATCTACCTATATAGTGTTTAGCAAGCTTAACTTCATCCATCATCAGTCTGCACTATACACGTCCCACTGCTGGACTGGCGTCATCTCATTGTTTATGTGGGAGAGATAGCCACCATGATAGCTATCTAACTTGTTAAAGAATAAAATAATTCAGAAAATTCGAATTAATCCGAAGTTACCCCAATGCACCGTGTATAGGTATGCAAGTTTTCTAATGTGTGACGTGGCATTTAATCGGAAGCTATAAGGCCTATAAGTACCTTTATTCTAGAAGAGTAGTTTGTTCTAGAATAGCAAGTGAGTAGTTACGTTTTTAATTAGTGAGTGTTAAACCACATTTGAATGATCGATAAAACAAAACTATAAAATTATAGGTAGATTGTATTGCACTAGAAGCGTACAGGGTTTGGAAATGCAAATTGCATTTCAATCATGTACTTTTTGTAAGAATTTAGAAAACGGACTAGAAAGTTTTATAAAAGAAAACCAACAAACTGGCTGAACGAACGGAATTTAAAAAAAATACACTAAAACCTCCGAATTCACCGAGTGCACCGGTGCATTTGTAGCACATGAAACATCTAATTATGAACCTAAATACAAGGACTTAAAGCGCATTATCATTGTGGTAACTAAAGAAAATTGTCTGGTTCGACATTGACATTCACTTGTTTCTTGCAATTAATTTCTATAGGTTACGTACCACGAATCGGTTGGTAGCCAATGTCAGTAGTTTTGTAGTTTATTTTTGAGCTTTATTTGAAATATAGTTCGTCGACTCCGGTTCTTGCGTGCTTTAGTGTACAATGGAGTTGCGGTAAAAGTTGGTGTCGACACCCGTATTTAAATTTACGCAAATATTGTAAGTTTTGCAATTCAAATTGTTGTTTTCCGAGCTCTAATGGGCCTTTGCAATAAACTTATGACATTAGTAATCATAACTTTATAATGACTATTAAAAATTTTAAACGAGTGTTAATTAATTATCAAATTAAAGTATAAATTGTATACTAATCCGTAATGATTTGGAAATAATAATAGTAATTTATTTCTATTTAATAAAATTTATTGCACATCACTAAAGGTTAATACTAACGTTAAAGTAATTATACACCTAAGTATACCTTTTATACATTAGGTATCCTGTTTTCCATTTATGTGTTAATCGATTTTTTATTTGGCATTAATGTTACGCTTTCACCTAAGATGATATCGATGCTTTTAAAACTTATAGGTAACCAACTCTATTTGCGTTAATCACTAACCGGTAAAAACGTGACGTTAATAAATTATTCAAATTATACGAATTTGAATTAAATGAGTGTGGATATTTGCATAATTAAACATTAACGTAAAAGGATCCAATCTTTTATTGATTTGAAGACGTCTTTATGCTTCTTCTAAAATACAAAATGTCTTTTTACTCTTAATTAAAAATACTCTGAGATTTGTGATTGTCATACATGGTCATTACTAGTTAAACTTTACTGAGTCAAAATTACTGAATCGGTTCCATCATAAACGAAGTAAAATATCTGACAATACCCAATACCTAGAAAGAAAGTCATCGTCTCTGGCCGATTGTCATATGTTTAAGGTCAATCCCGAATTTAAAAAGTTAGAATAAGGAGCGATCAGCCAAGGGTCACTCCGGAGGCGCCTGGCTGCAACGCTGCATGTTGTAACTGTTCACTTTCACTTTGTTGCGTCACGCGTTGCGATAGAGTCGATATAATCGTGTGTTAACAATGCATCTGCGTGCTATTAGGAAACTCGGGGGATCGTTCCGGAGATCGCCTGAACGAATCGTGAGGCTATCAGTCTTTGACGCAGTAACGTACGGGATACGGTTATAGGAATGCATAGTTATAGAACCAGGGTACTCGTACAGAGACATATTTAGTATACATGTCGATTTTACATATTTGTATATGCAGTTTCATATAATTACCATATCAATTAAATACCTACCTTTAGTCGATTTTTATGTAGGGTCGTGCAATTAGACCGCCATAGATATATCTTCTCCATGCCTATATACTGGCGGATTACTGGCGGGAGATGGCACAGGATCGAGACAATTGGCGTGTACTCGTGTCGGAGGCCAAGACTCATTTTGGGTCGCTGCGCCATTAAAGTAAGTAGATATATCTTCTAAGAAACACAACCAGGAAATTTATTTTAGAGTATCTGTGTAATGGTTTAAACAAATCCTGCTTTGTTGGTAGGGATAAGTGCCCATTAGCAACAGATTGGTAAGCGGTTAGGTGTTCGTTCAAATATTACATGTAGGCACTGAACAGCACGATGCCTCGATGATATAATAGCGTTGTGCAATTGGCTCTTAACGTGGTAAATAATAGCTACCGGTCACGATATTCCCATTTTATCAATCTGCTTATAAATTACTTAGTATAAATCCAACAGGTTACGACAAAAATGGAGTTTATTTACTAAGTTTGAAAGTTAAGGAGAATAAGTAGTTTTGATAACCATAAATAGTTCTCTCCAATCAAGTTTTTCCAAATATTTCATTTAGATTTGATGGACCGCTACGATAAAAAAAGACTTAAATTATTATAAATTTCGTCTATCTTTACATTCTTAAAAATGTACAGATTAGCCGCAGGATATTTTATACTTAAGGGTCAGAGACACAGATTACATGAATTCTGAAAAATAGTAATCAGTTAATCACCAAATTAGGCCAACTTTCATTTATGGCACGACTTGTTTTTTTTAACGTGTTCTGGGTTCTTGCGAAACGCCCATTGAGATGATTATACACGCGTCTACGTAAGGAACAAGCTGAATACGAATCGACCGGTTCTCGTTGCAATGTTTCGACTACCGAACCTTTAAGTTCCAGAATGTTAAAGCACATGTTTATTAAGTAATGCATGTCATTCCAAAGAGCATATGTTTTTGCATATGCAAAGAGGGTACCTAACCTATTTTAGAGAGGGTTGAGGATTAAAGACGATCGCATTTTGTTTAATTCTTCGTTGCAAAACTCACAGTACCTAATTTTAAATAAACGCAGCATATTCTCTGTTACATAAGTTTTAATTAACAAATTTTATATTAATTTACAATGCTCATAGTATTGTACAAGCGAATAAGTTTTGTGGTATAATTGTAAACAATTTACACATGCAATTGAGAAAAGAAATTGCAATATGTGCCCTATCTAGTTCTACATTGCAAAATCTCTCAATGATAAGAAAGTAACTAACGAATCACTCCCTGTACTGTGTTGGCATAATTCATCTTAGTCATCTAGGAAATCTGACACCCACACGGATTAAAGTCTCTGGTTTCTATTGTTACGAAATCGTCTGGAGCCTACACAATGTTTAGACACGCAGGCGTAGACATCGGTGGCTTACTCTTACAGCAATACGTATATACCAAAATGAAGACAGATTATACTGAGCGATTAATTCAATATCTAGTTATGAAAGGATGTCTACAAAATCGGTACCTGTCTTATAATTCACGGGAACTTTAGATTTGGTTGAAAAACTAATCCTTATTTTTTTTTCTTTTTCTAGACGCCCAATTCAAATGCCCGGCGAAGGATGGCCAGTACGAAGATGATCGGCAATGCGACAAATTCTACGAGTGCGTCGACGGCGTGGCGACCACCAAGCTGTGCCCTGACGGCCTCGTGTTCGACCCCACCATTAGGAAGATCAACAAGTGCGACCAGCCCTTCAACGTAGACTGCGGCGACAGGACCGAGCTCCGTAAGTACCTTTACCCGCTTTTGTTGTTGACAGCCCCTTTATCTTAAAAGAAGTACAGTCAGCGTCTAAAATCAACGCACCAAAAGTATTTGTCACCGGATAATACTAATCCGAATCGAGATTAAATCTCTACAGTTCATGTAGAGATTTAATGTATGTAGCTGTTCAACGTGTAGACACATAACATTTTTAGTCAAGCAATTTAATTGAGAAGGTAGATACTTTTGACGCATAGTCTGATCCGCTACTAGGTGACAACCTGACTAGATTGTTCAAGCTTGTTTAAATTCATGAGGGACTGGGAAAAAATATGAGAGATGAAATCAGGGGGACATTTTCAGGACAGGATTTCCTAGTAATTACGTGATTGTTTGAAAGGACAAAGACAGAAAAAATCACGTGACGAACGGAAAGTTTAACGTTGAATCGACCGCATTTCCGCCTTTTCAATGAGATACTTGCAACTAAGGTCATTCAGTATCTATAGTCTTCTATAAAAATATAAAAACATATTTCTGAAGGTTGATTTTATAGACGCAACTATTTGAGTGACGCATCCCTACTTTCGAACCGAGACATTCGGAGTCTAATCAAACACGAAGGTAATTAGTGACAGGGTCACTGCTATGTTAGTTAAATAACTAGCATACGTTATAAACTTTATGGACACTTGAGACTATGTACGCTTCTAGTCGGCCTAGAAAGGCAGCGGCGCACGGCGACCTCTTGTCAAAGGTAGACGGGACGCCTTCTCTTTACATTGTATAGCCTTATATTGCTCCCAGCGTATGTATATTACAAGCGTATGTATAAAGAATTACATAAACTTAAGGCTAGCTAGCACATGTACTCTTTTGAAATATAAGAAGAACGTTTTGTAATTTAAATTCTAAACGATCGGTCTTGAGTGTAAAGGCTAAGGCTCACTCAAATGCTGACTCATTTACTTTTTTTAGTCAAGTGCAACGTTCAGCTTGCATATATTTACTTTAATGGCCAAAATGCTTGAAACATTTTGTCACCTCGAACATCCAAAGATCGTAAATGTCAACGCATAATTTATTTGCAATGTCGCATCAGGGTATGCAATCTGCCCGTGCGATTCCGTGAATTGAATATTAATGTGTTGCATCCAAATGCTAACTATGTATACGTTTAGGAATGTTTTCTTAGTTTCTTTTTATTTCGTTACCTACTTCTTTCTATATAGCGACATTTGGCTCGAGTAAATTTATCAAGAGAAGTTAAACTTCTGATAACAAAATTGGGAAAGTTCGACACCAAGTAGGGTTACACATTTGTGTTTCCAACATTAGATAAAAAATATATTTGAATAACGAACATTCGTTGTTGATTTGCATCTACAAAAATACTCAAGGTATACAGAGTTACCCAAAACCAGGCCTTGGAAAACAATTGACTGTATGTTTTTATTTTTATTTTCAACTATTGACGAAATTTCCTGCCCAGCGTTTTTGCGTAAAACTATTTTAATTCGGCCTTGCAGGCTTACTATTCTATTTACTATTTGTTAGCTTAAAATACTTGGGAAAAGTACCAAGAAAGCGTTCGAGTTCGGAGCTGACGTAATAAGTATGCTGATTTCGATACGTAATCCAGTTTTTAAAAGTCACCCATTTACCTTGATCGTGTTAAAGTTTTAAATTAATAAATGTTTGTTAATGATTTCGGCGAGAAAAGGTTTCGAGGCTGTTTCCTGTTGAAAACAGGATATTTCTTCTTTTTTTAATACTCGCTTGCCAACCTTCCATTAATTATGGCGACCGGCAACACGAAAGTGTGAATTCATATGACTTTAGTAAGGTCATTGTCTGGTTTAAATGGTTCGACCCAAGTGGAAAATTTTGTTGAGAGCCTTTTCTAAAAACAAATGAGAACATGATTGGTTGCTTTTCTGATGGCTTCCATATAAAATACTCATACTGACCCCAGTATATTATGCACACTTGGCCTATAGCGTTCCATTTATATTTTATAGCATTGAATTTCCTTCGAGATGTTGCAATTTGTAACCATTGGGCTATTTAGACGGCGCGCGAACTCGCATGCGATTTTAGTTACATTGCGGATTGTTGGTTACATCCAATTCAACTGACCGATCATAAACCGCAATGTAATGAAACTCGCATCGTCATCGTCTAAATCAGCGGTCGGTAACCTTTTAGCAGCCAAGGGCCACATAGTAGTTAACGGGGTTGACACGGGCTGCACTTTGGTAATATTTGTGACTTTACACTGTTAAAAATATTCAGGGAATTTTACATAATTTTAGGGCAACTTTCGTTGCCCTAACTTTTCTGTATTTTTACATAATTATGTAATTTTACAAGGCGTATGTAATTTTACATATCGACCTGATTTCATTATTATGTAATTTTACATTTATGTAATTTTACATAATCAAACAAATTGACGGTTATGTAAAATTACATTTATGTAATTTTACATAATCATACTGTCAGATATGTAAAAATCTCACTTATGTAATTTTACATAATCTGTAAAATCTCATTTATGTAATTTTACATATCCGTAAAATTTCACTTACGTACTTTTACATTTTTTTCGGTAATATTACAGGGTAATTGTATGTTTTGTTACAAATTTCGTATGTATAAATACATAAAGTTTGTGTATTAGTAATGATTTTTATGTATGATTATTATGATTAAAATGATTGCCTTTTACCAATAAAACATCTGAATCTGAATTACATTTTATTCAGTAATATTACCGAATTATTATGTATTTTGTTACAGATTTCATGTGTGAAATTACACCAACTTAATGTATTATTAATGTTTATTGAGTATTTTTACTTTTTATTCGGTAACATTACACAATTATTATGTGTTTTGTTACAGATTTCGTATGTAAAAATACATTAAGTTTTTGTATTATTAATGATACTTTATGTATATTTACATTGTATTTGGTAATATCACAGAAGTAATATGTGTTTTATTACAGATTTCGTATGTGAATTTACACAAAGTACATGTATTATTAATGATTTTTTTAAGTATTTTTCCTTTTTATTCGGGAATATTACCGAATTATTATGTATTTTGTTACAGATTTCGTCTGTAAAATTACACAAACTTTATTTATTATTAATGTTTTTTTAAGTATATTTACTTTTTATTCAGTAATATTACAAAATTATTGTGTTTTATTACAGTTTGCGTATGTGATTTTACCACAAACTTTATGTATTTTTAATGATTTTTAAGTATTTTTCCATTTTATTCGGTAATATTACTGATACAATTTATGTATTTTTACATAAGAAAACTGTGATTTTAAATATGGGCAAGGTAAAATTACTTGTTGTTTGTGTATTATTACCTGTAAAATTAGGTAATATTTCATGTTATTAGGGGATATTTTTCTGTAAAATTCAATACAAATTCTGTACATTTACGGTAATTCTCCGGATTTAGTTATTAACCATTCGTTAGTTTTTTTTCTTATGTATTTTAATTAATGCAGCCTGTCTGCAGACTGCATTTATTAAAGTACATAAGAAAACAAATACCAACTTGCTAATAGCAAAATCCTGAGAATTATCGATAGCATGTAAATGTACAAAATTTGTATTGAATTCTTTAGGAAATATCGCCTAATAACATGTAAAACGAACTAATTTTATCAGTCATAATATACAAACAACAAGCAATTTACAGTTTGGAGGTTATTTAATAAAAAACAAAATTACAAAGAAATAAATTTATTGAATTTCACACACTCAAATTATAGAGCACACGCGTATATACACGTCTACGTGCATATTATTATTATTTATTCTGTGACAGAGTACAAAAAGTAGAAGACATATACGACACTATAAATTATATCTTATGTACATAAGTACTTCTTATGAATTAGTCTTATAAAAGTTTCGGTTAATAAGGCCTATGTGAATCTAATGCGTGAAACCTATACCATTTCAAGTAACGAATTGTCTGAAAATGTTTGTTACTGACATTAATTATAGTTAGTTTTTTTAGCATTAGAAAGAACTTGCAAGAAGTTAAGCGATCTTGACATGTCTTTTAATTGAAAAACGCTTTTTAAAAATCAAAAACTATTACTTATGACTTCCTTCTTTAGGATTTATTTTAATAAAAATATACCTTTGTATAAATTCTAATGTGTTTTGACAGTCCACTGGATATTCCATATTCAAGTTGCAGTAAGCCGCCATCAATAGTTGTAACGACGTAGGCAGAATCTGTTTCGCTAACAATCGTTTTTTCTACCAGCAAGTAATATAATTATATTTTCATTATCTGTGGACAAAAAACATAATGGTTAAAACAGGTAATATAATAGGCCCCCAAATTTAATACTTCCTCCTCAAATAAGATAATTTATCGTATTACGTTAAGTGGCACTACTAGTGAGTAAGGGTACAAGTCTCGGGCAGCGCAGTTTTAAAAGGGTGTAAGTTCCATGCCCCTTTTACAACTAAGCTGCGCGACACTTGTACCCTTTTTCACTAGGGCCACAGGTTTATTCAATACATTTACGTTTTAACACTGTATGTTTCATATAGATTATATTATGATTAATTATAAATTATATGAAACATACAGTGTTATGCTTCGCAGGTAAGGCATTTTATCATTGTAATAATAATTAAGTCTCACCTAAAAATACAATGTTAGGCGCAGCTATTTCGGATAGCTCTGCAACTTGAACCCTGGTTAATGGTTCCTGGAAAAGAAAAAGTTAATAAGATTAGTAAATGGAACTACTATATTTAGGATGGTACCTCATCTGGAAGAAAATGGATTATGAATTATATCTTGGGTATTGCTCTCCCTCTATGTGACGGATGATCAAAGTAGCGTGGGCCTATGTTGCACCAAACCTGAGTTCCACTAGGTACAGCCAGGGTTCAGCATCAGCTCTATCTTGTCAACTTCAAGCGTCAAATTTTTAAATTGACATCATACTGCAAAATAAATGTGGTTTGAGTCAGCACATTAATGCTTAACAGTAGGTATCCAATTATAGTCTATTCTACAATACACTACATTCTACAATTACACAAAAAATATTTCATTACGAAAAGTCAAATTAATTTAGATTTACTCACCTTTTTCAATGATATTTTTTAAAGTTGGGTCCATTATTGGAACAGCTTTCTTGATTGTTTGGTCTACTGACCAAATTTTAATAACGGGCATGTTTTACTGTAAGAGAATAACACAATTTATTAGTGTTGGTGACTATTTAATTAACCTACACAATCAAGCATGTACTAATATCGTTTTAAATTTAGATGTACTTAGCTAATAAATACTTACATTTTTTTAATGGCATACGACGAAAGCGGCTGCTCCAAGATTTTGTAGATCAGGTCTGATCCACCCTGGACGTGGACAGGACACGATATCAACTGGACTTTGTAAAGGACGCCGAGGAAACCGTTACAAAAAAGGTGAACCGCGAACCCTTTCTGGAAGTACATAACGTTTTGAGGTCTAATGCAGATTTCACTAGATATTCGATGCAAGAAAGTAAAGGTATATCTAATACTTATATTTACCTGTTTTCTTGTATGCTATCTCCAATTTATTTACACGTTTACACAAGTACTACGTTCTACGCACAGCGAGTGAGCGAGCGCCATTTTGATGTGAACTCATGAACTGCGCAGCGCACAGCGCAGCTACGGGGGGGGTGCGCCTGACTAGCGATCGCGTGATCCATGTAGCTCGCGCGCCATTGGCGCGCGTTATAATATTGATCCGTGATTGGGTGTGTGCTAGTGCCGCACAAAATTCGTCCAATCCGCGAGTGCTAACGGATATGAATTCATATTTGAAGATTTATAGTTTATTTTTCGAAATTAATAATTAGGTACACAATTTTACCAATAATTGCTGACATTGGTACATATAAATAACATCGTAAGTTTTGTTGCTTCCAACTTTGATGCTGTAATTCACATTAAGGGGTTCCCTGGAGCCAATGAATGACCTATCTGAATCCCTTAGTTTTCTAATTTCTTTTTGGAGCTTATCATACGGTAAAGTTGAAAAGAATTTATGTACGAAATAGGTATCATTTGATATTTACCAATCGCTTTTCGGTGAAGAGGAAAACATGGTGAGGAAACCGGACTAATTCCAACAAGTTTCCTAGTTTCCCCTCTGGGTTAGAAGGTCAGATGGCAGTCGCTTCTGTAAAAACTAGTGCCTACGCCAATTCCCGGGATTAGTTGCCAAGCAGTTCCCAGGCTCCCATGAGCTGTGGCAAAAAGCTGGGATAGCGCGAGGAAGATTTATTATCATAGGGTAAAGTGCCCTATTACCAGCCACCTGCATTAATCGTTGAATAACTTTTATAATATGTCCAAAACTACACGGAATGTTTGTAAGTATACACGGTGTAATATGAGGAAACCGAATAGCTTTAACCACGCATTTCTGAGGTCAAAAGAAAGAAAAAATGTAAGATGAGTTTAGGTATACTTCACCAAAAAAAAAATTTTTGTTGTTGTTTTGTTTTTTCAATTTCTTGAATGTACATGTACATAAAAATAAATGTTATTTGATGTTGATTGGTAAACTTTTCACTTAAAATTGATTTTTACATTTTTTTTTCGTAAAACCTACTTTTTGCAAAGCGTTACTTGTCACTTTTTGATATCTATCAAGAAGGATATTTTAGACTACGTCCCATAGCAGCAACATCACCATCAAAAAGGTCTTTTACACTGTGTAACAATAAAAACTTGTTTTTTTTTAATTAATATTATCTCTGAAACTAGGCGAATTTCAAAAAAGTTTATAGGACATTTTTGTCTCTAAATATGATCAGGAATACGCAGTTAAAATTATTCGGTTTAAAATATTTCGGTTTCCTCATGTTACACGGTGTATTTGTCCGCGATTATCTCGCGTTTAGCTGAACCGATTTTGATGTGGTTTTCAGAAAAGTGTTTGTTACATTCGGGAGAAGGTATTAGTATACATAGAGCTGAGCTGATGCTGAACCCTGGCCGTACCTAGTGGAACCAGAAAAGACAAAACTGTGGAAAAATACAATTGGACAGCGCGGCAATGCCGCCAGCCTTCTTGGCACCCTGCCCAAAGGCACAGAGCTGGAGCCAGGTTTTTATTTATAATTTTAGTTTATATTGTAGTTAGTTGTAGCTTTATGTAGTTTTTAATTACATGTAGTTAATAATTTTTTGTAACATATTTGCTGTGACTTAATTTTTTAATAAAAAGAGACGTCATGATCGATTACCTTTTTTCTAATTGGGGCATTTTACCCTATCCCATATTTACTTAAAAATTAATTGGGAGGAAAACTAACTTTTTATCCCGCCAGGTGGGGGTGGCGAATTAGCGACTTTACCTCGCTTTGACATAAGAACTGTCAAACCACATACATTTTTTGTAAGTTATTCTATTCTTGTAAAATTTTCTCAAAAATGCCTATGTCTGATATGAATATTTGACATATTTATTTTTAGAGACGTCAAAGACGAACCCAAATAAATAGGTACCTACCTAGATATGTATGTAGATTTCGTATTAAGTAACTAAGTATTTCTATCTTTACATAATATGAATGAATCTATTTATCTTTAAGTAGGTATTAGTAGTAACGATGTGGTGTGAGCACAAACCGATTTTGCCTAAAATTAATTAGGTAAGTACAGTCACCTGCAATAATATGTTACTCTTCGAAGGCCGCAATAATATGTGACACGCTCGTATGGCTCTACAGATAAGGTCGTGTCAGATATTTTTGCGGCCTTTGAAGAGTAACATATTATTGCAGGTGACTGTACCTACTTACTAAGTAAGTACCTAAGTACCTTCTTAATTTCGACCGCACGGGCGGCATTCTCAGCAGGTTAAAACTTGTTCACGGAATTGTATTAGGGTATTCCACCTGTCCAGTTTCTGTTTCTTTGTCCAATGTGTGTTTTGTCTTTTGACATTTTGCTTGAGAGAGAGAGTGAGATGCCATGACATTGGACAAACATATCATTGGACACATTACCGCACCGCACCAAGGTCATTGCGACGCACCCATAAGTAAGACCTTGACAACAACCTTGACAATGTCCTTGGTGCGGTGCGGTAATGTGTTAGCACTGTTAGCAGCTTTATGGTAACATTCCATTTCTAACCGCAGCTGCACTACCGGTACTGAACGCGTCGCTGTCATTGTCAATTTCCATAGTAAAATTGACAGTAATGCAGCTGCGGTTAGAAATGGAATGTTACCATTAGGCATTAAGTAGTTTGTGTTCTATTCTATGTATGTAGGTAAAGGATAACTCACGCTCACGTTAGACCGGGCCGCATCCGGGCCGGAGCTTCCGGCGCTTAGGTACGTTTCTATGACATGACAGGCGAACACGGGATGCATTCCATAGAAAACGATGCGCCGGAAGCTCCGGCCCGGGCACGGCCCGGTCTAACGTGAGTCACCCTTAATGGGTACTCGTATGTTACCAGACGAACTCGCGGGCAAGAGCTAGGAATTCATAAATGTGAAAAAAACCGGACAAGTGCGAGTGGGACTCGCCCACCGAGGGTTCCGTACTTTTTAGTACTTATTCTCTTTATTTATTTTTCTTCTTAAGTTAGGTTAATTATAATATGAATATAAAAGTAAAATATAAAAACACTTACAAAATAATAAAAAAAAGTTATAAACACACAGTACTTATTTATTGTTATCACTCACACTTAATAATGAGAGAGTGAGATGCACTGACATTGGACAAAGAAATTGAATGCAAATTTGACAGGTGGAATACCACCCTAAGGGCCCCTTGCACCATTCCACTAACCCGGGGTTAACCGGTTAAATCTGGAGTTACCTTGGTTACCAGTACAATTTGACACTGGATTAACGGTTTAACCGGTTAACCTCGGATTAGTGGGACGGTGCAAGTGGCGCTAAGTTAGTTAAGTAGTAGTTTGGTATTTTTACTTTTATGCTGTTTAACTTGTTTGAAATAAAATAAATAAAAATGTAATGTAAAGACACACATTGAAATAGTAAATTTGCAGAAAATTAAAGAAATATTGGAAAATTTCATTGTATTGTTTTTAATTTTACTGGCATTTTTCTGAATATTACATAATAGATAAGTAAATTTACATAAAAAAAAATTCACGAAAGTAGGTAAAATCACGACACTTTTATGTAAAGTTCCCCGCGGTACGCGTGTTGTTTGCTGTTGGTGCTGTTGTTGATGTGTTGTTGTTGGTAATGTTGTTGTTGCTGTTGTAATTGTGTAGTAGTTTGTTTTCCAAAGGGAAAAAGAAATAAAGTTGTACTTTTGCTAGGACAAAAAGATCCGCTTGCGAGCACTTCATTCCTGCAGCTCGGCCTTCGGCCTCGCGTGTTTGGGAAATCGAAAAGGACGCTCCGGGCCTTCGGCCCTACGCGGAGCTCGGCCTTCGACCTTCGCTCTGCCGTGTCACGCCTAACTCCGTTAACTCGAGTTACATGAGTTACGAATAACCAGTCTAAATCGTCTTAAAAACCATTAAATATATATCTTCTATAAGAAAATTTTGAAAATCTTCATTATTTACTGAGAAAAGCATATGGCTAACTCATGTAACTTCATTTTTTTGCCGATGGCGTCAGGCACAACTCAGTTAACTTAAGTTGTATGACTGACACAACCAAAATATCAACATCGTTTCTTAAGTTACCGGAGTTAGGCATGACTGGCCGAGCGCTTGATTTATACGACAACAATATTCCTATAGTAATACGTGTCACGTCTGATCACGCGAATGTCATGTAACTTGACTTACATGACTTCGTGTGACCACTATAGTATGGAAGAGTTGATCATGCGGAAACATTTAATTCGAATAAAATGAAAACTATTCAATTATGCGAAACAAAAATTAAAGGGCCCAGTCTGTGACCATATTTCCTACATGTAGATTAGATAAAATAAAAAAATTACGACGAACCGTCAACGATAACAGCATTTGAATCTTTAAAACTTTAAACGTAATTATCTCGAAACTCGACTTTTAAAGTTACATGAGATGCGCGTGACACGGCAGCGCTGGGTTTCGAAGCTCAGCGCCGCGTTAAAAACTGCCAGGGTCCCTCTATGACATTTGGTCGAGCACCACCTAGGTCTGACCGTTTGGCCGGCCCGTCCAACATTTTTCTGACCGGAAGCGGTAGACCAAAAGTCGGAATTTTCTGGAGATCACGAGACCGCCCTCTATATGAAACTGTCAAAGTCTAACACACCACGAACCTCCTTCTGGGAGAACAATTGTGTCATCAGTCAGTCGTATTGCAGCTTTATATAATATAGAAAAATACGTAGATAATAAAATTATTTTTGTCCCTGACATTCCATGTAATTTTACAGATTTTATGTAAAAGTCCATTGTCTTAGTGATTACTATACAATACATATTGAATATGTAAAAAAAAACATATTCACGGCCTCCTTAGCCTATTAGTTGATAGTGACCCTGCCTATAAAGCAGGACGTCCCGGGTTTGCATCCTGGTCAGAGCATTTATTTGTGTGTCTATTATCACGTAATATATTTGTTCATCAGGAGTTATGGATGTTGCCTATGTATTCAAGAATGTATCGATTATACATTTATACCTAAAGTGCCCACAACACAATCCTTATTGAGCTTACTGTGGGACTAGGTTAATTTGTGTAAAATTGTCCTATATATTATTTATTTATTTTACCAGTAAATTTACAGAAAATATGTAGGTATACCATTAAGAAGATATTGGTAAATTTCATTATATTGTTTGTAATATTACTGACATGTTTCGGAATATTACATAAGACTTAAGTAAATTTACATAAAAATGTATTTTTCAAAAGAAATAATAAATTTGCGAGATTTTTATGTAAAATACCCGTTCCAATTGTTAAAAATCAAGTGTAGTATTACAGATATTTATGTAAACGGGCATTTCTTAGTGACTATTACATATGTATCGTGTAAAAAGACCCATTTGAACAGGAAGTTTACAGAAAATTTATAAAATTAAAAAAATGTTGGGAAATTTCATTGTTTTTTGTAATTTTTCTGATATTTTTCGGAATATTACATAAGAAGTAAGTAAATTGTAATAAAAATGTGTTTCTCAATAAAAAATGGTAAAATTACGAGATTTTTATGTCAAATTCCCGATTTAATTGTTAAAAACACATTAAAAAAGTATTTGTCCCAAAAGTTCCATGTAATTTTACAGATTTTATGTAAACGTTCATCTCTTAGTAATTATTACATATTTATTATGTAAAAATACCATTTAAACAGTAATTTCTACAGAATATATATGTAAAATGAAGAAATGTTGGGAAACTTCATAATGTTTTTTGTGATTTTAATGACATTTTTTGGAATTTTACATAAGACGTGAGTAACTTTACACAAAAATGTAATTTTCACAAAATTAGGTAAAATTATGAGATTTTTATGTAAAATACCCATTTTAATTGATATAAACACATAAAAAAATGTATTTGTCCCAAACATTCCATGTAATTTTACAGATTTTATGTAAACTTCTATCTCTTAGTGATTATTATATATTTATTATGTAAAGCGACACATTTAAACAGTAAATTTACAGAAAATATGTAAAATTAAAGAATTTTTTGGAAATTTTATATTATTGTTTGTAATTTTCCTGACATTATTCCGAATATTACATTACACGTAAGTAAATTTACACAAATATGTAATTTGAAAAAAAATTTGTAAAATTACGAGATGTTTATGTAAAATTCTCTTTTTAATTGTTAAAAACACATAAAAAAAAGTATTTGTCCCAAACATTCCATGTAATTTTACAGATGTTATGTAAACTTCCATCTCTTAGTGATTATTACATATATGTTATGTAAAAAGACCATTTAAACAGTAAATTGAACAGAATATATGTAAAATTAAAGAAATGTTGGGAAATTTCATAATGTTTTTTTGTAATTTTACTGATATCTTACGGAATATTACATAAGACGTAAGTCAATTTACATAAAAATGTATTTTTCACGAAAATAGGTAATATTGCGAGATTTCTAAGTAAAATTCCCTCTTCAATCGTAAAAAATACATACCAAAATGTATTTATCCCGAACATTCCATGTAATTTTACAGATTTTATGTAAATATTCATGGCTTAGTGATTATTACATAAATTTTATGTAAAACTACATAAAAATTATTGATTTTACCGAAAAAATGAAAAATTTACGAGAATTACGTAAAATGTCATATTTTTCCGTAAATTTCCCAGATTTTTCGGGAATTTTACAGGATTATGTAATTTTTTTGCATGTAAAATTACATAATTTTTAACAGTGTAGCAGTCGTTGTCGTTTGTCAATATTACACACAAAATAGGTAGGGAGGCTCGCGGGCCGCAAGCGAGAGGTTCGCTGGCCGCTTGTTGCCGACCGTTGGTCTAAATAGGGCTTAACCCTTTATAAGGCATAAGGGTGTCAGAAATTATGCAAAACTAAACTCTATCACTTTGAAACAAAGTTCAAAATCATGTGGGAAATTTATTTCCTCTGCCTTATAAAGGCTTAACATTCACGTGTCTCCACAGAGCCCCCCAAGCCGAACAGCCAGTGTCCGCGTCGCAACGGCTTCTTCGCGCACCCCGACGCGTCTGTATGCAACGTGTTCTACAACTGCATCGAGGGCGAGGCCACCGAGGTCAAGTGCACCGCGGGCCTGCACTTCGACGAGTACTCCGGGACGTGCGTGTGGCCCGATGCGGCCGGCAGGCAGGGCTGCAACGCGCAGGATAGTAAGTCAATTATTTAGAATAATATACCATTTACTTCAGTATAAGTACACAGTTATACAATACATACACAGAACGAAAAAAATGACGTCTAACTTGTACACTGTAATTACACTGAAAAAGGTGAACACTCAGCATAATGCCGGGTCCTACTGGAGTAGTACAGTCAGCCAAGAAATTGGTTTACCACTTTTCGACTCTATCAATCAGATGATAGAGTCGAAAAGTGGTAGACCACTTTCTTGGCTGACTATACTTGACGCTGGTCTTCCGTGAACACCTGTAGGGAGCGTAGCAGCTACCAGCTATTTATTAAGGTTCAACTCTTATGCTCGTGTGTTTTAAGTAGTCGATCTCGACATTCCGGATTGTAAAAATCACGCTTTACTTATATGCGTCGGATATTAGTATTACCTTCATAACTTAGGCATTATTAAGTCAAGTATATAACCATTTCTTTTTCGACCAATTAACTATATTTTAGTTTGAATGGTTTGAATATATCGATATCATGGGTTTAGTTTATATATAAAAAATCAACTGAATGTTGTACAGTCGACGACGTCAAAGATATGTTTACATTTTTCGCTTTATTATAAGGGAGTAAGGTGCATAAGTGTAATCATACCGCTCGATTCGGAAAATGAATTAGATTTCTACTAGATCTCTACTAGACCTCAACAAGTTACGATATGGATAATTTAAAGAATTTATAAGATCGATATGTCAAATTTGACGTTTCCGCGATTCTGGAGGTCCTCTTGAACGATTTCGACAAGTTATGACTTAGATATCCAAGTCACATCTAGTTGATGACTAATGTAAATCTAGTTGATCTCTATATCGTCTCTAGATCTTGTGATTATCTCGTTTCCCGAATACGCGTGTTAATCTTTCACACGAATTCGATTTTCAGAATCGAGCCGTTTGACGTCGACTGTACATCAACGCCCTTAAACCTTAAAGCAGACTATACGCAAACGCTTTTCCCGTCGTTAATAATAAATCTCTTCCAAACTTCCAGAGAAACTTAAGGACGGTTTCGAGTGCCCCAAGGAGACGCCCGTGGATCCCCAGGGTCAGCCCGTGGCCCACCCCAAGTTCGCCCACCCAAGCGACTGCCAGCGGTTCTACGTGTGCCTGAACGGTGTCGAGCCCAGAGACCTGGGCTGCCAGGTTGGAGAGGTCTACAACGAGGAGACGCAGAAGTGCGACGCTCCTGAGAACGTGCGCGGATGGTCAGTATCTAATAAGACCTAAAAATATTCCTACATTCCAACTGCAGGCTAGACATATTCCACGAGTTTAAAATAGGTACCAACAGGTTTCGTGTCAAGGCGTACCTGGAGGACAATTGAGATATTATGCTTCTGGTGTTCTATTAGTATTTTCTATCTTAAAAACTTTAAAAGAGTTCGTCTATTAGAAGGATACAATCAATTGGTCCTTCAAGCCATCTATTATTACACTTAAATTCCTTAATTAATAATCCTTTAAAGAATGCCTTCGTAAAAATAAGAATTATTATTTATGGTTTTTTTGTTTACAGTGAGGACTGGTACAAGGACTCCGAGGAGGCGGCGCCTGGTCCTAAGGCGAGGAACTAAACACTCATAGTGATATGCATAATATAGTTTCAATTTAAGACTTAATAAATGTTAAGTAAAATAAAAATATGTGTCTTTCATTTTCTAAAAAGATGTGTCTTCAACTTTTTCTAAGATGTAGGTCATACTGCCTGAAATACTTATTAATGAGCCCAACATCACAAAAAAGGATAATATATTTTACCATAGAAAGAACGCGAAAGCAGACAATTTATTGCAATTTTGGGGTTAAACGTAATAGGTAGTTGTTCAGACTCTAAGGGCCACTTGCACCATCCCACTAACCCGGGGTTAACCCGTTTAACCGTTAACTCAGTGTCAAAATGTACTGATAACCATGGTAACTCCTGGTTTAACTGGTTAACCCCGGGTTAGTGGGATGGTGCAAGTGCCCCTTAGTGTTCTATTGCAGTCACCTTGCAGATTGAGCAGGGCTACAATTTATGAGCCTAAAAAATCATAATATATTTATTTCAAGAAATAGGGGATCTTTGCACAATAGATCCCTATGGTAAGTAGTATGGGTTGAACTGTATCCGCAAGGGCCCCCGAAAACAATAAGATATTTCAAGAATACAGAAAATGTATACATTAATGTTTAAAGATTAAGAAAACCTAACTAATGAAAGTATTTAAGAATATAATTATATCATGCGTTGTTGGTTAAAACAAATGCCCGCGTGTTATATCCGAAAAAAAACCTTAAGTGGACACCTAAGTACCTATGACAGCATGACCATTTTGGTCGCGCTTTTATCGTCTCCTTTCGTGGTCACTAATGGTATGTAAGTCGGTTTTTTTCGGTTTCTTCTCTCTGCACTTTAAAATAGCCAGTCTATTTAACGAAAATGGAAACGAAAACCAAAACTGAAAAAAAAAATGAAAAAAATTCAAAATAATACACGTGAGGTTGTGTGGGGGGAGGGAGGGTAGCCAAAAACCTCACCACACGTCACCAAGGGTGAGGGGGGGGGGGGTCAAAAAGTAGCCGAAACCACCTGGCGTGATTTGTGCACAACCCTAAAAGTGACATTCCATTTCCAACTGCAGCTGCAATACTGTTCATTTTAGTATGGAAATCGACAATGACAGCGACGCGTTTCCATAGTAAAATGAACAGTATTGCAGCTGGAGTTGGAAATGGAATGTCGCTCTAAAGATAGCAGAAGGATATCAACGCAGGCCGACGATCTCGCAACCGACCGGGTGTCTGGGCACAGATTAATAGTCTGGGGGAGGCTTATGACCAACTATGGACGCCTTTCGGTTGCTGTAATGAAGATATATGTCTTCATACAATCCAGAAATGTCACGGACACGCTAATTACATAAGTGACCTACAAACATGCAGAAAACCTTACGTGAAAGCACATAAATCGCTTTTATGGCGCACCATAGGTATAAATAGTCAGCCAAGAAAGTGGTCTACCACTTTTCGACTCTATCATCTGATTGATAGCGTCGAAAAGTGGTAGACCACTTTCTTGGCTGACTGTACACGAGCTGTATATTCCGTACCTAAGCATAGTTTTTTTCCATACAGTAATTAGGCGCCATAGACAAAACATATCTGCAGATCTGAATTTATTCTGTGACCACAGAGAATCAGGTACCGGGGGCCGATTGAATGAATTGAATTTCGATCGCTCGATTTCGTCACTAGAAAATCGGTGGAAAACGGCGAAATGCTAATTTTTGAAATACGAGCCATCGAAATTTGGAATCTAGTGGCATTGACCACTCGATTTCAATTCTATTAGTAGAATTTGAATGTCTACTGGAGATATTATTTACCGAAATACACGAAATCGAGTGGTCGAAATTCAAAAATCGGCCCCCTGGTACTGATTTCCTGAAAATCTGTTGGTGTCTGGTAGGTACGTCTAAGTTTTTTTTGTCAGTGCCTCTTAGCTAACGTATTGTATTATATTGTATTATTTTATGTAATTACAAATGCATAAAAAAATAGTTTCATAAAATAACAAGCACAACCGATATAGCAAGTTAAATTTCATGTGTAGGTACGCTTTTTATTTGTGTCACAGGCCACACCTTTCTTGCGGGTGCAATCAAGTATACCCTACATACAATTCAGATCTAGTTTCAGAAAAGTAGGTAATGTGCCGTACCCTACTTTACTTTTTACTTATACAAATTTTATAACTCAATGGTTGTGTAATATTTTTATTGGAACATTAACTTTTTGTAAAAGAAACGCACGACAAAAATAATTGTGCGAAATGCGTTGCTTTACAGTAGATACCTAATTGGTCAAAATACCCATTTAGGAAGATATGTTGCGAAATGCGAAATGTTACAATATTATTAGTTAGTAGGTAATAATTGTATAGTTTTCGTAAATCATAACATCAGCAACTGTCAGTGTGAGTCACAAGCGATTTTAGGAAAAACATCAAAGAAAAAGAACAATAAAAGCCAAATTATTTCTGAAAGTACATACTCCTAAGAGAGTTGCGTCCTTATAAAAAAAATAATCAGGAGCCTTTCACCTACATCATTCTAAAACTTCTTGAGATTTGACTGTAACCACCTGTCCTTTGGCATTACGCAGTAACCAATCGAAAATTGATAAATTGTTAGTGCTAGATACATTTAAGTAAATGCATTGCATGCGCGAATATTTATATGTCATCAGTCATCACCTTCCAAACGCAATAAAGGTTAAGGGGCAAGAGATTGTAGATTTGAATATTTGATGAACATGATTTAATTAATTTACCCAATCATTCAAGGATGATATTTGGAGCGGCATTTAAACGTTAAAAATCTATTTTTAGGGTTCCGTACCCAAAGGGTAAAACGAGACCCTATTACTAAGACTTCGCTGTCCGTCCGTCCGTCCGTCTGTCACCAGGCTGTATCTCACGAACCGTGATAGCTAGACAGTTGAAATTTTCACAGATGATGTATTTCTGTTGCCGCTATAACAACAAATACTAAAAACAGAATAAAATAAAGATTTAAATGGCCCCATCCCTATCTGTCCCCACCCCAGCTATCCCATACAACAAACGTGATTTTTGACCAAAGTTAAGCAACGTCGGGAGTGGTCAGTATTTGGATGGGTGACCGTTTTTTCTTGCTATTTTTTTGTTTTTTTTTGCATTATGGTACGGAACCCTTCGTGCGCGAGTCCGACTCGCACTTGCTCGGTTTTTCTTCTCGTCGACCATAATGGTTGAATGAAGCCTTCGTATAGGTACCAGACTGTAGTCACTATGGGCTCCCGACTCAACTATAATGACTTTTTACGAAACGCTTTAGTCGTCTGTAAAGAGTTCAACCAATCACGTTACGATACAAGTGCGAAAGGTAGGAAATTCTTTATATATGCCAATTACCTTTTTGCACGTGTATTGTACTGTGTTTTACCCATTTATTGACATAGGGCGGTAAAGTAGCACCATATGTACAGTCGCCATCAGATATATCGGAGCGGCCAAGGTGTTCACAAAATCTGAACACGCACTCTAACGCCCTGACAATAGAGGCGACTGTACTGTAAAGACACCAACGCGCTATTATTTAATGAATAAGAAGTGTGTTCATGTATTTATTACTATATTTTTTTCCACTGAGATACTTACCTAAATTTGATTACTTTTATAAGTTTTCAAGTAAAAAAAGTATTGTAATAATTGTATTACAATACTTTTTTTAAACTATCACCACCTATCACTATCTTTTAGTGATTTTTTTTATCACTATTGAGTGATATAATCAATCTTTACAATCTCGTACCTAATTTAAGCCAATCAGCAAGCTTCGTGGCCTAATAATCACGGTAGTTAACTGAAAAGCTTACTATTATATCACGAATATCACGATTGTATGAACTACTAATGTTGATATGTTATTTTATCGCAAGCATCTCGCTTAAAAAAACATACATTTGGAGGAGCAGAGATGTGAAAAATACTTTATAAAAAGTATTTAAATACAAAATACAAATACTTCCTTAATATTACTATTTCAAATGCAAAATACAAAATAGTTTGTGAATTTGTATTTAAATACAAAATACGAAATAGGTATTTTCAAAATACTTTTTAAAAATACAAATACTTTGCGATAAAAGGTACTCTGAGTAGTGAATACCTAGTCTGAATTAAAAAGTATTACTCGGAATTTCCGAGTTGAAAAGACTCTCTTTATTCTTTGAAATCAACTATCTAAAGTGCATTTCTAACTAGTTGTTTGCTCATATTAACCGGTAGGATGTAGGTATGGATGATGGTTTTTAACGGCCAACTTTAAAAGCATTAATTTGTAATGTTTTACACCTAGTATAATGCCTCTCGTTAGTGTGATGAAAACGACTCGTTTGTGTTTCACCAGGGCAGAAAATTTTGTTCTCCTCTCGTGCCTTGAAACCCTCGCAACACTCAAGATCCCACTTTTTTAACCACTCGCTACGCTTGTGGTCATGTGCGACGTTACTAAACAGATTCAACAGTTCCATGTTAAAAGAATCAAAAAGTTGCCAGGATTGTAACATCAGCAGAGATTGTAACTCCTACCTACATTAATTACCTACCTACTATAAAGTATTTTGTATTTTGAAAATAGAAAATAGGTCCCAAAAACTATTTCAAATAAAATACAAAATAGTTTTCTTCAAAAGGTATTTAAATACAAAATACAAAATAGGTATTTTGCATTTTGTATTTGCATTTTAAATACAAGTATTTCAAATAAGTCACATCTCTGTGGAGGAGTCACGGAAATTATAGACCACAGACATATTTTCCGAACGTGAGCGTAAAAAATGTCATCTTATGACCCAGTTACACTGACATTTTAGATCATTCACGCTGCATATAGACATCTCATTACAATGCAACGGTGTCAAAGACAATGCACTTTCAAAAGCACTGCCAACGATTATATGCCGCACATCAATATGACGTATCTCGAGCAGATGCGTTTATCACTTAAGCCTTATTGACACTGGTAGGAGGATAGACACCCTACGAGCTACGTCTGTGTCGAATTGATGCTTCATAGGACTATTGTTTCGAAAGGCCTTCAGTTTCACAACCAGATTCAAAAGCTGCTGACACTTGCATGTGTTTACGCTTATATCTTCAATACTGTATAGGTAATTCTTTTTTTAATAATTATTGATGTATGTGGCAAACGAGCATTCGCCCATGGACATCCGCAACACCAGATGGGTTGCAAGTGCGTTGGCGACATTTAAGATTCCCGAGAACGCTTTTCTAGAAAGTTTCAAGGTTATATCAGGAAATACCGCAGGAGACAGATAGTCCACATTCAGCCAGAAATATTATATGTATCTACAGTACACGAGATGAAATTATATTTGGAATCAACACGTCATTCACTATGAATAAGAATAGTCTTCTGCTTAAAAGGGATATCCTTAGAAGTTTTCTAACTACATTGATAGGTAGGTATTGAAATTAATTATTAAAACTTAGCCTGCAATAAAGTCTGCCATTTACCAAATGTTATAAAAATATGAGTACCTATCTTTAAGAAGGCCGAAACTTAAAATTCCAATTAGTTCTTTTACCTACGATGGGCTCCGCTGTAGCCAAATCAAAGCCAAATACGATACCTGTATAAACCTACCTGTGTTACGACTTACGACAAAATAAAAAAAACTTTTGAACACCAAGCCTCCGGTGGAACAATAGCAGTGATCGTGATGTAAGAGATTTCTTTTTGTACTTAATGTAAAGACAATTAATTTGTGATTTAGTTTCACTCCTGATCATGACTGTTACAGTCTATGATTGATTGAAAGCGGTGCGGTGCGATTCCACATTATTTTGTTACAGCTAGTGACATCATAAACTGCAATGTTGCCACGTATCATTGGAACATTTGGAACTGTTGAAATAGGATATGATGTAATAATATGCATGGACATAATAATTGTAATATCACAATATTAAGACTCAACCGGACAAATGCCAAGTTAAGGCTGCTCTAAAAGTTGATATGCAATATTTTGTTTCGTGTATTTTGGTGAGTAATGATATAGGTACACCTATCTTTTACTCGCTCACAATCTTTTAAAAAATTCGCGACACAAATAACTGTCTTCATGGTCTGTAAGACACGTGACGAGCTATCATTATTCCTAGTCGAATCAGTCCCCTGTCAAACTAAATACACGACTGAGAAATTATTAGACATTATTTTTATGTCTAGTTATAACAATAATATCCTAAGGGGTAATAAGTTGAAAGTGGAGGCTTGAATTGATAAATGATCTAGCTCTGATTGTGAGGAAAGGGGACGAAACCACGTGACCACTTCTCCATAGTTTTATTTTGAATTTTAACTTTATAGAAAATATTGTTACGAGTAACTGTTCGTAATTACTGGTAATTAGATGTACATGATGAGCCAATAACTTTAACGCTTTTTAAAAATTCATAAAAATAATTGTACTATGAATGTTATTCTTTTTTAATTTTTTCAGCCTGACTACAATTTAATGTTATATGTATATATATATATTTTTTACAAATTACATCATCCAGATGACCTGCGACTCGTTGTTGGCACTCCTGCAATCGACTGTGTGAACTTTAAAAACTCATTGACTTGCTTCGGGGGATCGCGGGTACCTCACCGAAAATAAATACAAATTTTGTTTTTAATTGAGGTATTTCCATCAGTTCATTAAGGCACGGTACACTCGACTCTTTACGTTGTTGTTGAGTGGCTGTGTTCGTGGCCTCTCTTTACGGTGCGATACCTATCTTTGACGTTATTCGCGAACGGGAAAGCATAACGAGCTCCGCCGGTCGACGGACTTGCTCCTATCAATTTAACGCTAGTTACTTCTAGATAATGCCATTAGCTGTTTTTAATCTCAAAACACCGTTCACAGCCATTGAAAGGTCGTCGACCTCTATCAAGAGCAAGAAATTAATCTTTTTAATTTTGCCGACCTCCATACGGGGTGTTATTAAAATGACTAGCGACTCGTATGCTCACACAAGCCACTATAAGTAGGTAATACGATTCGCATAGATGGAGCCAGGCCATACATTTTACTAGCCGCTAAAGGAGTTAAGAAAAAAGGAGGAGGAGGAGGAAAGGAGCACCTATACGACATTAGAAAATAACTATATCTATTCAAGATGAGAAAGACACAGATTAACACCCAATAGGTTGCGAGTGGCTGTGCTCGGTTGACGTTTCTTGATAAGATGATAAGTCATTAATGTCATCATGTTAGGTACCTAACGACTTAACACACACAATTATCGATTATTGCGCTTCTGAATTAGGCTTTATCTTTTATTTCTACAAGAGATCAAACTCGAATTAATTTGTACTTGTATAAATACGACGGGATTTACGAGGTTACACTGGTAACCTGAGAACTTGATTAGCCCGCGCTCGTGATGACCAAGGGAATATCTCGCCTGCAGACTGGAAGACCTTATACGGCTAGCTAGTTTTTTGTCACGTTTTTTTCGAACGTGTATCTTAATGTTATGAGAACAAGGTATACATTAGAATGGTTTTTAAATTGCACATAAGGTAGATAATATGTAGATTTACTGTGAAGAGAAAGGATTGAACAATGCTTGTATAGCGGCAATAAATGCAACGTCGTAAGGTCAGAGGTTAAATTAATTAAATTTTTTCATGCCATTGTTCAACCCACGCACGGCTCAACCACGCAATAAAATCAGGGGTTGGATGGAAAAAGTCACGTTGCTTATATGTTTGAACCTGACAATTAAATAGAACGAGGATACTTTATTCAGAATTAATACTTAATTAAAACATGAGACAGAGGTACCTATTACTAAGCGTCTCTGAAAATATTTCCACTCAGCTTAATGTCAAGATAGCTCCCAAGGATCTCGATTCCATAAATAAATAAATTATAACGGATTAATGAATATTAATCCCTTATCATTTATATAAAGAGTTGTTTCGAGCTGGAATATTAAATTATGTACTGTTAATATAACTTTTTTTTCACAAAAACGAGACAAAATTGACGACCGGTCTGGCCTAGTGGGTAGTGACCCTGCCTGCGAAGCCGATGGTCCTGGGTTCGAATCCCAGTAAGGGCATTTATTTGTGTGATGAACCCTAATATTTGTTCCTGAGTCATGGGTGTTTTCTATGTATATAAGTATGTATTTATCTATATAAGTATGTATATCGTCGCCTAGCACCCATAGTACAAGCTTTGCTTAGTTTGGGGCTAGGTTGATCTGTGTAAGATGTCCCCAATATTTAAAAAAAAAATTAAAAATTAAATTTTTTGTAGGGTAATTCAAAGAGCATTTGTTCTACGATTATCATCAAAAAATTAATGATAATGAATCAGAAAAATAACGGGAGTGTTGCACTTGGGTAGGTATATCACAGTCAGGACTAAATAGGATCGCTTGCGATAAATCATGTCAATCAAATGCGGGCGTATGACGGACATGTTTATCGTGTGATAAAGTTTTTGTCTCGAAGCGAGTGGTGTCAAAAATAACATGGATACCTACGATCGCAGATAGTATTCACTTACTTTCTAAAATGATACTCATTAAACATAAGTCTGTGATAAAAATCACAATCTTACCGCACTGAAATACATTAAATCCAGTCTAAGAGAGAGTCAAGATGGATATCGCGTTTAAAAGGCTATTTATATCTCTAACAATGTTCTCGTTTAATTACTTATAGTATATTGTTTTATTGTTCAGTTTTAATTCGCCAAACCACGAGATAGTGGCCGTACAGAGAAAGGAAAAACGTCCAACTGACCGCACCATGATGGAGGGTTCCGTGCCTTTTATCATATTAGGCCAGCGTGGGCCAGTCTGGGGGACGCATTTATGCGTTCCAGGAAGCAAGTGATATTGCTATCTCATTCTACCGCATGGCTGCGTCCCTTGGACTGGCTTGCGTTGGCCCAATATGTAGAAAGGCCTTATTCTTTAATTT
This sequence comes from Cydia fagiglandana, assembly GCF_963556715.1. Classification (NCBI taxonomy): domain Eukaryota; kingdom Metazoa; phylum Arthropoda; class Insecta; order Lepidoptera; family Tortricidae; genus Cydia; species Cydia fagiglandana. The sequence continues at coordinate 37,063,634 of NC_085959.1, read as the reverse complement.
AACTTGGCCATCATGGCCAGCCTCGATGTTGCGGCGCGTCTGTCTATTTGCAAATGCATTAGTAATTTTAATTTATTTCTAATACCAGTAGAATTATTGCTAAATATTAAAAAACTCGAAGTAATTATCTTTTAAAGACATCTCATCGTAATGTTACTAATGTATTCGTACAGGGTGTTTTTTCACTGCCTGAGATACATATAATACCTAACCTATACTATTTTAAAATTTTATTATTTGGTCTCTAGAAAAAAACTATCCTGTATATACATATAACGAAGGTGGCAACCAAGCTCATGGTTATACTGAAAGTACGCCTATACCAAATTTTCAGAAAAACTTCAGCAGTATTATATTCCATCACCAAACTATCAAAGGAACTTTCAGGAACACTACGTAAAGTAACTGCTAATAACACAGTTGCATGCAGCGGTCCTCGGTTACCCAATACCGGTTACCTAGCATGAACTAATCACGAGTGTAACAGGCGGGTCGTGCATGCGGCCACACGAAGCGGTTTAGCATGTACATATGCTAGGGATTCTTCTTAGAACGTACTCACAATGCTTTTTTTATTGCACACCTAACGCAGTTACGTATGTACATACATGTACAAAAACATAAATATTGACAATTGGATTATCTACCTTGAGTTTTTAGGGTTCCATACCCAAAGGGTAAAACGGGACCCTATTACTAAGACTCTGCTGTCCGTCCGTCCGTCCGTCCTGTCACCAGGCTGTATTTCACGAACCGTGACAGTTGAAATTTTCACAGATGATGTGTTTCTGTTGCCGCTATAACAACAAAATTCTAAAAACATAATAAAATAAAGATTTAGAGTGACATTCCATTTCCAACTGCAGCTGCAATACTGTTCATTTTACTATGGAAATTGACAGTGACAGCGACGCGTTTCCATAGTAAAATGAACAGTATTGCAGCTGCAGTTGGAAATGGAATGTCACTTTTTAGTGGGGCTCCCATACAACAAACGTGATTTTTGACCGAAGTTAAGCAACGTCGGGCGAGGTCAGTACTTGGATGGGTGACCTTATTTTGCCTTATTTTGCATTATGGAACCCTTCGTGCGCGAGCCCGACTCACACTTTTTTTATTTGTATAATATTTTGACTCCGAAAGGTCTAATGGTGCAGCGACTGCAACATAAACTTTATGTTTTGATTTGTCAACTTTGTGATGTCTACAGAAAAGATGTGAACGAGTTAAGCATACTGTAAAATGGCTATGATCCCTATCAGCCTTTGACTCACCTCTAAAGTATCAGTTCTTTCTTTACTTATCATAGTTTTGTAGATAGATGGATACATCATGCTAGCGCGGCACAGCCTGACTCACAACCAGTTCTATATTGTCTGTCACACTCTTTGATTGTGATTGTGATAAGGAGAAAATATGTCGACCTCTATGTGACAGCTACATTGTAGTTGACACCCGGGTCCCGGATATAGATCACTTACTGATATATGTACATAGAAATATCATTGTCACTCGTGAGGTTGTGAGATAAGATCATGCATCATACCCCGGCCTGATAGGAGCTTATGGTTGATTTGACGTTACTGCGAGGGTAAATATTTAAACCTTGGTATAGTTATTTTCTACCCGGCCGCCAAAGACGTGTGGAGAGAAACCAGTGGAGGCAGGTAATCTGCTCCAGATAAAACCCTGATACTGACCACGATCCTCAAACATGAGGGACCGACTAGAGAGGGAGGGATAGTTATTTATTTATATATTTATTTGTTGAGAGGCTAACCCAGAAATCATACATGAAAAATTCATTTACGGCGAAGTCGGTAAAATTTTGTCGTATCACACCAATACCACCATTATCTAATTCTAATAATATTATACTTGTTATTATAATAACATTAACTAAAATCTAAATGAGATGGGGTATATTTATAGTTGCAATAAGAATAAATGAAAAAGGTTTACAAGTAAACAAGTAATGAAAAAGTGTTACAGTCTTAATTAAACGTATATTTAGTTCAAGGATTCGCATTTGTTATATTGCTTCGTATCGACGCCACCTATTTAATTAATCATTTAATTACTTCGTCGATACTAAGTAATATTAGTAATTACCTAATTACTAGTCTTTACTTTTGCCGTCAAACCGGGGTATAGTTACCATGCCTGCCATGTTTGCCTTCTAAATTATTAAAAAAAGCAAACGAAGTAGAAAATGTAGGTATGCGTAATTAATAACAATTAATAATTAAATAGGCGTTGACATTATTATTCATTACATTCGATCATTAGAGTAGACAGTCATTATCGATCAAAGGTGATGAATTGATGATGCTTATTTTAATATTGAAATGAGTGCTGGTGGCCTAGCGGTGAGCCAAGCTGCTTCCAACTTGGCTTTGGCAGTCCCAGCTCGTAGCATTACGAAATGTTATTTTAATAATTTGTGGTGGTACCTAGTAATTCGGTTACCGCAATAACTAGTTTCCTCTCTGGGTTTGAAGGTCAGATAGAACCAGTGACTGTGCCTATTTTTGGTATTAGGTCTCCTGCAGGATGCAACCAGGAAAATGTTGAGATAGGGAGGATGTACAATTTATTTACCTTTCGTAAGACATTTACTACAACTTGGCCCCTGTTTCGCCACGGTTACAATTGTTAATGAGTTTAATGACAATGACCGCCATACATTGCGGGTCCTACAAGTAAATATTGTCACTAGGTACCGTCGTTATTTAGCGACCCAGAAATGGACAGAAACTTATCAAAATGTCAGGTGTCAATATACAAGATATATACAGGGTACCTACATACCTACTACTAAAAGTAAGGTGACAATTATCAGTGAGGTGAAACTTGGTGGTATTTCTGGTAAAGATTCAAATAAAATATAATATGTATTGCCTATGTATACAGAAAAAGTAAACCATATACATGCAGACGTTTAGTTTTTATTTGGCGTTAGTGGAGTGAGAAATAGCCAAGATTAACTAAAACCCGTTTACAATTCGCCATTGTACCACGCTCATAGACACTGCAACACTATCACAATGCAGATATGACATGCCTGATAGAAGCCAATTAACCGACCTAAGCGGCGGTAAGTGGTGCATTGGTACAGCCAGCCGCGGAATTAAAGCGCCAATGCTAGCAGATTTTATATACAAGGCCCATTACAAATACCTTATGTCTCACATACACGTATAAATATTATACACAATCATAATTAATGTAACACAGATTACCAGTTCGTCGGACGATATCAGCGACAATTAAACACATAATTTTTAAGAAAAAAAACCGACTTCTATGGGGCCCGGTGAAAGATTATGGTAGATGGTGCACTATGTAGAAAAGGAGGTAAAACCAGTACTTTCTAGTAGCATTTCGTTTCCGTAAGGGTCGTAGTTCTAGCCTAATCTAACCCACTTCTCTGATTGCAGTTCAGTTCTGTGAGGATCGTAGTTCGAACCTAATCAAACCCACTTTTCTAGTAGCATTTCGTTTCTGTAAAGCCCGCAGTTCTAACCAAACCTAACCCACTTTTGTTTGGTCTGTGAGGATCGCAGTTCAAACCTAACCTAACCTACTTAACGGCGCATGCCATGCGGTGTACGGGGGTTTGAGCGGGAGGGGTTTGGCATCATCATACTATATACCTACATTTTATGGTAGGTAATCATAGCGGTTTATTTAGTTTAGGTATCATAGTGATTTTCCGGGTCAAGGTCCAGGTCTCTGAGTCCGAGTCCGGGTCCGAGTCTGGGTCCGAGTCCGGGTCCGAGTCCGGGTCCGAGTCCGGGTCCGAGTCTGGGTCCGAGTCCGGGTCAGAGTCCGGGTCCGAGTCCGGGTCCGAGTCCGGGTCCAAGTCCGAGTCCGAGTCCAGGTCCGGTTCCGAACCGGATCCGGGTACGAGTCCGGGTCCCAGTCCAAGTCAAAATCGAAATTCGAAATCACCAAACGTGTACTATGCGTCGTTGAAGAGTTCTGTTCTGATCATCATCAGCAGTTCCACTTCATCAAATGCAACAGTTTTTAATGTAAATGCTTGATTTTATGATGAAAATACAGAAAATTATGTAAGTATGCCTTTAAGATTTGAAGAGTTCCCTCGATTCCTTATGGATCCCATCATCAGAACTCGAGCTTGACAGAAATGTGGCTTAAAAACCAAACTTGCTTAACAAACATAACGAAGAGGACAAATCGCCAAACGTGAACTATGCGTCGTTGAAGAGTTCCGTTCTGATAATCATCAGCAGTTCCACTCCATCAAATGCGACAGTTTTGAATGAAAATGCTTGATTTTCTGATGAAAATACAAAAACCTGTATACGCATGCCTTTAAAATTTGAGGAGTTCCCTCGATTTCTCATGGATCCCATCATCAGAACTCAAGCTTGACAAAAATGTTGCTTAAAAACTTAACTTGCTTAACAAACATAAGGAAGAGGACAAATCGCCAAAGGTGAACTATGCGTCGTTGAAGAGTTCCGTTCTGATCATCATCAGCAGTTCCACTTCATCAAATATCACGTTTTTGAATGTATATGCTTGATTTGTTGATAAAAACACAAAAATCACTATATGTATGCCTTTAAGATTTGAGGAGTTCCGTCGATTCCTCATGGATCCCATCATCAGAACTGGATTTTGACAAAAACGGGACCAATCTGTATGCATATACATGCAATCAAAAAAAGAATTTTTAAAATCGGTCCAGTAATGACGGAGATATGGAGTAACAAACATAAAAAATAAAAAAAATAAAAAAAAAAATAAAAAAAAACACAACCGAATTGATAACCTCCTCCTTTGGGATTTGGAAGTCGGTTAAAAAGGTGACAGTTCCGAACAACTGACAGACTGATATCGTCCGGCGACCTGCCTGCGTATTATGGATGGCTTTATCCACGTTTATCCACGTGATAAAATAACTGTCACTTTCTAACACCGCGAGGTAGAAAGTGACGGATACCATTTTATCACGCTGTCACGTAGACAAGAACGACCATCATATCCATGCTGGTAATCTGTACGCCCCTTAAATAACACTATTTAGGCAACATTTGAGTGGTCGTGGCTAAATAGTTGTATTATTCAGGCAACTCAGTTTTCGTCGAGTGTACTAACGTAAGGTTAGCCTATTAATTAACTAATTAAAGTAGTCATAGAATGTTCATGAAACTCGGTGACGATACAGGGTGATGACAAAACCCGTTTATTGACATCACACACGGCTGCATGCAACTGGACGACTTTCAGCGCCGTGCTTATGCGCTTGCGCACAAGGTCACAGGGTGCGTAGCCAATATGCCAATCGTTTACGCTCCGTAGCGAACGAAACGCAACTGCCACTGTCGCACTAATATGGAAGAGTGATAAGAGAGACACAAAGCGATTCCTTGTCGTAGCGCAAGTGGTCCCCTTGGTTAGGCACCCTGCGGGCGCAGCACGGTTCCATTTTTATCGACTATCACTATGCGCGTCCCTTTCGCACTTACAGTACCCTAAAAAAGAAAGTAGGTTAGTATTTTTGCACTGGGTACATGTAGTTAATGTATGTGTAAATCTATTTAGGTTTAGTATAATTATGAAATTATGTCACTGCATATAATATGGCCTAGTTGACTGGTAGAAGTGGTAGAGAACTAGCCATTAAGTCTGACGTTTTGCACTGTATTTTTATACATAATTATGCAATAAAGTTAATCAAATTATTAATGTATTCATGACGAAAACGTTTCCGGCGTATTTACTAGGCAGGATCAATAAAAAATTATAAAGAATTACATCCAGTTATAAGGCTAATGTATATTAGAAACTATTTACATTTCATAATATCCATTAAGACTCCAGTTCCTTAATACTGTCGTTAACATAAAGGCTATTACACATTTACAGTAAAAGTGATTTTACGTTAACATGTATTGTAGCTTTATTTTTGGAATGCGGCGTAGGCGAAGGCAGCTGTCGAAGCCGGCGCAGGCGCTGGCAATGCACCGCGACCTCTGACAAGAGCCACACGTGCACTACAATAAAAAAAAACATTTTTAAATTTCCTGTCACAATGAAGAGTTTATTTTTCATAGTGGCCAGTTTGGCGTGCGCATATGGTGAGTTTTATTCATTAAAATTGTGCTATTTACTTTAATACTTCCGAATTGATTTCATGAAAAGCAGAGCAATGCGAACTTTATAATTAGCAATATCTTTTTCTGTGATTTAGTTATGATAGAAGTTAGGTGACAAACTTTTTTTGAAACCTCCCTATTTTGAAAGCCGTAAAGGTAATCAACCCACTGGTTGATGTGTTTTGTTGTTATACTCGTATCAATCTGTTACATTTTTGTAGAAATGTGATAATCTTTGCCGTACTGACGCTTTTGATTTTGTGAGGTTCTGAGCTTGGATACCGGGTAATTGGTGACACTAGGATATTTAAATTACCTAGTCAAATAGAAATTTACAACCCCGTTTGGACCAGATTGATCCAGTAGGGCTACCGCCAATACCGAAAATCGTCAACTGATTTCGAATCGGATTTTTCTCACTCTAATTACGCTTTCATTGGAGTAAAAGAGAAAGATCCCCGCAATTTGCGAATTTCGGTTTTCGCGGTAGCCGCTCTGTTGGTCCGTTTGTATGATGATATCGAAATTTCTTATTCAATTATTCTTGTATGGTGCGGCAATTTGGCCATATTAACGGTGTTATAATTTCAATGAAAGCGGATTAAAAATGAACAATATTTCGACTAAAACGTAACGTTCCTCGTTGCGTTATGTTCCGAGTTTATACAAAAAGGTTAACGCTGAATGGGAATTTAGCGCAGTAGCGCCACATTTTTTACACAATAAGAAGAAAAAAACTAATTTGATTGAGCTATTGAGCATGTCGGTTATTTGGTGTTGATAAAGGTACTTAAACAGTTTTTACTTTACTGTCGTTATTTTCTGTGGTTGTCTGAACTTTCTTTAAAGAGGTGCAGTCAACTGTAAAAATATGGGTGTAGCCAACTTATTCAAAAATATGTCCCATAGTTCTTAATTCGCTAGCATAAGAGCTATGGGACATATTTTTGAGATGATTTATGCACCCATATTTTTACAGTTTACTGTACAATGTCTATATTGATATGGGTGACTTATTCTTAGGGTTCCGTACCCAAAGGGTAAAACGGGACCCTATTAATAAGACTCTGCCGTCCGTCCGTCCGTCCGTCCGTCTGTCACCAGGCTGTATCTCTATCTCACGAACCGTGATAGCTAGACAGTTGAAATTTTCACAGATGATGTATTTCAGTTGCCGCTATAACAACAAATACTAAAAACAGAATAAAATAAAGATTTAAGTGGGGCTCCCATACAACAAATGTGATTTTGGACCGAAGTTAAGCAACGTCGGGCAGGGTCAGTACTTGGATGGGTGACCGTTTTTTTTTTTGCCTTTTTTTGCATTATGGTACGGAACCCTTCGTGCGCGAGACCGACTCGCATTTGCCCGGTTTTTTTACATAAATCTTCGTTATTAATGTGACATGATTGCACTTATTCGCCTTTTCGATATTAATGAGATTTAAGGTCATTTGTAAACATCATATATCTACTTATTTGAGTATCGCTTCACAGGAAGAATTTTGTAGTAAAGGTCACTTAAAAATGCATGAACGTTAAAGTCGTACATGCAGAATAATTTTACGGTGTCTGTTCTAAAAAGATATTACTTAAGGCGTCTTAAGGGGACAAATCAAATTGTTTTTAGGGTTCCGTACCTCAAAAGGAAAAAACGGAACCCTTATAGGATCACTCGTGCGTCTGTCTGTCTGTCCGTCTGTCACAGCCAATTTTCTCCGGAACTACTGGACCAATTAAGTTGAAATTTGATACACATATGTAAGTTTGTGACCCAAATACGGACATGTAACGTAAACTAATGAATTTTAAATATGGGGGCCACTTTTGGGGGGTAAATGAGAAAATTAAAAAATAAAGTTTTTCAAACTATATCATGTTACATATCAAATGAAAGTGCTTATTGTAAGGATCTCAATTATATTTTTTTATAATTTTCGAATAAACAGTTTAGAAGTAATTCAAGAGAATAGGCAAAAAATTACCATTCCCCCCCCCCCTTTATCTCCGAAACTACTGGGTCTAAAATTTTGAAAAAAATATATCAAATAGGTCTATACCTATAGATGACGGGAAAACCTATTAGAAATGTACAGTCGAGCGTGAGTCGGACTTAATTACTTAGTGTTTGATCCGGCCCCTACGGATTTTTTAAAGAGATTTCACTCACGTTTCACATAAAAAATACATTGTTAAAAATTGTGTAATATACGGAACCCTTGGAACGCGAGTCCGACTCGCACTTGGCCGGTTTTATTAAATACCTATGTATTTTGATTTATATTTTGAAGAGAGAGAGAGATATCTGTAAACCGTTTATTGGCGTTTATTAGTAATGGCAAAACTTAATTGCACAAGCTTATATTTCGTATTCACTAATTACAACAAATTGCTTCAGTTATGACAACAACAATTAGTTAAATGCGCAAGGAAATCAAAAGTAGGTAGCCAATATTTATTCACGGCTTACGATAGGAAATGTTAGGTATAACTAGTATTTATTTACAACCTACCACAGGAAATGTTAGATTTATTAGTAGAGTACAAGTAACAGCAGGTAAGTATACCTGTTTATCCGTGACCGATCGATCCACACATGAGTATGTATGTCAGTGCTATTGTAGTAATATATAATGCACGTGCATGTACATATATGGTAATTGTCTCAGTGCAAAATACCGCCCTATTTGACTTCATCAATTAAGTGTAGGTATATATTATGTAATTCCATATTTAAAATATTTAAAAATAGAAATGGGATTTACCCTAGTCAACTTGTAGTAAAAGCAACATTATTTAATAACATTTTGTATAAAATTATTAATACTTATTGTTTAGTCTGACATTACTATAGGTAAGTACTTTTTTAAATTGGTTTTAATGACATGCATATTGCGAGTCAGAGTATTGTACGCCAAATTCTGGCTGATTGTGACGTAACCAAATACTAACTCTACCACCATTTATAACCACTCACATTCAAATAATAAATAATTTGTATTAGTAAAATGCGATAGTTTTGCGATTCACTACCTCCGGTGCTTTTAAGGTGTAATTTACCTCCCAATGGCCACGAACCAGGAACCTTTAAACCTTTTTTTTATGGGACTATACATCGTTGTAGTTAATGTAAACTGTAAAGGGTGACTCACGTTACACCGGACCGTGTCCGGGCCGGAGCTTCCGCAGCTTACATTTCTATGACAGATGACCGTGATCACGTGATGTTTCCATATAAAACGAAGCGCCGGAAGCTTCGGCCCGGACACGGCCCGGTCTAAAGTGAGTCATCCTTAATTGTTTTTGTTCCGATCACGATTTATGTTTCACCCTGAATAAACAGGTCCGGGCCTGGTTACCTACCTTCGCGGGGGCTAGTTTGGGAACACTTAATCACCTTGAATATAAATGAAGCGGCATTCTCAATCTGGTTTTAGTTTTAGCAATGCCAACTGACTTTAATTGTCCGAGGTGAGCTTTTAATGTACGTAATAAAATATCATTACCGGAGTCATTACAGAAACTACTTACAGCGTACTCTACAAAACCAGACGGTCTAGCACTAGCATAAGATGCGTTCTCGCGCGCGAGTCTATACTTGAAGTCGCGCTAGACGTATTATGCGCGCCAGAACGCAACTCGTGCTAGACCGTCAGAGCGACAAAGAGCGAGACTCCAATGTTTGGTTACCATGTAAGAATGACGTAGTTAAAACGGTTCCTCTTTACTTTTAGGGCTGTGCTTTTTTTTTTTGTGTGGGCTTTTCAGTGTGGTTACAAAGAAATACAAATTAAAAATACACGTAAACACACAAAAAACTGTAATTAAGGTTCAGTGTTTAATTACTAATAGCAGTCCCTCATGAACTAGGGTCAGAGGGCCTACCGCGAACTAAGTTCGACATGTTGCCTACCTGTCACACTAACGTACGATTTTACAAGTGCGACAGAGACGCAACACGACAAACGTGGTTCGCGGTAGGCCCTCCGATATTGTAGTAGGATCTAAGATATAATGGATTTACAAATGTAAATAAAACATTTAGGACTTGACCATAGAGTAATAAAATTGTAGTCTGTAGGTACGCGGATGATGTATGGATGACGATTTTAACGCTGACGCTGACCTCTGCCTTTGCACGTGACTTCGTTCAGACATACTCTTCAAACTGCCACTGACCTGAGTTATTCTCGTTAATATTTTAATGATGGGACAAATCTATAGATTATTTACGTTATTCATAAGTACCCCACAAGCCACAAGCCTTAATGAGCTATTACCTAATCGTTTGTTTTAATCTTCTGACTAATTATGTATGTATATATTAGAAAGAAAGAATAAATTAACTAATTGAGGTTAGTAAAGCTTTAGATAACTAAAGCTTAGGGGCTACGTAAGGGGGGGGGGGAAGCTAAAGGGGGTACGTAACAAAATATAGTTATTGATAAGAGTTATTTGAAAGATGAATCTCTACCATATGAAGTGTACTTAATCTGAAGTAAGTATTTTTTTAGATATCTTAGGTAGAAGGCCCTGGAACTATTGTCAATTTTTATTTGCGTATTAAATAAATAAATGACACATATTTCTGTTAAGTTTGATATCCAAATTTCCTATGAGATGGCGCTGTTACAAACGCAAACTAGGTAACAGTAGTTCATCCTAGAAAATACATATATAATGTCAAATATGAGAATAAACGATTGGTAATTGGTATTGGTAACTAAGCATCTTATTCAAACAAAGTGGTCCTTCGAGCCGGATATGAACCAGCGACCTATGGATGGTATAAGTTTAAGTATACGTTTATATTATTTGTATAACAGGACTCCTTTCCTGACTAGAGACTACAATGTATACTAGCCCTATATGGGTACCACTTCCTTCCTACATTGGTAATTGGAGTTACTTAACCTCAAACCGATCGGAAACGCTTTCTAATCTGTAATATACAATCGCGTGTATCTATCATAGTATGCGGTAATCTTAAAGGTCATATAACCTCTAGCCGCCCATACGTCAAACCTTGCCAAGCAAAATGAAATTTTATTTTGTCAACACAAAGTTCAAATTAGAATGGAACAATAGACCTTTTTATAGGTCTCTGGGCGGCTAGAGGCTATAAATACACTAAACTGTATATTTAGATAAATCTTGTAAAAGCTGTAGGAGTCAAAGCATTTTCTATGACGGCCGATCGGTGATCACGTGGCGCTTTCCAAAGAAAATGAAGCGCCGGAAGCTCCGGCCCGGTCCCGGGTCGGTCTAACGTGAGTAATCCTTAAAGGTGAGACTATAGGCAATAATAATGGTCATATAAGAAACGTAATAATACATATATAACAAAGGTGATAGTTATTGTAGCGTCGCTTTTATACAGCAATTTTTGAATTGTACGAGACATCTAAAATATTGCCATTTTTGCTCGACAAAGCAAGATAAGGTATTAAAAAAAGTAAAATCGTACATACCTACCTATGTGTGGTGACCCCGTGCTCTTTGTAAGCGCTTCATAACGCTTGTCTGTGTAGTCTATGCGACACGTATAACCTCTAGCCGCCCATACGTCAAACCTTGCCAAGCAAAATGAAATTTTATTTTGTCAACACAAAGTCCAAATTAGAATGGAACAATAGACCTTTTTATAGGTCTCTGGGCGGCTAGAGGATAAGGTCAAAGGACTACTCAACCTTTACTCGAGCAATCGAGCATTAACCGATGAGCCGATTAGTAATCGAGTCGTCCTCCTTTCACTCACGCTCATGCACATCCTAGTGATGGGCGTTTTTTCGATTAGTTCGAATGTTTCTTGTTTCTGTCACGACTTTAGTGTCGCACGATATGCCATGACACGAGTTCTGTTCATGTCTACATATGTACCTATGTATAGCGGTATCATTTCATTTCATTAGTGTTTCAAAATTTTTCCTTCTCACCAGTTAATTCGCTAAATGGCAGCTCAACTAAAATGATTTTAAAAAAATTCTTAAGTAATTTTTTTAAAGTATCTTTATCTAAGTATATGCAATAAAGTTTTTGTTATATGACAAGTTTTGGTGATAACAACGAGACGTAAGACGCGACTCTACTCATTTCTAGGATAAACGTAAAACCTAATATAGCAGCAACTGTGAAATCAGAAAAAAGATGGTCTCCATACAATAGTGTCGTATTTAAGAAAGTACGGAACAACTGATTTTTTTGGGTTTTCGGGGGTGCATTCACAATAAAAGTTGCTTAAATTATAGGTAAGTATCTTAACTATTTTCTTGAAATCTTGAGGTAATAAATTATTTTCTTGGGGTAAATAATTAAATCAATCGTATTTATCTTCTCTTTATTTGTAGGCGTTAATTAAATTACTATTCAATATCTACAATAAAACACCTGTATTTTGACGTGCAGTCGACATTTGACGACACAATTGTCTCTCGTCACTGCTGTACCCACTTTCCTCCCTACTTCATACATTACTGGGTTACCACACGGCTTGCCAGCGAGCACCATACAAAGGCATTGTACTGTAAACCACAGTAAACGCTTCAGTAATTTCTTAACTGCCAGTGTCGCAAGGCCAATTTAACTGTTGAGTGTTGTCACGGATATCGGCCACGAATCGACGAGATATGGTGCCATAGCGTGCCAGAAGGACATTTTGTCGAACTCAAAATTCCTTATATGGACTATCGAAAGTATAGTCTGAGTACAAAATGCTTGAGGCAATATTGCATATTGTGCTCCAACCACATGGTGGTTGCAAGCAGCAAGGTCAAAGAATTAAATTTACGACCCATTTTGTACCTTGTCACAGTGACAATCTATATGAAAATTGCTAGAGACTTCATACAAAAGGTCTCTGTGACAAAGTATAGGTACCTAAAATGGGTAGGAAATTAAATTCTTTGACTGTACATACGTCATCCCACCTCATTAATAATCTGAATAATTAATTAAAAATAACTCTACTATACTATCGTAGAAAATAATATAGGCAAATTAACTATTGGATCACTTTTACAGAACCAATTACTAAACCTGTACAACGTTATCTGTGGGCCTTCCCAAGATGACAATCGTTTGCAGACAACTATAAGGTACGCTTTATTGTCTCTCCATCACTCTTCCATATTAGTGCCATAGAGACAGATAGCATTTCGTGTCGTTTCTCTACGAGCAATTGTCATCTCGGCTAGACCCTCGGAATATAAATTAAATAGCAAGTTTATCTCGTTTTCGTAACGTCTGAGTCATTGTTGGGTAACAAAATATGAGTCACATCGGTAGCTGCACCCTTGTTCTCAATATTATATTACCATGCGGTAACTCCGTCTGTGTAAAACTCGTCGAGGTAATGTCTATTTGGTCGTCCTAATTGTTTTTTGAGTGACCGCAGATTTATCTCAGTAATCCGCGGTCGGTATGCCAACTCAACTTATATAAATTCACGAATAAGAAAACAAGCTCAGATCCTTGCCACCTTTAGTACCAGTTTTAGAACTGTTTCTTAAATCCTTCCTCGATTAAACGTATAAATCTATCTCTTATTTGAAAACCTACTTATAGGTTTCATAAAGAAAGCTACTTAAGTAATTTTCTAAAAGAATACCTATACATATTATGTAAATTGTAAACACACCTGTAATTTAAGTAAACATTTAAGTTTCATAATTAATTGGTCCTCAAATCTTGTAAAATAAGTTTACAAACTTGCAACATTTTAACATTAACAGGAGACATAAAGCTGCTTAACTTTAACGTTTGAATAGATTAAGTGAAGTAAAACGAATTAAATTTACAAGTTATACTGTCCCAGTTTGTTTGTTGTTCACGATAGATACGTTGTCGAAGTTTGTATCATTAGTGATTCCGCCAGCATTCAAAAATACGTTACATGGCAATACTGGCAATGAATACACGCACAACCTACAGGTTTCCCAATATACCTATGGTAATTATCTGCGATAAGTTGCCAAAGACTTGTAAGGTACCTCGCCAAAGAATGCCCATCATTATTATTTCTTTTTTTCTTAGGTTTAATATATTCTGTCAAATAACTTACTGTCAGTAGAAAAAGGCGCGAAAGGATAGAATAATGGGGTTGGCAACAGTCAAAGGTTTGCATATACGGCGCCATCATAGCTTACCCCTTTTTCTATGAGAGTTGGCTTGAACACCTGGCATCCAGGGCATTAAAAAGAACAAAAATTTGACAAAATTCTAGGGCTTGACAGGGCAAGCTATGATGGCGCCATCTACTTAATACTTCGACCGGCCAACCCCATTGAAGGCAAAAATGCTCTTACGTAAATAAATGAATGGCGCCTTGCCAGACCATCTTATGTCACCCCGCACACATCGCACATCCACGCCTAGCCTTCTAGGTTTTTTTGCCAAATTAAATGCTAGGAACGTGTCATTGTATGGTTACCGTCTTCATTTTTACTGGTCTCTGGTATTTTCCTAAATTATTTTAAGCACGTTTATTCGCTAGAAGTGGAAACTCGGTTACGACACCGCTGGGAGACTAAATTAGGCACGGTGCGGCATCTTTACTGTTCTTGTTACATTACACAACATAAAATAAGCGTTTAGAATATTACAATAAATATTTTTGAATGAAAAAATCTTTTCGTTTTTATTTTCTTAATATTGAAGTATTGCCCTCTAAATAAATAAATATCTGGGGACATCTTACACAGATCAACCTAGCCCCAAACTAAGCAAAGCTTGTTCTATGGCTGCTAGGCGACGATATACACTTACTTTCTCGTATATAGATAAATACGTACTTATATTCATAGAAAACACCCATGAATCAGGAACAAATATTTGGATTCACACAAATAAATGCCCTTACCGGTATTCGAACCCAGGACCGTCGGCCTTACATGCAGGGTCATTACCCACTAGGCCATACCAGTCGTCAACATAAATACATTTTGCTAACATACAAATATACCTAAAATATATTTATTTCTTTTATTTCAGCGCAAGAATTCAAATGTCCCGAGAAGAGCGGCTTCTACCCCGACCCGTACCAATGTGACCTCTATTACAAGTGCAGTAAAGGTCAGTAACGTGATTGAAAAGGTTAACTTGTTGGTATGTGAAAGTACTTGACGTTATTAATAGTTAATTCCAATGTACAGTCGACCTCGGAAGTACCGTGTACATTTTAACCTCCTACCTCTGTAAAGCCTTTTAAAAGGCTCCCTTGTGAGAGGTTTATCTTTTAGCTCCTCCACAGAGTACCCACCTAAGTAATCTTATAGACGCGATGCACACAACCCCACAAAAATAAAGACTGAATTTTGTTTATCTCTACAATACTTACGTATGTAGGTATACCTACTTAGGTAATATACGAATACGAACAAGTTTATTATGAAATGTTTTATTGGATTCTTCGTCTTTAGAACACGGTATTTATTATCATCGTCATCACTATGCAATAACCAGCTATTGCTAAAAATTGTTCTTCAATAATTGCTTCAATAATTCATTTTGACGTAGCTCTCTTTTACTGCAGAATCATAATCCCACCAAACATAATAAATATTATAGGTGCACTTATAACGTCGATAGCGACAAGATATAGCATGAGCACCGTACTTTTTGACATCATGCGATAGTAGATAAGAGATGAGCACTGTATTCAGAGGCCGTACTGCGATAAACGATAATCGAAATTTCATCATCTGTCTCTCGATCGCACTTGCATATTCGAGCGATAGAGAAGCAGATAACGAATTTTCAATTCTCCTTTTTCACTGGAGGGGATCATCAGTTCATTTCGTGCGATGTTTATCCACACTGGTTTTTGCATTACCTGTTCGCCATGTCCTTTGGTATGTAAAAATATTCAACGTTCGTAGTGTCAAAACTTGCGGTCTTGCCATTTAGCTATGTGCTTACTACCGCAAATAGAGTGTGAAAAATTAGTTTCTACACAGTGCAACGCAATCACTTTCCGACTACACGACCGTTTGACTCATTAACCAGTGTGTCTAAGAACTCGAGGTTATAGCCTGGCAAAAAAGAGTAGAAATTAAAAAGCGGCTACATTATAGTGTCGTCCCTTTCAAACCAATATATATAAGAAAACGAGATGACGCTACAGTGTTGCCGCTTTTTAATTTCTACTCTTTTTTGCCAAGCTGCCGTATTCGAAGTTCGAGATATTCACAAGAGACGACACGTACTAGATCCATTCTAGATACGTTATAGTTTAGATATCAACTAGTTCTCTTTTGCAGCGCAATTCGGGCAACCAATGTCACTTTTACCTTAGATAGAGTAAGATATCTATTGTGAAAAAAGCGCTGGTGGCCTAGCGGTAAGAGCGTGCGACTTGCAATCCGGAGGTCGCGGGTTCAAACCCCGGCTCGTACCAATGAGTTTTTCGGAACTTATGTACGAAATATCATTTGATATTTACTAGTCGCTTTTCGGTGAAGGAAAACATCGTGAGGAAACCGGACTAATCCCAGTAAGGCCTAGTTTCCCCTCTGGGTTGGAAGGTCAGATGGCAGTCGCTTTCATAAAAACTAGTGCCTACGTCAAATCATGGGATTAGTTGTCAAGCGGACCCCAGGCTTCCATGAGCCGTGGCAAAATGCCGGGATAACGCGAGGAAGAAGAAGAAGAGTAAGATATCTATTAGATGTGAATTGGATCTCTAAGTCATATCCTGTGGAAATCGTTCAAGAGTACCTATCTCCAGAATCGCGCAAATGTCAAATTTGACAGGTTAGATCTTAAACATATCGTTATCGTATCTTGGTGATGTCTAAAAGATATCTAATAGATGTCTATTTCAAAATCCGAATCGGGTCCAAGCTGTAGTTACAAAGTATGCTTGATCGGGGATCACGCGTAAAATGAAATTAATGAACGTTAACAGCTGAAATGTACGAAATATCGTTACGACAACGTTTTCGTAGCCAAGTAGCCCTAAGTCACTTACTTGTATGTAGAAACTGTTGCTACGAAAATGGCTGAGGAATTTTTACGAGCGGTTTATTGAGCATAACGAATTGCACTTGGTATTGGAATTATTTGAAATTTATATTATAATTCGTTTACGCAATTGTTTTGTGCGTAACTATGCTTTTTAGCAAAGTTGGGTATTTATGATTAGATAATAACCAGTAACATATACTAAAATAATGAGAATAATATTTATTTTATTCCAAAATAAATTACGTATAGAAAACTTACTTACTTACTCCGTTGACTCAGCGAAAATGAGACTTGGCCTCCGACACAAGACAGCGTCACTTATAGAAAACGCATTTAATTTTTTTTAAGTACTTAATATATAAATTAGGTCTTGTACCTCATAATTAAGTATTAAGTAAAGTAAACTAAAGTATTATTTGTATTTGAACATATATTTAGCGAAGATTAAAAGTGAATTATAAATGACATAATAATAGTCTTCCAATAGCTCACTAGATGTCGCTTATCCTTCTAAGCGTTGTTGCTAGAACACGCTGACAAGATTTTTCCTGTGACATATATATAAGACGGCTTGTCATTGTAAAGTACCGTTCGGATTCAGACTGTACCATCAGCATTACTGCAGCAGTCTATGTATTTTTAGAAGTGCCCCTATTAATGCCAGTAGGGGTGCACTTTTCTATATTACAGGACTTTACAGTCTTGCCCGTCCATAACAGTCTAATTAAACGCAATCTAGTGGAACCATGTTGTCCATAGTGTTTTAATATATTTTAATGTAAGCAAGGGCTCTGAGCTCTAGATGTGATATTCGCTAACAAGTCCTAGTCGAATCATAGGTATACTGGTATAGAGAGACCAGTTTGTCCTAACTGAGGCAAAAATAAGCGTTATAAGCCATTCATGCATTAATTGATGTCGGATCTGTTCAGGCAAATAACAAATCTCTTGAGTCTTAACAAGGCCTATTATTTCTAACCCATTTTCACCTTTCTTCCTCACACAGGAAAGTCGGAGGCGAAGCTGTGTCCTGATGGCCTGGTGTTCCTGGATGAGAACCCCATTAAGGAGCGGTGCGACATCCCCTCCAACGTGGACTGCGGGGACCGGAAAGAGCTGCGTAAGTATTTGCTAAGATTCATAAAGTATAAACTTGACGTCTTAACGGCAACTACTGACGATATCTAGTAGGGAGTAGGAAAAAATAGTAGAGTAGGTTTTACTCGTAGGCAGCCGACTGGACGCAGGCGGCGAGCGGAAAATCAAGACCATCCATAAATTGTGTTAGGCCAAGTGTATGAACGACCTGTATTTGCCGCTCGCCGCGCCACTCCAGTCCAGTCCAGTCCATTCCTTGAAATAAGAGTTTTTTAACGCTCAGCAAAAAAATAATCGTCGTTGTATTGAAAGCGGCCTGTAAGTAGATATATGCTGCCTTGCGCTCATTTAAAACGAAACAACAGCCCATACCACAAGGTTGAAGCAAAGGGTATTCATATCTTTACAGAAACATTTCTTAAGAGTCATTATATTGTTTCATATAGCAGTTATAAATATAAACGTCATTCTTTTTAAAATTTTCAGAGGAGCCCCAGCCTACTAAGGACTGCCCCCGCCAGAATGGTTACTTCAAACATCCCGACCCACAGGTATTTATCCAGAAAACATTCAAAAGGTTAAAGAAAACATATATGTGTTTTATACAAATTGTCGCGGCACTAGCGACATCTTGTAGCGAATAGAAAAAGATAGCTTATGTGATACATTTTAGAGTTTGAAACACATTTATTACGATTGATTAATAAGATAAGATTTTTTCGAAGAATTCAAGAAGAAAAAGTCCAGTTTGCTGGGAATTAATTGCTCAAAACGCTTGTTTTATCTCATTTGATTGGCCTATTACATGAGGTCATTAATTGCTAAAATTTTTAAGAATTACGCTAAGATTAAAAACTCTCCAATGCGTCCATAGTACAATTTAAAAATAACCCTAAACATTGATCACAATGTTGACCAGGAATGCGTCTTTAGTTGTGAATGTTGAGTACTCATTCTGATAACGGTATAATTCGCCCAGGCCTGCGACAAGTTCGTCTACTGCTCGGACGGCGTTCCCAACGAGCACCCGTGCCCGCCCGGCCTGATCTTCGACGAGGAGTCGTCTAACTGCGACTGGAAGGAGTCCGTCAACCGCCAGTGCGACCACCCCACTAAGGGTATGTATTCTAGACCCTGATCCATACTCATTGTCAGTGACAAGTTCGTCTACTGTTCGGATGGCGTCCCCAATGAGCACCCGTGCCCGCCCGGTCTGATCTTCGACGAGTAGTCCCCTAACTGCGACTCCGTCAACCGCCAGTGCGACCACCCCACTACGGGTACGTATTCTAAACCCTGATCGATACTCAGTGACAAGTTCGTCTACTGCTCGGACGGCGTTCCCAACGAGCACCCGTGCCCGCCCGGCCTGATCTTCGACGAGGAGTCCTCCAACTGCGACTGGAAGGAGTCCGTCAACCGCCAGTGCGACCACCCCACTAAGGGTATTCTGGGCCCTGATCCGTAGCCAAGTGACAAGTACATTCAATGAGCTTCCTTACTCGTCTGTACCGATCTTCGACTAAGCGGAAAATGTGACTCGACGAAGTCTGTAAATATCACGTATGGAAAAATAAGTCGGGCCTTGGAGGGAAACAACCTAAAAATCCTTAAGGTGGCTCATTTTACTTAAAGGAGACATTCCTTTATTTTTAACAAGAATTCTAAAATTCATTGGGCATGATGCGAAGGCCTCATCCACCTCATAAGCACCCCTGGAAGCATGATAATTTAATATCCCTACTCCTTAGTGCTGATTGTAGAAAGATTGACATGCCCTGCACACATCCAACAGTTCTAATCAAATTTGGTTCGTGTTCGTAGATGTCCTCGATGACGGCTTCACCTGCCCCGACGGAGACGTGATGGGCCCCAACGGGCGCGCGCTCCCGCACCCCACCTTCCCCCACCCCGAGGACTGCCAGAAGTTCTACATCTGCCGGAACGGCGTCCAGCCGCAGAAGGGCAGCTGCCCGCTCGGCAAGGTCTACAACGAGGACACGTTCATGTGCGACGAGCCTGAGAAGGTCCAAGGGTGGTGAGTATCTAATAGTTTCTTTCTCGAATACTCTTATGGCTCCTATACACGATGGGCCAGCGCCAGCCACTCCAAGGGACGCATTTATGCGTTAGATGGAGCAAGTGATATTGCTATCTCATTCTGCCACATGGCTGCGTCCCTGAGTTGCCGGCGCTGGCCCATAGTGTAGAGGCGCCATTAGGCCCACTTGCACCATTCCACTAACCCAAGTTTTAACCGGTTAAACCTGGAGATACCATGGTTACTAGTACAATTTGATACTGGGTTATCGGTTTAATCACTTAACCCCGGGTTAGAGGGATGGTGCAAGTAGGCCTTATAGTGTTTCACGTAGTTTGGTTACATTGACAGCTGTATCTCAATACAATTTAGCAATTTCTGGCTATGCAATATAAATTGGTTGGAGATGTAATCAAGCTATAGCCTGACAACAGTTTATTTGACCCTCGCCATTTTGCGGATTTTCAATGGTACTAATTTCTTTTACTGGCAACAAGTACTCTTTGACAACGAACGTTGGATGTCATCGAATGTCACCGATGTAAACAAATAGAAAATATCTACGAATATATTCAAATATAAACGGTTTTATTACAAAAATGCCATTAAAAATATTCCAAAGATGCGAAAAAATTGTAGTGAATGCAATCAAATACTTACAGCTTAAAAAAGACGAAGGATTGTGTTGTTTGACTTGTTGTTGTTGGTAAATTTTAAAGTTGACATGACCGGTATTGACGTTTTATAGTGCGGTTGTATTGAACTGGTTATCGTATCGTATAGGAAGTAACTCAAGAAAATTGAAGCAATTGCTGTGATCATGTTAAAAAAATTGAAGGCGATTATAGGAATAAAGGTCCTATAATTGAATTGGAGACTGAACGTTTTATAATAGAGGTTGGTCGTCCTGAAAGCGACACAACATCTGATGAAAATCAGACTTCGTCAGAGTCAGAAAACGAAGAATATATAAATATTAAATATTTAGAATCAGATTTTGACGATTAGGTAAATTGAAAGAACCGAATTCTCTGTAAGGAATGTTTCTGACATTATACGAGTATCAACATGAAGCCAATGCCCACTACCCCAACTATACATGACGTACGCACATTATTGCCATACGTAAGCTGTTTGCAGCGACACTATCTCAGGGTTAAATAAACTGTTGTCAGGCTTTACTTATATGAAATATATTATACAGGGTGTAATCGTTAAGTGTAGCCAGGCGATAATTCCGTAAATATAACCGATATGAGAAAACTTCAAATTTATATCGAAAGTGCGTTACTCAATGAGTGAAATTGGAAAAGACTTGGAAAATATACTTCTGCTTAAAATTTGGTCGTCAGATCCCATTCGCCTATCTCAGATTATCTTGGCTCAGTTAGGCAAGTTGACTGACAAATTCTGTTAACCTCTAGCCGCCCATGCGTCAAACCTTGCCAAGCAAAATGAAATTTTATTTTGTCAATACAAAGTTCAAATTAGAATGGACAGGAGACCTTTTTATAGGTCTCTGGGCGGCTAGAGGATAAGATTTGGTGTTTAGGACATTTTTACGTACATTTATTAACGGTAAGTGCGTTTTAAAGTGTATATTTTTTATTTCCAGCGAAAACTTCTACGAAGGAACCCAGCTTGACAAGAACAAAGTCCCCAAGAAAGCGTAAAGTGCCGTAGTTATTATTAGGTTTAGAACTGTACTTTAAATAAATTTATTTTTTTAATTTGTGTATTTTTATTTTTTATTTTTCATACCTTATCGTAGGTACGGACATGTAGTGGCAATCTGATTATAGAGGAAAATGGAGAGGTCTATCTACAAATTTTTTATATTTGAATGAATAATATCAAATTTTAAACTAGAGTTCGAGCTGAGATGGTTATTTAGTTAGTTGTCCAAATTCCTAAGAGATGGCGCTGTTACAAACGCAAACTAGATAACGCTAGTTCATCATAGAATTTATATGCAAAACTGGCAAGTATGTTTTATATGATGATTGGTATTGGTAACGTGCCAACTTATTTAGAATAAAGCGGTTCTTCGAGCCGGATAGAGCACTAAGCCTGAATAATGAGGTTCAAGAATCAAGATGCGAAAGATTATTAGTCTGTTTGAGATTCTGAAAACGGTAAAAAATAAAGATACTACTCCTAAAAATACGTGTGATACCTCATTAGATTCGTCATGATGTCTAGAAAAATGTATTCGAAGCGTGTATTAGCACACAAAAAATTCCAAAAATTATAAATAAAAAAAGGGAGGGAATAGTAGTTATTTTTTATTTCCCCAATATCTCAAAAAGTATTAATATTTAAGAAACCAAAATTGATATTATAAAAGAGGAGGATATTTCCAATCAAACATTCCATACTTGCAGAACTGTATCTCAATTATTTATACTTTTTATCCAACGCTGAACACAGCCCTCCGCGCCTCATTTTCGAGAAACGCGCGCGGCATGAAAAAACGATTACGTAACATTAAATATAATTTTAAAGGTATTAAATATTCACTGAAATTAAAAAAAAAATTGTGTATTTAAAACATGTCAACACATGTAATACTAGTAGAAATTTATCTTAAAGTTATTTTTTCAACAAGTTAGGCAATTGTTAATTGGCAAAATTTTCTCAAACTTCCTTCTTTATTGAAAACGACAAAAAATATATAAATAATTATCGTAAAATTTTGTCCCTTTCTAGAGCCCTTATCATATACATGTTCAACAAGATCGCGTTATAAAAGTTTTGAAAAAATTAACTGTTTGGTTATAATATTGTTTTATATTTTACAATTTTACCTTGATTTTTCGTTTTTCGTCAATTTTCTATGTTATTCTAAAACTTATTTTAAGCAAAGTATTAGCTTTATGAAAACTTTTGTAATTTGATCTTATTAAGCATGTATATGAGAAGGGTTCTAGAAAGCGAGAAAATTTTACAATAGTTATTTATACATTTTCTGTCGTTTTCAATAAAGAAGGAATTTCAAGAAAATTTTGTTAATTAACAATTGCCTAACTTGTTGAAAAAATAACTTTAAGATAAATTTCTACAAGTATTACATGTGTTGACATGTTTTAAATGCACTTTTTTTTATTTTATTTTTTCAATGAGTATTTAATACCTTTAAAATTATATTTAATGTTACGTAATCGTTTTTTCACGCCGCGCGCGTTTCTCGAAAATGAGGCGCGGAAGGCTGTGTTCAGCGTCGGATAAAAAGTATAAATAATGGAGATACAGTTCTGTAAGTATGAAATGTTTGATTGGAAATATCCTCCTCTTTTATAATATAATTTTGGTTTCTTAAATATTAATACTTTTTGAGATATTGGGGAAATAAAAAATAACTACTTTTCCCTCCCTTTTTTGTTTATAACTTTTGATATTTTTTGTGTGCTAATACACGCTTCGCATACATTTTTCTAGACATCATGACGAATCTAATGAGGTATGACACGTATTTTTAGGAGTAGTATCTTTATTTTTCACCGTTTTTTAGGATCTCGAACAGACTATATAAGCGAAAACCATCACCATATTACTCGTTGTTGCGGATAGAACACAAAATTACACCTTACCATGCCTTAACGATCCCAAGAATCAGAAGAGCATAGATACTAATAACGAGATAAAATACAAGCAAGAATTCAAGAGATGTAGAAACGAGAGAAAATAAAATAGGTACTTATAACAAATAAGTTTGAACCGTATTAATTGAACACAAAAGCTGTCACGCGGACGCCACGTTACCGAAGTGTCAAAACTGAAATTGAACTTTATGCATATGCAATGCACGTAGGTCTATGTTGCTTTGTGGTCTGTAACCGATTAA
Source organism: Cydia fagiglandana (assembly GCF_963556715.1). Lineage (NCBI taxonomy): Eukaryota > Metazoa > Arthropoda > Insecta > Lepidoptera > Tortricidae > Cydia > Cydia fagiglandana. The sequence goes on along the minus strand of NC_085959.1, from coordinate 37,039,558 downwards.
TCAGTCTTTGACGTTGAACCTGCGGTGCAGATATATCGGTCATTGGCGTCCAAAAGGTTTTTTTAAATAATACATTTTTAAGTCCTGTTCATATTTCCAAGACCATTAACAACGCCACAGGCAGTACCCAGATAATCGTGAATAACCGGTGACGTGGTGATGTAAGTATAACAGCCTTAACTGTAATTAAAATGACAGTATGATTTCTGAACGTGAAAATAAACTTGAATGATAAGGCTTCGACTTTTGAATGAACGAATTTTGAATGAATGAATCTGGCCGAGGACCCCGAAAACTGGCTCATACTCCACCGACAAGAGCCATCATGCTCTTAAATTATGATGATGATGATTGAATCAAATGGCTGTTAATGGCAACAGCCAATAACAAGGGGCTATTCATAAATTACGTCATTTCAAATAAGGGGGGGGGGGTCTGGACATCGGATGACGGTAGCATGAAGTAGGAGGAAATGGGGTCATTTGACGCATGATTTTTGGATGATCATGGGGGGGGGGGTTAAAAATTCTTAAAAAATCGATGACGTAATTTATGGACAGCCGCCAACACACAATCAACAAAACAATTTGTAATGCGCATGTCAAAGCTTCGAAACGTAACTTCGAAATTTACGTTTAGTTGATGTTATGTTACGTTTAGTAATATTATTAGCAAATAAATCGGGGTCTAAACTTAAAGATGAAGCACGCTAGACTGGGCCGGGGCCGGGGCGGAGCTTCCAACGCTCCGTTTTCTATCGAAAGCACCACGTGATCACCCATCAGCCGTCATAGAAAATGACATATCGGACGCTTCGGCCCGGACACGGCTCAGTCTAGCGTGAGTCATCCTTTACACAGCAAGGGATTTAGCAGCGCCATCTATAAGCTACATGCGAAAATTTAGTAGCCTTGCTTTAAATCTCCATAGGATGCCGCATACATTGATGTAGATTGCGTTATTTATCATTTTTGCATTGCTACTATAAGCTATCACTAGATGGCGGTGTACTTAAATATACAAAACGCATTTCTTATGCTTTCAGTTTACTGTTATAAAACGGTTATCGAAGTCCAATTTTTGGAATTGTAAGTATAGATAGGGGATTTATTCTTAATTTACATTAGCGACGCGCCCCAGCCTCGCACGGGTAAACCTTAAAAAACTATAAATACTTAAACCTTCCTGAAGAATCACTCTATTGATAGGTGAAAACCGCATGAAAATACGTTCAGTAGTGTTTGAGTTTATGGCGAACAAACATACAAACAGACAGACGCGGGGGAGGGCTTTAAGATGTAGTGATAATTGATAATATATGCCTCTACTAAGATATTTTAGGGATTAATTCCTTAATATGTCTCATTTACTATAAGAACCTCACGATCTAGACCGCCCGAACATAAAATAAACACTAAATAGCACCACGACCCAATTACAATTCACAAAACCTTTCAACAATCTTCATCAAACTTCATTCGGTCTAAAACCGGTAAAAGCTTGAAACCACTTAGTCCAGTTTAAGAGTGGTTTCGATCGGGGCCCGGTCACTCCCGCCGGTTGCGCAAGCGCCGATGTAAGAAATACGAGAAACGAGAACGGGTCTGACAGACGAATACGTCAGTCAATTGTCAATTTTTAAACATGGAGATATAAAAGTTTTTTTCTGATTTCGAATAAGGATACAGTAGGCACTCGGTAATCCGGCCGGATTTCCCTTTAACTTTTTGATCTGCCGATTCTGGAATATTGGATTTGTATGGTAATTAAAACCCCCCAACTAGCAAAATCACGCTAACAACAGTCTCTAGACTACAATTTTGTCGCTCTTATATTGATTTTATATCATCGTATAAGCCCGGGTTTGGGCACAAAGCATAAGCGTATTTATTTTAATATCGTTCTAATATCAGTCTAATTGAATGTTGTTTGCATTCACAGTAATCTTTTTCAAAACTATATTAAGCTGCTTTAGGCTAATATCGCTTTTACGTAAGTATCTTGTAAGCCTACATAGGCTTATATTGGTCGAACGTAAGTATCTTGTAAGCCTACATAGGCTTATATTGGTCGAACGTAAGTATCTTGTAAGCCTACATAGGCTTATATTGGTCGAACGTTAGAATCTTGTAAGCCTAAATAAGCTTATTTTGGTTTGAAACATTCTATTTGTGAAGTATAAATATACGGGTGAAATTAACTGCAACGTGACAAAAACATATTAGTGTAAGTGTTTATCAAACTTTTTATGAATTATGTTTAAATATAATAACGTGCTGTTTATCATCGTCTGTTTATGTTTCAGGGTAAGTATTCACATGGGAAAATATTATTTATTGTAAAGTAGACCCTGTTTTACACTTCAAACTTTATGCGCCTACTCAAATATGGTATTTGAATATTTTTATAATTATTTTATTTCTTTATTTTGTATTGATAGTCAGCCATTGATGTAGGTGCATTTTTCAAGCGCACTATTAGAGTATTTTAAGCATTCTGAATACAAATGATGTGGCCATGTTGAATACTTATACTAACAATAGTGTTCCCAAAAACGATTTAAGATCAAACCATCTGATATTGATCTTCTCTATTGTGATATAAGTGTCTTGATCTTATATCACTCTAATATCTTACTAAAGTGCTGCTGTTGATCTTATTATAGCTTTAGTAAGATCAGAAAAGTACGTACTTACTTACAGTGTTCTTATGCTATGTTAATATTAGTCTTACATTCTTACAATAGCATTTAGAAATCTAATATAAAATCAAATGAACTAAGAGAATGAGGATATAAGACCAGGTACTCTCAAGTTCAATGAGACTTCGTAAATGTTGTTGTAAGAGCAAGAGGCTTATAATAGTATTATGCTATGTTGATATTAGTCTTACATTCTTATAATAGCATTTAGAAAGTCTAATATAAGATCAAATGAACTAAGAGAATGTGAATATAAGACCAGGTACTCTCAAGTTCAATGAGACTTCGTAAATGTTGTTGTAAGAGCAAGAGGCTTATAATAGTATTATGCTATGTTGATATTAGTCTTACATTCTTATAATAGCATTTATAAAGTCTAATATAAGATCAAATGAACTTAGAGAATGTGGATATAAGACCACGTACTCTCAAGTTCAATGAGACTTCGTAAATGTTGTTGTAAGAGCAAGAGACTTATAATAGTATTATGCTATGTTGATATTAGCCTTACATTCTTATAATAGCATTTAGAAAGTCTAATATAAGATCAAATGAACTTAGAGAATGTGGATATAAGACCAAGTACTCTCAAGTTCAATGAGACTTAGTAAATGTTATTGTAAGAGCGAGAGGCTCATAATAGTATTATGCCATGTTGATATTAGTCTTACATTCTTATAATAGCATTTAGAAAGTCTATTATAAGATCAAATGAACTTAGAGAATGTGGATATAAGACCAGGTACTCTCAAGTTCAATGAGACTTAGTAAATGTTATTGTAAGAGCGAGAGGCTTATAATGGTATTATAAAATGCTCTTATATACATATATAAGACTAGGTAATAAGACTAAACTTACTAAAGTGCGTATTAGCTTGTCTAAGACTAATATAAGAGCGATGACAAGTTCAAAACAAAAATAAGAGCGCTATAAGCTCACTACTCTTATAAAGTGCGCAATCTGAGACTTTTTTGCTAGTTGGGCTTATATAAAAAAATCTGGCATCCGGCTTTATAATCTGCCAGAATGCGAGATTACTGGCTGTGCCGGATTGGCGAGCGCCGGAATACCGGGTGCCTACAGTATTCTTAGTTAGTTGGATCCTTTTTATGTTTCGTCGTCTTCCTAGGCGTTGTCTTGGCGTTTTGCGACATCTCACTTGGGGAGCCTAGGATTCGCTCTTGGTTGACTCCAAGAATAGACATAGGTACTAGTTTTCACGAAAGAGGAGAGACTAGGTCTTATATTTTACAATTTACGTACTTACTCGAAGATACCAGCAGGGCAGCATACCTCTTAGACAATATGACAATCGTACGTCCTATTAGATAGAAAAGAAAAAAAATATAACCGCCAAAATACCTACTACATTCTTCGAACAGAAGACCGCGATTGCGATGTACAAAAGGTAATTTTGCACTAGGATATTCGTTTATTTTCCAATAAATATTTCGGTCTTGATAGACTTTTGAAGGGCGGGGCAAAGTTGGTCAGTTTTACACTTTTATTTACTTCTACAACTCTAAGGCGTCATTTAGACGGTGCCAGAACTCGCATGCGAGTTTCATTACATTGCGGTTTTTGATCAGTCGGTTGAATTCCTAACCAACAGTCCGCAATGTAACTAAAATCGCATGCGAGTTAGCGCGCCGTCTAAATCAGCCCTTAGTACGTGCGAAGTGCGTGATGGGGTAAACACAAGCGACGAAAAATACCTTCATACTGTTGTACGACTGTCAGATTAATGTGTCCCATACCCACAAGGGCGGCGCCACACTTATGCACAGAGCAATTACCGTATCCAGTTTTCGTAGCTCTGTGTTAACTGGTCATAGTATAGTATGAGCACAATGTAACGAGTATACTGGTTCGGGTATAGGTTTTTGTGTTCGGCATGTTTGGTAATGTTTTCTTTGAAGCGAGTGTAGTGACGACGATTAAGCGGGTCATGCATGGGTAGTTGTAACACTAACAATTATAAGAGGGGATTAATTAGGAGCGACTGAAAACTACAATTAAATTACCGTAAATCTGCCTACGTAGCTCCAAAATTCGAAATTTAATTTAATTTTTTATATTGTATGTAGGTACAATCGGGGACATTCCCGGTGAACCACATCAGAAAAATTTTACCTCGATCCTTAAGTTAAGAGCAAGCTAAACTCCGCCTCCCATAGAGATAACCAATTACGATGCATTTAGGATCCTTTATCTTAATCATTAAAAGGGTAAAATCAGGTAATGAGACACACGATAGGTAAGGACAGTTTATTAGTTGTTGTTGTTTAGGCTAAGCTCCGCCTCCCCAAAAAGATAACCAATTACGATGCATTTGGATTCCTTAGCATAAGTAATTTGCAAATGCCGGCCGCCACAAAGTCAATGGACGGCAATAAATGTTACCTGAGCTAACCTTTTTTTTCAACACCCACATTTTTTTAATTAATAATAACTGGAATAAGGTGTTGCCCTTGAGCCATCCTAGATGTCGCTTTTTTGTGGGGGCCCATCTTGTGAGGGCGAGTCACCGTCTGCCGGAAATAAAATTGCATACCGTTTTATTAGGCAGGCGTCCGGTTTTTTACCCCATAGCTCAGTACTAGTCCATCGCTTTCACCCAATAACCTAGTTCATTTTAGATTTCATCAACTCTCAATAGCCCTTACACCCTGGCGGGTGCTGCCTCTGCGTGCGTCCCATGACACGGGTAAGGGCAGCATCCGCTCGGTGTACCCCTTACATTTCATTAAAGTGTCAAAAGGGCCTCTACGTGTTGGCTTCGGCTCCGCGCACGCCTCCCAAAGGTCCGGAACACCATTGTTCCGTGATGGGAAAGACTGGAATAATAGTAACTGGAATTAATAGTAACTGGAGATGTCATCGCTGTCATTTTCTTTACGAAACAGTCTGCCGATTTTTGCGGGGGAGGGCACGTCAAATGTATTGCTATTTCTACACGAATTGTACGTAACGTACAAATAGCCATGCAGAGGGGTAAACTCTTAATGGCCACTCCAGTCTAAGGCTATTGGTCTTCACTTTTATAATATGGCCTGGGGACCGTCTGCAAGATGTTTAAACGATTTTTTCCCTTAAGTTGGTTAACCGCGGATGTCCCCGATTTGTGCATACGGTAACCCTGCATCATTTCAAGTAGGTAGAGTTTTATATTTGCTAGCTTGATAATGAGGTGGGTACGTGCATAACAAGGTGGATATGATTTGAATAAATAATGGAATATTAATGATTACATATTGATTAAGCAACAACAGCAATGTCAACAATACATGTAGTGTATATGGAGACGCCTTGGTTGTCGTTTTCTGAACAAAACAGTCTGCCGATTTATGAGGAGTGGGGCACGTCAAATGTATGGCTATTTGTACATGATTTGTACGTAACGTACAAATAGCCATGTGAGATAACCGTCAGTCCATACAAAAGTTTGCACAATTGTGCAAGGTTTTCAGCAGGGCAGAGGGGTACGCTCTTAAAGGCGACTCCGGTTATTAAATGCTCTAAGTGTATACGTCAATTTCCTTGATAAAATGGGGATCGTAGGACATTTATAATAGCGCATGTAATGCGTCGGCGAACGTCATTCATTTTAGCGTTTTAAGAGCCCTTCAACGTGCACACTAGCGCCACTCCTAAATTATCGTGATTATTTAAATTTCACGAAAGATATTTGAAAAAGGAGGCCGCTACGGACTGTATTGTGTATTTAAGTGCCTTTTGAATACATCAAACTAGTTTTTATGTTGCTGGATTTGTTAATCTATGCGTCTAAAGTAAAAACGGCCGTTTTTGTTTCGAGTTCCTAGATTGACGAAACCAGCAACATAAAAACTAGTTTGATGTATTCAAAAGGTACTTAAATACACAATACAGTCCGTAGCGGCCCCCATTTTTAAATACCTGTCGTTAAATTTAAATAATCACGATTATTTAGCAGTGGCGGTAGTGTGCATGTTAAGGTGACAGTCCATTCCAGCTGCAAAACTGTTCATTTTACTATGGAAATTGATAATAACAGCGACGCGTTCAGTACCAGTCGTGCAGCTGCGGTCAGAAATGGAATATTACCAGTGGCAACATCAACGCGGCTGCAGTAACGTCGCAACAGTAATGCAGCTGTATTTAGATTTATAGTTACCGCTGCTTCCTGTCTATAAATAAATAGATTTTTATGTAACATAATTATTTAATTGCTTACTAGGTACTTGGTAGAGTTAGTCCAAGAAAAGACTGCAGTGATTTTGATAGCCCACGCAGTGCAAGTAATATGTCGCTCTTTGAGAAACATAGTGTCACTATACAAAATGATTTGACCCTGAAAATTCATCTTTTCAAAAATGGATCAACGTCACTATTCGAATGGTTCTTAATTTTGTAGTGACACTATGTTTCTCAAGGAGCGATGTATTATTTATACGTCATAATTCCATAAAAGTTTATCGTTTAAAATAACACTTGCACTGCGTGGGCTATCAAAATTGCTGCAGACTTTTCTTGGCCTAACTCTACATCACAATGACAGCTTATTTAGTTTAAAGGAAGGTAATTAGTTCAACATCTGGAGCCCGATTCTAATTTAATAGTCTGTCACGATCTTGTTTTGATACGACCTTGAATATCGCTCACGTCGGAATGGGGCTCTTGAAGAAATTACGAGCGAGACTTATTTCAAGGCGACTAAATTTTATATAATCCTTACTTAGGGTCAGTTGCACCAAGCAGTCTGTCACCGTTAAAGTTTTAGCTAAATTTATTTGTAATAAAAATTTCATACTTCACTGCTGTTTGACGTTAATCAGTCTGTGAAATGCGGTTGGTGCAACTGGGCCTTAATCTGTGTACTAAAGTGTATTTCTCTCTAAAGTAACACATTATTTAGCATATAGGTAACAATACACACTGGCTGAAACCATTGACTGTCAACCCTATTGTAACCAAAGGGTTAATCCTTTCGCGCACTGGAAGGGAGTCGCATGCGCACTCGCGACACACGGCCAGTGGTGCCGCTCTGGCTAGCAAGCGCGGACGTGCAACATGAAGACCAGTGCCGGAATAACTTGTCTACTCGCCTGCGTTGCTTTTGGTAAGACTTCTGTTTCTTATGTCACTGTCCAGTTCATGGTGTATTTTTTAATTTTTTATGCATTGCTTAAAAGTCTTAAAACTGTCCGGAATATGATCGATACATAACAAGGCAGTGTGTAGTGGTTTTGTTTTTCAGTACGGCAAAACTTGCTTTAAAGTAGGCTTGCATATACCGTCTGCTGTATTCGAACTTCAAGATATTCACAAGAGACGACACGTACTAGAGCCATTCTAGACACGTTATAGTTTAGATATCAACTAGTTCTCTTTTGCAGCGCAATTCGGGAAATCAATGTCACTTTTACGCTAGATATAGAGTAAGATATCTATTAGATGTGAATAAGAGTATCTCCAGAATCGCGCAAATGTCAAATTTGACAGGTTAGATCTTAAACATATCGTTATCGTATCTTGGTGATGTCTAAAAGATGTCTCCTAGATGTCTATTTCAAAATCCGAATCGGGCCCCGTATCGCTGTACGTACATAGGTAATGTGCAGTCGACATAATATTAGCTAAGCACCGTGCTTATATATTTGTGCGTTCGTACAGCGACAATGTGTGTGAAGACCCTTTGAATGGAAACTTTAGCCCTTTTTCCAATAATATCCCATTGATTCAGCGAAAGGATTGCCGATTCCGTGCAGTGTAGGTACTTAGTTTCTTAGTGAAGTAAACAAGCTATATATTATAAAACGTTGCCTCTATTTACTCTTTAATAAAAATAAAAACAGGGGAAGTATGCTTAAGCTTAGTAAACTCATTAACTTAGATAATTATTCAAATGGAACAAAGAACTTTCTTTTCGTAATCACAATTAATTTTGGCTTGACTTTCAAAGTACTTAAAGACAACGCCATGACCAATTCATAATGATTACCTGGATATCCGTAACAGATAATCAATTATGATAATCTTTTACTTAAATTTCATGAGGTGCTAACATTTGTAACTGGTTTGTTAATATGTGGCAATATGTATGTTCCTGTTTTTAATTGTTCGCGTGTTATGGACAGGATATGTAACAAAGCAAAACTTGTTATACTTGTTTGCTTTTTCTTAAGAGCAAACAAGAATCTAATCTAATCTAACATACATAGTAATAGCTTACTTCTTGCCACTGTTTCGCTATCTGAAGGTTGTCTGGAAGAGATCGCTTTATAGCGATAAGTCCGCCTGTTGTTACCTACTCATTTAAGTCCTGTTTTTTTTTTTCTATTATGTACTTTTCTTTAGTAGTGCACAATAAAGAATTTTATTATTATACTCTTTATTTATTTTTCTTCTTAAGTTAGGTTAATTATAATATGGATATAAAAGTAAAATATAAAAACACTTACAAACAATAAAAAGAAAATTATAAACACATTATAAAAAACCTAACCTAGGGTGCCGCCGGCAGCGGGGCAGGGCCCAAGCTGCCGGTGGTCAGGGCCGCAGAGTGAGGAATCGACGTACTATACGCGCCGTGTCCAAAATTACCGCCTTCTGCATCTGACCCTTGATCCAACCACCTAGCGAGAGTCTCTCTAGGTGTTGGTCGAGACTCTTCGCTATGAGACCGTTCGCTGACACGACTATAGGAACAATGATCGTCGAGTCAACATCCCACATTATTATTATAGTAGGTATATAGAATATTAATAGCTGCTAATATAATCAATTTATTTCAAAATCAGGAGATATGGTAGACATCCTTAGTCCATGCCCAGACCTTATGGCCGCTGGCGTTTACGCTATTATTAACGCCGCTCCAATATCAAGGCGGGGCAATGGTATCTTTTGCCGTGGAACGTCACATATCTTTACTATTTCATATCTAGTGAATCTCTAATTCATTTCCCGAATCGCTCTGATATTTACATCCAGTCTAAAGTTGTTGCAGTAAAAGCTCCATGGCACAGTGGCGTCATACAACCAGTTGCCACAGGCTTTATGCATTCTATAGTAAACACAAATCTAAATGATAGTGTAGCACAGACACAGAGCCACTACGAAACAACTTACTTATTAACCTCCTACTTATTACCTGTAATAAAAATAAAATAACTAAATTAAAAAACCGTCGATCAAATTAGCGCTGGTAACGTCCTATGGTGAGTCAAAATGTATCCAAGATCTATCGTAGGGGTATTGCAAACCATTTATCGAAAACTGCTCTCAAATAGATTCCTCCCTTTATTGAGCTAGGGCACCACATACAGACACAGATATACATTGTGTCTGTATGTGGTGAACTTAAATATAAGCACTTCCCTTTTTGCGTCAAGGGTTAATGACACTTTCACCTGTTTATATCTATCCTATACTACCGTCAAAAGGAGGAATTAGTAAATTGATTGTAAATAATCGCTGTTGTTAGTTCAAAGTTCAACGGATAGGTACGTATCAGATAAATTCATAACAGTCGGCGTGAGATTTGTACTTCTTCTTTTTCTTTCTTGTCGAGGTTCCCTTGAACAGTGGGTGCCCAAATAGCAGATTTGTACTGAACTGTCAACAATTTCATAGAAAATCCCCGCCAGCTTTCGTGTAACGACCTACGTAAGCGGTACTACACCGCTACTATAACATACCTTAAATCTGGGGCCAAATTCGACATGTACAACTGTCAGATTTCGCATCCACGTCAAATCAACAGTTGATTTTATTGCATAGGTACTGAGTGTTGATTCCATCAACGGTGGATAGTATCATTTGGTACAACCAAAACTCAACTCTAAACTAAGGGTGGTTCGGTTTGGTTTGCTTGTCACCATAACTGTGGATTGTTAATGTCAAATTTTGACATTGTACGTATTCGAGAACTTGTGATTTTTCCCACATCAACGGGAGATCAACACGAAACGTCAAACGTCGCTTGTCGAATAGGGGTCCTGCACATGGGTGATACCTAAACGTTACGCAATGTTTACTCTATCCGAAGCGCCCGTTTCTTGTACATTATGTTGGTGACTACTACTACTATATAGCCTTTAGTTTCGTAATCGTACTATGTAATCTTCTCCCAAGCACAGCCTGTTATTATAATTTTGCCCGTGCGAATGTCTCCGTCTAATAGTATGTCAATATTGTGTCTAACTCTTACATAAAAATCGTACAAATATTACAAGAAGGTCAATATGTTCCGAGAAAGTGTCAGATGCTGACGTAGCTACTTTTGGAAAATGACGATGGAATGATTTTTGCAGTATCATACTTCGTTTTACGGTCTTTCAAATAAGGATGACTCACGTTAGATCGGGTCTTGTCCGGGCCGCAGCTTCCGGCGCACCGTTTACTATGGAAAGCATCACGTGATCATCTGTCTTGTCATAGAAAAGGTAATCCCGGAAGCTCCGGCCCAGACACGGCCCGGTCTAACGTGTAATCCCTATCACTAAAAAACTAACCTCTGTTCTTTGTTAGTTCATTAATCAGCCTTATTAATATAAAGGCATTTTAATTAAGATTTATTGTCACATATACTAATAAAATATTTCATATCTACTCATTACTTCAACTCATAAAATGCCAAAAATAGAGCCACAATTGAAACATACCTACGTTTCAAAAAAAGTATATGACTAAGTTTTATCATTTCATAGTCTACATTTTTCCCTCTTGTATATAACAGTAGCCTATATACCTAATTGTAGCGAATAGAGTTAATAGTTTCCTCCGGCCGGTTGCCCAACGGATTGGAAAGGTGGCTCAAGGCCCACACCTGTGCGAACGACATTAAAAAAAAATTCGGGCGTGCCGGCTTGGGTTGTTCAATTAACAATACCTAAATGTTATTTTTAAATAGTTTTTAATTATAGATACAAGGGTATTTGAATCTATGATACGAGTAGTTGTAAGCTTATTGATAGCGGCAATAGAAATACCAACCTGCAATTTCTTGGTATATGTTTTAATTTAAATTGAATAAATATGTAACTATGTAATAAAATCTAAGTATTATATCTATGGCCTGAATAATCTAAAGACGTACGAGTCGTTTATTAATTATAGAAGATATATTTTTGGACACTGTTCTTAAAAATATTAATTTTGAGTTTGAGTACCTACCAGTAAAATGTCCAAAAGTAAAGTGTTTAGGTAAAATTCCTGGATGTCTCTTGAGCAACCGCAGTAATATATACAACTTAGAAACATAGGTTATTTAATATAATTGTAATAAAATATGAAACCCAGACTTTAAACCATCAAGCTTTAGACATTATGCCGAAAGCTCTTAGCGCATATAGTGACGCGATATGCCGCATGGCCAAAATCAGCGACGTAAACCATACCTACTAACGATTTCTGTTTGTCAAGGGCATCTATTTTCAAAGTTAGGAAACGCAGGAAAATATTGACTTATCTTAAACGGTAGAAATAAAAATAATATAAAATACTAGCTGTGCCCGCGGCTCCGCCCGCGTGGAATTCGGTTTGTGTCAGTAAGCTGCAAAATATATATAAAAAAATAGTAAATTACATTACGCTGTATTTTTTTATTCAAAAAATTATAACATTTATAATTTCTTGCATGATAATTTCTTAAAATAATTCTATCTTATTGTTTCATACTTTTTAGAGCGCGATTTGTAGTAGTCCGACTACGCCCGACTCTTTTAGTATGAGAAAGTCGAAGTCGCCTAGCTTTGGACCGCGTGCAGTGCGCCACATACGTCGGGCAATTCCCGACTCTTTTAGTATGAGGGCGCCGAAGGAGCCCGGCTTTGGAACGAATTCAGCGCGCCACGTGCGTCGGGCTTAGCCCGACGCTTTGAGTATGAGGGTGCCTTCGGCTCCCAACTTTGGCAAGCGTACAGCGTGTCACGTACGTCGGGTTACGTCCGACGCTTTGAGTAGGTATGAGGGAGGCGCCCGGCTTTGTAACGCGTACAGCGTATCACGTACGTCGGTCTACGCCCGACACTTTTAGTATGAGGGCGCCGAAGGCGCCCGGCTTTGGAACGCGTACAGCGTATGAGGGTGCCTTCGACGCCCAACTTTGGCAAGCGTACAGCGTGTCACGTACGTCGGTCTACGCCCGACTCTTTAAGACGCTCAGCTTTGAAACGCGTACGTTACGCCCGACGCTCTGAGTATGAGGGCACCGGAGGCGTCCGGCTTTGGAATGCGTACAGCGTGTCACGTAAGTCTCTTTTAGTATAAGAAAGTCGAAGTCGCCTGGCTTTGAACCGCGTGCAGCGCGTGAAGTTGTCGGGCTACGCCAGATCCTTTTAGTATGAGGGCGCCGAAGGCTTTGGAACACGTACGGCGCGACACGTACGTCGGGTTAAGTCCGAAGCAGTGCCGGATTAAGATATTTTGATGCCCTAAGCATTTCTAGACCATGGTGCCGCCTCTCCCTAGGGTCATTAAGAGTACATTATTTTTTTTGGTAAATTGAGTGAAGTTCAGTCCTTACTTGGTAGATATTCCACCAATTCGCACGAAGCGCTTTGCTTCTACTTTCCTTATGCGCACTGCCAAGGAATGGAATTCCTTGCCGGCGTCTATATTTCCGTGTTCTTATAACCCGGCAACCTTCAAATCAAGAGTGAACAGGCACCTTCTGGGCGAGCTCGCTCCATCGTAGGCCACGTCTACGCCTCGGCTAGTCTGTGGCCATGAGTAAGCCCATTCATAATATAAAAAAAAAAGTTCATTGCCGCATTACAGCTGAGAATGGAAATCAGCCACATCATTTTATCACGAAAATTGACAGTACCGCAGCAGTAACGTTGCAACAGAGTAATGCTGCTGCAGTCCCCACCCGAATGTTACCTTTATCATACCTTAGAAAGTTATTAAAAACGCGAGCGAAGCAAGCGCGAAAATTTTTCGATATAAAAAACGCAATTTTACTTTTAGTCCCAACCAGGTGCGAATCCAGGATTTCATACAAAGAAGGGATGGGACAGTTTTCTATCAGCCTAGCTTCGCATAGGGCTCGATATTTAAGGGTCTCAGCGAGGTTGTTTTCATGCATAAAAGATGCAAGAAAGCAGAGCTTGGAATTGACCAAGTGAATTGAATTGGCGAAGTGTGAGCAAGGCAGTAGGCCCAGCTGCGAAAGAGGAAAGCTTGGATTTGGATCCACGCCCAAGTGTAATTAAGGCAGAAGATCAACTTTGCCGTAAGGCAGAAGGCCTCGCATAAGACCTAACGCCGAACCACAAAAGAGTGGGTTGAAATCGAATCTATGCATATAATCACGACTCTTCTACTGCTACCAAAGAATTACGCGCCATTATTTTTGCAAATTAGCTTTTGTACAGCTTAAAAAAAATCGTGTGGTAAAAACGATGTGTGTCCCCCTAATTTTAAAATTTGTTCTACTTTTTCAACCTGGCATTTTGGTGCCCCCCCTGAACGTGATGCCCTAAGCACGTGTTTGTTTTGCTTATTGGTTAATCCGGCACTGGTCCGAAGGTTTTACTATGAGGGCGCCTTCGGCGCCCGGCTTTGGTAAGCGTACAGCGTGTCACGTACGTCGGGCTTAAGGAATGCAAATCGGTTATTTTTTGTATGGAAATAACCGCGGTTTCGGTTAAAAACCGATTATTTCCATACAAAAAATAACCGATTTGCATTCCGTAGTCGGGCTAAGGTTAAGGCATTCAGATGTTAAGGTGTAATAAAGAAACTTAGATAAATAAATATATACCTACATACAAACACGAACGCTGAAAACACAATACACTCTCTCTCTCTTTTTTCTGGGTAGTCGTGAAAAAGATGGCACTGTGCAATGAGGGGTAATTAATTTACTGTCTTAATTTTGTTGTATATTATTAATACGACATAATTCTTCTTCGACCTAGCGTTTTCCCGGCCTAGCGCCAGGGACAATATAATTCGACATAATTATTCAATTAAATTTGTTGATGTCCGTACCCCCTCATCTAAACTCAGAGTTAATTTGGCAAAAACCTTCCTCGGTGGCTATTCATGTCACTACGTATTAAATTCAGCGCCATCTGTTAGTTTACCAGGGTACTCAATAGTGGTAGCACATATTTGAAAAAAGTTTGCCCCTCCTTCATAAGTAGCGCCATAAGATTCAGGGGCAAACTTAAATCAAGCGAGGGTTGTGGCTACCCCCCCTTTTAGGGGTTGAATTTTTATAGCCTATATAACCTGGCCGGAGATTTTCTCGACAGATTAGTAAAGTTTGCATCAAAATCCGTTCAGCCGTTTTCACGTGATGCGCGTTCAAATAAACAGACAAACAGATAAATAGACAAACAGACAAAAATTCTAAAAACTGTTGGAACGTGTTCTGTTATCGATTCTAAGTATCCCCAGCCAACTTTTTTTCAAATATCTTCCATGTACACTTGACTTTCGACCCTCTACAGCTTTATTATATGTATAGATAGTACAGAAGACATTAACGCACTTCTTAATCATTAAGCAGTAGGACGTTGATGTATTTTCCTCTTCCGAGGCGACACGAGAATTCATTATAGTCGACTATAGTGTTTCGTAAGAACTCATTATAGTTGAGAGAGCCCATAGTGAAAAGTGTGTGATTACAGATTGGAAAATGAAGTCTTAATTCAAACATTAATATCGACGAGTAGAAAAAAATACGTGTATGACATCTACAGATGGATGTAGTGGCTACTCTTAAGTTAAGGTTGCCTTCGTCACAACCTTTGTTGTATCTTCGCTTTAGGATTGAACTATTTCCACGTAATAAGATTGTAATAAGGAAGCGATGCATATCCTTCGAGAACCGGACGGACGCGGATACTTCAAAGGATTCTCGATTAGAAATCGTGTAATAGGTAATACTATCTTGTTTACAAAGATTTTTAACTTTATCAGAAAACTATTCCACGTTTCATAGGTACAAGTTAATCATTTTGAAAGCTAGGTACCTTATGCAATTTATGTACATACGGCGCGATTCTGAAAGTGAATTAGAGATTAACTAGATACGATATAGTAAAGATATGTGACGTCCTACGGATAAAGGTACGCTTACGATTATTAACGTCGCTCCAATATTATTGCGGCGCTATGCGACGTAAGCGCCAGCCGCCATAAGGTACATTTTGCCGTGGAACATCACATATATTTACTATTTCATATCTATTGCATCTCTTATTCCTTACCTTCCTTACCTATATCTGCATTTTATAATAGGACTAATTATTTTCCTAACGCAGGCAATTAATTTTATAAGGGGGTTTACTTTTGAAAGCAACGTCTAAAGCTCAGTTTCTTTAAAAATATACCTATTGTTTTATAGTTTTATTCACGTGTCAACGTGCATTCAATTGAATTCATGTCACGGCCGCGTGCAAGCAAAAATGCAACTAAAAAAAATTGTGAGCCAGCTCACGTATAGCTTTGTTTGGCACTAGAGGTATGTCGGCCCTGCCCTGACTGAAAGCTTCTTTGTTTCAAAATTTTAACAACATAAATATAATAATAATAAATAAATATCGTGCATGATAGGAGACAGTGGGACGTGTAACTGAATTCTCTTTTTAGGGTTCCGTACCCAAAGGCTAAAAACGGACTCCATTGTCCACCAACTGTCTGTCACATGAACCGTGATACCTAACTAGAGCTAGACAGTTGAAATTTTCACAGTTGATGTATTTCTGTTGCCGCTATAACAACAAATCCTAAAAAGTACGGCACCCTCGGTGGGCGAATTCGAGACGCTTATTTTATTTAAGTAGTTAAGGGTTCTTCAACTTCAAAAGTAGGCGAGTTTACCGCGTGACGTCACTACACTCGTTTTCATATAAATTCCATATTAGAAAAACGTTTTGACAACTAAAACAGAAGCTGATTTGACTAGTAGTTAGAATCGGCCTCCTAAGTACTTGATTGCGCTTGGACGGAAAAATGACATGCGTGCATTTGTTTGTCTCTCTTGTAGCGAAACGTTTGCATAACGGCTGGAATGGACAGTAATTAAACAGCTATTGAGGAGTATTACGCCAGCACGTAAGCCAGTAAGAAGGTCAAGTCGCTGTAACGCGTAAACCAGCTTAAATAGCCTATTTCTTACATATTAATCGTATTAACTCACATTTATAGACGGGTCTATCGCGAATTTATTTTATTACGTTTCGCGATAGACTCGTCTATAAATGTGAGTTAATATGTGTACAAAACGCGAAAGTTTTAAATAATCAATTAGTTATTAGTCGTATTTGTAGAATAGGTAACTTTTTTTAATGGATTGTTATTTCTAACAAAGCAATGAGGAATTGATGAAAAGTGTAAAAAAAAAATATATGGCATGTTAATTTGAATCACTACACCTTATAAAACAAAGTCCCCGCCGCGTCTGTCTGTTGTCTGTTTGTGTGTTTGTATATTTGTTTGTGTAAAAGGAAAAACTAGAGAACGGATTTTCATGCGGTATCCATCTATCAATAGAATGATTCTTGGGAACGCTTTCTAGGTGTATAATTTGTTAAACACACGTGCGAAGCTGGGGCGGGTCACTAGTTATCAATATTACAAATCTATGAACTGACCTTTAACCCCTTGCTTTGACAGCTGCATTTCTAAAACGAATTCAACTTTGCAAAAATTATATATTATTTCCATCTGGGCTAATTTATATTAAGTATGGTGCTGATTTATTTAGTTTCTCACTTTAAAGTTAAACATATTCTACATTTCTACCATCAAAAAAATCACGAAAACTGCTACTTATTGCTCATTTAAGTAGCTCAAATATCATTTATTTAAAAACAAGATAAGATAATATATACAGCGTTATCAAGTAGGTAGATAATTTTCTTTAGAAAAATCATAATTCCTTTTTCCTATCATCATCTAGATATATTAAAAAGCTTATACCCCTGTACTGGTCATATTAAAATTTGTTAGCGGATACTACTGTCCTTGGCCAGAAATGTTTGTAATTGATAAAAACATTAATTGCCCTTATGAGTTTCCTGGCACGTTTAATAAGCTGTGTAAGAAAATTAAAGGTAGGTATAATTACACTTAACGTAGGTATTGTACTTATCTGAGGTTATTAATTCAGCATTTAGTTTCAATTGAAACACATTGTATAATGGAAAATTATACTTTACTGTAGGCAATTTGACGTAAAAAATATTACAAACACATTGCATATAACTTTTTGTTAATACCTAGTTAAGCCCACCGCGATTAAATGAATTATGTAGGTATCGTTTCATTCTTTGTTCATGGTACCTATTGCCAAAAATACCCGAGGTTTATAATACAGTAGACTCGTTTAAAACGATCTCCTGCGTTTTACGACGCCATTTTACACTCGTCCTTGTAAACTAACAAAATTTTCTCCGCTATAAGGTACCTTTTGCCGTGGAACGTCACATGTCTTTACTATATTTTCATATCTAGTGAATCTCTAATTCATTTCCCATTGTCTTGGTGAATATGCTTTCCCGCTTAAGATGCGGACGATTACGTCACGTAAGGATCGATCACCTTTCAGACAGTTTTTACAGGTTTCACAGTATACGTATGTATGTGGCACATAGTAACGCGAAAGCTCATAAACGCCCGCAGCGTTAGAAGCGTAGAAATGTCCCGTTCGTTTCCTCATTGTGCCGACGTGTTGAGTCTATTGTCTCAGCGATGCTTTCCATCTCGATCGTTATGTAATGCACAGCACGGTTCGACGCCGCCCCACGCAAGTGATACAAAACAGTAGAATAACCAGAACTTTAAATAATATATGTAGTTATTTTGTTTTTATCAATAATACAACATAGTACAATAAGTAATAATGTTATTTTTAAAGTAGCCTGTTTATGTTATTTAAATGTAAACAAAAATGTAAAATTGATAACGAGGAGCATTTCCATTCCTACTTATAGACTTATCACGTGCGTGAACTCGTGTTAGGCATAACTAATGCGCACTGAATGTAAAATGCACTTAATTTTAAAGTGAAAATACCTACCTCTACCAATACCTCTACCTACCTCTACCAATCTATATCTATACCTATGTCAATGTAGGTAAGTGTTAAAAAAATATCGGTCACCGTGAAACTGTCGCACTTCTACCTTTTGTTAACCGTTGCATGTTAAGTACGGCACAGATGTAGTTCAGTTCCGCATGTTACGGAGGTCAACTTTGCAATTAAAAGAAATTGACTACTAAAAATAACTGCCGTATTCGAACTTCAAGATATTCACAAGAGATGACACGTACTGGATCCATTCTAGATACGTTATAGTTTAGATATCAACTAGTTCTCTTTTGTAGCGCAATTCGGGCAACCAATGTCACTTTTACGTTAGATAGAGTAAGATATCTCTTAGATGTGAATTGGATCTCTAAGTCATACCCTGTGGAAATCGTTCAAGAGTATCTCCAGAATCGCGCAAATGTCAAATTTGACAGGTTAGATCTTAAACATATCGTTATCGTATATTGGTGATGTCTAAAAGATGTTTAATAGATGTCTATTTCAAAATCCGAATGGGGCCCTTAAATTAAATGCAAACTCACATTTGCTCAATCATGGCAAAGTCGCCGTGCACTAAACGGATGCGCTGTGCCTGTGTCGTTTGTTGAATAGCAGTCGTGACGTTCACCCCGTTATCTGATTCGTTGAGGAAGATCGCTTTTCACACTTCTGATATAATACGCGATATATTACAGTGCCATGTTCTTAGTAAATGCACCGTGACACGCAATTATTGTCTAGCAAAATGTCGTTACGTAGGTACCTAAAAGATTAATGATGTTTACTTCTTACCTTCTCACAATGCGGGTGGCAAAACTAGTTAGTTATTAACCAAGTTAAGCCATTTTAAAAAAAGGTCTGATTCTTAAGGTTATAGATATATATATAAGCCTATACGGTGTCCCACTGCTGGGCAAAGGCCTCCCCCCTTGATTTCCATTCGTCTCGATTTTGGGCAATCTCCGGCCAGTCGTTAAGGTATGCGTCCAGGTCGTCCCGCCATCTCCGTCTGGGCCTACCACATCCTCGCCCGTCTTGCGGCACCCATACCGTGGTTATTTTGGCCCACCTCTGGTCTTAAAGTTATTATATATTTTTTAAGGATTTCTTTACTCAGATTATTATATTTATAAAAGTCTGTATAGCTATTCATCGTATGAAAACTAAATATCCAAACATTATGAGCTCATAAAGCTTTATGAGTACTGAAATAAAGAGCATTTAATTTCATTTAAATTATTAGAACAGTTGGCAAATAACTTGAATAAAGACAATCTAGGCGTGGCTCCACGGAATTATACGTTATTCAGCAACCCATTCGATAATGTAATTGAGAAATGGCGGAAGGCTGAGAAACGATTACTCTACCATCTTACACAACGTATTCAAATTAATTAAATAATCCTGCGCATCTCAGCATCTGTGTATGAACGAGACGGATGTATGCACGCATATAGCGGTGTCCCGCTCGCATACCGGGGCGGCATGCGGATACGCATGAAATTTGAAGACCGCTTAATGTAGATATACGTTCCGTTAAGTACTAAAATTTCATAAGCTATCGACCGATATTAAGTAAAGGGTAGGTTAATGTTTCTTTGAAAGAGGCACAAATAGGCGTTTATAGATTTTTTTTTAAGTTCATATATATTGTGTTTAAAAAATACGCTATTTTATTGAATAATCATACCATAATAACTGAAATAACCTCTATTCTCACCTCTATAAATAACTCTGTAAATGAGACACATACAGAGTGTTACTGACCATCGGGCTTTAAATCCAGGGCTCGATTCTACTCGTTAAATGGAGCTACTTTTATTATGGCACCAACCCCGAAATCCCGAATTTTTTTTAGTTTTCCATACATTTTGGCTGATCAGATGTCGACGTTTTCTATGGAAAAGCCTAATTTTTTTCCCGATTTAAGGGTTGGTCCCTTTGGTCGGAGTAATATCAAGCCCTGGAATTAAAGCCCCATG
The DNA here is from genome assembly GCF_963556715.1 of Cydia fagiglandana. Taxonomy (NCBI): domain Eukaryota; kingdom Metazoa; phylum Arthropoda; class Insecta; order Lepidoptera; family Tortricidae; genus Cydia; species Cydia fagiglandana. The sequence continues at coordinate 37,018,844 of NC_085959.1, read as the reverse complement.
GTCAGACACATACTGTATAAATTTATATCTGGCTAACTGAGACTCTGGGTAAGTGGAGTAGCTCTTGTGAGTGAGAGAAATTTACAGGATGCTAACGGTCCCGGTTATCCAGGTTTCACTGTATATGTTTAGATTTTGAAATCATAGCATAGGACATGGATTTTTGCAACAATCAGATTTTAATCAACGAACAATTAATTAAGTTGATCGGAAATGTCAGTCGCTGATAATAATCCAAAGGTCAAATAAACTGGAATTTTGATATTTATATTAATAGTGACCTTAATAAAAAAGGCAAAGGCTGGTGCTGAAACTACGAACAAGTTATGAATTAAAAACTGTTTTATCTTAGTTAAAATTATCTGTTTACGTTTTCTTAAGTATATTTTTAGTTGGTTTAGGTATACTCATACCTATTACTTAATTGGTAATTGGTGGTGGTTCTATAAACTCCTAAAAACTTTGGTAAGCTTTTGTATTTTTACGAATATTGAGATATGGAAATATTGGATAACAAATGACAAAAAACCTCAATGATCAAGACATTTTTTAAGTGTATGTTCAGTTCAGATACTTTTGAGCGCCTTGGCCGCTCCGATATCTGATAGCGACAGGACAACTCGCGAACGTTATCTTAACTAGCTGTAGCTGTAACCACTTTCCGCAACCTTGCTATACTTACGGCGACCCCCTCACTTAGGCGATAACCTGCCGTTACGGCGAGATAAAATGCTGCAAATTAATTAGTACATATAATTTTATTACGAAAATTATAAAATACCTGCCTTAGTTACTTTGACTCAAAAATACATGCATAGTGTTTTATGAAAACATTGAATCTATAGAGCTTTTGAGTCCTAAGTTGCGGAGCAAAGTCTACCAAGGGCCCGATTCGGATTTTGAAATAGACATCTATTAGATATCTTTTAGACATCACCAAGATACGATAGCGATATATTTAAGATCTAACCTGTCAAATTTGACATTTGCGCGATTCTGGAGATACTTTTGAACGATTTCCACAGGATATGAATTAGAGATCCAATTCACATCTAATAGATATCTCACTCCATCTAACGTAAAAAGTGACATTGGTTGCCCGAATTGCGTGGTAAAAGAGAACTAAACTATAACGTATCTAGAATGGATCTTGAAGTTCGAATACGCAGCAAGTCTAGTAAGTAAAATTACTAACACTGAGTTTAATTTAAGCTTTTTTATTAAATACTGAACTTTGGTTTTAAAAAATCTATTGACACAAGAATAGTTCCCATGATCAAGAACAGTGACATGACAATGCGTCCAACTTTCGACATGCAACATTTTTAGCAGCAATTTATTGACGGTACACTTATCGGCAAAAAATTCTAAGGTATTGGATTGTCTAACAAGCTTGCGATGACAGAGTCAATGAATTTTGACTTTAAAATTAGTGTTAGGTACCCACAAATATTCGAAGTCAGATATATTGGCTACACTCTAATGCCTTTATTAGAACCAAGAACGAACATAAATATATGTGCATAGAGTTTAAGCGATGAAATTGAAGTTATTTATGCTCTCATTCATTCTTCAAGAGAGCACGATGAGAACTAACGGGAGAAGATGAGATCTGTGGCGGTTCCTGAGTCATTAGTCATTACTGGTTTGCTTTGGTTAAGATGTGTAACGTGCGGTATGATTTGTTATCAGTCTTGTCCAGTAAAAACTGCGAGTTGAATATCATATTTAATTGAAAGCCCTCGTCATTAACGATTGATGGTTCCAATAGTATGATACGCCCACGCTTCCCGACTAAGTGAGTAATAGTGCAACTCATTATGGAAATAATGGTTGCATTTTTATCTTTTGTCGCGTCATTCATCGCTCTCGCACTTATATAGGTTACCTGTTAGAATATAGTCTCCGTGACATATGATAAAAGCGTAAATATCTTTGGGTCATAGATCTATTTCATATGTCAAACATATTCTCCGAGCCAAGACAACATGTTCAATTAATTAATTACATAGGCAAAGAGCTTCTTACTGGCAGACAAAAGCTGTGTCGACAATTGTGGTGACATTCTTATCAGATGAAGGCGTCAAAGTACAATATTAGAAGGTTAAAGTAGTTGGCCACGCGGCATTTTAGCGGCCGGGCGGAGAGAAAGTAACGAGTGGGTAACCTTGGCGCGGCGGTACGTTGCCGCTGACCGCCTCCGATTATACATTGTCTTATATTTTTAAGTACGTGGTATTTTTCAGCACTCGTATGTGGAGGCATGCTTGAAATGCTACCATTATTAACAAAACTAAATTAGTTTGTAGGTATTAACAAATGCCATGATAATGATAACCCTTCGTTATTATTGGTATAAGGATAAAAAGTAACTATATCAGGTATTCAGCATCTTTACTACCTAACTGAAAGTTTATAACTTGCACAAGAAAAAGCGGAAGTACCTACCTTCTTAGTCATAAGAACTTAAATAAACCGCTTTCGCTTATTTCTAGTGCTTGTAGTAAAAGCTTACAAAGAATAGGCTTTAGTTCACTGGGTGTCTGTTTGTGATCTGTGTCACACAAATTATAACGATGTGACAATGTAACCACAGTATAGACAGCCCTTTGAAAAGACTAAAGTCTTAAGAAACCACCGATATTCTTGTGCCAATTCTCGTCGTGACTCGCTTAGCCCGATCAAACCCCAGCAATGAAGCAATAGGGGTTATTACCCCGCCGACCCGATGTCGACACCCGGTCACGCTCCACGCGACCGATTACACACGCCTATGTGCTATTATATTGAAAGCAGCCTCAGGTTGAGTGCGTAATAACCTCCTCATATCGGCTGGCCTAATTAATTATGTGCGAATGGTGCAACAGTATGGGATTTATCTCACTTAGGTCCGGTTTCTCTAATCACAATTGAAGAGCTGATTGATTTAACTAACGCACCCTATACAATACAATTTTAGCGTACGTAATTAATACCACGGATGGTCTGGTGCGCAACCAGCTACGCCTTATGAACGTTTATATCGGGCTTTTGGTTTTTATCATTTATCGTAATGGATAAAACAAGCCATTTTCGCACTTAATACATTTGCCAGAATGGGACTGATTTGTGACTAATGTAGGTTTTCTTTTAATTATTTAATTTAATTTATTATTTATTTTTTTACAGTCAACGCTGGCATCCTGCTTGAACATGCGCCTGAGTGCCCGGAACAATATGGAGTGCAGGTAACTAACATTTCGCACTAATATTCAAAAAATTAAAAGTAAGGCTAATATACAAACTACTATACCTATAAGAATCACTAATGACACAAATGGGAATATGCGCTTCAAATAAATCATTCCCATTCGTCTCCGCCTCATGGCAACATACCCTTGGACATCTACCTTACCTATTACTATACTCACTCCTTGGAACTAGGAATGATAAACTTCGAGTCTACCATAATAATTAATAATCGTTAAAATAAATATTTTAACAGTTTTTAAAATATTACATAACTCCATTCTTGTTCCTTTTGATTTTAAAGAATGTTGAACGCATTGCGAACGCACGTAACTGTTGAAAGAAAGTGTGATTCATAACCTCGTTAGGCGACAGCGATAATTGTACTACGTTGTTTTAATTAATTGCCCAGCGAATTTCCCTTAGCAATAATTATGTGCATTGAAAGCGAATGACCATTACAAGTTAGCGAAGCGACATGTTTTAATAAAATTACGTATTTCGGTCATATTTGTGCCGAGCTCTCCTTGGTGCACCAAAATTTTGGCTATATTAAGGCATTTGGTATCTCCTTGCTGTCTAGAGTCAGACCAAGAAAAGTCTGCAGCGGATTTGATAGCCCACGCAGTGCACGTGTTATTTTGAACGTCAAACTTCTATGCAATTATGACGTATAATTAAATAACACTTACACTGCGTGGGCTATCAAATCCGGTGCAGACTTTTCTTGGTACGACTCTAGCTAAGTTCCCTGGGGGATACTCCTAACTTGTGAAAAGCCCTGAAACCCACACTATCACTACCTACTCTCTGACAAGCAAACATATACATACAATGTGCTTAAAATGTTCTGCTATTGCGATTTCTTTAACTCAAAGAAGTACCTAAACTTGATCTTGAAAAACTCATAAGTATTTTTTCCTTGGTTCCAGGCGTACGCCCACCCCGAACTATGCGATCAGTTCTTCCTCTGCACCAACGGGACCCTGACGGTGGAGACCTGCGAGAACGGTCTGCTGTTCGACGGCAAGGGCGCTGTGCACAATCACTGCAACTACCATTGGGCGGTCGATTGCGGACAAAGGAAAGCTGACTGTAAGTTCAGAGATGTGTTAAATTATCAATGATTCTTCTTGAGAATCTATGGAATATTAATGGTGGAAACCTGTCTGCTTCTTTGATTTCAAGGGCCATGTCCTTAACTACTATAACTACCACTAGATTAAATGATGGATTAGCACAGGAAAACTAGTCAGTTTGACTAAGTCGCCATCAGGTATTATCCGAGTGGTTAAGTTACTTAAACATATTTGATTATCCACTTTAACATCTTGATAATAAAGGCTTTGTTCAGATATTTGTGAACACCTTGGCCTTGAATTCTGATTGGGACTCTGGCGACCTGCGGCGAGAAGGTTCTGTTCTTCGTGGGCAACGGACTCAAGTATTGTCGCTTAGTTCCTGAATGCTTAGGAGGGATTCAAATTCTCGGGGCAGAGGTATTTGGTTGGAGCCTAGGATGCCTACTGGAATAATAAAGTATCTTTATCTTATCTTTTATCTTAAGAGAATATGCTAAAATGACAAAAAAATTACACACACTTCCCCAGCCATAAACATATAGCGTATATTTAGGAGCAAGGTCGTATGTATGTCGTATTTGGCGTCCTGTGCTAAAATTTGACCGCCCCATAGCCACCCAAAATAGCATATTTTGGGCATAGGGTAAATACGCCATACGCCCCTGTTCAGGAGCTAAGGCTTTAATTTGTCTCGATAACTACGCCAATACTAATAATATTTATTTGTACCTATTTAATAGATACTTTTGTGTACAAATTATATCCAAATGTCTTTTCTGCAGTGGTCCCCTACTCTTCTCCGGGCTGCGAGTTCCAGTTTGGCATCTACCCGGACAGCGAAGAGTGCTCCACCAGCTACGTCAAGTGCGCCTACGGTATCCCTGAGCAGGAGCCTTGCACCCCTGGTCTGGTCTACGACCACCGAACCCATGGATGCAACTGGCCTGATCTGTTGCAGCCGTTTTGTAATCCTGAAGGTGAGCAATTCAGCATGACAGATTCAAAGCACGATAGGGCGTAGAGTTTTGCCATAGCACTCATGACTATCCTGACAAACCAGACTGGCCTTCGATATTTGGGGATATATTTCGAACTGGGTCTCGGTCTCACAGGTTGTAGGCCTTCCTTTTGCCAGTAACTTTAAGAAATTTGCAACAAAGCTACAGCCAATTGCAACCTTGATAATTGTAAGAAATGAAGGTTTCTCCTAGCAATGAAGGATGAAGGTCGTTATTTATAGTGGCATGTTTAAGCCTAACTGATACAAATTTGTCAGGATCACTCTAGTTTTGCAGTACACGAGTCCCTTCGATCGAACGTACTGCAATAAAAGCACAGTGCCACTTTTAAACAATGTTGATATTGCTACACCGCTCGCCCCAGTGTTGAGCTAAGCATGAGCTAAGCTAGTCCAAAAATGTATACACGTTCGTGTTCTAATATCATAAAGGAAGACAAGAATTAAAAATGTTATATATTATTACATATGTTATATTCACAGCGGTCATCGGCTTCAAGTGCCCGACGAAAGTGCCCGCCAACACGCAATCCGCCAAATTCTGGCCCTTCCCCCGCTTCCCCGTGCCCGGGGACTGCCACCGCCTGATCACCTGCGTGGAGGGCCAGCCCCGCCTCATCACCTGCGAGGAGGGCAAGGTGTTCGACGACCAGAACCTCACCTGCGAAGACCCCGAGCTCGTGCCTCACTGCGGACACGCGTGATTGCCTCATGATTGTGTTGCGAAACGAAAATTTTTACTTTTGTGTTATTTCTTTCTGCCAAGCGAACTGTTTGTCAACGAATTAGGGTCAAAATAATACTTCACTATGTACTATTTATAAATTTATAAGTAATATTTTTATTTATTTTGGTGCGACTAGATAAATAACTAAAAACAAAACTAAAGATATGACTTACTTTTCTTTGAAGGTTGCAATGGTAACCACTATTTCATGAATTCTATATGCAACAGTGCCAAGAGTCCAACGTGACGTACCTATCCGGTTCATAATTTTCGTTTTGCAATGTAGTTATTTCTAGCAATTAATTTTAATACACCGTCCATTTCTGAGTAATTTTAAATCCGACTTGAAAACGTCTTTTACAAAATTACAAAGCAATCAATTAACTTTTTTTACTGAAACCTATTTATTTCCATATAAAAATGATATAAGTTACCTATGTAAATCTTCCTAAAACTTGTATGTTACCTGTAACAAAGTTGCCAAATGCAGATAATTCGTGATATTAGTTACCGTAGATATGTATGTTTTTATACGTCAAAGTTTATATGTATTTATCATGTACACTTCTGTAAATAGATCAGCAAAAAGATGGATATGTAAATAGGAAAATAAAATATCTAAATATACATGAGAATTTCATTTTGAAACTGCAACATTTTAATCTCTTGACGCCTACTTCCTATATATGTATACAATATTTGCAAGGGAAGTTTGCATCAAGTTATATGTTTATAGGGAGGCAAAGTTGTTGTCTGAACCTTCGTACTTATTGATAATTTGAGTAATATCCTAAAATTTTCCTGGGATGGAGCAAACTCGGATTACACGCATTTAGGACCAAATGAAACTATAACGATTTCCAGCTTGCTGGGAATTAATTCCTTAAAATGATGTTTTGGATCTGATTTGATTGGCCTATTACAGCGTATCTTACTAAACTAAATTAAATAAATTAATGTCTAAACAGGTTTTTGTGGGGCTGTTGTCGTTGTCGTGGGCAAGTGTATCAGTTTGTTTGCATCAATTTTAATACATTTGCATGCATCCTAAAAATAGCCTTGCTTGTTGACCAAACGCTCTCAGGATACTCGTATAGCCTCCTGCCTACATCCTTCCTTTGGAAAGGACATAAGAAATAAAAAAATGCTGTGGAGTATTTCTCAATGGTAACCCTAATGCATTCCTTGTAACTCATTATACAGCTGTCAAAATTTATAGAACAAATAAAAAAAAAAAAAACATTTATTTCGGACCACAAAAATCCATAACTTGTTAGTAAACATGTACATGCACAGCTTGTAATTTAGACTATGTAGAAATAGAAATGTCAATGACAAATGACAAAATAGAACGGTCAATGTCAAGCTGTCATTTTTCAAAAATGGCGACGGCAAGTGGACGCGCCGGCCTGCGCCCGCGCAAAGGTAAGTCTAATCGTGATTAATCTCGTTTTTAGGGTTCCGTAACTCAAAAGGAAAAAACGGAACCCTTATAGGATCACTCGTGCGTCTGTCTGTCCGTCTGTCCGTCTGTCACAGCCTATTTGCTCCAAAACTACTGGATCAATTAAGTTGAAATTTGGTACACATATGGAAGTCTGTGACCCAAAGACGGACATGTAATAAAAACAAATGAATTTTAAGCATAGGGGGCTATTTTAGGGGGAATATGATAAAATTAAAAAACCAAGTTTTGCAAACCATATCGTGTTATATATTAAATGAAAGGGCTTATTTTGAGAATCTCAAATATATTTTTTTTATAATTTTATATGAAACAGTTTAGAAGTTATTTAAGTAAATAGGCAAAAAATGACCGTTCCCCCCCCCCTTATCTTCGATACTACTGGGTCAAAAATTTTGAAAAAAATACACATAATAGTTCTTTACCTCTAGATGACAGGAAAACCTATTAGAAATCTAGAGTCAAGCGTGAGTCGGACTTAAGAAAAAAAACACGGTTAGGCTGTTTTAGGGACACAGCCGTAATGGTTTACGTGAAACTCGGTGTGGACAGCTTTTGCGAAGGCCGAAGGCCGAGCTACGCGTAGGGCCGAAGGCCCAAGCATCCCTCAGAAGAGGCTTTTTAGGCCGAAGACCGAGTTGCGAGAGGTTAGTGCTCAAACACAGAACAATTATAGTTCAATTGTCTGAATTCGAAGATCGAAGGCCCTGAAGGCCCGGAGCCTCCGACATGTGCATGCTTCCCTGAAAGGAGATTGTCGATTTTGTTCTATCTTTTGTTTAGCGATTGGGTCCGATACCTATAGATTACTGGAAAAACGTATAAGAAGTCTGCAACTAAGCGTGAGCAATTGTTTATGTGAAACATGGTGCGGACAGCTAGTGCGAAGGTCGATGGCCAAGCTCTGCGTTGGGCCGAAGGCCTGAAGCATCCGAGAGAGGTGCGCCTCCACGCAAGGTCGAAGGTGAGCTTTTGGAGGTTAGTGCTCAAACAGAACAAATAATTGGTTTAAGTACGTGTAGCTAAGTGAGAAGGCTGAACTGCGGTATATCAGAGGGACTACCGCGAACATCGAATTTCGCAAATTGCGGGGATTTCTCTTTTACTCCAATGAAACCGTAATAAGAGTGACACAGAGAAATGCCAGCAATTTACGAACTTCGATTTCCGCGGTTATAGCCCTGTTATCTTGAAATAACAGAGATACGCGTAACAATGAGAAAAATGTAGGCACTATGCTTAATATAATAGGTACTTGAACAAAATTTTAAAAAAATTTGGTAACTAACTATCTTAAGATAGCCAGCCGTGGGTGGACAAATTGAATGAACAGTTGAATGTACTTAAGAACTTCGCTTTGCTCGCTCGTTCGAAAATGTGTGCAGTACGGAACCCTTGGGACGCGAGTTCGACTCGCACTTGACCGGTTTTTTAATAACAATTATCTCGTAAGACGTGTAATTTATCGATAATTAAATGATATATTTACGTATTAGACAGTTATTTTCTTTAACTATTCAAAATATTTTGTGATACCATGTTGAAATGTATGTATGTCCTATGCAGAGTACAAATGTAGGCAATTGAGTTTAAGAAATTGAGACTCTATATGTACTTTGCACAGGACATTAACAAAAGAGGGTATATTTTTTATTTATTGACCGTTGTTTTCAGCGTTAGCAGACATAGATATCGAGGACGTCCTAAATGACTCAGAATTTGACTTCTCGGGAGATGATTCAGACGACGACCCTATGTTTCTCCCATCAGAAATGGTAAGAACGGCCAGTATCCAGACTGAATACTGAGTAACTCAGTCTGTACTGGCCGTTCTTACCATTTCTGATGGGAGAAACATAGAATCGTCCTCGATATCTATGTCTGCTAACGCTGAAAACGACGGTCCATAAATAAAAAATAAACCCTCCTTTGTTAATGTCCTGTGCAAAGTACATATATAGTCTCAATTTCTTAAACTCAATTGCCTACATTTGTACTCTGCAAAGGACATACATACATTTCAACATGGTATCACAAAATATTTTGAATAGTTAAAGAAAATAACTGTCTAATACGTAAATATATCATTTAATTATCGATAAATTACACGTCTTACGAGATAATTGTTATTAAAAAACGAGATTAATCACGATTAGACTTACCTTTGCGCGGGCGCAGGCCGGCGCGTCCACTTGCCGTCGCCATTTTTGAAAAACGACAGCTTGACATTGACATTTCTATTTTGGTCTATAAACTTTGACAGTTGTATAATGAGTTACAAGGAATGCATTAGGGTTACCATTGAGAAATACTCCACAGCATTTTTTTTATTTCTTATGTCCCTTCCAAAGGAAGAATGTAGGCAGGAGGAAGATTTCGAAGAAATGTGCCTCGTTTTTTATAATTTTACATTTTTAATATAACGTTGATTTGTTTCTAAATTTTTCGTATAATTATTCTTTATAATACCTCAGTTTTTTTACTTTTAATGGTCATCAAAGTGTTATGTCCTTTGCACAGGACTACTTAATTGGGCACTGATGTCCTTTGTAAAGGACGTAAGGAAAAACTAGTAGGAAAAACGGGATATTTTTTTCTGCATTTTTCCTAGATATCTCTAACCCTAAGAAATGTTTTCTGAATATTTCAAAAAGATATTCCAACAAAAGTACCTCTGGTAGGCAGGAGGATAGGTACCGCGTTTTTTTAAATTAGAATTTTTCTAACTTCAAAAGTAGTGGTATTCATAAGATGTATGGCTTATAAAATAAATGAGATTTAAAAAAAAGTAGTGGTAATTAGCTTTTGGTTCCAAAATGCTATGTAGGTTCCTTTGATAATATGTAAATTAACGACACTTGAATTCAGTGCATAGTTACTCGTTTAATTTTTGAGGAAAAAAGTTACCACTACTTTTGAGGTTTAAAATTTCTAATCTGTCATAATGATAAAAAAAAACTCGCACGTACTTAAAACTTAACCCGTTTATTGCTCTAACAAATCATTCCTCTTCGAGCGCCTTGCCCTTGCCGGGGCGTTGAGGCTTGCGGCGGCTGGGCTGCGAGCTTGAGGTCTTGGGCTTCAGGGTAGGGGGGTTCTCCAGGGCCTCCAGCTCGGCGTCTGTCAGTTGACCCTTGTACCAGTCAGCGCTGCAAGGAAGGGTAACAGTTGAGGAATATTCTTCAAATTGACAAGTGCACTTCCCTGTTCTGAAGGCAATGGAGGAAGTTGTCAACTAATGTTTACTATATATAATTACGAGTATTACTCAGCTTTACCTGAGTCTAGTAGGTACAATCGCCTGCGGTCGCGGTGTTCCAGTTAAGAAAAAATTGTCTTCGAGTATCGCCCTAAGGGTGGATAAGGCGATTGTACATAAAGACGATTGCCAACCGCCCATACAACGCCGCGAGAATCGGCAATGTTGCAGACGACATAAAATATTATTATTTATTTATGTATAGAAGCAAAAAAGTCGTAAATAGCAGTGGATTTAAACTTATTAGTTGTAATTCAAAAATAGTATTGTAATCGAAATAAAAATAGTAGGAATGCGATTTTGTATGGAGCTTGTCCGTCTTAAATTTTTACTAAAAAAGCAGTAACCTACGCCAACATTTTTTAATAGATTTTTTTTAAGTTATTGCTTCTTGAGACGCTCGAACTCTCCAGCGAACCGAAATTGTCAGATTCAACTCTACGAAAGACTCCTTAACAGGCGTAAGTTCGCATTTAAGAACTTGAGCTTGAGGTACTTACCACCTAGGGACCTTCCTCGCCCACTCGCAGCTCGCACTTCTTGTTGACGTCGTCGAAGGCCTGGCCGAGCTTGCAGCCGGACCGGCGGGGCGTGTTGCCTTTAATGCACACGTAGAAGAACTGGCAGTCATCAGGGTCGGCGTAGCGCGGGTGCGTGAGGCCGAAGGTCTCGTTCACGGGCGGACAGTCGTATTTAAGAACTTGAGCTTGTGGATACTTACCACTCAGGAACCTTCCTCGCCCACTCGCACTTTTTGTTGACGTCGTCGAAGGCCTGGCCTAGCTTGCAGCCGGACCGCCGAGGCGTGTTGCCGTTGATGCATACGTAGAAGAACTGGCAGTCATCAGGATCGGCGTAGCGCGGGTGCGTGAGGCCGAAGGTCTCGTTCACGGGCGGACAGTCGTATTTAAGAACTTGAGCTTGTGGATACTTACCACTCAGGAACCTTCCTCGCCCACTCGCACTTCTTGTTGACGTCGTCGAAGGCCTGGCCTAGCTTGCAGCCGGACCGCCGAGGCGTGTTGCCGTTGATGCATACGTAGAAGAACTGGCAGTCATCAGGATCGGCGTAGCGCGGGTGCGTGAGGCCGAAGGTCTCGTTCACGGGCGGGCAGTCGAATTGGAACACATCTGCGTAAGGTATAATGATTTTAGGTTAGAGTGACATTCCATTTCCAACTGCAGCTGCAATACTGTTCATTTTACTATGGAAATTGACAATGACAGCGACGCGTTTCCATAGTAAAATGAACAGTATTGCAGCTGCAGTTGGAAATGGAATGTCACTCTTAGAAAGATGGGTGTGCTAGCGGACAGACAGACGGACATGGCGAAACTATTTATAAAGATTCCTGTAATATTATTAAATTGGAAGAGAACGATGATAGATATCTATTCAATACAATTTTGCGACATTTAGGTTATAAATTGTATGGAGATGACATCTATTATGCTACCATCCATCTTCCTATGGACGGAACGGGAAGGTCTTTTGTAAAACATTATATAGTTGGTCATTATATAATTTGTCAGTCAGTAAGAACCAGGAAAATTATTATACTAATCCTTTAAGACAAAGATAGTGTGATTCTCTCTGTCTATGATTGAAATGAAACAGTCCTTTGACAAACTTTAGTTAACTATTTACGGAAAATTATATGTGAAAATAGTAAATCTCGATTACCAGCGGCCCCGCATCCCTTCTTCTTAGCCTCATCGGGCCAGGTGCAGATGCCGGTCTTCTCGTTGTAGACCAGGCCGTCGGGGCACGTGATCATGTTGAACTTGCCGTCCACGCAGTAGTAGAACTTGCCGCACTCCTTCGGGTCCTCGTGGGAGAAGTAGCCGTTGAGGCGAGGGCAGTGCAGCGTGGGCTTGGGCTCCTCTGTTGAAAAGAAATAGGTCAGTATTTGGAAACAAATGTCTGTGAAACATGTTTCATTCGTAAATGGCCTATTAGGATGTCTTTAAAATAACCTATCTAGTCACAATTCCTTAGGACTGTCATACTTAAGAAAGTATTTCAAAATTGAGCTGTATTTCTTCAGAATCAGAAGCACTTAAATGCTGTTGGAATCAGTAGTATTAGTGATTTTGAATGAAACGCTCAATTCTCATTTTAGACCGGACCGTGTCCGGACTGGAGTTTCCGGCGCATCGTTTTCTATGGAAAACATCACGTGATCGCCTGTCATGTCATAGAAAAGTAAGCGCCGGAAGCTCTGGTCCGGACACGGCCCGGTCTAACGTGAGTCATCCTTAAAAGGCCTCGGAGGGTTTTTGTCATGTACTCGTACGAGGCCATAACGAGCCTTAACTCGAGGGATTTGCAGTATTTGCGTTGGTGTTATAAAATGTTTTGTATGTATGGAAATAAAACATGAAATCTGTCTTACTGAGTGTTTATTATGTAGAATCAGAAATGACACATGGTGTCATTTCGGATCAATCATCATACTAGTTTACCAGTCCTCCAATAGGTATATTACTTTTTACATCACCTATTCGGAAAAAGGCTTTTTCTTCCCTGCTAGGAGGGATCAAAGTAACACTTTTCTGTTCTAGCACACTATTTTTACATTTATTGCACATTATTTTTATAGCGAAAATAATCTGTTTAAGCATCAGATTGTGTCAACATTAAGATTTTTTTATATTTTCTTCATAGTGGATGTGAAAAGCAGTATGTGTCACACGGTTGACTGACACGGTATCAGAATTATTTCGTCTTGGGCGTTAACACTTGAATCCTTCATTACGCTCAGTATTCTACTTTAGAATCCTATTGGAGAATCCATCGCTTCATTCTATTATAGAATCCATCGCTTCATTCTATTATAGAATCCATCGCTTCATTCAGGATTCAATGTACGCCCTTGACGGAAATATATCATTTTGATCCCTTGTAACACAAACTACTATTGTAACCCTACTAGCATCCGTGCACAAAAGGACAGCTTAATCGGTATATTGGTCACATACCTCCTTCCTCGCAAGTACCAAACCGATAAGATTTGGTAAAAAATAAAAAGATATTAAATGAAGCTTCGTAGCATTCACAGTGAAAAAGTCGTAGGTTGTTATGCCCAAGTAGCCCAACTCAGAAATGTCAAACGATTCTCAACTGACTATTAATTAAAAGGGAATCTATTAATAGCGGGCGTGTACATGCTGTACAGTCGCCATCAGATATATCGGAGCGGCCCAGGTGCTCAAAAATATCTGAACACGCACTCTAGCGCCTTGACAATAGAGGCGAGTTAAGATATTTGTGAGCACCTTGCCCGCCCCGATATATCTGATGGCGGCTGTACAATGGAGCGGCTCCCCTTGAGATGTGAAAGTTGCTCCGACCAGCCGACCCCCACGTGATGCCATAATCTGTATTCTGTGATGCGTCCCGACGTTGGACAAAACCAGATAGCACGTGTTATAGAAAACACATTATTTTTTCCACTATACGAGTACACCTTGGGTCTTAATGACAGTATTAACTTCAACCACGTACTTAAACGGTGGTAAACATAAACTGAAATAAATGTCATTTCCTGGAAAATAATTTAATTTGTTCAAATACTTCATTGTATTGGTGGTAAACATATTTAATTACTCGAGAGGGCTTAATTATCGCAATATGATTTCATTGTTTTTACCTCAATTCCGGCGTTTCAGAATTAAGATAGGAAGGAAGACAAGAATTTAAGGTAAAAACAATGAAATCATATCACGGTAGACCCGTTCGTGTAATTAAATGTGTACAAAACGCGAGAGTTGTGTACCAGTGTTCTAATTCTTATAATTGTGGTAACATACCTAGCACAAATTTTGAGATGTACTAAGCGTGTTTCAAATCGAGTTATCTATGGCCGGAATAAATACACTAATTAATAATCTCCACAATTAAAATAAAGCCGAAATGTACCAAAAAAGAGGCAACTATAAATAAAATCGATCGACACTACATTTGAAACGAATATTCGATACCAAACAAAAAAAACTGACTGTATATTTAGCTTTTCTAAAGTTACACATACCAACAGAAAGAAAAAAAAACAAGTGTGCAAATGCAAAACAGTTCATTAAACTTATTTTAACTATGTTGCGTCAAAGCTTGAGTTCAGCCGAAAGTAAAATGCACTTGACTGGCAGCATAAACTATATTTAGGTAAGTAATTATATAGGGGTTTAGGAATAAACACAAAAAACTAAATAACACTATGCTTTATATACGTATCGGCTAAAACACACTATAAGAAGGCTTTGAAATTAAACAACTCTTTCATGTCATGCGCTCGTGAATTACGAGTAGTGTATGTTATCTCCTCCATAACTCAGGAACAAATATGTACATATACGAGTAACTATACTGTATGAGCGTTTCTTTTATTTTTGCCATTTTTATATATTGTGACCTTTTTTGCCACTTTTGTGTTATTTCTACTTAGAATCACGAGCTCTTTCGATCCTAATGGGATAAAAAAATGGCCCAGAGTATTTTTCCTGTTGTGTTACCATTTCCCCATACACTTTGTATGGCGGTAACAAAAAGGAGAGTTTGAAAAAAAATGTATTTTAGTTTTATGACACTTTTTTCTCCTACAAGGATGAAAAGGGCTCGCGATCCTGACTAGAAATAATACAAATGTAGCAAAAAAGGTATCTTATAAAGGTATTTGATTGATATTAGTGGTCTACAGTCTACAGAAACAGTATAATATATAAATAACTTACGTAACTTAGGCCTCTGAGAGCAGTCCAGGTTAAAAGGCAGATCGCATTTCTCGTCATCTGGGTTGTAGTCGTTGAAGACCATACCGTCGGGGCACAGCTTCTCGATGATCTCACCCTGTCTGTAACGTTATAAGAGAGAATTTAGCCAAAATTGGATTGCTTACGTTTTTTTTGGCCTGATATGTAGTGGTACTAATGCTCGACGCGGTCCCAGTACGTACATTGTCATCTTGAAACTTTAGTCATTGTCAATTAATAGAAGTGACAGCAGGGTATCATCTATTGGGCATTAGCATGTCGAGCACTAGTACAACCACCGTTACCATTATGCGTTAAGTTGTCAAATATAACTAACGGTGTCATCAACGCCATCTACACGAGTATAGGTCAAAGGTGTGGCGACCATCTATTCGAGCATAACTTTTTCTTGATTTCAGAGGCACGTTTTTTCCTTAGACTTTACTTATCTTAAACGAAGTTACATATATCTCTGGTTTGATGAGTGTTATCTAGAGATTGTGTTAGCCGCCGAGTGATATGACGTCGGCTGATCGTAAAGTTCCTGTTTAATGATTTGACGGTAGTCACATTAAACTAATAGATTAGTAGGATGGGTTCGTCAGATTGCTCCAGGAGCCCCGCGTAGCCTAGGAATTTCATGATTTGCCTGATTTTATGATCGGCCGGCGATTTTAGTTGAGCTCTATCGTCAGATTATACTTTATACATAACATAAGACCCAATTTTTTTATACATGTAACATACAGCAAAACGTTGCATAGATTATGTCATTTATGGGGTAGTTTTAAGTTGTTACATTTTGTATACTGATATCGGAAAAGGTAATACTAAATCCATACATTATTATTTAACGCGTTCAATAAACATCCTTCGAGGTGTTGACCTTTTGAGGATGGCTAAAAATAAATTTTACAAATAAACATCAAAGAAACGGTGACTGCATTCCAACACGCCTTAAGTAAATGAATCAGTAGAGTAGGTATGCGTATATGCTAATAAACTGTTTTTGCTTTCGTAAATCTCAACAGTCATTTAGTAAATGCTTATGAAATATACTCTACTCAGGAAATATACTTCCACATTATAAAAAAATGACTTCCTACAGTCAATTTCCGGAAATAACTTCCTTTGTTTCAGACAGTTACTTGGATGGTATTGTATGAGTTATGACGGTGCTTAGAGTCAGACCAAGAGCCGTCTGCAGTGATTTTGTTAGCCCACGCAGGGCAACTGTTATATGTACGTCATAATTTCATACAAGTTTGACGTTTCAAATTCAAATAACATTTGCATTGCGTGGGCTATCAAAATCGCTGCGGAGTTTTCTTGGTCTAACTCTAGCTAGGTATATTCGTGCCATGCAAACTTTGCTTGCACTTTGACGTCATTCATACTGTATTTAGATGCTCCTCGTAGTTAAGACGATGTGATGAAACGCTCTTACGAGGTGGATCGGTTTGATCAAAAGAAGTTGACCGTATTCTGTGATGCGTTGGTCTAACTCTAGTCGGCTTATCAAGGCTGATGTTGACAGTAATGGTAACATTCCATTTCTGACCGCAGCTGCACGACTGGTACTGAACGCGTCGCTGTTATTGTCAATTTCCATATAGTAAAATGAACAGTATTGCAGCTGTCGTTGGAAATGGACTGTCACCTTTAGAATTAGAATGTCGTAAGCGTTGTCGTACCTGCATTCATAGTATTTGTCGCACTGCTCGGCGTCGGCGAAGAAGCCATCATCTGGGCAGGAGTTGGTTATCTCCGCGTCGCGGTCTGCCTCGGCCTGCGCGCGCGCCGGCGCGTTTGCTGGCTTGCGGTTCTGTTTCTTTGGTAGAGCGGATGATGCTAATACTGCGTGACATAATAGACGTGGTAAGTTTTTGTAGATTCGAAATACCTATAATAAACAAAGCGCAATAATTTTAACCCTTTGACCAACAGCCCAATATCAACCTTCTTGAATTCCGACAAGGTTTACGATGACTCTCAGACGATAGTTATGCGTGTCGTTCAAGGGTTTAATAGGTCATTTAATATGCTAACTTTTCCCAGTCACCAGTGTACCACCAACCATCAAGAATAATCTTTATGAAAACGGGAATTATGCTAGATTTCGTTCTCATAAATAAAATAAAAAGTGTATCGTATATAACATCATATAGATAAACTATATTTTGTTACATTTGAAATCTAGTTATAAAGTGTAGTTTTCCCGACGTAGGTAACTAAGCGACGTTTATTTATTATTTAAATATTGAGTCTGACTATGTGCGTTATTTACAGTGCATAACACATTGATTTCTTGAATTTAATGCTAAAAGCGGCTTGCATTGAAACCTCGGACTTCCTGCTCGGTGACAATGAGACAGCTAAAGGTCGGCCATTTTCTAACAAGCCTTTCTCTTAAAACGAAGGCAATCGGTGCAGAACGATGTAAAATATCGGTTGTTTCTTTACTTGACGATTTGTTTGCAGTTTTGAAGGTCATTGTTATGAATTATGATGTCTGTATTGAATCTATATATATTATGTTTTCATAAATAGTATTTTGGAGCGCTTACGTATATGATAATTCTATAATAATTTGACGCAAATTGAATGCATTGCTTTCGAGAATAAATGTTTAACTTTATAAACAACAATATTATTAAGCAGGTCATTTTAAAAGTGATAGACCAAATGCTAGTAAGATATCTATTATCTATCATAACTATGTCACTGTAAATAATGTAAAACACGTCATTACGTCCCGAAAAGTAAAAAGCTTCGTTTAGATAGCGATAAAGCTTCCATTAGTGAAGATATATATTATAATATACCGCTAAGTATGCGCTAGCATGTAATAACTGTATCTATCACGCGCCCGCTCTTGTCGCCTCCACAGTGACAATGTGATTAAAATGCAACCATAATAACTTCGCTAGAGTTAGACCTAGATAAGTCTGCAACGATTTTGATAGCAAACGCACTGCAAATGTTATTTATACCATATAATTTCAAGTTAGACTTTTAAAATAACACTCGCACTGCGTGTGCTACCAAAATCGGTGCAGACTTCTCTTGGTCTAACTCTAGATGTTGTCGAAGCCCGGTATCGAGTGGGTGGTGGGTGCTAATAGGTATTAATCTATTGGCAAACGTAAGAGCATTGTAGGCAACAATGAGGGTGAGGCAACATATTTGCGCTGATTTCTCTGTTACCTAACCTGCCAGAACTAAGTCGACAGACGCACTACGTACGTCGAAAGTATTTTTTTAAACTGTGCCTGTTAAGAGGAAGTGTGACATATACGGAGATGTATAGAAACTTCGGTTTTGAGGGCGTTTGTCGATCGTTTCCTCTTACTAACTTTAAACGAGAATAAATGTATATTTTAAAGTGGTAATTAAGTAATACTACTTCAAATTAGGTACTTTTAAAAAAAACTTTGTCACTTACCTCCGATAGTGCAAAGTAACCGATAAAATAAAATGTAATTTCCTTTATTAATAACTAAATACAAGTTTTCGAAAAAGTAGCAAATAGATGTAAAAAAATTAAACTCGAGTCACGCATTCATCTTTATTCAATGTACATGTTTGGTGAAATAGAACCGAATAATTCAATTCACGCGATACATCAAATTATCTACACAAGTCATTAAGTCGTTAGATCAATGATTGTTCTCGAGGACGATATAATATTTGAGAGTCGCTTTTCCCTAAAGAACACATTACACATCTCGAGGAAACCGGACTAATCGCAATAAGGCCTAGTTTCTCCACTGGGAACGCCAATTCTCGGAATGAGTTGTCAAACGGAGCAGACTCCCATAAGCCGTGGCTAGAGGCCGGGATAATGCTAGGGTGATGATGATGATGTCTACTAGGTAACTTAACTAAGTACTGTCATCATTTTTATCTTTCGTCTTTATCTCTGATTTGATATAGTCTTGCATCCAAAGCATGCTATGGTGTTTGATAGAAACCCATGTTGAACATGAATGCATACAGTTGTTGTTTTTTATACAACACATACTTCTGATTGGGAGTTCGTCTGGGATTATGTTGATAGAAAAAACTATCCTATGTTACGTCGTTGTCGTTGTGTCGTGTTGGTACCTCGGGCCTCAAATATCTCCGTACCAAATTCCATCTAATTT
Source organism: Cydia fagiglandana (assembly GCF_963556715.1). Taxonomy (NCBI): domain Eukaryota; kingdom Metazoa; phylum Arthropoda; class Insecta; order Lepidoptera; family Tortricidae; genus Cydia; species Cydia fagiglandana. Next base: position 36,999,168 of record NC_085959.1, on the reverse strand, counting down.
CATTCCATCAAATCGGCTCAGCGGTTTAAGCGTGGACAAACAAAGTTTAACTTTCGCATTCATAATATTACCAGGGAAATTATTCCTAATTCCCTACTAAATAGTACGAGTAATTCCAATTCCTTCAAATTTAAATATTTTTCTACTATGGCCCACTGCTAATCACACTGGGACTTTATACCGAATTCCAGTACCTACATCAGTAGTCCACAAACATGTTAATAAACTTGCTTAACACTTAACGATTCGCTGTCATTACTTCGGCAATGGTTCTCAAGTTGATTTAATATTATAATGTTGAAGGCAATATAACTTTCTTTCAAGATTATAAAATATCATATACAACCACCAAGCTGCAGTGACTTACGTCCATTTGCATGTAAAGGCCAGACGTATATTAAATACAAAACTAGTTTTATAAATATGTAGGTATTTAATGGCCTCTAATTAGTATTCGTAGCCGAATGCCGTGTCCGTTCTAGGAATTGCATATCTAGAATACAAGGTCAATATCTTTTCGAACGGGTGGCGTGCATATTAAGCAAAGTAAAGGTCGCGTGAGTAAATAGGTCATAGTTGCATTGGGAAAATGGATTGACACATTTGTTTTACGTAACAGTAGCGGGTGAAACAACGCGCCAAAAGTATCTGCCATCTGCCACCCTGAACTACTGTGCTAACTAGATATAAATCTCTACAGTTCAAGAGTATCTGTTACAGTCTAACCCCCTTATTCATAAACGTTTACTAAAGTTGACAAGCCGATAATAATCGTTTGTCCTTTTCCGACGTATTGGTATGACGGAAAGGGACAAACGATTATTATCGGCTTGTCAACTTTAGTAAACGTTTATGAATAAGGGGGTAATTGTTTTACATCGTAAGACATATCTCTTTTTGTTAAGTTGTAAGAGAATGACGCGTAATCTGATCCGCTAGTTTTGATGCTGATTGTTACTCAGTTTAGGAGCTTTACTTGGTGATGGTTACAAAGACGCTACAGACGTAACCTGTTCTAACTCATTACTATGTCAACTGATTAAAATTAAACACATTTTTGACGGTTTTCACACGTGTCATGTCCAAGTCTATGAAAGAGTATTGGAGCAGATAAATAATGACCCCATTTCTATTCTTGGAATTGTGTAAGTAGCTAAGTACCTTTATGTTATGACAATTATGACGATCGCTGGATCGATGGAAATGTCCCAAAACCCATTTGCCCTTTAACACACTCCCATTAAAAATGATGGTGTTGTCAGAAATGGTTACAATCAAGTTACGAATCCAGCGATCTTTAATAAGGCAGGCAGTGCTTAGAGGTAAATCAAATAGGGTTAAAATACCTATGCACAATTAATTAATACATGTAACCACATACGATATTCAAGTTTCATAATCCCCATCTTGTCTTATATAAAATAACGGCCACTAACCGTTACAAAAATACGCATAATAACAAAAGCATAAGCAGCAACAATTCGCAACGCAAACGCAACTTAAAACTCACCAACTAGGCACCCGAGGAAGACTAGCCCTATACTCGATTTGAACGCCATCTTTTGATATTAAAATACACTATTATGTAATAAAATGACACTTTTTATATGAGTGTGTTGAACAGACGCCGGCACCGCACTCCCGCGCACTGAACATAACAGTTTTTGTCTTCGATTCTTAGCAAGTGAGCGTCTCGGCGAAAGGCTGGCTCGTGTTGCTGTCCCTTATTCTCTCAGCAGCTCCGGTATGAGGCGGCACTCTTCAGCCAAATGAAGTCGGAACACTTAAGATCCTGTTATTGTCGGACGTGTTCAGCAAGGAAATTAGGATGGAAAGAATGCGCTTATTGTACTTGATTGATTTGTAATGACATTGCGAGGTCTCCCTAATTATGATGATACCTAATGAAAATTATACACCTATGCATATAAAAAAAAAACGTTTTTTAAAAAACGTTAAAATTTAAACTGTTTATTTTTATATAGAAATTAAATGCAAATTAACTTAGAAATAATCTTACATCTTTAAGATTATCAGAACTAAGGGACATGGGGAGCAACCCCTATCAAATTACCATTAAGTGTATTTACATGCTGACATTAAGTGCATACTGAGTCTTTTTACATTTATCTCTATCAGTGCCATTGCCAGCAGCTGTATTAGCAGCTGCAGACACAGAACAACACAGAGGCTATCTGCCTTATTCGAACTTTTAAGATACGTCAATTAATAGATCTAGACACGATATGGATTACATGTGTCAGTGTCAAAAGAGACGTTTTTGTTTGAAGAAACGTCACATTTGACAGTGACATATCTAATCCGTATCGTTTCTAGATCTATTAACTGGCGTATCTTAATGTTAGAATTGGGCCGTAGAAACCTTTTTGAGTAGAGTCACCCTTAGTAACGGAAAACCTTCCGCGCCGCCTTTTCCGCCTTGTAACTTTTCCGGTGGTAAAACTGCTTTCCGCACCTTCTTGCCCACACGCTAACCTGAGTTTTCAACCTATAAAGGGAAACTAGCTTTCTTGGAATTAGGACTTTTTTCTTGTAATGCCCATTAAAATTTGTACCTTTTAGAAAAACAAATAGCAAAGATATGATATATATTAATAATCGGCTCAAAAAGCTCTTTCATTTAATACCACACACGATAGGTGTCTGAACAAATTTTTGTTTCCCAAAAATTGATGACATCATCGTGAAAATTTGTGAATTTCGTGAAGAATTGTGAAAATGAAAGAAGAATGGAATGAAAGATGTTGTGAAAAAGTGTGAATTTCTGTGTGGGAAAACGGAGAAAAGTTAAAAAACTTTCCTCCTTTTTTTTGTTTTTCTTTTTGGTTCTACGGGTCAAATTGATATCAAATATCCATTCTCTAATAGATATGTCTGTAGATGTGTCTGCACAAACTATCTAGAGATAATATATCAATATTCACACCTACCTATCTGCCACAGTATCTACTGTTAGTGCGTTATTTTATTCGCTACTGTACTTTACTTCTGTAACTCTTTTATTACTCTTTTATTCGCTACTGATACGTGAAAAACCTCTTTAATTTTTTAAGGTTTCTCCAATGAATTTTTAATATTATTTTTACAACGGGTTCAAAGAATTATCACTATTATATCAGATAACTAGCAAATGTGTGTAGCAATTAAGCAACTTGTTATGTGGATTGTGGGTTGGTATTAATTAGCAGACTATTTACAGGAATGATTACGTTTTTATTGCATTTTTAATGACTTCGTTGCATGTAAAATGGGCTATTCCATTATTTAGAAACCAGTTTTATTAGAAGTTTATGTTTGAAATAATCACATTAATGTTCACCAAAAAAATAACGTAAGGCAATTAGGAATTTCCTCCCGCAGACGCTCTGGCTGTGGAATGAGCTATTTCGAGGTTTTCCCGAGGGTCTACATTGTCTACAATGTCATACATCCAGTGGCGTTGCGTGAACTAATCTAGTCAAGGGCGAAATCACATCTGCGAGGCCCTTTTCTTTCACTGTGCCCGAAGGGGCCTCGCGCGAGGCCCCCCTTGAATCGCGAGGCCGTGAGCGAGGGCCTACTTCGCCCACGCCTAGCTACGCCACTGTCTACATCTACAGTATGGAGTTCTTCAAAAACGGAGTGTACAGATTTTTAAAAGGTTGGCAACGCGCATGTAATACCTCTGGAGTTGCAAGCGTCTATAGGCTACGGTAGTATAAAAAATAGTCCCAGCAGTGGGCAGTGGGCAGTGTTGCGTGCACGCAAATGTTGCTTTCGTCGAGCGTGCGAGAAAGTGCACATCTCGAGACGGTTTCACTCCGCGAATCGTTTGTTCAAATACTCTAATTTCAGCGATCCGTTGGCTTGCAAAAAACGGACCAACTCTTTAGAGACTTTACTTCACAGACTTTAGTCAATAAATATTAATTGCCTTTAGAGTTGGTTGGTTGTTGCTCAAAAATAACAGAGGCCAATTGGAACTTAAATTTTGATTTAAAATTGTGGTGTGGTGGTGTGTGTGTAAAAAATAAAATAAGAAAACAACACGTAACACAACCACGAAATATCGGAATGTTGTTCAAATTGGCCTCCATGTTAATATAAAAGTATTTTTTTCTGAGAGTAAGATTAGCTAAAGATAAAGATTTTTGATTAGTATTCTAGCGGACCCCATGCAGGTTCCTAAGATCGTAATGCAACCGAAAAGAGCTTAGATAAGGAAAAATTTCTAAACTAAGGCATTGACTGGATATCTCAATATTGTTATGTTTTACATTATGTAAAATACGATCACACTTGACTATAGAATCACATGTTGGAAAGTAATGCAAATTTATACTATATTTGAAAGTGAAAATGTAATTCTGTGTGTACTTAGCGAAATATAGATGTTTCTCGCGAATTTATAAAGTTGACTTATGCAATACGTGAACATAATAACTGGAGCAAAATTAACTTGAGAAAGTGACACGTGATGACGTCATAATCGTGGTAATATGGGCTGGCTGATGGCTGTATGGAAGCCATGTGCACACTTATGAATGAAATTAGGTACTGAATGGTTTGACAAAAAATATGCAAGATTTAAATTAAATAGTACCCATTTGTTCCTTGAAATATTAATATGATAGGTATATTATATTTATAAGCTAATGCATGACTGGATTATATGCTGGAATAGGCATAGCATGAGCAAAAATCACACTTTCATCAATCAAGATTTTCCGCTTCGAATACTTGTGTTCAGTTCAGTCACTCAGTCGCTATCAAAAACAAATATATACGCTATAAAAAATTCTTAACATATTTCTATTAACTTCACTTGTTAACTGTAACAATAATAATATCTTAATACTCCATTTTAACCTACTTCTGATTTTGAGCCGTATAATTTTGAAACTTTATTTAAGTTTATGTATTTATATGACACAGATAACTATACATTAATCTGATGTGAAAACGCATTTTCCTAGCCATAAACGGAGTGACTTCCTTTACATAAGTACATCAAAATATTTATTTTTGGTCTCACAATCAGCTCCAAAAATAGTAGCCAATTAAAAGCTATGTAAATTAAACCAATCCTATACGCACCGTTTACCTATAGACTACAATCGTGTATGTAAATTTGCTACCGTGCGGGGTTGTACCAGAAATAGAGTCAGTATGTAAGGACATTCCTCTAAAGGGATGCGAATTCAATCGCAATTAACAGTACTAATGAAGGGCTTCGTAGGCGTTAGTATAATTAAGTGAACAATTCGTTTTCTACATAAAATGACAAATGTTACAGTAAACCTCAAGTGACTTAGACCCTTCTTTACAAAACCGAGGGTCCCTTAATAAGAGCATTCGGACATAGCACCCACTGTTCGCCCACAGTGTTCTAGGATACAAACTAACTAGCAAACGATTGTGCTTTCCGTACTAAAATGTACTTTATGGGACTAGAGCTTATGTTTTGTTTTAAAGCAATATTAATATAAATGACGGGCATTAAAGATTCTTTTATTTTTAAGTTTGTACGTTAGGTAAGTACTATATATTTAATCTAGATATTAACGAGTAGGATGTGCTCGTAATTATATTTAAAAAATCTAATATCAAGATATTATGTTATGATTATGATAGAAAACTGAATAGAACAGAAAGGTAACAGTCAAGCTGCAAATTAATATTATTTCGATATTTAAGTTCTATTATAAAAAAAATCTAGATTTAATACAAAAATCTGATATCGCAGGAATGTATTGATCGCTATGAATTAGACTTACCTATCAGAACGCGACGTCCTATCCCCAATGATAAAAAATATTAATACACGACCATAATAGACCCGCCAGATTTGAGAAAATAAAAAACACTTTCCTTCTGATAAAAGTGAATAATGGCATTCTCGAGCTCTCCATCAAGATACAAATCGTACTTGGCAGCGATCTGCGATATAGCAGTGTTGTACAGAAAGATCTTAAATGTAATTCCAACTGCTTAGCGACTCCAATAATTGGTCAAAGCGCTTACATACCTACGTGATCCTGAATGGTGTTATGTTTTTTCCTTTTTACACATAAGTATATTTTAATTTTAATAAAATAAGCTTGATTTAGCAGGAAAGTCGCCTCCGATGGTATGGCCATATACGCCGCAGACCGGTAGACTACATCGGAAATAGATGCCTCAATCTTACTGTCCAAGGCCCTAGATCACGCGGTAGGCCCAAGAAGCGCTGGCTGGACGTCGTGACAGCGGACATGGGAGAGAACAATTTCACACCCGAGGATGCCGAAGACCGGGCAAAGTGGAGAAGACTGAGCAGGAAAGCGGACCCTGGCGCTAGGCCGGGAAAACGCTAGGTCGAAGAAGAAGAAAATAAGCTTGATTTAGAGCCTTTTAGTCGAAACAGTATTACGACGTGTACACGATGTCGTCGGCAGGAGCAGTGATATAAGAAAATGTAGTCGGAGTAAGTAGTATAACAAATGTGCAGATATGAAAACAAATCGAGGCATCGCAAGGGTAGGGGCAGTTAGTCCAGTAAACTTAGCCAAAATCAAAACATTTGTTTTTTGAAATAGTATATATAGGTACTTATGTCATGCATGCATATTACAGGTGTAGTTTCCATGAGAAGGGAGTGCTGAATTGCTGATAAAATAAATATAAAATAATAATGTTTACAGTTTTTAGTAAAATGGGTCAAGCGGTGGGTTCAAGTCTCCCATCTGCGAAATTAAAGTGGTCGGCAAAAGAATTCGACTCGTCTAAGCAAAAATCAAAGGTAATACTTGATTACACTGCCTTATCATGTAGCAGGATGCTTAGTACCCGATTCGTTCTATAAACTCGTGATAGAACACCAGATATCTTTCTAAAATACATGCTATTGAAGAAATACACGATGTTTATCTGGAATACATGTATTGAATATATTTTATGGTATAGGTACATCCCGTGGCGAAAGAGGCAGTCATACATAGATTCCGCTGCATAATCGGGGTAAAAAATACAAGTACCTAGGTAAGCTCAAAACGCCTTGTTTATGAAGTACTGCACAATCTGGTTTATCCGGATCTCGATTATCCGAACCCTCAATTATGAAAAGGCTGACTTGTAAATCTTCTTCTGTTACTTCTGTATTAAATTAGCCGTGTTATGTGTTTCACACAATATTATTTAAATAAAATTAACCTGCTATAGCCGCTGCATTCACATTTACAAATAAACCCAACAACCCAGAATAAGGTTAGGTTCACACGGCGTATTTTTTTCCCGTATACCATATGGGATTTTATCGAATACCGTAGTGACAGCCAAATTTGTAAGGAAACGTTCAAAATCGTTCAGACGGCTAGACGGCTTTCCCGCATAGACGCCGTGTACGGTATACGGGAAAAATTAACGCCGTGTCAACCTAGCCTAAGGCATTCGTAAAAGTAGTTTTTAGTATAAACTTGCTACTGCTACAGATAAGAAAATGAGATAAAATTATACTACACATATTCTTACTGTAATAACTGATAAGTGAACTTCATAAGTTCCTATAAGTATAAGTATGGATTCATGTTGCATACAATGTGTGTGAGATTGTATGTAGATATGTAGTAATTGGAAAACATAGACAAACACAACCAGCAACGCAACTTTGTCTGTGTCAAATCATACTGATAATGATAATTGATGAAAAACTGATATTAGAATAGAATAATCAAATTGCTGTTTTTATGAGAGTTGTTTGAAATTTGACTGAAGCTAATCATTAGGTAAATATGCAAATGTAACATTTTTAAAAATTTTGCTCTACGAAACAATTATGTTGATCGTAATTTACGATATTTTAAGGCATCCTAGAGGGATATGATAGAAGTGTTGATAAAATAGTTAAAATAATGTCAATAAAATAAATTCAAAAAGATATCATTATGTGGTGATTAGTAAATAAGCACCGTAAAAGAACTCATTATTTTTGACTTTTTGAAAATATAAATACAGACATGAAAAAAAAAATTACGGTTTAATCTCACGTATTTTTACTCGCGCGTCATGTTTGCTAGGTTCTCCGAAATATGTCGCGCGAGTGACTTAAAATCGTAAAATTAGCTTCAGTGAGTACCTATGTCTCACGACAGTTTCAATTCGACATGAAAATATGTGTACTTATAGCAAAGAGTTAGAATTTCGAAAGAAAAAATTACAATATTTAGAGTTATGGTTATTAGTCCGGGAGCCGGCTGCATGAAACAAACCTCATCAAAAAATAGAATATACCTACCCTGTAGAGGTACCTGACATTTAGTAGCTTCCAACGCACTTGGTCGGCCTGGGCTAAACCTGGCAGATTTTGTACAAATGGCCAAAACGTTGGACAAAAATTCATCAAAAAAAACCTCATCGAAAAATAGAATGAAACTTGTATGGTAGGATACCTGACCTTGAGGACAGTAAAAAAAAAGTGGTCGGCCTCACCTTAGCCTGGCAGTTTTTGCAGTCCGACCAGATTTATTGGGTCACGTGAGAGCTACAATTTACCTCATCGAAAAATTGAATGAAACAAACGGATTATAATAGCTAAAATAAGCCTGTTGACGTATGTCTTGGTCGGCCTCACCTTAACCTGGCAGTTTTTGCAGTCCGACCAAATTTATAAAAAAATCATCAAAAATTTTTTATCGAAAAATCGTATGAAACTTGTATAGTACGATAGCTGCCTTTGAGTACAGTAAAAAAAAAGTGGTCGGCCAAATCCTGTGTTGGCAGGTTCCTGTGTCCGACCAATTTTGTGGTACCACGTAAGAGCTACAATTTACCTCATCGAAAAATAGAATGAAACAAACGGATTATAATAGCTAAAATAAGCCTGTTGACGTATGTCTTGGTCGGCCTCACCTTAACCTGGCAGTTTTTGCAGTCCGACCAAATTTATAAAAAAATCATCTAAAATTTTTTATCGCAAAATCGTATGAAACTTGTATAGTATGATAGCTGCCATTGAGTACAGTAAAAAAAAAGTGGTCGGCCAAATCCTGTGTTGGCAGGTTCCTGTGTCCGACCAATTTTGTGGTACCACGTAAGAGCTACAATTTACCTCATCGAAAAATAGAATGAAACAAACGGATTATAATAGCTAAAATAAGCCTGTTGACGTATGTCTTGGTCGGCCTCACCTTAACCTGGCAGTTTTTGCAGTCCGACCAAATTTATAAAAAAAATCATCAAAAAAATCTTATCGAAAAATCGTATGAAACTTGTATAGTACGATAGCTGCCTTTGATGACAGTAAAAAAAAAGTGGTCGGCCAAATCCTGTGTTGGCAGGTTCCTGTGTCCGACCAATTTTGTGGTACCACGTAAGAGCTACAATTTACCTCATCGAAAAATAGAATGAAACAAACGGATTATAATAGCTGAAATAAGCCTGTTGACGTATGTCTTGGTCGGCCTCACCTTAACCTGGCAGTTTTTGCAGTCGGACCAAATTTATAAAAAATATCATCAAAAAAATCTTATCGAAAAATCGTATGAAACTTGTATAGTACGATAGCTGCCTTTGAGGACAGTAAAAAAAAAGTGGTCGGCCAAATCCTGTGTTGGCAGGTTCCTGTGTCCGACCAATTTTGTGGTACCACGTGAGAACTACAATTTACCTCATCGAAAAATATAACAAACGGATTATAATAGCTAAAATAAACCTGTTGACGTATGGCTTGGTCGACCTTACCTTAGCTTGGCAGTTTTAGCAGTCCGACCACATTTATAAAAAAAACATCAAAAAATCCTTATCGAAAAATCGTATGAAACTTGTATGGTACGATAGCTGCCTTTGAGGACAGTAAAAGTAAAGTGGTCGGCCTCACCTTAGCCTGGCAGTTATTGCAGTCCGACCAGATTTATGGTACCACGTGACAGCTACAATTTACCTCATCGGAAAATAGAATGAAACAATAATAAACATAAATAATAAAATAAACCTGTTGACGTATGTCTTGGTCGGCCTTACCAAAACCCGACAGTTTTTGCAGTCCGACCACATTTATAAAAAAAAACATCAAAAAAATCCTTATCGAAAAATTATATAAAACTTGTACAGAGTCGGACCAAAAACAGTCTGCAGCGGATTTGATACCCCACGCAGTGCAAGTGTCATTTATACGTTATAATTTCATAGAAGTTGACGTTTAAATAACACTTGCACTGCGTGGGCTATCAAATCCGCTGCAGACTATTATTGGTCCGATCCTATATAGGTGATTCCCCAGAAACGTATGGCTATAAGGTATGACTCTATGAAACATGGATAGCTGCATTTGAGGACAGTAAAAATGTGGTCGGCCAAATCCTGTGTTGGCAGGTTCCTGTGTCCGATCCGATCAAATTTGTGGTACCACGTGACAACTACAATTTACCTCATCGAAAAGTGGAATGGAAAAAAACGGGTTATAATAGCTAAATTAAACCGTTTGATGTATGGCTTGGTTGGCCTCACCTTAGCCTGGAAGTTTTTGCAGTCCGACCACATTTACAAAAAAATATTTGACCACATTTGACGGAATACTAGAAGTCGGTATCTTTAAATAAATGTAAACAATGTTTTTTTTTCATTTGAAACACCTACCTACTTGAAACATTTATCAGTTAACCAATCAAATAGAAAACAGCCTGGATCTTTATCTTCATCGTTCTGGCTTTAACCTTTTTCATTTAATCGTGCTATGTTTTCATCTACCCTCATGGCTAAATATTTCATCTCGTTTTAGATTCTTTACCAGGCCGAAGTAATAATAAATATTTCAAAACTAACCGATTATAGTCAGACAATAAATTGTAGAAAATTATTGAGGGCGCCACTTCCTACGTAACTGTCACGTTTTTGATGTCAAATGCTTAAACATGGCAACAATTTAGTATGGAATTTTTCAATTCCTTTTTATTTAATTTCTACTATTTTATGTCGCATTATTGCTTGCTTGCACTATGCGCTTCTTTATTACGTTAAGTAATATTATCGTAGTAAAACTTCTGTAAGTTTTGGCACATTGAGCGTAATTCTCTTGAAAATTATTCGTGCCCAATAAAATACCAAATTGTGATATGTGTACATTCTTTTAAATACCTTAATAGCTTATATAGGATCGGACCAATAATAGTCTGCAGCGGATTTGATAGCCCACGCAGTGCAAGTGTTATTTAAACGTCAACTTCTATGAAATTATAACGTATAAATGACACTTACACTGCGTGGGGTATCAAATCCGCTGCAGACTGTTTTTGGTCCGACTCTGTACAAGTTTTATATAATTTTTCGATAAGGATTTTTTTGGTGATTTTTTTTATAAATGTGGTCGGACTGCAAAAACTGTCGGGTTTTGGTAAGGCCGACCAAGACATACGTCAACAGGTTTATTTTATTATTTATGTTTATTATTGTTTCATTCTATTTTCCGATGAGGTAAATTGTAGCTGTCACGTGGTACCATAAATCTGGTCGGACTGCAATAACTGCCAGGCTAAGGTGAGGCCGACCACTTTACTTTTACTGTCCTCAAAGGCAGCTATCGTACCATACAAGTTTCATACGATTTTTCGATAAGGATTTTTTGATGTTTTTTTTATAAATGTGGTCGGATTGCAAAAACTGCCAGGTTAAGGTAAGGCCGACCAAGACATACGTCAACAGGTTTATTTTAGCTATTATAATCCGTTTGCTTTATTCTATTTTTCGTTGAGGTAAATTGTAGCTGTCACGTGGTACCACAAATTTGGTGGTCGGACTGCTAAAACTGCCAAGCTAAGGTAAGGTCGACCAAGCCATACGTCAACAGGTTTATTTTAGCTATTATAATCCGTTTGTTATATTTTTCGATGAGGTAAATTGTAGTTCTCACGTGGTACCACAAAATTGGTCGGACACAGGAACCTGCCAACACAGGATTTGGCCGACCACTTTTTTTTTACTGTCCTCAAAGGCAGCTATCGTACTATACAAGTTTCATACGATTTTTCGATAAGATTTTTTTGATGATTTTTTTTATAAATTTGGTCCGACTGCAAAAACTGCCAGGTTAAGGTGAGGCCGACCAAGACATACGTCAACAGGCTTATTTCAGCTATTGTAATCCGTTTGTTTCATTCTATTTTTCGATGAGGTAAATTGTAGCTCTTACGTGGTACCACAAAATTGGTCGGACACAGGAACCTGCCAACACAGGATTTGGCCGACCACTTTTTTTTTACTGTACTCAAAGGCAGCTATCGTACTATACAAGTTTCATACGATTTTTCGATAAAAAATTTTTGATGATTTTTTTATAAATTTGGTCGGACTGCAAAAACTGCCAGGTTAAGGTGAGGCCGACCAAGACATACGTCAACAGGCTTATTTTAGCTATTATAATCCGTTTGTTTCATTCTATTTTTCGATGAGGTAAATTGTAGCTCTCACGTGACCCAATAAATCTGGTCGGACTGCAAAAACTGCCAGGCTAAGGTGAGGCCGACCACTTTTTTTTTACTGTCCTCAAGGTCAGGTATCCTACCATACAAGTTTCATTCTATTTTTCGATGAGGTTTTTTTTGATGAATTTTTGTCCAACGTTTTGGCCATTTGTACAAAATCTGCCAGGTTTAGCCCAGGCCGACCAAGTGCGTTGGAAGCTACTAAATGTCAGGTACCTCTACAGGGTAGGTATATTCTATTTTTTGATGAGGTTTGTTTCATGCAGCCGGCTCCCGGACTATATGACTAACAAAAGCGTTAACTATACAGGTAAGTATAAAGAATACACAAGAAATTGAATCACTAGAAGATTTTATGTAAATAAACATTTTTACACCAATTGACAGTAATCATAACAATAATATGCCTCAAGTTATCTTGTGCCTATAAAAGTACGAGACCGCTAACTATAAAAATATCGTAAACGTCGTAATCGTCGTATCCTTATAAACTTTCATCCTGGCTTAAACTAGAGCCCACGTATGTTCATATAGAGGTACTTGTTTGTACTGGCGATGCTATAAAAGCTAGGATCTCGGGTTGTCCCTGACATTGTCCAGGCTGCGTTTGGACCCTTAGGCCCTGATTTTACATCGTCACTATGATGAAAATAGTTGTGCTAGTTGCGTTGGTCCATTTGGTCTGTGCGAATCCCTTGCTGGAAAAAACAGCGAATGGAAATCGCCATAAGAGATTGCTTTGTGAGTATGCTTTTCGTTTTTATTTTTTTTTATTTTATGAGGATATAGTCACTTTGCTAGCTAGCTTATGTAATTTGTTTATTAAGAATTTCTGACCTTTTTGAAGATATCACTGTATACAGTGTACACGTACGCAGCTCGGAATGAAAAAAGATTGCCAGCCTTCTTATAATTATTATATGTATTATATTTGTCTATCCTGCCTATGCCTACCTATCTATAATCATTTAACAGGGAATCTCTGTTTTACCGACCGCCTCTCTTTACTTGTGTTACTTTTTATATGTTATTATTTTAACGTGTTTTCTATACAGGGTGAAATTTTATTCACCACCCATAATCTGAGTATGAATTTATTGGTTAAACTGAAGAACTTTTATTATGGGACCAATGCCGAAATCGCGTTATAATTTGGCTGTCCCATAGAAATCAACGGCATCACATCAGCCGGAATGTATGAAATAGCCAAATTTTTTTCGCCATTATGGCATTGGTCCCATAATAAAAGTATGACCTAATATTGCACTACGCAGAGTATGGCTGCTGCTAATATTTAGGGTAGGTACTTGAATATTGAAAAAAAATTAGAAATTGAATATAATATGTACCTATAATTATTAAACCAGTTCAATGTGCCTTGTAAAGACGATTAAATTTAACCCTGAAATGCATAGTGTTGCCAAATGTCTACAAACCATTAGACAGCTCACAGTTTTAAAATAAAAAGGCTTACGTTCTTGAACGCACCTTTATACTAAACGTCAATTAATAGGGTGATGATTTAAGGGTTATTTTTACGCAATATTTTTAATTTATAAAAATTAAATTCGTTTTAAGACGAAAAGTCGGCAACTTGGAAAAATCCACAAGATGATAATTTTTAGTATGTGATTTTGAACGGTTTTTTCGGGGTATGTAATTATTTTATATTTAATAACTTTATCATACGTTTATCACAAATAGTGTACCTTTCTAATGGTAGTAAAAAAAATCATTTATATATTACTGAAAATTACATATTACATAAATATGATTTAGCCAATTCAACTTCTAACACTGATTTCGCAGTGAAAATCGAAGTTATATTTTTGTTACTATTTTTCCTAGAATCGGCAAACAATTATGTGATACATATATAAATTTCGGGCAAAAAGATCATGCATTTAAGGGTTAATATAGAATAAGTCTTAAACAACATATTTTTTTGACTGCATTTGATCTGCAGTGTATTTGCGTTAAGACAAAAGTGGACCACCGCGCGATATCGCCTTTTCATACAAACTTAGCCCTTATTTTCCACTCTGGATATTAACATTTATCCATATAAAATATTTTGACACAAATTTATGTAGGTATGTCCACCAAAGCTATGCCACTTTCTCGATATTTAATTATTGTAAGAGGAGCATTTAAAATTGTAAGGAAAAGTGTCGATTTAAAACACTCCCTTCTGTCGTGTTTTACTTTATCGCCACTCGTTTCGAATTTCCTATTTTTCGTACTTGTGTCGTACTGGTGCTATTAGATAACATATAATTTAACTGCAAAGACATGAATACCCAAGGACTTTCCCTTACATAGTTATGTTTTCCCCTTACTTATAATCATGTAATATTTATTGTATACATATATCGTACACTAAGTACGGTCATGACAGCAAAAAAGGAAAATATCCTGCACATATATTATGTCCTTAATGAGTAATGGTGTAAGATTTAAAGTTCGCTATTCATCATCCGCTGTTCATTCGAACGGGGTGTTCAGGTCGTGGTCGGGAGTATACAGGGTGTGAGCTGATCAACAGGTCGAGGTACTCGTTCAGATACTCGACGGTTTAGTAAGATTATTCAACGGCAGACTCCTTTACATAGTTTTGAGTTCATGTTGTATCTTTTAAGTATAATTCTGTAAAAGAAAGCTATTTCAAAATTTAGTGTACGTTTAGGTAGATGTAGTGTATAATTGTTTTAAATAACATCCGCCTGTTCCCAGCCTCTCCTTCTGTTTATTGTTGTTAACAATAATTTCTTATTCATTATTATTTATAACCTCTAAGCCCCGCCGGTACTTGTTCAACCGTAAACTCAATTTAAAATTCGATCTCTTATATAAATAATATGCGACGTTCCACGGTAAAACGTACCTTATGGCGGCTGACGCTTACGTCGCATAGCGCCTGAATAATATTTGAGCGGCGTTAATAATAGCGTTTTAAGCGCCAACCGCCATAAGGTACCTTTACCCGTGGAACGCCACATATAAAGTTTCTAAATTCAAAAGCGCGATAATTATAGCAGAGGTTTTGATTTTTATAATTTTAGAGCCGAATTTAGATCCTCCCTGTATAGTTGCACATTTTATCGGACTGTCAGAACACGACAAGGCGCGGTGCGGTGTATAAAGGGTGATTTGCAGCTTTACGCTTGATTTATATTGTTCGTGGTACGAACATGCTGCTAGGATGACTTTGTATTTGATGAATCGGATAGGTCTATAGGTTCGAGGACGTAATTCAATGACCTTTATGGAATGCTTTAAGGTATGTTTAATTTGAATGTTAAAGTTCAATGGAAGACCAGCGCTAGCCCAGCCAGGCTAGCACATGTTGAGTCTAGACTAGACTATTTCGTGGCTTATATGTTACGTTGTTGTTTTCGTCTTTTATTGTTTAATTGGATTCGTAATGCTTGTGTTACTGGAATCAGTTATGTATCTCTGCCATACATGACCCAAAACATTTTTATTAAGCTACTAGCTGTGCCCGCGGCTCCGACCGCGTGGAATTCGGTTTGTGTCAGTAAGCTGCTAAATATATAAAAAATAGTAAATTACATTACGCTGTATTTTTTTATTAAAAAAATTATAACATTTATAATTTCCTGTTGTATATTATTAATGGGCGTTTTCAGAAATAAATATCGAAAACCTGATTCTTTCCCATCTGGACGTTCTTGGGCTCATTCTACTCAGAATCGACAGCATTCTCCATCCCACCATTAAAAAAAGATGTCCCAAAATGTCCATTCCATTACGTCACGTTTTAGTATGAAATAATTTTCCACTTGTATGTGCGTGACGTAGTGGAATGTACAATTTTCATACAAATTTTTGGGACATTTTATTTTATCATCAGAATTGAATATGCTAGTGATTCTGAGTTGAAAGAACCCAAAAACACCGGGATCTGTGAAAATCGGGTTTTCGATATTTATTTCTGAAAACGCCCTAATTCGACATAATTCTTCTTCGACCTAGCGTTTTCCCGGCCTAGCGCCAGCACATAATTATTCAATTAAATTTGTTGATGTCCGTACCCCCTCATCTAAACTCAGAGTTAATTTGGCAAAAACCTTCCTCGGTGGCTATTCATGTCACTACGTATTAAATTCAGCGCCATCTGTTAGTTTACCAGGGTACTCAATAGTGGTAGCACATATTTGAAAAAAGTTTGCCCCTCCTTCATAAGTAGCGCCATAAGATTCAGGGGCAAACTTAAATCAAGCGAGGGTTGTGGCTACCCCCCCTTTTAGGGGTTGAATTTTAATAGCCTATAACCTGGCCGGAGATTTTCTCGACAGATTAGTAAAGTTTGCATCAAAATCCGTTCAGCCGTTTTCACGTGATGCGCGTTCAAATAAACAGACAAACAGATAAACAGATAAACAGATAAACAGACAAACAGACAAAAATTCTAAAAACTGTTGGAACGTGTTCTGTTATCGATTCTAAGTATCCCCAACCAACTTTTTTTCAAATATCTTCCATGTACAGACTTTCGACCCTCTTCAGCTTTATTATATGTATAGATAGATATAGAAGATAGAAGATAGATAGATAGATAGATAGATAGATATAGAAGATAGATAGATATATAGATAGATAGATAGATAGATAGATAGATGAGCTTCATCACATCTGATATTTGAGTAATTCTAAGCATTTCTAGCCTGGGGTGGGGGGGGGAGGGTGGGGTACAAAGACGGCCGCCACCCGTCATCTTTAAAAAAAATCTATTCTGATCCTGGTGTGTACTAGGGCAAGTTTGGTATCATTTTCGTATAAACCAAAGATGTAGAATTCATTGCTGATATTTGTTTTTTTCAGTTTCATAGTAATTTTACAAGAAAAACGTAATAAGGCGAAAAATTTGGTTGGAGATTTTTGCTACGCGGAGCCGAAACTACAAAAGATAGAAAGTTGAAATTTGCACACTAGATTACATTTATAAAGTGTACAAGAGATAAGAAGCGATTTTGAGAAATTCAGCCCCTAAGGGGGTTAAAAAGGGGATGAAAGTTTGTATGGGGTTCAAGTTTTATTTTAAGCTAGGAATTTGAAACTTCGTAAAACGATATATTATTAAAATACAAGAAAACGAATTTTAGCGTTTTTGAAAATTCATCCCCTAAGGTGGTGAAAAAGGGGTTGAAAGTTTGTATGGATATTAAAATAAATTTCGAACACGGGACTTGAATCTTTGTTTTTGGGGATATTATTAAAAGACAGGAAAAGTAATTTCAGCGTTTTGTAAAATTCATCCCCTAACAGTGTTACAAAGGGGTTGAAAGTTTGAATCCATTACAAATCCGAGTAGAAACACATTTCTTATTGCCTCCCAGGCTTGAAATGCTTAGAATTACTCAAGGAACATATGTGATGAAGCTCATAGCTTAATAAAAAAAATTTGGGTCAACTTTATAACTGCTTCCGCTATGTAAGGAGGAGTATTTAACAACAAAAAATCTAGTGTACAAGGCACCACTCTTCTTTTTATTAGCTAGATATTTATGGACGCTTTAATATCGACATTTGGCTCTATACGATACATTTGTAAGACGTTTCAGAACCTTTAAGTAGAGCCTTACTTACCATTAATTTTGTTTCAGTTTACGACGAACAAGGCAACCTGATCCAAACTTACAACAATCCTCTTCGTGACTTTCCGGAACAGATGGAAAAGTTCCCCTTTTTCGGATCGTTTTTCCAACCATTTTATAACTTTATTCGCGTAAGTATTAATTAATCTATTATATTAAATAAATTAATTAGTACCTATCTAAATTGTTAGGAACAAAGAGCTATGCATTTATGCTGTGCTTTAGAATTACAAGCTGTTGAATCTTGTTTCTACCTAAATCGTACAAAATATCCTAGGTAAATAAAATTAAATATAAAATCTCTTTACAGTACATATGGTCCTACTTTCGGGAAAGAGCACTTTCCGTGCATATATTTACGTATGTCAAAAGTTTACGGGACCATAATACGTTCTGTAAAACGTACGATACACGTGAGAATAGGTAATTCGCAACTCGTGTCGATTTAAAAACGCTCCCTTCGGTCGTGTTTTAATTTACTCGTTTCTAATTTCCTCTTTTCCGTACTTGTATCGTAAATAACTATTAGAACACTCACACGTGCTCTTTACTTCATAGCCAATACAGTCCTTCGGCCGACCGACGACCTACATGATCCCAGTATCAGATGAAGTAATACACCAGATTGCCCAAGACCCGATCATGCAAAACAAGCTGTTGCTCCTGCCGAGAGACCCTGTCGTTGAACAAAATGATCTATGCCTCGGGAAGAGAGCTCAGATTCCCTCGCCGAAGCTGTGCAGCGTGTTTTTGAACTGCTGGGACGGTTTTGCTTTTGAACAGGAGTGCCCGAGCGGCTTGCTGTTCTCTAGTGAAGGGTACTGCGACTACCCGCAGAGGGTGGATTGTAATAATAGGAGAATAATTGGTAAATATACTTCGACTAATTCAGAATGTTAATAGGGTGTTGATAAATATCCACGAATTAGTAATAGAATAGTGCAGTTAGTTTAGTTTTACTGACAGCATAAAAAATAATCCAAGAAAAAAGGTAAGGTGCCAATAGGTAAGCATTGTCGAACTATATATTTAAATAACCTTTCCCCCTAGTCTTTTCTTTGAAATTTGATACAATGTGATCTGTTTTCGTAGCTCTTACAATATTGGTTCATAGTTTACGTAGTAGTATAATTTCTCGTCAAAAGGTTAGCGACACCTGGTTCACACGCAATTATTGTGTAAGGAAATGAAATTGTGAACTTAGTTTAGCAGGTGTCGTCAACTGTGGAAATGCCACGTTAAGTAATGAAGTTGTAATGAAGCAGGTTGATTGCGCAACGGAACGCGTGTCGATACCATCTACATAGTTAATCTTTAACTTTTATTATAATATACTATAAAATTAAACTCATTTTTCCTGTGAATTGATTAATAAAATAAGAGCGAAAGAGTAATTTATTTTATGCCTATTTACCATTTGACTACACTAATACATTCAGATTTCATAGTTTAAAAAATCCTTCGATACGAATTAAGGATGACTCACGTTAGACCGGAGCTTCTGGCACTTAATTTTCTATGACAGGTGATCACGTGTTGAATCTCCGTCCCGGACACGACCCGGCCTAACGTGATTCATCCTTTACGCTTTACTAGTACATATTCTAATATTTTTCTGGTGTGCTAAAGAACGCCCTGCGCCGGCGCCGATCCGCTGCGCGAGCGAGTTCGAAGCGTTCCGCAGCGAGTGGAGCTGCGGCGAGTTCTTCGTCTGCGTCAACCGTCTGCCCGTGCGTTTCCAGTGCCCCAACGAACTCGTATTTAATACGGTAAGCTATCATAATAATTACTTCCTTCTTCCTCGCGTTATCCCGGCATTTTTGCCACGGCTCATGGAAGCCTGGGGTCCGCTTGACAATTAATCCCATGATTTGACGTAGGCACTAGTTTTTACGAAAGAGACTGCCACTGAGCTTCCAACCCAGAGGGGAAACTAGGCTTTATTGGGATTAGTCTGGTTTCCTCACGATGTTTTCCTTCACCGAAAAGTGACTGGTAACTATCAAATGATATTTCGTACATAAGTTCCGAAAAACTCATTGGTACGAGCCGGGGTTTGAACCCGCGACTTCCGGATTGAAAGTCGCACGCTCTTACCGCTAGGCCACCACCGCTTTTTTATTTAATTGCTTTTTTAACATAATAATTACCTATTACCATAAGGAGACTACAAGGCACGCAGCTATTCGTTTCGTCAGTTCGTCCGTTCGCATCCAAGGCCCCAAGGCATGTCTTCAATATGATATCAGTTGGACCAAGGACCGAGCATTCAACATCATACGTACTGATATCTCAATAATTTTAGTAATTAAGTCGTCTTAGACCCTCCCATACTTTATAGCTGTATGGCCCCTCTAACCAAAAATCAGCTGCTTGGTATGTCTAAAATTCATATCAGTTTTTGTCTGAAATATGAGTAAACTTCTGTTGTTTAGAGTCGCCAAAAAAATTTGACAAATTTTGAATTATTATTACTTACATATTATTTTTTTGTAGGTACAAAAAATATGATATCAAAGTGGCAAAAATCAAACGAAAAAACGGTGACGTTCTTCCACATTCCTTTTTCTAAATGTCACTCTCATATTTCTAGGAGCTGGGTATCTGCGACTACCCGGCGCGCGTGAACTGCTCCGCATCAGTGAACTTGTCAGGAGCCGCTGAGGTCCAATCTCCTGCCCCGGGAGGTACCGCTTCCACGGATGGCAAGACTGTACTCTTGAAGAGTTCCATCTATAACACTCAGAGTGAGTCTGTAATGAGCTATGATGATAACCCCAAATTTTAAATCGTAGAAACCATATAAATACTAATAATACCAAATGTTTCCTTTATTAGAAAAACACGTTTTAAAAGTAAGTCACAGCAAATATGTAACAATTATGAATTTAATACGATCATTTACATTCTTCTGCTTTCATAAGTTACTGATTGTTAAAAAGCGTTGTTCAATTAAAAGATATATCAAGATCGCTTCCCTTCTTTCTAATGCAAAAAAAACGAACTATACAAATAGTCGTCCAACATAGAAGGATGGAATCTTAAATTTTGAAATAACAGCAATCTTCCTGCGTATTATGCGTGATTTTATCCATGTGATAAAATAACTGTAACTTTTTAACACCGCGGGATAGAAAGTGACGGACAACGTTTTATCATGCTGTCACGTAGACAAGAACGACCATCATATCCGTAGATTATCAATAACGTCCAAATCCGATTGATATCGACGATATTGGCGTTGATTAATTATCTACATAATAAGTACAATTTACACAACTCATAATACCTAAATTATACCATCGGCTACCCCGGTGCTTAAGGAATAAGAATAGCAATGATCTATGACTAGAATATTGCAATAGCATAGTGCTAGGAGTTGATTGGAAAGTTCTAGATTATATGGCAATGCAGTTTTTGAACCCATTGAGAAAGCGTAGACTAGGTAAGTGGTTACGCTTCGGTGCATTATGGTCAAATATTGAAAAAGAGACTTAGATCTAAAGTTTCTTAATTCGTCATTTGGCACATATACTTATTATTCCTATTTACATATTATTATTTTAGTATTTAAATGCCTACTAGTGGAAATAAGTATTATCAAAGGGATATCAAAATTCAAAAATCGGCCATCTGGTTTAATTGGCTACTTTGCTATTAGTCAAATCAGCTTCTTTTTTAGAACTGTCAAAACGATTTGCTAATATGGAAACGTCACGATCAACTCACCTACTTTTTATATTTCAATCCAATTTATTAAATAGAAATTGTGAATAAATTCGAAGATGTATATGTGTGACCACAATACGCATTGGGTCAACGTTAGGATAGTTATCTATAATATCCCTCTCTCGCGTATGAGGGAAGGCCAGCGCCCGGCAGTGAGACGTATATCGGCTGATTTTCTTTTGTTTTTGTTTTTATTCTATAATAACTGTTCCAGGTTGGTCATCTCACTCGCACGTTGCGTTGTCGCGCCAAGACGCCGTGCGCCAGCTCCAGCTCGGTCGCATCGCCAACGTCAACACAGCTTATTAGGCTATCTACATACTTACCCTTACAAAATCACCTTTACGACTCTGACGAAACCTGCGCCTTTAGTCAGGGTTAAATTTGACGATTTTTAATGCTCCGTACAAAATTTGTTTGCCCGCCTTGCGCCGCAGCTAGCGCATCTAAGAGTGACATTCCATTTCCAACTGCAGCTGCAATACTGTTCATTTTACTATGGAAACGCGTCGCTGTCATTGTCAATTTCCATAGAAAATGAACAGTATTGCAGCTGCAGTTGGAAATGGAATGTCACTTTTAAGGACGTTCTATACTTTTCAAAAACTGCTCTGCCCTGCACTGCGTGGAACTGTGTCACCTGCGTCTTAGCATACGCTTAGCCTTAAGCGGCCACACCGTGTTTTGTGGACGAGGTGTCAGTGGCATCCTTAGGTAGGTAGTGATTTGTGATTCCCATGACAGAACCCTGTGCGACACACTGTGTTTGGGCCGCTGTACAGCTAATAACTTCGGGTCAATATCTGCATTTAACTATAGTTTTTATCGCCGACTTACTTTTCTTTCTGAAGTCTGGTTAAACGACTATTATTTATCTAGTACATAAAGTGTACTTAGAGAGGGTAAGTTAATATTTGTTAGTATAAGTTATCTTTAAGGGACTCTCTTTCAAACGTGTCTTTATTAATCACGTAGGTATGAGTATTAGTGATAACTTATAAGTACTATAAGCACTATTTATAATAGGTTTCTACTTTATAAACTTGTGAATTTGACACTCGGAAAAAAAGTTAATATGCTTCAAACAAGATGATAGTTTGATGTGAATCATTGGTCAAAATTGTGTATGTTAATTGACATAATGTTAAGATATTGTATAAATATTCTTAGAGTTTTTTCGCAGCGATATCTTTGAATCTACTTTGAGTCAATAACTTGTGCCTACTTTACATATATACCTTTTGCAACATGAAGAAATATCTCTATAACTTTTTAACGTTCTTTAATCTTTTCTGTCAATAAACTCATTTAGTGTCCATGGTAATTTGTTTTATTGCCAATAATAGTGAAAACTGACATAATGATACAGAGAAATTACTTTTACGTCAACCTGAGTGGGTAATAACACAGCGGTATTATAGAAAATAGAAAGTTTATTTACAGTACCAATTTCACTCGTAAAACTAGCCTAAACTACCGTAAACTAAAGTATGACTAAAATCCGACGTTAGCGTCAGAATCAAAACATTGCAATGCAAGTCAATTTTTTGGCAACAATTATAAATCTTCCAGATGATAAAATTTTTGTCAAAAAATTCGTGTACATGAGTATACGCACTTAAAAACTAGTTTGAAAACAAAATGATTTGAGCGCCTCTTCAGACAGACGGGGGTAACTTTTCGACCACGCAATCCTGTGTATTTTTGTGGTTGATCTAAGTATTTACTTAGATCTTAAATTTAAACAGAAGCAAATGAAACACAAGATGAATGAGCGAATAACACAAATTAAATTAATGGTCATTAAGAAGTATTGATTCAAAACAACGGCGACAATGTCATGTAGGTATACAAGGCTGTTGCATGTGTGGCTTCTCTCCACAATTCAATTTCAATATTAACTAATCTGCACCATCATGGCAGTTAGCAAATTCAACAATTTGAACATTTAGTGAAGTGTGAAGTTCGTTTCGGACATTTTCCTCACGAAGAAAAAAAAGTTCCTCAAAAATACTGTTTAAAACTTTCGCGATTTTCACACATAATTATTTATTTTAACGAAGAAAACTTCTCCGAGACCACGAAACCTCGGAGGTAATTGTAAAGCTTAAATACATATATTCGATTCAGTCCCGTTAAAGTAAATAATATCACTCGTATTTATTGTTATGCTTCTTTCTATAACATATCAAACACAGGTTAAGCAGACATATTAGATAAATATGTAGCTCGAATTACAATATCCAAGTAGGTATATTCCGCTAAGCATTAATTAGGTAATCAATACTCAAGCTAAACCCCTATGACCCTAATACCTAAATGCCAGCTTTGGTGTCCATCAGCCTAACTGTCAACCAACTGAAGAGGCATATCATAACAAGTCGAAGAGATTGAATTTCAGTCTGTCTTTGGAGCCGCTTCTCATCATTCAGAATCCCAGTTTCTTCAGCGCTTTCAGGTCCACGTCTCCATAATAGTCCTCGCTGAAACGGTACAGTTTTATTAAGGTCTATTAAACAATAATTAAGACAAAAAGAGAAAATAGGGTCTTCAATGGACTTTGAATTCGCACCAGAAAGAATCGATCCTTGAAGTCCTGGAGGACATATATAAATATATGTTTTATTTAATTTTATTACTTATTTATTTATTGAAATTATACTAACTATAAAGTGACTACGACCTTAGCCCGAGGCTAGATTTGAACTTGCACACCCAGTCACTTTTGTCTCAATTTCTGAGTAGGTATAGCTATTAGGTACCCAATCATGAGTGATATATCGACTTGGCCATATAACCATCCGTAAAATTGAATTGTTGATTTATCATAGTGAATGGCTTATGGCTTTGAAACCAGTAAGATTTGACGCAAGTTAAACGTTTTATTCATCAACTGAAAGTAAATGTGCGCGCGCATCACAGTCCAGTGGAGATCTCCAGTTAGAAAGCGTGTCTTGATCATTACTGATAAATAACTTAAACGTTTACTAGAACAACAGCAATCTTAAACTAGTACATAGTTATGATTAATGGTAAAATTTAAACATACCTGGACAACCAAGGAAAGGTCTGAGAAACACTGGTTAGGTCAACTGTTACCAGTACTTTAGACAGAAGAAATAAGAGCTGGAAGTGGAGTGAGTATGAGTGGGTATTAATGTTATTCCATAGATAGTGTTCTAGTGCATTAGGAATAGACATCGTGAAAGTAACAACCGTGTGTGGTGTCACTAGGAAGTAGTGTAAGTGCTCAAAACACAAGTAAAGAACAAACAAATATTTTACATATTTTTTTTATTTTATCACTAAAAATAAAACTTAGGTATTACAGTTTCTATCAAACAACAACACTCAGTCGCAGTGAAATTCAGTACAAAAGTAAAAAAGATATATTTACAAGGTCATGGTTTTTAATAAAGAATATCCGCTCTAGTTAAACAGAACTACGGGGTCGTAAATGCAAGCCTCCTCCCGGAGGTATTCTCGGAACGGGGCTATCATTGTAATACTATACGATAACTTCAAAATTTATGGTTTTACAGGACTATCAATACTAAAATACAATAAAAATAAATATTTCTACCGCGATATGATCAACTAAAATAATTTCCTAACCTGCCTCTGAAACTGTTAAAAAAGGCTACAACGAGAAAAGTATTTGGCAACTAGAAATGAATACAAATCAATTGGCATAACTCACTATACATTCGATTTTTAAATTTTAATTTTGAACCTGGTACGCGGTCGCGCATACCAAAAGGAAGTGGCGTTCGTTTTGATATGCGCGCCGTGGGCTTAGAGGATGTGAGTATTTAAGAATATTGGTGGGTTAGAGTGTTTAGTTCTCCTTCTGGGGGCGGGGTTTGAGGGGCTTGGGCTGGGCGACGCGGGTCTGGCCGTCGCTCTGCAGACCGGCCAGCAGCTCGCTCTTGCGGATGGCCTTCAGATCCAGGTCTCCGTAGTAGTCCTCGCTGAAAATGGACGCGCACCTTACTGCTAGACGCTTCGGCATTTCCATTGCTTAACCTAACTGGCCATTTACTAGTAAATTACAAAAGGCTATCTAAATTTCTACAAGTCAACAGTGTAATGTATGAACGGCCGGTCGCCGAGAGAATTGTGTAACAAATTCCTGTCGTTAGAGTAAACCGCCTTGAAACGCCAACAAGAATAGTACCCGTTCGCTTTTCTAAGTAACGTTATCTAACACTTGTTTTTCTTGACCGGCAATGTAGTTCGGAGCTTGCAAAAAGTAAAAAAAACTAGTTTCGACCTTGACTTGACCGGTCGTGCCGGCGCATCTTCGATCGAAGCGATTGTTCGACACAGTCGGACCATGAACTGAGTTTGAAAGGTTTCATTGTTCTCAAAACATTTTCTTAAGGATGGGTCGTGTCCTTTTGCATACCGAGACGAAGCGTTTACTTTATCGATATGACTTTTGGCTCAACCTATCTACTGAATTGCGCTAGACGTACAGTTCTTTAACCGTGTAATATAATGAATCATAGTCCACTGTCCGACTTGTTCGTTTTGAAATTTAAATATTCAATATTTTTGTCACCGTAAATGGTATTGTTGGGCCATGTATGAATGTACAGTTACAATATGAAGAGTGCGGAACAGGCGGTCATTGTCATGCGCGCCGTTATAGCTGGTGGCATTGACTACGGCCCTCCAAACATTGCCTATGCGCAAACGTCATCTTAAGTCATGTTAATTTGTAAACTGTTCTAAATATGTCCCGTAATAACTATGCAAGGCTCCAAACCGCATATTTGATGTAAGGAATTTAACCGGGCGGCCTACATACCTACCTTACCAATACTATCGAAATATTGCATAATACATATATAATTTAAGTGCAGAAGAATTGTTAGTCACAGGGATGACGGTTACTGGTTAATATAGCATTAATATCTCTGTGACAGTAATCACACAGAGTCTAAACTGATCAAGTATCCATTAAGTGATCACCGGGATAAGTGTCCGAGTTGCTCAGTTAATTATGCTTTTGCTCGGACATAATTTAAGAATATAGCCTCTTAAACAACGCATAAACTCAACTATTATCACCCTACTGTATTTTATCAGGTGTTAATTGGAAGTCGATTATTATACCTTCAACCGGGTGAGTTGGAGGGTATGCGTTGATAAAACAGTTGAACTCACCATCCGGGAACATCCTCGGGGTCTTCGCAGTTGCCGGTGCCGTCGGCATCACCGATCTTGAACACCGTGCCGATGGGGCAGCCATACTCGCGGGCGACTCCCTCGAGGCAGATGTAGTACTTGCGGCAGTCTTCGGGGTGAGCGTGACGGCTGAAGGAGCCAGCGTTGGAGACCTCACCGGGGGAGGGGCACGCGAAACCGTTCGCGACCTCTGAGGAATGATGGATACGGTTAGTCGCTAAAGTTGTTTTTTTAATCAATTCCTGGAGATGAATCCAAATTTTAAAGGAACATTTGCATACATGAACTGAAACACGATGTGTGATTTTTGATTTCTTTATAAACTGTTACTACGCCAATAAATATACTATTCTCCTGGCTAGTTGAGTGTTTTTCAACTACAAAATGCACGCTTTAAACTACACTTTGACTACAAGTATTTCAGTCGAATTTAAAACAAGGGTAGGAAACTCTAGCATATTTTGCGGTTGTACAAATAGATTTTTTTTAGCTTACCCTCGTTTCTGCACTCAGGGACCTGGTCAGCCCACATGCACACGCGGGCCTCTCTGTCGTAGGCGAGTCCGGGGCTGCACTGGTAGCGAGAGGCCTCGCCGTTCCAGCAGTTCCAGAAAACGTCGCATTTCTGCTCGTCGGGGAAGATGCCGTACAGTCTCTGGCAGTGGGGCGTGGAGATTGGGGGCTCTGAAAGATATTGCTGGGTTAGGACGAGGAAATTTGCAAGCAATGGTGGTCACCATTGTTTTTCACATCTTAGGCTATGCTGATTACAGCTATAGCTAACCAATTCCAAGATTTCGAGTAGGTACCTAGACGCTATTGTTGATATCTCGGTATTAAAAATATATTAAGATGATCAAGGCTTTTCGAAAATCAATTTGGCAACATGATGAAGTCACATATAATTTGCAGATCAATAAATCAACATTTTCATTGTACTTATAAAATATTTACATTTAATTAATCGTTGATGTCAAAAATCACCATAATATACCACATAATATTCAAGGGCGATGAAAAAACGCTTAACTTATATATCTTGAGAATAAAATAAAATGACAGACCGCATTGTCCACATCTCGTCGACCTTCACGACATCCTGGTCGGGTCGTGTGCGAAAAAACATGTATATTAAAGTGGACATTATTTAAATTGTAACCTTGACCTAAAATTAGCTCGGATCGTCGCGTTACTGGGTAAAATTCAGCGCAGGTGTTACTTTATTTGCAATTCTAAGCGAAATATATTTTTGCCAAGTAGCAACTGGAACTAAGGCCTGATTCGAATTCAATCTGCCTAATTGAAAACCCTATTAATGGTACTGAAGCTAGCTGAATCAAGATTTGTTTTTCCATAATTTATTGAAAATTTGTTTAAAAATTGTTATTTATAAGTAAATTCATCATTTTCCATTTCTTCCCGCTCCTGTCGTTAGTTTTGTTGTATGCCCTCCATCATAAATCCGACAGTGTTTTTTGACAGTTTCTTAGTTTGAGTCCTATCAAGAACAATGTTTATTTTGAAATATTATATTGCATATAGTTTTTGTTGTTTTAACGAACTAATTCCTTGGACACTCCACTCCATACCGTTCAATAGGTCAATACTGTGGGACTTTGTTGAATCAAGTTTTTTGGTCCGATTTCGAGGGTACTGGCTTAAGCATGCTGATTGCCTCATAAACATCGTGGATCATCTCCAAATATTATCAAAGTAATATTGGAAATCCGCATTATTAAACTAAAGCTGCGAACCGTTTCTTTTAGTGATGTTGGTGTCGATTTCTCTGTCGAAAAGTAACCAATGCCCGGTAACTGACACCACATCGACGAAATTCCTGATACGCCAGATATTTGAAGATATGTCTAGATCCTCATTGTTTCATGGATATTGCAATGAAATTACCTTTCAGTATTGGTATAATATTAGGTAACAGGTTATGTTGGAAATTAGTTATGTGCAAGTTTCTTCCATACTTATCAAGTTTTTGACAGCAATTTGGCGCCTAATTAAAAAGACGGCGGCGTTTATTTGATTTTTTTGATCATCTTAGAATTGATAAAAAAAAAAATGTTTTGGTATAATAATTTTGTGATTCTGATAATTATAATGTCGTAGTGTATATATAAAGTAAGCTAGAAAATATCCAAGAAAAATCACTCTGAATTTGTCAAATTTGTTTCGAATCAGGCCTTAGTTTAGTTTTAGTCAATATGACCAAATATAGTAAATCAGGGGCCAAATTCGACATGTACAATTGTCAGATTTCGCATCCACGTCAAATCAACAGTTGATTTTATTGCATACTGAGTGTTGATTCCATCAACGGTGGATACAGTGCCGGATTTAGACATTTGCCGCCCGTAGGCTATGCCGATTTTGCCGCCCCTATCCGCCTTGCTTATAGGTTTTTAGGGTTCCGTACCCAAAGGGTAAAACGGGACCCTATTACTAAGACTTCGCTGTCCGTCCGTCCGTCCGTCCGTCCATCCGTCCGTCCGTCCGTCTGTCACCAGGCTGTATCTCACGAACCGTGATAGCTAGACAGTTGAAATTTTCACAGATGATGTATTTCTGTTGCCGCTATAACAACAAATACTAAAAACAGAATAAAATAAAGATTTAAATGGGGCTCCCATACAACAAACGTGATTTTTAACCAAAGTTAAGCAACGTCGGGTGTGGTCAGTACTTGGATGGGTGACCGTTTTCTTTTTGCTTTTTTTGTTTTTTTTTTTGCATTATGGTACGGAACCCTTCGTGCGCGAGTCCGACTCGCACTTGCCCGGTTTTTAAAGTACTTTCCTGTCAGAGGCGTTTAATTTTATAGTACAACACACCACAGCCATATTAAAATGCATATAAGGTGACGTCGCTAATGTCACATTCTAGATACACTCTTTATATTTGCCTGATCTGATCGGTGACCGGTGATGGGTTCCGCTGGGTTTTGGCCATTGAGAATGAAGGTGAGGCATTGGCACATTGGCAGTCAGGCTGGATATAGGTAGCTAAGGAGTTCGGTCGGGTCTGGCATTGAGTCTGCTCGAGAGACTATACAAATGGATCGCTAGCTTTTTATCCGGTAGACGCATATGAGCCGTATAGTAGACGGAAGCTGCTGCGATACCGTGGACATTGCTGCTGGCGTTCTACTAGGTTCTGTGCTATCATTCAATGATATGGTCAGATGGGTCACAAGAAAATGTAGTTACTTAAACGAAAACGCGAGCGTAGCGAGCGCGAAATGTTTTCGAGAAAATAGTAGGTAAGTACATTTTTAGGGTTTCGTAATTCAAAAGGAAAAAAATGGAACCCATAATACCACGAAGATACAAGAATCGACGACCATCCCAAATTTACAATGTAGTCAGATGGGTCACAAATAATGTAGGTATGTAAATGAAGACGCGAGCGTAGCGAGCGCGAATTTTTTTCGAGAAAAGTACTTATTTAGGGTTCCGTACTTCAAAAAGGTCTTGACATAACAGAGGGCGGCAAAATCGACAAATTATGCTTGTTACTCGTATTTAAATATTACAAATAAATTGTGGTTTACCCTATCTGAACCACTGAGGTATTATGTAAACTAGAGACGACATCTCGAACAAAATGTTTCCGCACTTCATAGAAGTGCATGCACTTCTCTGCTTTTAGTACGTCATCGACCACTGACGAGATGCCACACATGTACAGAACATTTAAAAAAAAATGATAAAATGCCTTCGTTCGTGTTGAAAAGTTGCAACTATAGCACAAGAAAATATAATAAAAGCGATGGAATAACATTTCACCGGCAAGCAATCGAATAACTGTTGATTTACGATAATTTAGTTTATCACGAAACATCACTTTCGAACATTCGCGGCTGGAAGCCATTTTCTTCGGCGCAAAGATTAATGTTCTCAGACTTGACACATTGGTACCTACCTACGAAATGGTTGTATACATTGTTGGTTAATTGCACAAAAGTTACGAAATATATATTTTTCTCGTTATTTATTGAATGTTTTAGTTATAATAACGTATTTTATAATATATGTTTGTATTTATGTTACATTAAGGGTGGTAAGTGCAAAATTGTTACCGAGAATCAAATAGAAAATGTGATGAATCGTTAACAAATTGAATATAGTCCGTAATACAGGTATGTACTTAGAATATTGTATAGAAATAATATTTTAGGAAAGAATCCTCGTTTTCACCCGTGCGATATATAATAAAAGTTATAAAAAAGGTAAATTATATTCAAGTTTGCGTTTTAGTAGTTGTTCCCATTAGAAAAGTTGCTCGGTATCACCTATATATTCACGTCGTATAATATTGCAGGTCATTAAAAAATAACCTTGTACACGTAGGCAGAATATGAGCAGTTGTCATAACAGTTTCGCCTCTGGCCTAGATACGCTTATTCTTCACCTTAGTGACAGACGTCAAACGCCGAAAATGGCGGACACAATTTGTTCGAGATGCCGACTCTAGTTATATACCTCAATGATCTGAACAGCACATAAAATATTTTTTGACCCAAATTTGCCGCCCCCTAAAATCTGCCGCCCTAGGCTTCAGCCTACTCAGCCTAGTGGTAAATCCGGCACTGGGTGGATAATATCATTTGGTACAATCAAAACTCAACTCTAAACTAAGGGTGGTTCGGTTTGGTTTGCTTGTCACCCTAACTGTGGATTGTTAATGTCAAATTTGACATTGTACGTATTCGAGAACTTATGATTTTTCCCACATCAACGGGAGATCAACACGATACGTCAAACGTCGCTTGTCGAATAGGGGTCCTGGTTTTATTACTTATTAGGTACACTGTTATAAGACAGAGATTGATAGGTAATTTTGTTCCTCGTGTCAGTCGAAAATAAATTACTCAAACTACTATTTTACTATGCTGTTTTCCACTTGAATAAATTCCACTAAGACACGAACTGGTGGCCGATTTTTGAATTTCGATCGCTCGATTTCGTCACTCGAAAATCGGTGGAAAACTGCCAATTTTTGAAATACGAGCGATCGAAATTTGGAATCTATTGGTATGGACCACTCGATTTCAATTCTATTATTAGAATTTAAATGCCTATTAGTAGGCCTATTAGTAGTAGGAGATATTATTTAACGAAATACACAAAATCGAGTGGTCGAAATTCAAAAATCGACCCCCAGTTCTCTACAAGTTAAGTAAGGTTTTCTCAGGAATAGCACGACGTAATTCCATCTTCCCGGTTCCATTACAAGCCCACTAGGCGTGAGGACGAATGTATCCCTTCGCTGCCGACATACCACAGGGTTGCGCACGAAAAAATGGTCTCGTAATTTCTAGTGCGAACCGCTAAGTACGCTCTCTAATGTATTCCCTGATGGATATAAACTACATCTCTTTAAAGCAAGAGTCTGAGATAAGACTAGGGCCAACCTGTGATACTTGTATTGTATTTATATTGGATATATTATCTGTTCATAAACTGTGGCAGTAATTAGTTTTATACACTCACCAAGCTGTGTCCTCTCTCCGCACTCAACATTGTGGAGGTAGTCGCAGTTCTCTGTGAGGTACTTGGAGTCGGTGGCGTCGAAGGCGAGACCATTTCCGCATGTTTTCAGCTCGGCTACACCGTTGTCGCACTTCCAGTATTTGTCGCATGATACGTGGTGCGGGTAGAAGCCGAAATCGTCAGGACATTTGAAGGATTCTTGGCCCATCGCTGTGAAAAGAAAATAAAGTTAGGAACCTGGCTGGTCGGCAAGTTTAAAACGAACAAACACGAATATGGAGTGTGCGCAATGGAATTTGAAGAAGTCTGTTAGGTGACCATTACATAAAATATAGGAGTTACATCAAAAGGTCGAGTTGTTCCCACAAATGTGCGATCCAAGTAGTTACAATAGAAAGACGGCAGCATTATCAAAAGGTGAGAGAGTTTAGTAATAAGTACTCGCTTCTCTTTACCCGTTTGGAAGATTTCCAACATTTGTCAAACTGTCATTGCAATGAGGAAACGTATCAACACGAATCCTCTTGAATTTTAATTGAAATTTCAAAATAAACCTCAGTTTGCGCCAGCGATTATGGAGTCATTTTGCAACGCGCGGGCAGGGCCACTCTCTCTGAGGAATGCGACCCGGCGGGTTGCGCAAGGAGGCTGTTATCACTGTTTGTTACTTGCAACACGATTGTCGCCGTGTCCACGTGTTTGCCTTTGTGCGAGATGACGATGTAGCAACGCTACTAATCGTTGTGACAATTGGTCCACGGAGGAGCAAGTGTGAAGCTATACGTGTCTTGAGACAGCGCTTGTCAATAATTACACTGCGTTGTGATTGCTTTCAAAATCGTGCAAAATATTTAGCTTTACATATTATTATATGTAAGAGCAGGGTTCATACTTACATAAATGTATGATTAAAAATACTGACCTGCTATCAAAAGGATGAATAATAAAAAAGAAATGCTATTGAAGATTAATAATAAGTTAAATAGCGAGATGCTTAACACGTAATTTTCGTAATATGTGAGTGCGCGGGCGCAGGTCACGTTACGTCACGCGCCGTGCACCGGTTGACATTTGATACCGGAGGCATCTATAGGTAGGAAGTTTCTCAATGCGCCTCTCGCCGGCCTCTGCAAATGTTATTCATGCAGATTACCTAAGTTTGACGCTCGCTTATAAGTTTTTAGGTTAATTTTAACGGTTACTTAACTATTAAAAACGTGATATTCTGGTGAAGACGCTACGCAATGTAGCTTCAGTCTATAAGGTGATAGGCATGTGATTCCGTTGAGCGTGATTACAAAGCTCTCGATATTTTTATGGACTCGCAATTATTAAGAGAGAATTCATTGATCGTTTCACGGAAACACGCCCAGATATGAAGTGGCCAGCCGTTGCAAAATTTTTAAGCGTGTGATGAAAACTGAGTTAATTACTTTATGTAATAAATCGACATTCCAGGTCGTGATGAGCTATTATTTAGGTTTCTTGCAAAACGCGACCTGTTGTAGTGTTTTGATACTTATTCATTACCAAATTAACATTAGTAAAGTTTTTTTTTCAGAAATAGCGTTGGTAAGCTAGCTAGCGGTAAGTGCGACTTGCAATCCGGAGATCATGAGTTCATAACCCGGCTCATACCAATGAGTTTTTCAGAACTTATGCACTAAATAGGTATCATCTGATATTTACCAGTAGGTTTTCGGTGAAGGAGAACATCGTCAGGAAACCGGACTAATCCCAAAAAGGCCTAGTTTTCCCTCTGGGTTGGAAGGTCAGATGGCGGTCTATTTATAGAAAAACCGTGACAAAATACCGGGACAACGCGAGAAAGATGAGGTTTTTTCATAATTACTATCATGCTTGGCTTTGATTCAAATATACAACATTGTATTAACATTTCGGTCATATAGGTAATTGATAACATCTCCATCTAATATCATAATACATTAGTAAGTACTTCTAAATGGCTACACAGACGCAAAGTCCTCAATAACCATCACAGCGATTTGCATAAATATTAAGACTGTAGACCACTTTTCTCTGAATCGGATTCGTCAAGGCAATCCAGGTTAGCGAACTCAAATTCCTTCATAATTACTTTGTGTTTTACTGCAACATTGAAAAAAATCAACATTACTCGCGTGTTTTGTGTTCGCTTAATTTGATCGTTTCACGCCGATTACCCCCAATGATAAGATAATTGTTACTTAATTGCTTGAACTCTATTAGACAATCGTCTACTTTCTACGCTTTATATTCTGCAACGCTTATCATGCACAGAAACGCGTAATTGGCCGTGACAAAGTATTACAAAGTGTCGAGCAAAGAAACAGTTTTACAGCACAATTAGTCCGACAAATCGGCCATTTAGCAAGCTATTGTGGCGGTAAAATTTTATCGTCAGAAAATAATCATGAAGTCAATGTACCTACTGTTAAACAAGTCATTTTTAAAGTGCCCATGATGAAATTAGATTTGCCAACACATTGCCACAAGCCACGTAAATTGTAATTAGTTTGAACTAACGGTTTTGCCCTAGTAACTGGATTATAAGAAGTCTAAGCCTAATGACGTTTAACTTACAAGCAGTAAAGACGCGTGGGTTTGTTAAAATGGTTGGGTGCAAAGAATGGGTGTCATACGAGTAATGTGGGGCGGCCGACCGGGTGTGAAGGTGACGCAATGAACATTAGCCCTGCCGTCGCCGGCGGCGGTGACATAATATTGATCTGCCTACCCACTCGGCCATTGCGTAACGGAGATGTGTGTTCAATCAAACAATATGTTCGCCGGTTGACTAGTAGTAGTAGCTTTAATAATGACTTCTTAGAGCCCCTTTTTGCGTGTTCATGGTTGACACAATTTAAACAGGCTACCTAACTATAGGTTGTAGGTTAAGTTTATCGTATTACGCACTTGTCATAATCATGTGCCAAACAAGAACTTGTCACTTCTACTGGTTTTGGACAACCGCTATATCAAGAAGATAATTATCATATTAGTACTTTTTAGTGGAAAAAAAAATGATGTTTATTACCTTAGAGTTTAATTATTCACATGCAACGAAACATTGACAGATACAAATCTCGAGCAACCTGCAAACTCCACACTTAACCCGAAAACGCCTCAGCGAGTGTAAACAACTACATTATCGCATGTTATTTAATACGTGTAACGTTAAGCAATGCGGGTGAAAGCCCAAAGCTGACCCAGAGCCCAGAGCCGGCACTCTCGGTTTCGTTTGATGCGTTGAGTAATCTGACCTTTGTGAACTAGTTCGAATCATTTTTGAATTTACGATACGTTGCCGTTGAACCAATTAGAATACTTTCTTGTTTGTTAACCCTTAGTTTCTCGTTTCTGACAAAATATGGTTGCTAACACATATTTGCTTGTTTTCCGTACATTTGGTATGGCGCGCTTTAAGAGTTCTATGGTGGTTCTAATAGATACGTGTCGGACTTTTCTGGACACATTTTGATATTTCAAAAACATTGACAGAAAAGCGAATTAATTCGGGCTATGAAATAAATGTCAGTCTTATCTAATTTTGAACAGTATTATTTAGTTATCGTTGTATACAAGATGACCTAAAAAGTAAACTATAAGTACGTCCATATTATGACTCCGTTAGTTTCGAACTAATATTTTAGTCACATAAAAAGAAAAATCATGGCAATTAGATCTGTTCTTCTGGTATAGCTACAGTAACAAAAAAGATCTGTGCTCTCTAAGGTAATATATTTAATTGAGAGAGAAATGATTGCATCTGAAATGATGTAATATACTTAATATAACATTAGATAACCATTGTTGGCGGTGAAAGTCGCGGCCGTCACATTTGGGTTCTAGCCGGCGTTAGTTCGTTTGTCTGTCAGTTCGTGATGGATGTCTGGAGCCTGGTGATTGACGCGGTATTGTTGTGTTAGACTGTAAAGCTGTAAGCATGTATGGTTTTAAAGACTTGTCTTTATAAGAATATGTTAGTATCGTATGCATGTTATTTGTCTTAACGTTACCGAGATATGAGTGCCCGGAATGAAATTAATATTATTTTTTTATTGAAGTGTGGTCTATATGTAGACAAATCACAGATGTATATAGCTACTTGTATTACGTGAATTTAATATCATGACTTGGCATTTAGATTTTCGTATACGTCAACTAAGTAAAAACTAAATGTACACTCTATATCTCTGATTTATAAGAATCGCACAAAGGTACCTATGTTATGGATATGTACCTGAATGAAATAAAATATGTTTACTATACTTGTTAGGTAGGTACTAATGTTTCTTTATTCTTAATTAAGTATGTCTAAATCAACCGAAAAAATAAATAACCCTTCTACTGAAATATTTATTAAAACATTAGATTTCGAGCCGTATTTTAGTGAAGATAATGTTTTTATGTCATAAATGTCGGCAAGTGAATTCGATGAGAAGACTAATGTACATAGCTCAATTAATTATCTCTGAATTATAGTTAGTAAAGCATAAGCTTGGCATTTAAATAATCGTAAATTTCGCAAAAGCAATCAGAGTTTATAACCACTAGTAAGCATATACCGAAAGCATATATACCTTAGGCACACAGCTAATTATATGTACAAGCAGATAGTTATTTATTGATTGATATGCTCGTAAGGGAAATTTAAAAGATTAGAGCCCTTGAAAAAGTTGAACCACCTTTAAACGTTGATTTTAAATTTTCACTAAATGAACCCCAGTAGGTACAATAATTCGTCGCATAAAGGATTACTCACGCTAGATCGGGCCGGGCCCGGGCCGAGGCGTCCGCCATGTCATTATATATGACGGCTGATCAGTGATCGGTCCCCGCCGGGTTTAGCGTGAGTTATCCTTAATTATATTAGATCATATATTTCTTAACTTTTGAAAGACGATTCAAGTCTCCCATGTTAGCATGTCTCTTGGGCTCCCCCAAACTATTCCATGAAACCAAATATTACTACAGCGATCTATGCGGTATATTTCTATTCACTAATGTCGTAAGACATTGTAATGAAGAAGGGCCCAACTTGGATAATCGTTAGGTAAAACTAATCTTATTCTGCGGCTTCTGTTAAGTTTAATAAAATTAACCATTGCAACAACAGATTACGTGTTAAAAATGTAGGTTGTTTCCTGAAATTTCTTCCGATAAACTATTCACAGTTTGTAAATATTCATTTAAAGTTAGAATTAAACTAAGAAAACAACATTGCGATTGAAATAAAAACAAAAAGAGGGTAATACTTTTGATTTCAGCGCGTTGATGTCTACTTTACTAAAGCTCTGCTATAATGGCTGTACATTAACTTGTGCTCGTACAAATATTATTCATAACCGCACTGAATTACTTTTCCTCATTCATATAAATAGAAACGTTTGCGTAAAAATAAACAACATTTCCTTGTGAAACCGGTAGCGAGTTCACAACCAAACACAGCACGGAAAAGAACCTAGCCTGTAGTTTTGAAAAAGGAACGCCTTGTGTGATGTTATTTATAGTCGAAGGACAGACAATCACCGAGACTGTGGGACTATCTAGACAAAAGGGCAAGTGTACACGGGAGATCCAATGATAAGTACTTACAGGTAAATACTTGGAATGTCTCTATAGTTATTCCAGCGCTTTGTTTTGAATACAATGATATTGCGCGTAATCTTTCTACAAATTATTTAAGTGTACTTACCTACTTCTGCTATAGAGGAAAATCTGAAGATATATTTTTACTGATTAAAAGCTCAGTACATAAAGTTATACGATAACCATATCATATTTAGTGTACCTACTTATAAAAATCTATTTCATACATAAAATTCTCAAGACCCAAAATAATCCTGTAAATATGTCTGCAACGATTTTGATAGCACACGCAATTCAAGTGTTACTTTAAACGTCAAACTTGTATGAAATTATGACTTACGAATAACACTCGCACTGCGAATGCTATCAAAATCGTTGCAGACGTTTCTTGGTCTAACTTTATCGGGCAGTCAGTTCCGTTTGACAATTAACTACGTAATCACAAGTTCAAAAAACCGGGCAAGTGCGAGTCGGACTTGCGCACGAAGGGTTCCGTACCATAATGCAAAAAAAGGCAAAAAAAAAACCGTCACCCATCCAAGTACTGACCCCGCCCGACGTTGCTTAACTTCGGTCAAAAATCACGTTTGCTGTGGGAGCCCCACTTAAATCTTTATTTTATTCTGTTTTTAGTATTTGTTGTTATAGCGGCAACAGAAATACATCATCTGTGAAAATTTCCACTGTCTAGCTATCACGGTTCGTGAGATACAGCCTGGTGACAGACGGACGGACGGACGAACGGACGGACGGACAGCAGAGTCTTAGTAATAGGGTCCCGTTTTACCCTTTGGGTGCGGAACCCTAAAAAGAATGAGTGCTGATTGAAGGCTGGTCCGCATGAGTATTAGTCCTGGGAACGACCGATTGTTTCCGTTGCATTGTGCCGTATGCCAGTTCCGGTCACCTTGTGTTAATGAAAACTTATTAGCCGATGGAAGGTTGACATACTCTTCCGCGTTTTAAGCGTTTTATGACTGGGGTGGCGTTGATACAAGATGTATTGGTAAGTCACTTTCTCCAACCACGCAATGTGCAACTAAATTGTTGAACAAGGCGACTTAATATAAGAATAAAAACGGAAAAGCATCCTTAAAAAATGTGTGTCATAATTATTATCAAAAGCTTTAAGGGACGTCACTTTAGCTTTAACTAACACAAAATAGATGGACGCAGTAAGCGCAAAACTACACTTTGCGTTGATTGAATTATTTATCAGTGGGTTTATGTGACTATTGTTTATACTACGTCGGTGGTAAGCAAGGATACGGTCTGCCTGATGGTATGCAATCTTCGTAGTCTACGGAAGCCTGCAAATCCGGTGGTCTTAGATGCGTATTGCTGACCCTTCAAAACCTGTACACTACTTTTTTGAAGAGCCCTCTGTAGCTCCTCGAGAAAACCCCGGCTAGGAACCCTTTCCACAGCCGGAGCGTTCGCGGGAGGATGGAATTGTATGTACATAGAGTTAGACCAAGGAAACACTGCAGCGATTTTGATAACCCCCGCAGTGCAAGTGTTATTTTAAATGTCAAACTTTTATGAAATTATGACGTATAGATAACACTTGCACTGCGTGGGTTATCAAAATCGCTGCAGACTTTTCTTGGTCTAACTCTAGACATTTCGCTGAGCCCTACCCCTCTCTCCATAAAAACCGAGATGCACCTCAAGTCAAGGTGAGCGAATCGATCAATCGTTTGATCGGCGCGCGCGCACTCATGCAGATGAATCATTTTCACCAGTTTTCTTTATTAGTGGAATGTGTACGCGCCGATAGACGAACTAATTGAATGCCTACACGCCACTTGAATAAATCAGCTCTTAGAAACTTAATCTGCGATCGTATCAGTTTGCGTTTAATATGGGTGGTAATAGTTTATTATGGGATAGTAGATCTAGCTAATTTAGGAAATAAGTTGGTTATCAAATTGATGCAATATATGATTTGTTAATAAAAAGTTTGTTATCTCCGGTAAAAAGAAAACAATAGTGTTGGTTAGTTTAGTGAATTATTATGAAACTCTGTGATTCAAGTTGTAATATGAAACAATGTACAATAAGTGTTATAAAATGAATATCAAACTAAAATTAACTACAACTAAAAACTAAAGCTAAAACATTAAAAATTCCTATCAAAATTTTGCACCCTTGGTCAGTTGCAATATTGTTTTCTGGTTTTCTTTTACTTGATATGAGAATACAGACACCTTTGCTTATATTTTTATTGAAACGTTATATAAGGATTTTTTTTAATGAATAAAAAATGATCTTAAGGACATTCTTGTTTTTTCGGATGCGAATTCAAAGTAATAAAAATAATGAATAACGCCATTGTATACGATCTGTCGATGTAATTAGGTGACAAACAGAGTTCTATTTTTTATACTTTTTAGACAATAGTTTGTTACAGTCTGGAAAGTAAATGCGTTTGCGCAACACGGCGTGGGAACTACGAACGTGTCACACGTACAGAGCAACACGCTGACAGTTACAGGACGTCCTGTCAGTTACATCAGCCTGGACAATGACCGCAACTCGAAATACGGGAATATGGTAAACTTAAGGTGACAGTCCACTTCCAACGACAGCTGCACTACTGTTGACAATGACAGCGACGCGTTCAGTACCGGTAGTGAAGCTGCGGTTAGAAATGGAATGTTACCATTACTGGTGTTCGACGTGGTCCCAGTACATGACATCTTGAAACTTAAGTCATTGTCAAGAGTGGGAGGTGAAGGTGTCATCTATTGGGCATTCGTTTCTGATGTTAAGTATGATGGTGTCTATGAGATGGTAAATCAAAAAACGGATAACGGAAATGTGTAATAAGTAGGTGTTTGAAAGATGAATGCACTACATTTTTTTGTAATTTTCATCATGTTTACTATGACGTGGATGTGTCCTAAACCTTGTTCTAATATAAACGTATAAATAGATTGATTTATACAATAACGTTTGAAAAAGTTGAAATTGAATGTCCCTGCATTAGACTATTCTAGACTAGACCATATATTTTACATTCAGTATACGTAGCAGTACACGTAATTCAAGTCAACGACTGAA
Organism: Cydia fagiglandana; assembly: GCF_963556715.1. Taxonomy (NCBI): domain Eukaryota; kingdom Metazoa; phylum Arthropoda; class Insecta; order Lepidoptera; family Tortricidae; genus Cydia; species Cydia fagiglandana. Next base: position 36,958,017 of record NC_085959.1, on the reverse strand, counting down.
TATATAGAGTTGAATGTTCTGGCTGGATCTCACCCAAGTCACAAACGTTATGACGTAACTGCATTTAACTTATTCATCCCAACGACATAATAAACGCGCCTTGTTACAAAACCCGCGAATATAAAAACGTAATCTGCATCAATTATACATTATGAGAGTTGAGCCGTTATTGAAATGCAACTGCGAACCAGTTGTGATAAAATGATAAGTGAGTGAAAGTGATATGGAGTAAAGCTCGTGGCGCCCGAACAGCTTTCGATTGAGAAAACGTTCAGCGGTTCAAGAGTGAACTTCAGTCATTCAACCCTCTAGAACGCAGTATATTAAAAAAAGGAATAACCCCTTTCTTGGCAACGTATTTTATTTTATTTGAGATTTATTATATAAAGCTCTTTTAGTTGCAAATAAGATTAAACATTGTATTTTTAATTTATTTGCTAAGAAAAAGGTTATGCATAATAAACTTTTTTTACTGTATAATTTACTTATATCTGGCCTATGAATTAACTTAAATTTTAACAGCCATACAAAAACTGTTCTTAAATCGTATCACTCGAATACTCAGGAAAATTTTGCAATTAAGCAGGTCACCTGTATTATAACTAAGGACAAAGAATATTAAAAGATAATTGCAATTTCAAATATCCCATACTACTTTTGTTTATGGAGTGTTTAAACTTTTTTAACTGTCATAATACACCTTAAATGGGATATTTGGAACTGTTCCATTGCACACAATCGCATCGCATTGTGGAATCAGAAAACGGTTCCACTGCCGCTAAAATCGCGTTAGCAAACGTGACAGCACGTTAAAAAGAAAAGTCGCCGGCAGTGAAAACCGCTCGCATCGCCACAATAGAGGTCCTCGGTCCCAAAGAAAACCCTTAGATTTCCTTTAGGCCGCGTCGGTAGCCAGTACGTACCCACGCCAACGGCCGCAAGCACTATTAAACACCTTGAATACATCTTTGTAAGTCCTTGCACGGTTGTGGTCACACTAACGATCAAGCACACACTGCGAGCGGGAGAATGGCAACCTGAGGCATTTATACTGGGTGTCTGCGCGCGCGCCGCCGCGCGGTGAAAAGCGGCGCCCGCGCGCGCCCCTCGCACCCTCCACACCCCATGCCCGAAAAGATGACACACCAAACTTATCCTTACGACCCATCTATTTGTTCATGCCCTAAAGGTCAAATTCTTATGACCTATCAACACTAATTCATTGTAAAATATACAAATGTTATCCTTATCAGTTATCGATATTCGCGCGTCCTAAGAGTCAGTTTTAATTATCACTACCGCGGTATTGCTAATGAGATATTAAAACCATTCGGTAATTTGGCAAGTTAAAAATGTCATTGTCATTACTAAAACAATATAATTGTTATGATGTAATCTTTTCATTCACTTACGTATATTATTATTATTTTTGGACATAATGCACAATAATGTTAAAGATTTATGGATATGCGCGTTTATTTTTTACTACATAGGTAATGCGGGCCACGGTCCACAATAAATACATATATCAATTTCAATTGACTCACCCTCACAAGATGGGCTTCCTTAAAATGTGAAATCAAAGATGGGTCACCGGTACACAAGGCTGTGCTGGAGTTACAGAGGTGTAGCCACTTATGTTTTCGAGAAGCAGCTTTTGAGACTCCTCTCCGTATGACCTATTAAGGCATGCTAGAGGCCGGGGATCCCAGGGGTCTGTTCCACCCAAGCTTCAGGAAGCCCCCAAGAGTGGTGCGCCCCAACAACTGATGAAACCATGGGCTATTGGGTTGTATATCCGTTTTTTATTAGTATCCCACTGCTGGGCCAGTACCTATTCTTTTTCCGGCAGCAATGCACACAGTCCGGGTGACAATAATTATTAATTACGCTTATAAAAAAATTATGACTGAATTATTTATTATGATATTTATGATCAGTGGTTGACGACTTAAACTTTTAATTTACTTTTATACAAAGGGTTAGCAAAAATAGTGGTGATTCGTTTAACCCTTTTGTATTCAGTATCCTGTTCTGATTAGGAAAAGTATAAGAAAAATTGTTTTCCTGCCCTGCCCTTTGTATGGAGGGTTGGCCGACTTAAGTAACCTGCCCCATTCCGCGTAAAAATATTTGATACGGAATATGCCCTTCAACGGAACCCCATTATTATTGTTACACCCTGACAAGTAATTCATATATTATAAGATAAGTGTTTCATAGACGGCATTAATACCAGACACAGCATGTTATTTTAATTAATGCATTTGGTGGAAAATCATTATTTACGATTATATTTAATGCGTCCGCTTCCACTTGAGAAGCCGAAGGTTAACCAGGAATATTTATTACGCAGGATAAGTGCATTCATAGATTGTTGAACTTAGTTCTAATTACGCCAGCAACGTCATTCAGAACCGTACTGGCTTATAAGCCTTGACGCGTCATACGTTATGGACCCTTATGGTGTTCGGAAGATAAGAAAGTAAGCCGTGTTAATAGTATTACAACAGCTGACGTGTGTGGGACGGATGACCTGGCCGCGTATTCAGTTTGGTTGCGCGAGAGCAGGCGAGTTGGGGTTTCCGTCGTGCCAGTGAAACGAGGCCCCGAGATGGAAAATACAGCAGGCAGTATCAATATATTTATCAGCATTAAAAGTATTAGGCAAGAGACCAAATCCGCAAACAATTTGTCCAAAAGTGTCTGCTACAGTTAAATTGTCCTATCCCCATATCTCTACATCTATAATGAGAATGACTCTAGAGACAGTCGAGGCATAACTTCGTGCTTTATTAGAGATTTTCAGCTATTAGAGAATGGTAGATATTTTTAATAGCTGGTGCTAACTGTCCCTATTGGTTAAGTTACCTTAGCACGTTCCAGGGCTAGCCAACTAACACGATTTTACCGATTATACAGGGTAAAACTGTACTGTTAACTCCGAGTATATATGCGGTTAATTCCTATAGTTAGAGGTATCTGGAACGCGCAAGTGACCCTTATTTTTATAGCTATTACCTACTCCATCTGCCATTTTACGACTAATTAATTATATAGACATTATGCTCTGGAGGTGTCTAAATAATTAGGGTAAGACTCTTTTGGCACTGAAAGATTATATCCAAAAAAAATTATAACCTGTTATTACTGTGAGGGGGCAGGTAGAGGAGCCTCACAGGGATGATGGGAATGAAAAGGCAGGATCCAGAGCGATGAGGGGTATTTATTATTTAAATAAAAAGGCACAATATGTGCCTTGGTGATGATGTAGATATATATCTGGAAGGTGTGCAGGGCCACAAAAACGAGCACTATACTGAACTGCACGCACTTATGAATTATTACGTTTACTAATAAAAATCACACTTAAACGGTCGTGTTTAGAAACTTGGGAAGTACAGTCCGTTAGATAAAATGATGTTTATCGATCAAAGTATGTGATCGAACTGAAAATAAAAATCATTGAATGGAATTTGGAATAGGATTTGAATTTCAAAAGGGAATTTAGAATTTGTATGGTGCCAGAAATAGTATGAAGGTCGATAGTGTAACGCTTCGTTACACGCACCGTTACAATTACAACCAGAATAAACCTCCGGTGCCCTGTCGGAGGTAGCAATAGCAACACAAACACATTGATGCAAGGAATGAACACACCTACTCGTTCGAATTCGTTAGCACTTCATACTTATCTCAACTTCGTAACGCTAATCGCAAACGTGAACTCTAACGCGATTTGTCAATTGCTTTGAATTGAAATAAGATGATTTACCTTTTTACTTAAGAGCAGAACTCTCAAAGTGTGGTACGCGCGCCAACGCCAGTTTTATCACCTGCGATGGTAAAGGACATCAAACAAGTTTAACAGACTTACTTAATTACAGAGTGCTGTTATTTATTCATCACGTGGCTTTCAATCCCACGGAAAATCGATTAGGGGTACGCGGGTTAAAAAGTTTGAATTACCCTGTGTTAATGTTAGTAGCCATCAGTGGCGGCGCGTCTAGATTGTTCGTAGGCAAGCCGTAGCTGAGTTGCCCTTCCTTTTCTTCACAAGTTTAAAGAAAATGGCCCAAGACCCTGAATATCAGACAAGCCGATAGGAAGCGAGTTCTATGGACGCTCCGCCACTGGTAGCCATCACCCAGTATATCGTTATTAAGTAATAAAGGTTAATAAACATACTAAATTAGGCCACATTAAACCGGTTCTGATAGTTTTAGGTTGTAGCAAATTTTTGGGCATTTATTTCACTATCCGCCGGAAACAGAGGAACCAAATTAAAGTTAAAGTCTTTGTGGCTTAAACTCTCTAGGAGAATATAACAGTGATCACACTGAGCTGTTGAGACGGATACAAGCCAAGCATATACATATAGTAAGCGGCCTCGACCATGATCGTGCGCAGAGGATTTTCCCCTTTCCGAGCGAGCTTGTGGTCGATTAATGATCTCAGTAAGCTCTTGTAGCTACAAGAGTACAGCTTGTTACTTACACCTACGCCGTCTTACTAGTCGTCGTTTTTTATTTACACTGCCTGTATGTTTTGCCTTTGATTAAAAATATATCAATAAGGTAAGCTATAAGGTTGTCTTAGTCTTAGGTCAATAAGGTAAGCGTAAGTGAGGTAAGACAATCGAGGGAACACACAGCAAAACTTTCATTCCTCAATAAAAAAAAAATTTAATCATGTAGCACGATTGGTACTTACTTCAATAGAGGTTGTAAATGGTTAATCGCGAGTTTTATATCACGTGTTTGTCAATCATGTTATCAAAGCTTAATTGCTGATTCATAACTTATAATTTCAATTACATACAAATATTCATTGCTATAATGAATGCGCTCCTTTATTCAGCAAAATATATAAGTAAGTATTTAATATATAATACCAATTTATGTAATAAAATAATTATTTTTTGATTTAATAACTGTATTAATAGCTACCCTTACTGACCCTCTTAAAATATACTCAGACACACTGATTGTCAATTCCCATGGCAGCAAATGTCTTTATATTAATTGGTTGTATGGTGGTCGTTCGGCGGGTTAATAATGTGATCTAGTAGGAGTAATACTTACTGAAATGGAAATTTGTAGTTTCTTTCCGACTTCTATGTGACAAGGGCAAATGAGTTATGCGCATTTATTATGAAAGGGCGTGGAAAGGTTTCTTCCTAGATAAACAGCGTCGGTAAAGCATACAATACTAAAGTTGATAATATTATCGAATAGGAAGTAAATTCTAATTTAGATGTTAATGTGTACCTCATTGTAGCAGGCTACTGGGAAGCACTAGGGGCTTCAAAGTTAGGGGTGGGGTAGGTATCTTATATGCTGACTCACGCTAGACCGGGCCGTGCCCGGACCGAGGCGACCGACATGTTATTTTCTATGACGGCTACTCGATGATCACGTGGTGCTTTTCACAGAAAACGAAGCTCTAGAAGCTCCGGCCCGGCCACAGTCCGGTCTAACGCGAGTCATCCTTATAACCTAATTTCTAAATATATTTCATAAAATATAATCAATAAATAATTCTGGTCCTTAAAGAAAAATCCCACTCCTACATTCTTAACGTTACAACAATTTTTAATTTATAAGCTTCCTGAATCCGACAATTTGGTCCGCTAATTATAAAATTATAAATTATAACGCTTCTTCGCTGTCTCGCCGTGACCAATAAAACAATACGCCTTTGAATGCGAATATTTCAACGGAAACATAATTTAAATTAAACTGTGGTCTGTGCCGTGAAATGATTTCGGTATTAAATAAATTAAATTCAAATCAATGCGCCTAATATCGCTTCGGAACGGTACTAGTTATTTATTATTCAAGGTGGCACAGGCGCTCGAAATGCAACGACGGTCTTCACATGAATAACTCCTTGATAACCGATCTCGAAGAAGTTTTTTCTATAAGGTCGATAAGGCCATTTTTGTTGGCCGGCCGGCCGTGTAAACATGTACAAGTATTACCATTTGTGCTGTTTTTCGTGCACACAATTATACCGGGTGTGGCCTGTAACATGAGCAAAAAATAAAACTGTAGTCTGTACTCCTCATACTAACCAATATTTGGTCAGCGCCTTTAAAAAATAACTTGTGGTTTGATTTTTAATACACTTTAAAGTTTATTCTAAGACGCAATGTATTGCGAATTTTGTTATGTTTAAGGCATGACAAGCAACGTCAATCACAATGATATGGCGTGGCGATGGCATCCATTGAAGATAATATTTATTTTTTATGAATAATAGGGAGTCTAAATACTTCATAATTTTATAAAGTTGTTGAACAAAAGTGTCACCGTTTGAGGAGTACAATCTATGTTTTAATTATTTGCTCGTGTTACAGGCCACACCCGGTATACCTATATCGCGAAGCGTCTGGTTAACGCATCTGGTAACCGAAGAGCTGGATGGCGGCTTACTCGCACAACAAAACGTATCAGCATTGTGATACCTGGAAATGCCGCCAGCATCCTTGGTACAATGCCTCAAGGGCCTAGTATTTTAGTTTTTGGCTAGTTTAGTATTTGTATTGTAGTACCTCTGTATATTTAATTATGTACATAAATGGTTACACCCTATATTGCCTAAAAATATTTTTATTCTGTTAGCAGTGGGGATGTCCGGTGTTTGGTGTGCCGAGATTCAAAATTTTAATAAACATTCATAATTAAAATGCTTTTGAACTTTTTTCTTGGCTACATCATAATTCATAATACTAAGTACCATATCTTCCTTGCTACCTAATCCCCCATGACACCAATCATTGCATCTCGTTAACTCAATCCAATGCTTAAGTGCCCGTCACATCAGACATTTGGAGGTCAAATCAATCACTAACAATCGCCGTAACGCTTGAGTAATTGTTACTGCGCCGGGTGAGATGCAACTTGCATGCGGTTTCCGCAAATTACTTTTTATTTTTTAATAGTTATTAGAACTCATAACTCCCAATTAGCCTTTGCCTTACCAGGCATAAACAGGAGGGGCAAACCAAGGCAGCGGTGGCTGTGGGTTAGCGGAAACGGAAACCGATGTCCAGGATAGGGCGAAATGGAAAGACAAAAGCAGGAAAGAGGGCCACGCGAAACGCACGGAGGATTAATGAGACTTCTGTAGAAAGAAAATTCGTCTTCTTGACTCAGGGATACCAGTCCGCCGCTCTACCAATTAAGCTATGTACTTGTTTAGAGTTGCCCGCTGACAGCGAATATTTCCACTATATCCCTCATATGCGCCTTAGGGAAGCGTCAGGGTCCGTTTGTAGAGCGGCGGGGCGGTATCCCGGATTCAAGAGTTCAAGTCTCACCCAAGACAGCGAGTTTTTCCGCTTTTCCTTTATTTGAAATGTATCACTTTTGTTTATTTTGGGTAAGTGGAATTTTAGAGGGCCGCACCCCACTGCGTGGCAAGTTAGCAAGCCATCATTCAATCCATAAAACATTAGGTAACATTAGTTAATGTTAAAAATCACTAATAGACTCAAGTTAGTAGCTAATGTAATAAAGCTGCAATCAGTGATTGTAGTCGTGACCAACAAATTCCAGACGTTGCCAAATACTTCCATTCAAGTTTCAATTTCCTTAATAGTTCTGGTTTTTAAACACTAATATAGCTAATTAAAGTGTTGTTGGATACCTACCTATATTAAAGACCCACTAAGTAGTTGTATCGGATAGAAGAGAATTTAAAACTGTTACACAGTTGCTGTTAATCTTAACGTTTTATCTACTCTTAATAAATATAAACAAATGAAACGTGTTAACATTTCATTTTTTGCTTCAAGCTTGAAGCAAAACTCACAGATTTTCTATGAATAATGATTCGTTTTATTATAGCGCTGTCAACGTAATCGTCGGTTTTTATTTTTATATCCGCAACGTGTATCGCTTATTTTTAGATTTATTTATCTTAAAGGGCCTCTTTGCTGTTGGCTTTTGCCCCCGTATGGCCCCTGTACGGCCCCCAAAGGTGCCGAGATATGAAAAGACACATTTAATAACATAAATTGGTAGGTGGGCCAAGGAATAAATTATAGCTATGTTGTACAAATTCTTATAAGAATAAAGATTTTTTTTTATATATTTCTTGTGTATTTTATTTAGTTTAACTAAGTATTTATGTAGTATTTTGATAGGTACCTAAATATAAAGAAACAGGGAAGGAAGACCTTACACTGGGACAAAAGTTTTAAATTCTTATTGACGATAGTATTACTGCAACAAATCGTCATTGAAAGAAGCTGGTTATGTAATATTGACAGGTTTGATGCGCTGCGCCTTCGTATTAGTGAATATTTATTTTGTAAACAGTTTTTTAATTCAACAATTTACCATAAGCCACTTATGAATCATTAGTGTATTTTATTTATATTCGAGTTTTCAGGGATGTTTTGAGACCTTAGTTTGAGGTCGGACTGATGTTATAAAACCGGATTGATAGGCGTGAACCAACTTTGTTTGAGTAGAACCTCTATACTAGTAATTCGTGTCTCATCAGATGGAAAAAATAATATTATCAGTTATTTATTTGTTACACGTTGTAATTGTGAGTTGTGGAACTGGGACGTCTGAAGTACCTGGATTGTTAAACTTTGCTATACCGGACGCGCGGTCGTTGAAGAAATCGCTGAGATTTGATGAAGACATTTATCTGAATTTTACAGAATTAGCCAACAAATACAAATACGCAACAGAGGAACACCGCGTCGTCACCGAAGACGGGTACATTCTGACCGTATTCAGAATTTCGCCAAAATGTCGAAACGTTACCGGATATCCAATAATATTGCTTCACGGCATCTTCGACAGCTCAGACGTGTTCATTCTAGCCGGACCGCAGAATGGATTAGGTTATATTTTGACTGAGAATTGTTACGACGTGTGGGCCGCTAACCATAGAGGCAACGTTTACTCGAGGAACCATCTAACTTTTGATCCAAACAAAGACCCCGAATATTGGAACTACTCGTTTGACGAACATGGTTTGTACGATCTCCCGGCCGTCATAGACTACGTAATGAAAAGTACTGGTCGGCCGAAAGTGAACTATATCGGACATTCCCAAGGAACTACGGATTTCTTCTCGATGGCCTCTCTAAAACCAGATTACAATGCCAAGATACAGCTCTCAGTGCATCTAGCTCCTGTTGTATTCTTGAAAAACTTCGGCATACCAATATTAAAGTTGCTAGCACCTTCTGTGCATAGTTTATGGGATGCTTTTGACAAAGCCGGCCTTAGTGAGGTCCTAGCCAAGCACCAGTTAGCCCACGCCATCATGGAATACTCCTGCCGTTTTGCTCCTGATGCCATTTGTGGGACTGGCCTCTATGTCACTACAGGATACATAAGCGGTACTATATCGTCAAGAACATTGTCCGTTGCAGGAGGTCATCTCTTCTCAGGAGTATCGACTAAAAGTCTGGCGCATTTAGGACAGCTGATAGCCTCGCAAAAGTTCCAGCGATACGATGAAGGAACGCCAGGGAACACCGAAAGATACGGCACACCTCGGCCACCTGAATATGATTTGTCCAAAGTGACATCACCAGTGCTCTTGATGACAGGACAAAATGATTTTCTTTCACCGTTGGAGGACGTAAATGAACTGGCTTCAAAACTACCAAATTTAGTAGAAAATGTTATTATCCCTAATAAAACGTGGAGTCATAATAATCATTTGTGGGGAAAGGATGTTTGGAAATTTGAATTTCCTAAGATTTTAGAGTATATAAAGAATTTTAATTCGTAGTGCTTCATGTTTCTACTGGAAACTAGTTTTATGAATAAATCCTTATACAGGGTGATTCATGAGACGTGAGCAGGACTAATCCTGCACACTCAGTAACTGATAATTGATCGATCACCGTCGTATTTAGGTGAAACAACCACACTTTTTCCTATTTTTTTACTTTTTGGTGAGGGCAAATTCAATTCTGTACAATCATGGTCACCCTACAAGACCTAATTAATAAACATAAAACCTCTTTAACCGTAATGACAGCATTTTGATTACGAAGAAAATAAACTGTCAACTTGAGTGAGATACGAGTTTTCAAAAGTAACCAGACCGTGATGACAGTGATGACATTTAATTAGACACAGAATATCGGTAGTTTAGTATTCTAAATTTAGGGTGACCATGCATGTCGTAAATAAATTAATAACTTTTTTTTTCAACACGACTAGAAAATTAACGTTAACCCCACTAATACTGATACGAAACAGTTGCTTATAATTTACGAAATGCGCAGTGTAAGTCCTGCTCACGTCTCCTGAATCACTCTGTATAAAGGGAGATTCTGGTGATAAACTTATCCAAAGATTATGAATAAGTCAAGTGATAAACTGCGTTACTTATCAAAGAATGTATTTACCAACATGAATAAATATAAAATGACTACATATATTAATTAGTTAAGAGTTTTCGTACCGCGTCTTGTCTGTTTATTTTTTAAGGGTAATATTTTATAGGTAGCGGTAAATCAGTAGGTAGTCGTGATTTTTTCATTTAAGTACTAATCTTTTCTTTAATAAATTAATTGTATGTCATTATCAATGGTTGATCCAAATCTAATGAATCAATATGTACAGATTAAAATCCTAGACTGAAAATACAAAATTAGTTTGTATTAAAATTTTGAATTCGACCGTATTAGCTGGTATTAGGTAGGTATATTAATGTACATAGACAAGTTTTTTGTGTTAATGTCACCATTTAGATTCTCGGCTGTCGATTTGCATTTATTGGTTCCACATTTTGCAATTTTCTCTAAGGAAAAGAATCACGAAGTACGAGCACAATCAACCATGAAAAAATCAACATCACGGGCATCAGATTTAAACTAATTGACCTCGGAACCCTAAAAAAGCTATAAGGAAAAACATCGTAAATAAATAAACAGTTGTTAGTTACGTACCTCCGGAGCTTTTCCGCGAATTTTAACAAGAATATCTGAGATAACGTTTAATTTTAACGCCGCAAATTGTTTTGTGATTCCTCTGAGATGAATTTAGATCCAATTATGTCAAACTAGAGTACCGGATTTATTATTTGATGCGGCAAATTGCTTATAATCAATGCATGTAAAACAAAATATCTGGGAGATCGAGCTTTGCCCGGAAAACATATAAACACTCAAAAATGCGCGTTTTCCCAGAGATAAAAATAAAAATAAATAAAAAGTCATTTATTGTCGCAACAAAACTTACAGCAACAAATCGAACAAAGAGAAAACAAAAAAGGTTACAGCTTACATTATAAGGTTAAAGTCCGATAGGGTTGTTGACTGTATATAAAATATAGAATATATGTAATATATTTAATTAACGAGATATACAAGGAGAATGTAATTTTAACGTGACATCGTGTCGTGTGTGCGTTCATATACACTCCATAGTCGCTAACCGTTCCGACACGTCGCAAAAAAAAAGAGAACTTGATTTGACTTGACAGTCAACCACCCTATATAAGGGCAATAAGCATTAATTACAGCACAAAGTAGAATAGCGATAAGTATACATACATCTTTTAATAACTATTTATATAATATATAAGACCTAGCTAGATCGATTTATCGGCAAATTTCAACGAAAACGTTTCCAAGATCCCCGAAATATACCGGGTGTGGCCTGTAATACGAGCAAATAATTAAAACATAGATTGTACTCCTCAAACGGTGACACTTTTGTTCAACAACTTTTAAAAATTATGAAGTATTTAGACTCGCTATTTTTCATACAAACTAAATATAATTTTCAATGGACGCCATCGCCATGCCATATCATTGTGAATGACGTTGCTTGTCACTCCTTAAACATAACAAAATTCGCAATACATCGCGTCTTAGAATAAACTTTAAAGTGTATTAAAAATCAAACCACAAGTTATTTTTAAAAGTCGCTGAACAAACGTTGGTCAGTATGAAGAGTACAGCCTACAGTTTAATTTTTTGCTCATATTACAGGCCACACCCGGTATATGAGAATTGCTAGATTAAAGGTATAAACGGCTCGATTCGGGAAATGAATTAGTAAAGATATGTGACGTTCTACGGCAAAAGGTGATTCGGGAAATGAATTAGCAATTAACTAGATATGAAATAGTTATATTATCTTCACTATATCGTATCTACTCGTAGTTAATCTCTAATTAATTTCCCGAATCGCGCCGTAAGATTGTAATGCAAATATTGCCGTAAATAGAACCATTTTCCCTCTAATCCTATCTGGAATAGAGTAGGTATAGAAATATCGGACGAGTCTCGAACGCTCCGCTCGATCCTTTGGTCTGACCTTCAAACAAGTCTACAAAATGTAATCGTTCATGATCAAACCGCTGTACACGGTAGTGACCGTTCATGATCTACTTTGCCAAGCGTAGAGACGACGTAATTAAAAACAAACAAACCACGGAGGCGACTTCTTTGGTTTAGCACACACTGCCGTATTCGAACTTCAAGATATTCACAAGAGACGATATATACTAGATCCATTCTAGATACGTTATAGTTTAGATATCAACTAGTTCTCTTTTGCAGCGCAATTCGGGCAACCAATGTCACTTTTACGTTAGATAGAGATATCTATTAGATGTGAATTGGATCTCTAACTCATATACTGTGAAAATCGTTCAAGACTATCCCCAGAATCTCGCAAATGTCAAATTGGGCACGGTAGATCTTAAACATATCGTTATCGTATCTTGGTGATGTCTAATAGATGTCTATTTCAAAATCCGAATCGGGCCCACTGCATCGATTAACATAACTAAGTACTACAGATGTAGTGCATAATTATATCGTATTTTCACGGAAACGTACGAATGTATCTTGCTATTTCAGTCAGTCTCGGTGCAAAAACTATTGAGGTTGACTGAAGTAGCATGACAAATACGGACGTTTCCGAGAGATACTCCTATAATACTACTACTACATCTGTAGGTGCATAATATATCTTCAAATATGCGAGTATCGTATGATTTGGAATGAAAAAAGTAACTCAACATCTATTTGATTAAAAACACCGGACTTATGCAAATTAATAAGCTTGTTATGAAGTTCTTATACTAGAATAGTTTTTGTTTAATCGGTTCTTGGAAATAATGTGTAAGATAACCAAGTTTTATTAATGAAGTTCAATTTATTGTTCCTTACGTACTCGTAATAATCAAACTAAATAATTTTACAGTAAAATAATAAGTTTATTCTCATTTTGACAGAATCATCGTTAAGCGAACTTTTCTGCGCATAGGTATTGAATATAACGTGCTACCGTTATAAAACATGTCTAGGTAATAAGTGTTTTAAGGATATTGTCTGAAAACCGTTATAAGTATACCGTAACTTCGTCAAACCGATTCGCGACGCGCCCGCTTTTTCGTAATGACATTTACATAATATATGATGTACGAGGAATACCATTATTTGCCACACGTCGACTCGAATATAAATCTATGCAGGACCTTGAACAGTACATAAATATTCAAAAATTCGTCCCAAATTTCACAAAGGCTTTGGGCAGTTAGCTAATCGGAGGTGGTTTGATGGCATTTAATACTTATATGGCTGCATTTGTATAATGGCGTATTAAGGTCACAGAATAAGTTATAGTATTATCATGTAAGGTACCTATAGGTATAATAATAACTGATTTGTGTAATGCTTTTTAAGATAATCAGGATATTATTACGAACTTTAAACGGCGTAAAACGTTTAAAACTAATGGAGGTTCACTATTCAAGATTGGCATTGTACCGCAGAAAAAACCATGATCACCATAAAAGTTTTATTTAAAATCAAAATAACCAGTACTTAAGTAGGTAACTTCTACATCAATATTAATCGTTTCTTTTGCTCTGTTTAAATCACATAAATTACCGTTTCCCTCAGCCGAATCAAGTCAAGAGCAATATAAACAGATTCCATATACAGTGACTATGAGATTGCATATAGATCCAGTTTGTTACCGAAATTATTGACACATCGAATCGAAGTACTTATCTGATTCGACTCTTTTCGAGTGTAAAGTTAAATTGCATGTCTGCGGATTTACACAACGGACGTTGCTATTCAACTTCAATGATTTATTGCAATGAAGAATACACTAAATTAATACTTAATTGCAGTAAGATGATTGCTAATTGATTGAGTTGCAGCAAACCTATTCGTAGTCAATAATACTAAAAAATAATTCATTACCTATTAAGAAATATATAACCTCCCGCGGTATATAGTCGGATGTTTTCGTAGATACTTAGTTGGTCGTCGGCAGCCTCTCGACAGCGTATAAAGGTGGATGATTTCCTTTCTTCTTGGTGCAACACGTTGGCCGGCATTCCCCAAGGAAGCGTGTTGTCTCTTTTGTTATTTTTTATTTTCATTCATTCGATTACTACTAAACTTTCATTATCATCACTTTTATGCCAACGATCTCCAGATCTAAGGATGACTCACGTTAGACCGGGCCATGTTCGCCTGTTCGGGCCGAGGCGTCCAACATGTAATTTTCTATGTCGGCTCATCGGTGACCACGTGGTGCTTCCTATAGGAAACGAAGCGCTCGAAGCCCCGGCCCGGCCCGCTCGCTCTAGCGTGAGTCATTCTTTACTCGCATGTTTTCGTTGGTGATTTATTTATAGAACATCTAAATGAAAAAATAAAAAATATAGCTCACTAAGGAGATTGCGGAACTTAATTCTACACATTCCTACCAAAATTGCTCTTGCACAGAGTCTTCTCTCCACTCTATCATATCTCGATCTCACTGAGGAGCAACCTAATATAGGCTTGAGCGCACCCAGCATATCTGCATATGTATGTATAGGTACAATTGGCGATAAAAGTCTTGTGTTGTTGCTATAATTATTACTATGGGTTTAGACCCCGATGCCGATGGGCCTAGTGCGATAGTTTAACGCTCAATAAACCTAGGTGCGCCCTGCGGTAAGTTTTCAGTTTTATAACCTGGGGGCCGATTTTGGAATTTCGAGCACTCGAAAATCTGTAGAAAACGGCGAAATGCTATTTTTGGAATACGAGCGATGGAAATTGGGAATATAGTGATATTCACCAGTCGTTTACAATTCTCTTAAAATAATTTAAATGTCTAGTAGTGGATATATTACTATTAAAGGGAAAACAAAATTGAGCAGTTGAAATTCAAAAATCGGCGCCCTGACAATTACCTAGTTATTATTGTATTTTAATTTCGAAACACGGTCCCTGCACTGCACCTGCATGATTGCGCTTTATTGGCAAACTGTTTAAAAGGCTGCTCACACGCCGGCGAGGTCTATTTCTCGAAACCTATCCTATTGTGTCACCGATGCGAATTGTATTTCTTATGTGCATCGGTAAAAGGTCCTTACGGCGCTGGAGTTCACGCATAAGAAGTGTGTTTCTTCAACGGGTTTTTTTATTTTATATTGCATCATAGTATTAGGAGTCACTCATGATGCAGTATTAAGAATAGTGGTATTAAGGATGACTGACGCTAAACCGGGCCGTGTCCGGGCGGGTGTTGATGATGTTTTAATGTAAAGTTGATCGCACCCTTTGCCTTTCCAGCCTTCAGATACTCTCAAGATTTTACGAAGTTCTAACTACGCATCTAACTTTGTTAGAGAATCTATGGTTTATTCGGGACAAGAAATCGCATCAACACCAACTTTGCTCCCTTGTGCAAAACAAAGAGCGAACTACCTATCGAATTTAGGCCAGTAATAGCGTTGTACAAAAATATAAATTACTTGAACGTATTTTTTTCTTATACTCAAGTATTAACTAGGTAGAAAATATGAGGATAGATAGATAAAATTGTCGGTCAGCTTGATTAGTAGGGCAGAAAGCCAAACGCCTGTTCTTCTCGGCGGAAATCGAAACAATTGAACTGGATAGTTGCACCAAAATATGCCACGGGCCATACTCGGCTTGGCCCGGTTACGCGACCCACTGTGCAGTCCCGATGGGCAATAGTGTCCGATCTAACGGAAGCGAGTGTGAGGCGATTCGTAATGCTGACCTATTATTATATTATAAGCTGTTACGTTTAAGAGTACGTCATAATAGTAGTATTCGGATAACAACTGCAGTACTGTTGCAACTTTAACTGCTAGGTGATCTCACCTTCTTCCATCATTCTCAACCAGTCACGTAAGTAACGTATAATATCAAGACAGTTGACAGTAACATCGCACGCAGGAGCGCCGCAATTTTAAGGTAACATTCCATTAAAGACCGCAGCTGCACAGTCCATTTCCAACGACAGCTGCATTACTGTTCATTTTACTATGGAAATTGACAATGACAGCGACGCGTTCAGTACTGATAGTGCAGTTGCGGTTAGAAATGGAATGTTACCATTAGTAAAATGACAGTAACGTCGCAACAGTAGTACAGTTGTCGATGGAAATGGACTGTCACCTTTACCATTAGCATAGCAATGCTGCTTCTGCACGTGCTTTGTGAAAATTATGAAACGTTTACGAAGAGTGTAAGATCAGCCCAAATAGGCGCGTTTTTCAAAACCGCTTCAGGTACACAGATGCGACCTACCTAGTTAAGTCCAAATTGTAAAGGTTAACTACTATCATCATCTTATCATACATTATCATCTTACCAACTTATTAGTCAAATTCGTTTTGCTCGCTGTCCTAACAAGATCTAAAACGAAATATATTTATTCGTTCATTATGTAACGTATTCATTGAGTGCGTTATATACATATGTACGTACGATGTAATGAAATTTTGAGAAATGTGTCAAATACCCAAGATTATAATGACTGCGGCATTACTTATGCCGAACGTCTGCCTTTCGCAACACAAAAAATAATATAGCGTGTCTAATACAAATACCAAAGACATGATTAGATAATTAAATGTCGAGGCATGACCTATGCTTTTGAACTTTCGGCGCCCATCAATTTGCGATTCTTGAGCTGCTATCCTCGCAATTTTATTCGAATGCTAGAGATAAAATTAGCATACGACTTAACATAGATTATGCTTTACTTTCCATGTATAATTTTTGAACGACTGTGAAAAAGGAAGGAAGAGTTATAGATAGAGTCACGTGACTTTTTGTAGCACCTCTCATTCCGATACATTTTAAGGGTTCCGTAACCTCAAAAGGAAAAAATGTAACCCTTATAGGATCACTCGTGCGTCTTTCTGACTGTCCGTCTGTCACAGCCCATTTTCTCCAAAAGTACTGGGGACCAATAAAGGTGAAATTTGGTGCACATACACAATTAGTGACCCAAAGACGGACATGTAACGTAAATAGATGAATTTTAAACATGGGGGTCAATTTTGGGGGATTAGTAATGTGCAGTCATGCGTGAGTCGGACTTAATATACGGAACCCTAGGAACGCGAGTCCAGCTCGCACTTGGCCGATTTTTTTTCTTTTCGTTTGGCGATTGTCATTTTGGCTAGGCCCACAGATCTCAAGCGCCAGCATAATGCACATTCAGAAATATATCCATATCCAGTTAACAATATTCTGTAGGTATGTAGTCTAGTAAACATATATTATATTAATGATGATATTATGCTTATAAAACTGTGTAATAATCATAATGATCTTTCCGCCAGCTATTAAAAGTCAGGGTCGAGATGAATCTGACTTTTTACTTTTTAATTTAAGGTTAATCATCTCTGCTCTAAATATCAATAGTTTAATTTATTCTTAATCTTGTAGTCTAGATTTGCAAGGTGAGGTTATGATAATTATAGCTAGTATAAATAGATTCGTTTTCTCATTAATTAGCTTTCAAAATGTCAGACGGCATATTATTATTTATGTCCAACCGCACACATCCGCCGTAGGTTGACATTGGAACAGTTATTTGTTTCACTCGGGGGCAAAGTTGTTTTTTAACCGCTCGTGCTAATATTCATATCCGAGCAAGCAAAAGATTCCAAAATTGAACCACGAGCGTAGCGAGTGGTTCGAAAAATGGAATCTTGAGCGTTGCGAGGGTTTCAAAGCACGAGCGTTAAACAAAATTTTCCCCCGAGTGAAGCACAAAATTTTTCTCTACACCAACCCGAAGCAAATATTAAATGTAAAATATAAAACAAAATCAAACCAAATAAAATTCAAATGAATGTTATTAAATATTTATGATCCAAAATCATCATTTAAAAGTCAATTCTACCAGCAAACATAAGAAAATAACACAAAATTTGCATTTGATTACTTTGCCTCACATGTGAATAAAATGCATCTTTGCTATCAGTTTTTGAAGTGCAAAGTAAGCCTTTCCGAGCGGTATCGTCTTGGGTCGTCCCATTCGTTTTTCGCCAAGTTCTTAAATTAGTCCTATTCTGCTTTCGTCACTCATTCTACATTGAAAGCCACCGACGATTGTAACGAATGTACAATGAGTGACGAAAGCAGAATAGGACTAATTTAAGAACTTGACGAAAAACGAATGGGACGACCCAAGACGATACCTTCCGAGCTGGTGTGGTGAAAAATTCGTTAAAGGGCGCGTAACACACGGTAAACAGTTTTTTGAATGTCACTTACGGTTGTTAGAGGACTTAGGTAAAGGTCATATACATTTCATTGTAGGTCAGCTTAACTCATTCGCGGCTTTCCTGTACACATCGGAAAGTTAATAAAATCTGAAATCGTTATTTACGATACACGTTTGGAAAGTACGGAATTCGCAACGAGTGGTGATAAATTAAAACAAGACTCAAGACTGAAGACTGAATGTAGTGTTTTAAATGGACATTAGCTGCGAATAAGAATCCTTAAGCCTCAAATAAGAAAATTGAAATAAAAATAAATAAAATATTATACATTTTTTATGTGCTAGCAAATGATTAATGATGTGTGTGAAGTTTGACTGAGGTAAAAAAAAAGATGTAACGACGTTACTACAAAAAAAAATTTGCCATCGTGAACAACTTAGCCAATTGAAAATAAAAGCAATTATAGTATCATGAAAAAAAACAAGCTGTCATTATTAAACCATTATTGCCACGCGAATTGAGTTGTTAGAAAAGTTGCCATTACCTACACATTTCAGGTATGTAGTTAATTGAAGTTAAATGTTTAACTTCACTGTCTGTACCCCTAGTGTAAATTTCGCGTGACGAGAATTCGCGTTTGCTTGAAGTCTTGTTTTGTATGGGATTTTTAACAGCGCGCCATGCGGGACGTTTTGGAAACGCAAAGTCCCATACAAAATGACACAAGCGTACATCACGTGGCGCTATCGAATGAAATTTACTCTAGGGTTACAGAAGTAAATACAATTATAGTTACTGCAACGCGTTATGTACGAAGTGAAGACACATTTAACTTGTGACTCGGTCACCGACCTCTATATACCTACGTAGCATTTGAACTGTTAACTTTCTAGCAATAACCTTAAAAGTGATCAGTAAATATTTACTTACTTTAGTATACGCAAGATTATTTTTAGGTATACATACCATGAAACCAATTCAATTATTCTTTAACTAGATGGTTTTCCTTTAATCTACATACGAATGGATGACAAAGACAGTTTTAATTAACTACAAAAATTCGAACTTTGTTTTTATTATTTACTAACGGTCTACGTATTCCAATTTTGCTATTGATAAATAAAGGTTGAAAGTTTTGACGATACATGATCGGTAATGTTAGGAGTTTGACAGAATGGTACCCTGGACTCTAATAAGCTACGGATAGCATGTACATAGAGGTACAGTAGATAGTACTTCTCGGGTATCAATAGTCCAAGCGACAACGGACCTTTGAAGCATCATTGATGACTGCATTTACCGTCCGTATGTAACCTTTTTGACGTGATAACGTCTTATAAATTGATGAACACCGGTAGCATGCACGAAAAAGTGTCACGTTGTGGACATATCTCCATGGTAACGTTGTGGACGGAACTAACGTGGTAATGTTACGGCCACGTTTTCTTATGACGCTATCACGCAAAATTATCGTCCGTAAACCGACTTTACAGACAACCATATTTTTGTTATTTATCATTCACGAAAATTCGAGAGATACTCGAAAACTTTCGTAGATTTCCGTGGATCTGATGTTGTCGCTCGAAGCGTTATGTAGTGCGACCCACCAGCCCCTCTGAATTCCAATACGTATTGCATCACTCTGCTGCTGTCTTACGGTAGAACCTCGATAGTAGGAATATTTTGAAAACGCCAAAAAATTCATCTCTACTAGTTTTTGTCCATGGTGTATATAAAAATGTAAGTGACAAAAAAGACACTACTCAGTCCTCCCGTAGTAACTTTAAGGGAAAGACTAAACGGAAGGAGAAAACTAAACATGTCTTAGGCAAATCTCCTCCAAAGCATTTTGGTAGTTTTTGCGAGAAATCGGTTCTAAAGGTTAGCTCAGTCGAGATCATAAATACTAGGTAGTACCTACAAAGAGAACAGATTTTATGGTAATGTGAATTGTGTCTTAACGGGTCGAAAATTTTATCTTATTTTGCTCGACTTATCGAGTATTGCCGTATCTCCATGACTTATGTTTTTCGAACTATCACCAGGCGTGGCTCACCTGCGATTTCGTCGCTTTGGAAGAGGTACCTAACTACAAGTACATCCGACCCACACCAATTTTGGTGGCTAGCCATAAGCCGCACGTGGCGCTGTCGCCACTTAGCGGTCATATCTGTCCGAATCGTAACAAACGCGTTTTGTTAGAGAGTGAATCCACTGTAATTAGCCACTCACATGCACTTTTGGTAACTGTAGCTACCAGCTGTCACCCTTATTTTATTATAATATAGCTAGTTTGACAGTGCACAACGTTGTATGGTGACAGCCCACAGCAAAAAATAGTCTTTTACGTAAATAATCTGTTTCAGATTTCTTATAAAGTAAGCGCTACTTTTTTTCGCTAAGATAAATATTAAAAAAAATATTGAGGGGAGAAAATAAATACTAAGGTCCCCTATTTTAGTCTTCGTAAATAACTCGTAAAGGATGGCCAATAGCAAAAAATATATTTATACATGAATAATTAGCATAAAATTTCCTATCGCAAATCACAAATACGTTTTTTAGTCTTTTCTACTTTACGCTTTTTTTTTGTTAGATAGTGCATTGTTTTAGTTCCAAAACTAGATTTCTCATCTTTAATTTATCCGAAAATGATATATCACATGCCCTAAGAGGGATAGTTTTAGAGAAATGTTGCTCGAAGTGAAGCGCGGCGGCGTCGAACTTCCCCCCTCCCCCCCACTAAATGAGACGTGGCTTTCGACGGCTCCCGGTCTGTCTCTGCTCAAGACCAGCTAACAATCAACTGTGCCAAGTTTCAGCGCATAGTCTCAAAGTGCAAGGTGTCGTGCAGTAACAAACTAGCTAATAATAGGTAGAGGTAAATGGTAAATATCAAGCATGTGAGTGGCTAGACTACCTAGTACTATTATTTATTCTGTGCTATCACATTAGCATTCTGTCTTCTGTCGTGCCTACGTCACGTAAAGTACGTACAGATTTGAGCTGGTTGCTATTTATCTGTGGTCGACTTAATCGCTCGCCTCGAATTCCAATCTGTTGTCCGATCACTTACTTCCGTTCAAAACAGCGAAAACAAACCCTTTTAAGGGTAATGCACCTAAACGTGTTCGTGCAAAGTAGTGCTAATTATTAAAACCGGACAAGTGCAAGTCGGTCTCGCCCACCGAGGGTTCCGTACAAATTTAACTGATTTTAATTTTATTTCTATATTTTTTACAAATTTCTATAATTTATATTTTTACCTGTAGGTAATCATAAATTTTTAGTTCTACGTCAACGCGAAGTACCCTAGGAATTTTGATTCCCTTGAGAATATCAGACTTCCAATTATTTTGCAACCATTTTGATTTTAATGCAGTAAGTATATATATTTTACGTCAAGCTGATATGTGCAAATATAGCACTTTCCCTGGTTACTTTGAATAATTGTCTCGTCATTATGCTGTGGGTGTCTGATCGAACAATGCGGCGTTTAGAATATTAGGTAATAGCTCCTGTATTTTTTTACCAGAAATAAAAGCAATGTTTGTCTTGTATGCATATATTGAAGCGCTAAATAACTTAGTTTTCTCATATAACCAAAATGGAATACTTTACATTAGGTACTTACTTACAATTACCACAATTATTCTTATTACTTATCGGCCCGATTCAAATAAGAAGTCACAGTACGACACTGATCTATCCGTGTTATAAAGTGACATTTCTTCAACCATTAAGCGTCACTTTTGACACTAATAGATCGGTATCGTACCTATCGCTGTGACTTCTTATAAGCATTGTTTGAATTGGGCTCTATTTTTAAACCTTTCGTGGGCGACTAGCCCCCAACGCGCCCCGATATGCTGTACAGATTATACTCGTGGGTAAATTATTAATTCTAAATATATTTTTAGAGGTTAAAGCTTTTTCCTTCGTTTCGTTTTACTCATTATATATTTAGCCAAATATTAAACGACTTATCACACCTATAGTCTTAAGCAAATATATTAGCATTAACAGTACTGTGTATAGTGTAATATGTGTTCCCCTGAAATGTGTGAGTCGTTAAGACTAACACAATAAGACTAACATATGAATTCTATGTTAAGCTTGCAAAAATTACCTCATTGTGCGAGTTTTAACATGACAATGACCATACTGTTATCAGTCGTGTGTCATATCCTCATATCTATTATACCGATAAACCAAACATTGAATCCAGTCAAAACCCTCGTCAGACACAACAATCTATAACGGTAAAGCAACGCGGTTACGTCTCTCGTGATTCGTCACAAACATAACAATAATACTAGCATAAACCGACAAGGCATATGCGTTCGTAGGTCTTGTAATCTTAAGCCATTTTACGATTTGTCGTTTGACAAAGATACTATGTCGATTTCACGGCACCATCAGTATGGCGGAACGTTCGAAACAAAAGCGTGCGGCTTCGGGTGCTATGCGCGATCTGGATGGATATGATGGTTGCAGTTTTATCGTCTATCGCGTCATATGTCGCTCGCAACATACTATTTAGAAAGCGATAGACATGATGACAGACGAGAAAAGCGCATCCATGTTAGATGGGCTGGTCGTGTATTCACATGATAGTGCAAGTGAGTTCTCCCGCTAACCGGTGTATCTTTCCATAAACGAATGCTTAATCTGAGAGTCAACTTATACTGGTTGAAGCAATTCGAATGACCCCAGATCGATGTTTGACGAGAAAGCTCTTAGACGGTATGCGAAGACCTTTGCGTAAGCGTTGCGTAAGTTGATAGCTGTAGAGGTGTTATGATTGTTTTTAACTGTGGAACTTTTTGGAGATGTTCGCGTTACAAAACCACTAGCATCCTTGCGACGGGATTGGTTGATTAGATCCTACAGGAAAAGTATTCATTGATTAGATTTATCAAGTCGCATCGACTGAGATGTATATCGAACGAACTCTTATCATAAATACGTCCATCCATTCCAGTACATTTCATTCAATCATTCATTCATTAATCATTTCATTTGTTTTATAGGAGTATAAGAAGCTAGGAAATTATTACGTAAATTTAGGTTAGGTATACATAAGTAGTATCATAGAATTCATAGAGAGTTTCGGAACTTTCGGATCCCATGCTGGTGCTATCCCACTCTGATACAGCGAAATCCCTTATTACAGAAAAAAAAATAGCGACAGCATTGCTTCAACGAGGAAGTCCCGTAGCTTGAACAATCGCACCCAAGAATGCAATTTGAAGTGCGAATTGCATCCGTCTTCATGATAAAAGTATTAGTCATCGGTCACCGTTTTTACTGTAAATTGCTAGTTCTCACATTTACGGAAAACTGAGTGGACCCTGCATAAGGTAAACGTACTGGTGCTGGAAAAAAGTTAAAGGTACTTATTTACTTCTCAGACTCCTCCGTCTAGGTCTGAATCCCTATTCCCGTGTTTAAGTTTATTACCTAATCTAACTGTTCCAGGTACGTACCAAGTTCTAGTCGTATCATGTTTTGGATTTTTCACGATGACGTTTGTTTGTCTAGGTAGGTATTTATAAGTTTTTTAGTAATTTTTACAAAAATCCAGCTATCTGGTTTTGCTCTCAAAGGTATCAAACGTTTTATGTTACAATACCACCTAAGCAACCTTCTTACTAACTAAGTGTATGAATCACTGTAAAATAATTTTACTCGCGCCAAAAGTAAGCGTACCTACGTTCGCTAGACTCACAGAGTAACAATGCGGTGTTGCACAAACTACCTACATTACAATCCTCCTCTCATTGTCAGGCAAGATCAAAAGATGAAATCATTGAGCTTTGAGGACTTACATTTACATCTTTAAACGTATTCAACATTGGAATACCAGTTTGTTTGTTACATTATTTTTTATAGGTACCCTTAGCGTTTATGTCTCCTATAGTTACCTTATTCTTCGGATCCCTATAAGCTCTGTTCTTTTTGTCTTTGTCCCGTGGAGCGCCCCAGATTTACCGTAGTACTTAGGTATGGAACTCCTATACCAGTTACCAGCACACGTGTGACAGTAGGACGCTCCACGGATTATTTACTATGCAGATATCCGTGGCAGTATATGACGACATACTTACATAAATGTTAAAGCAAAATGTTTAATTGACACCTTATATTTTTTTTGTACATTTCCAGGTCAGTAAGTAAGGACAGTATGTAGCATCAGTACTTGTATTTTTTTATCAGTACCTACATAATTTTACTTGTTGAACTAGCAACGAACTGTGAACTGTCACTATGAGGCAACTTTGAGAATATCCTATTCGATATGTGACATATATATAGACTAAGTAAATTTCTATTATTATAACTTGCATCGTTATCTGAAAAGGCATTAAAATTTTCCAAAATTACCATTAAGTATCTGTTATGTTCTCACTCCATGTTGTCTACTGTCAAGCTGAAATTTAAGTTGGTAGATTGTAGGTGCCGTCCTTTAATGTCACTTGCGATTTCATCTGAAGTAGGTATCTACACGCTTAGCTAACTTGTGCAAGTGCTCATGCAAATTTAAACACCCTGCGACGTAATTAATTGTCAACCACGTCATGTCATTAGGTTCATGCTCTAATTGACTACATTCTTACCCGCTGACCAATTGTCTTCCTAGCTAACTTACCTAAGTGCTTAAGGACCTAATTACGGGCACCCCTTTATGAAAAGGAAACCTTATTGCTTTCTAATAAAGGTGAAAACTGTTATATGTGACGCGTTAGGTACGCTGTTCACTTCAAGGCTAATTTCAGCGTAAGTATCGACGGTTTATCGTAGCCAGATTGTAGGTAAATCCGCGTGCTGCTCAATTAAAATTGGAACGTAACTATCACCATTTATGGATCATTTTTAAAGTAGATAAGTAAGTTGGATACCAGTTGGTGAAATGAAGCGGTAGGTATCTAGGTATGATATCACCGGCAATGAATCCAGTTGCAGTGAAAACTGCATTCGATAATCCGGTGGCCTCGTCTTGTTACTATTTGTATAATTACACATAATGTATTTGTTTTGGAACGCTCGCTAAACTTATGATTTGATCGACGTCCGGCGGACGCCTATTTACAGATTATTTAATATATAACCTCCTCCTTTTTTAAGTTGATTAAAAATGCGCTTAGGTGAAGGATTGTACTCGTAGTACGCTCAAAGAGAATAAGATTTAAAACAGTGCGCATCACAGATAAATAGTTGACTTCTATGGACTATGGGGGAACATGGGCGGGTTACCTAAGTTGGCTTCAGGGGTAGGTTACCTACTCCTGAAGCCAACTGTATAATAAACAGGAGAAAATCGACAGTTATTCTTACTTATTAGCAGTGTGTCTAATCAAAGAATTCATAATGAGTTAAGTGATTTTATAACGATAATAAAATCAGACGATACAAGGGCGTGATTAAAACAGAAAGTGCTCGTAGGCGTCCTGCATTGTTCACCAACAATAGAGGCATCTGTACAATAAATCACAAAACTGCAGTCAAATTTCAACTCTCACTCTACTGATAGAAGTTTCAAAATCGTTACCAAATAATTTTTCAAATCAAAATAAACCCTTAATATGTGCAATTTAAACACAATCTTAATCTGAAGCCTATTAAGTCTAAAGTCGATGTCAATTAATCTGCTTTTCGTATGGTAGACTTAGTTGGGCGCCAAAGCATATTGAGTCTTATGCAAATGAAATAAAGATGTGTGTAATAATATATGCAGTTGCATCCGACGCAAAGCTCGTAGTAGTCATACCCATAGGTGATGAACACTGCGTCAGTAGTCGTAATATTTACTAGCTTAGATATCCAGGCCGCGGCCTTAGAACTTATATAATTTAAGAATCCTTACAGTACAGTTACAAAAGGCCAATTCAAACGTATTATGATTTTATGACATCAAAATGATATCAGTCGATGTAATTTTGAATTGGCCTCCCGGTTTGCTGGTCTGGCAATATGGCCGCCGATCTGTATGCGCGGCGTGCGCGGGAGCAACGACTCTGGAACACGGAGTGCATTCAGCTATTTTTAATATGTATATGATTTGATATAAAGCTCTGTGCATGCCTCTAGCACCAATATGTGTGTGTATGTGAGTGCGCAATGCTGTTATAATATCAAAGTAAGATCATATTATCAAAATATTAATACATAATAATAAATCTGTGTTTAGGTAGATAAGTACTCATAGAAACGCCATAGTTAAAGCCTTATATGATTGTAATTGTTGTATCTATGATTTATGACCATTTTTCTCATTCTAGTAATTTTTTGGTTGATATCTAAAGATCCAAGAATTTGGGCATGCTCTTATTTACATTATATTGCCTGCTCTCATTCATCCTTGTAATAAAGATTACAGAGCCTTAGGAAATGTCTGATGCCGTTCATGTATACTGTAGGTACTTTTTTTGACGATGTAGGTACAACTAGTAGGTAAAACCACCCAACTATTCTCCAAAAGCTTCCAACTAGTTATGGTCCAAAAATAACTCGAATAATGTCGCAGTTCTGAGGCAATATATTTTCAAATAAGTTTTACAAGCTTTTATCGCTGACTGTACTTTTCTTACGACAGACAACTAATACTCATCGAGACAATTCTAAAAACCCCTAACACAATTAGGTTGCGTTGTTTCATCACAGAGTTCCTATGTCCACCTCCTGTCTCCTTCATCAGATCAGCTCGATGGTACCATAATATTGCATTGCCATAGATTTATATATGCATGCAAGATTTCAGCTCAATCGGAAACCGGGAAGTGGATCAAATTTAACTTGCAAGATTTGATTATAGTTGCACCAAACAAAGTCTGCAGCGGATTTGATAGCCCACGCAGTGTAAGTGTTATGTATACGTCATAATTTCATAGAAGTTTGACGCTTTAAATGACACTTGTACTGCGTGGGCTATCAAAATCGCTGCAGACTTTTTATGGTCTGACTAAACAGACAGACAACGGTCAGGTGAAAGGAAATAAAAGCTTGTAAAAAGGGAGAGTAAACTCAGACAACGCCAAAAACAAAGAGTGTTACCTACTGTTACATGTAATTACGAGTTGAACTTGTGAACCATAGTTGTAGTACTTTTCCAACCAGTTACCATTTATAAAAAGACTAGCGACCCGCCCCGGCTTCGAACGAATAACACAAGACCCTAACAAATTATTCACCTAATACATTCCTCAAGAATCACTCTATTGATAGGTGAAAACCACATGAAAATCCGTTCAGTAGTTGTTGAATTTATCGTGAACGTGATGAGCTGATGAGATATACAGACAGACACACGCGGCGAGGGACTTTGTTTTATAAGGTATAGGTAATGATGGTCATACTCGTCCTTCTGCCGATGCATCTTAATTATAGTAATAATGTTATCCACATTCGACAAAAACAGCAAAGGCCGGCCTGTCCAGAATCCATCACGGCTCAATACCATCCAGTTCATATTGGGAATAATTGGTTTGACTCGCATGTGAAGGATGGACCTGCGAGGTCGAAGGTAATGTTAAAAACTTAACTTCTGTATCCACTACTACCAATTAACTTTTAGCGAATTTCAAGAGCCAAAAATATGTCATATAGGTATGTAATACCTACGTAAAAAAATCGATTATAGTATTACTTAGGTACATCTATCGTGCATCTACCCAATCCTCACAAATGACACACTCGTAAGCGGGGAATCGAAACATGAGTTTTTTTACGAGTAAGTACCAGATTGTTATTTTTATAAAGACGGACAGAAAAAATATCTCATCTCCTTCTAAGAGGTATCTTATCTATTTATACAAAGTCTTGTATATACTAAATAGCAGAGGCCGGCATAAAAACCACGATGTAGATATATTATAGACGTGAAACTAATCTTATACTTCTAAACGAGCAGTTCTTGTATATTTATTTATTTATATGTATATTTATATATTTCGTGGTTCTCTAAACCGGCTCTAACGATTTCGATGAAATTTGTTATATGGGGGTTTTCGAGGGCGATAAATCCATCTAGCGAGGTTTTATCATTGGGAAAAAGCGCATTTTTGAGTAGATAACCCCACTTTGAATTCCGCTCTCTACGATTTTTACTGTGTGGACTCACTGGGCATCTAAATAGAATTCCACATTTTTTTACTATTCCATTCGTATCGTTAAGTTTATAATCGTAAATTAAGTTGTATGACCTGCCATTGCAAGATTTTGCATCACTCATTTAGTAGGTACCAAGTTGCCAACGAGTGTTCAAACCGGACTTTAGGTGCACCAGCATTCCTGGGGCGCTCAGCCTTGGGCAGGTTTGGTAATGACATTTGCCTTGCTTCATTAAGGTTTATACACAACTAACTAACTTTAAATATTAATAGTTATCAATTAGATGAAACTTCTTACAGTCTGCAGAAGAATTACTTTATAACTACGTAAAAGTGTTCAGAATTAATGGTAACATTCCATTTCTAACCGCAGCTGCATTACTGTCAATTTTACTATGGAAATTGACAATGACAGCGACGCGTTCAGTACCGGTAGTGCAGCTGCGGTTAGAAATGGAATGTTACCATTATTCAGAAAAATATCAACAGAAAATAAAAACGTGATTAGCAGAGAAGCCGCTAAGCCGTTATTCCTTATCTTTTCCTTATTTTTAAATTTAATACAATTTTTTTTATTTTTTGTGGGAACCAATTGGTTCTTAGTTGTTAATTAGCCCACAAGTCATCGCGCATACATTTCATCTCAGCGGCTGTTTCGCCTGCGTCACTTATTAGCACCACTTGCACCATCCCACTAACCCAGGGTTAGCCGGTTATCCGGTTAAACCATTGTCAAATTGTACTGACAACCGTGGTATCTCCAGGTTTACTCGGTTAACCCGGGTTAGTGGGATGGTGCAAGTGGCCCTTAGAGTTTTGGTGTGTAGTAGGGGAGACCGAGGTGAGTTGTGACAGAGGAGAGTTGTGACATCATTGATTTTATGGAATCTATTAACAAGGTCGCAATAGAGCGCGTTTGTTAGTTCAAGTTACGAGCTAACAAACGCACACTGTTGCGAGCTCGCTAACAGTCATTAGAATCCAAAAAATCGACAATGTCACAACTCTCCTCTGTCAAAACTCACCTCGGTCGCCCCTATAGTTAGCATCAATAGTATCTTAAGGCCTTTGTCTCGTCTTGGGGGTGGCACGGCCGTGCCCCCAGATTAGATATGATATATCTCTACAGTTCGCATTCTAAAGTATCTATCTCAGACTAATTGCTTTACATATAAATAGACACATGTATATGTATTTTTCTTAAGGTATTAGAGAAAGTTAGATACTTTTTACGCCTAGTCTGATCCGTTAATTTTGCTGCTGATTGTACCAAGTTTTTTAAAGATAAAAAACTTGTTCTAATAAATTATCTAAAAAGCGGCAAGTGTATACCTACCATCTAATTAATATGCCCATTGCCTTAGTAGTAACATTGGCTCCTCGATACCTACTCACTTCGATGAACTAGTTAGTAATGGGAGCAAGTCATTCAAGTATCACATACGGCGGCTGTTTATATAGGGAAAAGTATTTAGGTAAATAATTATGCGTGTTGACATTAAATAACTTTGCTGATATTAAGATGTTTGATTGTTTGTTATTTTTGTAAAATATTTTAAACTGGGATGCTTCGTCTTCTTACCTAAAATAAATTATTTCACAGCATGCACAAAATAATACACCAGATACTTAATTATTAGAAAAACATAGACACCTGTCAGTTATTTTAAAACACAATTTCTATTTAATAAATCAGATTGGTATATGTACAAGGAGTATTTGGCCATGACGTCACTAATACTCGTGTTCATATAAAATCCATACTTATTTAGTAAATCGTTTTGACAGTTCTAAAAAAGAAGCTGATTTGACTAGTAAGAAAGTACCCAATTGTTTTGCTTAAGGTGGTTCGATTTTCATACAAAATTCAATCAAAGCTCATTAAGTAACTACACACTATTAGTACATAAATACTTATTTCCGCATTTATCTTCCTTCGCATATTCGTTTGCGCGAAATTAACAGGAAAACAATGTTTCATACAGAAATTATGCAAAAATCATAGTTAAATTTTCATCAATTTTACGTATGTTGTAGCATTTACCTTGGAATGACCTCCTTCCTCTGTTTATTGTATCCTAATTCTTTCATTTAGCTTTCCAAGTCCGATCGTTCTGACTTGCTTATTATGGCTCCGATCACATTATGATACTTCTTGAATTGTATCTGAAATTTACAGACTCTAATAAGACTCTTAAAGTCCTTTTCAACCCTCAGGATGCATGGGAAGACTGGGACTTCTGCCTGGCTTACTTTGGGCTATTATTTTTATAACTTTTCATATGCAATGCGGCCCTAAGCCACCTAAATACATACCTTTAGGGTTTTCCAACTATTTTATATAAATCTAGGGGATTTTTGTTAATATTATCGCTGTATTTTTCGGGATTCTTTCATTGTTTACATTTTGTAAGATGATTGACGTAACCCGTCAATCGGCTTTCAACTGTTCGGATTTCACCACTAAAAAGACTAGTATGTATACTTTCGGCAAAGGTTATTCAAAATTTTGGTAAAATCATAACTGGTACTCGACTATTTTTAAATTTCAAATCTTGTAAATCTGATTCTTTAGATGTTCTAAAGAATCAGGTATAAAAGCGGAACAACCGTCATTCTGTTGAGTTCTTCGTCAGCTCTCATCCGAGCATTTTCGAAATTAAGGGTCCGTGCGGGGCCAAGTGAGGCCCCGCACCTTCAAGAAACCCTCCTCTTCCTGGCGTAACTTACTATATAAATACTTTCACTATAAATTACAAACGCAAATCTACTACAAGCCTCTGATTTGGTGACCCTCGCTGAACGCCTGTGCGCACCCACCTTCACGCCGCGCGCCTGTGCGCGCCCTCCTTCACGCCGCGCGCCTGTGCGCGCCCTCCTTGACGCCGCGCGCCCGTTCGCGCCCTCTTCGACGCCGCGCGCCTGTGCGTGCCTGTGCGCGCCCTCCTCGACGCCGCGCGCCTGTGCGCGCCCTCCTCGACGCCGCGCGCCTGTGCGCGCCCTCCTTGACGCCGCGCGCCTGTTCGCGCCCTCTTCGACGCCGCGCGCCTGTGCGCGCCCTCCTCGACGCCGCGCGCCTGTGCGCGCCCTCCTTGACGCCGCGCGCCTGATCGCGCCCTCCTTGACGCCGCGCGCCTGTGCGTGGGAACGCGTTTCCCAGGCGCTGCACCCCGGAGCACCGTGCTACCACGCTACTACAACTTCCCGGTGTTGTTGGACAATTTAAGTTCCCAGCCGTGCCATATTGACCCACCACTTATACCTGGAAAAATAAACGTTACCTACCCCTGAGTCTTTACTTTTCATTTCTTCACCCTTCATCCTTCCAGCTGCTCAGTTGCGTGCTCTACCAATTCATTGGCAGAGCACGTAACGCGACAATGTGTGTGTCACAAATGTCGTGTACAGATACATTTGCGACGTTGCCATACCATTTCCGACGTTGCCGGGCTGACCACGGCGCGAATTTGGAGTGCCGTCATGTTTAGTGCAATTTTGTTGACACTGACGTTTGACAGGTACTTAATTGACCTAAGCGAGAATAAGTACCCGAAGTTCGTCAGCTTAGCTAAGAACTATCATGGCGTGTTATGCAAACAGTCGCTTTTTAGCTTACAAACGGAAGATTCCCGGTTCGATCCCCTGTCATTGTATGCTGGAACACATAACTTTTTGTATTTTTGTTACATCTAAATTTCGTATTGTTTTTTTATTTTTATTTAATTTTTCTTATTATCATAAATCGATTGATTAAGTATGGGCTACATGTATTCGTTTATTTTTGACAAAGAAAATTAGAAATTATACTCTACCTAACCTCTCTTATTTTTACAATCAGGACATCCTCACAGCAATAAAAAAGAAATGTATAAAATTTCCTGTGGTTAAACATAATGGATTTTTTCTATGAATGAAAAACACAATTATTACTATAGTTTGTTCTTTTAGCATTAGAAATAAGGTAAACAATCTTGACGTGTCTTTTAATTGAAAAACACATTTTAAAAATAAGTTACGGCAAATATGTAACAATTATAAATCAAATACGATCATTTATATTCTTCTGCTTTCATAAGTAATAGTTTCTGATTTTTAAAAAGCGTTTAAATCTGTGTGCCTAGCCAAGATGCCAGTCGTTCGCTCCGTAGCGAACGTTAGGGTAATACCTCTCTCTATCACTCTGCCATATTAATGAGACAGACACGGCTGCGCTTCGGTTGCTACGGAGCGTAAACCATTGGCATCTTGGCTAGGCACCCTGGTCATCTGGAAAGCGAAACACATACGGAACGCGTTTCTATTACTCAATACAGTGGCCAGTTGCAGATTCGGCGGTAATCTTAACTATACCTAAATCTGGGTGCCTAGCCAAGATGACAGTCGTTCGCTCCGTAGCGAACGTTAGGGTAATACCTCTCTATACACTCTGTCATATTAATGCGACAGACACGGTTGCGCTTCGTTCGCTACGGAGCGTACACCATTGGCATCTTGGCTAGGCACCCTGGTCATCTGGAAAGCGAAACACATACGGAACGCGTTTCTATTACCCAAGACAGTGGCCAGCTGCAGATTCGGTTTTAAAGTTAACTATACCTAAACCTGGGTGCCTAGCACGATGCAGGCTAGTATAGAGTTCTCTTTCACCTTCAGCAGAACCGGGAGATCCAAACCTACCTAATTTTCATCTAATAATCTCAAGAATCAGTGCATGATTCAAACTTTACCGGTCGCCGTGGTAAGACCTAGGATTTACCATATCGGTGTTGGTAAAAGCCCGAAGTAAACTAGATTTAACATTTCGGGCTTTTACCGATCGGCATCAGTAAAATCTAGGTTTTACCGGTAAATCCTAGGTTTTGCCGTACTTCGGGCTTTTACAGTAACATATATATAATAATTGCTCGTTTAAAGGTAAGATAACACAAAGGAGAAACAAAAAGAAATTACCTACTCGCACCAGTCTTGAACCCAAATCCTCTTGCACGTATTTCCACGAACATACCGTTACGCTATTGCAACATACTTACGTTGTGTGAAATTGTCTACTACAAGGATCACGGAAACACTGTTTGCATTTGTGAGTAATAGTAGGAAAAAGCGTGACAGCAATACTCCGTCGAATTAAAAAGGTGGTTTTTGCACAATGAAGTATTCAATGTTTATTTCAATAGTTCAATATTCATTTAAAGAGTGCGCGAAACATACTTTTAAGTACACAAATACCATGACTATTTCACAAAAAAATAAAACCTGAAATTTTGCAAAAGTGGTGCCATCTAGCGAGAGTTAAGTTTTGAGTAACCTAGGCGAACCACCTTAAAAAGGATAATCTGGATAATACAGATTCCACAATTCGTATATACCTACTACTTTCATGGTTTAAATTTATTCTCCTTATAAACTAAATTTACCTACATCAAAACCTCGTCCTTCTACTTCTGCGTAATAAGAAATATTCTGTCGCTTTCAGCGTCGATAATTGTGTATTAGAATGCAAGAAGGTAACGCGACGTAACGGTGCGGGCCGTGTGTGGAATCGGCTCCTGCGGGAGCTTGCACCGAATTTTAATTTCTACAAGCAAATTAGGACAGATAAGGTCTAGCTGGTAGAGTCAACTTTGGAAATAAGGATATTTGGTTCAACCTACAATGGCACTTCACCTTCGTGGTGTTTGTAAGTAAAAAATAATTCGTCCTGAAATAAATTCCATGTTCTAATAAAGCATGTAATAGGTGGGTACATAAAATCATTCACTTTTGTTTCCATTAATTTCATCTCGCTAATAGTTTACATATTTAGAGAAATAGTAGTCTATTCTTCTTCTTCTTTCTCGGTCCCTCATTGCTGAGGATCGTAACCATGTGTGCTCCGTCACAGTGGGCGATCATAAGCCATATCGGTCACGCACTGCATGTTGCCGCCAACCATCCTTTTCACAACATCAGACCATCTCGTGGGCGCTTTTCCTCGCGCACGCTTACCATCTATTTGACCCTAGACAATCTGCCTTTCAAGGTCATGCTTTTTAGTAGGCTATTAAAGGCATTATATAGTTTATATGCACCTATGCTCAGATGAAAAACGGCGCGATTCGGGAAATGAATTAGAGATTCACTAGATATGGAATAGTAAAGATATGTGACGTTCCACGGCAAAAGCACCTTATGGCAGCTGGCGCTTACGCTATTATTAACGCCGCTTCAATATTCAGCCAATGCAATGGTACCTTTTTCCTTGGAACGTCACATATCTTTACTATTTCATATCTAGTGCATCTCTAATTCATTTCCCGAATTGCACCGAAAGTGCGCTTTTCAATCGGTGTTTATCGACATACGATTGCCTTCTTCGCTAAATGGAGTTGTAGTTTTACTTTTCCTTCCTCTAGATACGATATGGATTAGATATGTCAGTGTCAAAACTGTCGTTTTACATATCCAATCCATATCGTATCTAGATATAATATTTGACGTATCTTAAAGTTCGAATCGGGCCGTTTGTCAGCTACTTAAAAAGAGAATGTAGCCAACTGTACATTGATTTATGTTATGTCCATATTTTTCAGTCTCATTCGTTTATGGCATATTCAAATTTCAAATTGAATATTCAGTAAAGGTTTCGGTAGGTACAAAACGGTGTTTAAAATCGAGTTGCGAATCTAATTAAATACAGTGGTTATTAAAACTTACTAATAATAATAATAACATCAAACTTGTCTTAAAGGGCCTCTGTGCTGTTGGCTTCGGCCCCACGCATGCCTCCCAAAGGTCCGGGACCCCATGGTCCCGAGATATGGAAAGACATACAAGTAATAATGTTTAAATTAGTCTGGATACGTAAGAAGAAAAGGTTATATAACAAATATAACTTAAAAATAAGTTTTCTTTGTAAGTAAGTAATTACCTAGGTATGCAAAAATTAAAGTTCTAAGAAATATAGGTACCTGACTTAGAAATAAGTTTTCAATGTACCTAAAAAATAACCTTATTAAGAATAAAACATGAAAAGCTAACAAGAAAATAACACTTGTCTTTTCCTTCTTCAACATGCACATAATAATCACATTATTTATTGAATATATTATTATTTGTGAGCCATGTCTATAAGCTGTTTTCAAGGGTCATCACGAACCGTCTCGAACACAGACTTGATGACTTCCAGCCTCCCGAACAAGCCGGGTTTCGAAAAGGCTATAGTACCATAGACCACATCCATACGCTGCGGCAAGTTATACAGAAGACCGAAGAGTATAACTTACCATTATGCTTAGCGTTTGTGGACTATGAGAAAGCCTTCGATTCGGTGGAAACATGGGCGGTGCTTGAGTCTCTTCAGCGATGCCATATTGACTATCGGTACATCGAAGTGTTGAAGTATTTGTATAGTAACGCCACCATGTCGGTCCGAGTACAGGAGCAGAGCACGAAGGCGATTCCATTGCAAAGAGGCGTAAGGCAGGGAGACGTTATCTCTCCGAAACTGTTTACTGCCGTAGTGGAAGACACCTTCAAGCTCCTGGAATGGCAAGGACTTGGCATCAACATCAACGGCGAATACATCACTCACCTTCGGTTTGCCGACGATATCGTAGTCATGGCAAAGTCGATGGAGGAACTCAGCATGATGCTCGATGACCTCAACCGAGTTTCACAACGGGTGGGCTTGAAAATGAACATGGACAAGACGAAACTTATGTCAAATGCCAATGTTGTGCCCATCCCAGTCTCTGTTGGGAACTCGGTACTCGAAGTTGTTGACTCGTACATCTACCTAGGACAAGTAGTCCAATTAGGTAGGTCCAACTTCGAGAAGGAGGTCAACCGCCGAATCCAACTCGGTTGGGCAGCGTTCGGGAAACTACGTAATGTCTTTTCGTCCGACATACCTCAGTGCCTCAAGACGAAAGTCTTTAATCAATGTGTGTTACCAGCGATGACTTACGGCTCCGAAACGTGGAGTAGCATTTTCGTTGGGGCCCACGGTGCCAACGGTAGGGAAAACGTTGGGATGAGGTTCGTTCCGTAGCCAACATTAATTTTGTATTGGCCCACCATCGCATTTACCAACATTCGCTGTGGCACAGATGCCCAACAATGGGCCTTTGTGTATTTTGGTACCGTTGGCTAAACAACGATAATATTCGTTGGCCCAATGATGACATATATCGCATTTACCAACATTGGCAGTGGCAGTGATGCCCAACAATGGGCCTTTGTGTATTTTGCTACCGTTCGCTAAACAACGATAACATTCGTTGGCCCAATGGTGACGAATACCGCATTTACCAACATTGGCTGTGGCACGGATGCCCAACAATGGCCCTTTGTGTATTTTGGTAACGTTGGCTAGTCAACGATATCATCCGATGGCCCAATGATGACAAATATCGCATTTACCAACATTGGCTGTGGCACTGATGCCCAACAATGGGCCTTTGTTTATTTTGGTAACGTTGGCTAATCAACGATATCATCCGATGGCCCAATGACGACAAATATCGCATTTACCAACATTGGCTGTAGCATTAATGCCCAACAATGGCCCTTTGTGTATTTTGGTAACGTTGGCTAGTCAACGATATCATCCGATGGCCCAATGATGACAAATATCGCATTTACCAACATTGGCTGTGGCACTGATGCCCAACAATGGGCCTTTGTTTATTTTGGTAACGTTGGCTAATCAACGATATCATCCGATGGCCCAATGACGACAAATATCGCATTTACCAACATTGGCTGTAGCATTAATGCCCAACAATGGGCCTTTGTGTATTTTGGTAACGTTGGCTAATCAACGATATCATCCGATGGCCCAATGATGACAAATATCGCATTTACCAACATTGGCTGTGGCACTGATGCCCTACAATGGGCCTTTGTTTATTTTGGTAACGTTGGCTAATCACCGATATCATCCGATGGCCCAATGATGACAAATATCGCATTTACCAACATTGGCTGTGGCACTGATGCCCTACAATGGGCCTTTGTTTATTTTGGTAACGTTGGCTAATCAACGATATCATCCGATGGCCCAATGACGACAAATATTGCATTTACCAACATAGGCTGTGGCACTGATGCCCAACAATGGGCATTTGTGTATTTTGGTAACGTTGGCTAATCAACGATATCATCCGATGGCCCAATGATGACAAATATCGCATTTACCAACATTGGCTGTGGCACTGATGCCCAACAATGGGCCTTTGTCTATTTTGGTAACGTTGGCTAATCAACGATATCATCCGATGGCCCAATGACGACAAATATTGCATTTACCAACATTGGCTGTAGCATTAATGCCCAACAATGGGCCTTTGTGAATTTTGCTACCGTTCGCTAAACAACGATAACATTCGTTGGCCCAATGGTGACGAATACCGCATTTACCAACATTGGCTGTAGCACGGATGCCCAACAATGGGCCTTTGTGTATTTTGGTAACGTTGGATAGTTAACGATATCATCCGATGGCCCAATGATGACAAATATCGCATTTACCAACATTGGCTGTGGCACTGACGCCTAACAATGGGCCTTTGTGTATTTTGGTACCGGTGGCTAAACAACGATAACATTCGTTGGCCCAGTGAGCACAAATATCGCATTTACCAACATTGGCTGTGGTACTGATGCCCAACAATGGGCCTGTGTGTATTTTGGTACTGGTGGCTAAACAACGATAATATTCTTTGGCCCAATGATGACATATATCGCATTTACCAACATTGGCAGTGGCACTGAAGCCCAACAATGGGCCTTTGTGTATTTTAGTAACGTTGGCTAATCAACGATATCATTCGATGGCCCAGTGAGGACAAATGTCGCATTTATAACTATAGCCGGTCAAGCAAGTTTGTCACTAGAAAAGATCGCGAAATTCAAATTTTCTATAGGACGATAACCCTTCACGCCTACATTTTTTAAATTGGCGCTCTTTTCTAATGACGGAAATGGCTTGACAGAGTATAACACCATAAACAAATAAATAAATATCACACGAGCATTTTAACAGAGGCCAGGGGCTGCGTGACGTCATCAAAATA
The DNA here is from genome assembly GCF_963556715.1 of Cydia fagiglandana. Lineage (NCBI taxonomy): Eukaryota > Metazoa > Arthropoda > Insecta > Lepidoptera > Tortricidae > Cydia > Cydia fagiglandana. Next base: position 36,919,349 of record NC_085959.1, on the reverse strand, counting down.
GCTACCAGTTGAGTTTGCTTGTGGCGTCACTAGATGGCTTTACTGTCTCCAAACAACGAAGTTATAGTTATTTTCTCGATTATTGCGGATATAATCATAATATTTTTTTAAAGTAACTTATAAATCTAATAGCTATAACTATAAAATTAATACATAAATTTAAAAAATTGTATTTTACCAACATTTTCTCAATTTAAATCTCAAAAAACATAAATCTCGCTTACGAAGTTTCGAAGTGTGGTTAGTATATATACAAATTAGAGTGTATAGTAAGTGTATTTGCTTCGGCAGTACATATACTAAAATTGGAACGATACAGAGAAGATTAACAACAACTGCTGCCTAGGGCCTTCATGTGGATACAACCAATGCCTACCGTAGTGTAATTGTAATATTTATCAGCAAAGGCCCAACGTCGTATTACACAACCACTTACCTAACGTAGGGTAACTGTAGGACTCGTAAACAAAAGCCCATTACATAATTAGACTGTAGGCCCACTATAAATTACACAACTATTTACCTACGGTAGTATTGTAAGAATCCTACACAAGGCCCAACGTTAAAGTTACAATGTTGGCCCTTTGTGGGACAAGCTGTGTTGGGCCTTCAACCTGGTGCACGACTACCTACCGACCTACCTGACTTGCCGTTGGATAATTGTTGAATTTGCAAACAGAAGCACAACGAAAAATTTGTCCTTTTTTAATTTTTTGCAGTTGGCCCTACAGCAAGCCATACGGCCAAATATAACAATTAACCAACCATCAAACAAATGTGTATAGGCCCAACCACGGCCCAACCAAAACCACCACCGTTGAATAATTGTATGATTTATTTAAATAGGCCCAACGAAAAAATTACTCTAATGGCCCTCTGTTGGGAATCTTCGGGAGGGCCTTTGTCGAGGGCCCTCCAGCAAATCGTACGGCCAAATGTAACAATTAACCAACCATCAAACAAATGTGTATAGGCCCAACCACGGCCCAGCCAAATCCACCACCGTTGTATAATTGTATGATTTATTTAAATAGGCCCAACGAAAAAATTACTCTTATGGCCCTCTGTTGGGAATCTTCGAGAGGGCCTTTGTCGCGGGCCCTCCAGCAAATCGTACGGCCAAATATAACGGTTGCCCAACCAATACGTAAACAAAGGCCCAACAAAATCCCTACAAGAAAATGCTATTAGGGGGTCTTTCACTATCGGCCTCATCTCAATATTCAAAGTCGCTCAACGAGCTATGGAGAGGGCTATGCTCGGAGTTTCTCTGCGTGATCGAATCAGAAATGAGGAGATCCGTAGACGAACTAAAGTCACCGACATAGCTCACCGGATTAGCAAGCTGAAGTGGCAATGGGCAGGCCACATTGCGCGCAGAGAAGATGGCCGATGGGGTCGAAAAGTGCTCGAGTGGAGACCACGGACTAGCAAACGCAGCGTAGGACGTCCACCCACAAGATGGACGGACGACCTTGTTAAAGCCGCCGGAAGACGCTGGATGCGGGTGGCTTCCAACCGGTACGAATGGAGGTCCAAGGGGGAGGCCTATGTTCAGCAGTGGACGTCTTATGGCTGAGATGATGATGATGATGATGATTATTTGTAGGTCTCGCTATTGAAGGTGCAAGCGTCCATAGATTACGGTAACAGCTTACAATCGGGCGGGCAATAATCTTTGTTGACATTATGCTTGGCTCCAACATTAATTTGTATGTATTGTAAACACGAAAAGTTGACGAAGCAAACAATTAATGAAATTGTTATTGTTTATCAGATACATTTAGATATTGTTGTTGTTAATTAATTTTAATGACTAATTTGTAGGTATATATAGTCTTATTTATACGTCATAACTTGATAGAAATTTGACGTTTAAAATGACACTTGCACTGCGTGGGCTATCAAAATCGCTGCAGACTTTTTACGGTCTGACTATACCTATTTTTTTTTATTTAAATCACATTATTTGCCGAATTGGATTAAAATTAATTTGTAGCTGTTAGTATTTTGTTTTAACTACTAACATATTATGTTATAGCTGTAAAAATGCACTGTTTTAATTGCCATGCGTAAAGGCCCCAGTACACAATGGGCCATCGCCGGCCACTCCAAGGGACGCATTTATGTGTCAGAGGGAGCAATAAGTGATATTGCTATCTCATTCTACCGCATGGCTGCGTCCCTTGGAGTTTGGAGTGGCCGGCGATGGCCCATTGTGTACTGGGGTCTTAACACTACGAACTAATTTTAACGAGAGGTGTTATTGAACTTATGTGCGTTCTCACATACTAAGTGTCACGTGATCCCAATCACTAATGACCAAATTACTATCGTCACGTCATTAACACAATACAAGTTATTGACTGCAGTATTCTGACTGTGCTGAACGTCACTTTAATAAAATCAGGAGCGATATAACAAAATTTAAAATCTGCTTTTAATATATTTCACTGCACATTTCGCACGCAATAATATATGTTGGGTATAAATAAAAATGTTAATATATCATAATTATATTAACACTTGAAATTAAAATAATTACTGATTGACTTATAAGTTCTGTTCTAAATAAATAAGAATAAATTACCTGGGCTTGTCTGTAAAGTCGGTTTACGGACGATAATTTTGCGTGATAACGTCGTAAGAAAACATTACCATTAGGTACATTACGTAGCGTTACCATTGAGATTTGTCCACAACGTGACACTTTTTCGTGCATGCTACCGGTGTTCATCAATTTACATATAAGACGTTATCACGTCAAAAAAAAATATACGTCTGTTGAACTGTAGCGAAAAAAATAATTCAAAATAGATGATATTCGATTACCTAGCTATTAGGCTATTAAAGTACTGTTTAATATGTATATTGTTATTGTAACATAGATTTCGATCTAGTTCGCGTGACAGCTGTTTGTAACTTCATAGAAACTCAATTAAAACACGTACCATCATAACACTACTGATATTTCGATGGAATACGATTAGACGATTACATTTAACTATGTGCGTTTTATTAGGGTTCCGTACCCAAAGGGTAAAATGGGACCCTATTACTAAGACTTCGCTGTCCGTCCGTCCGTCCGTCCGTCTGTCACCAGGCTGTATCTCACGAACCGTGATAGCTAGACAGTTGAAATTTTCACAGATGATGTATTTCTGTTGCCGCTATAACAACAAATACTAAAAACAGAATAAAATAAAGATTTAACTGGGGCTCCCATACAACAAATGTGATTTTTGACCAAAGTTAAGCAACGTCGGGAGTGGTCAGTACTTGGATGGGTGACCGTTTTTTTTTTGCTTTTTTTTTATTTTTTTTTGCATTATGGTACGGAACCCTTCGTGCGCGAGTCCGACTCGCACTTGCCCGGTTTTATTATATTATAAAAGATTCACGTCTCCCACGTCCCTCCATATCATGCTAGGCATTCATTATCAAAACTTTGGAAACCACCGTCGTTCATGAGACCAATAAGGCATCAAGACTTACATCTTAGATGATTGCGCCTTTTTTTAATTCTCCCTTTACTTTTTGTGCGTGCTCGGGATCACCGATTTTTAGAAGCAATTTTCTTATTTTTAGCTTTCGTGCAAGTTATATATTTTCAAAGTGCATTTTAAAGTCAGACCGAGAAAAGTCTGCAACGATTTTGATAGCCCACGCAGTGCAAGTGTAATTTTAAACGTCAAACTTCTATGAAATTATGACGCATAAATAACACTTGCACTACGTGGGCTATCCAAATCGCTGCAGACTTTTAATGGTGTAAAATTAGACATATGCTCGTGATTTTCTATCGAGTGAAACTCGAGATTCTAATCAATGAAGTCCCTCGAGAAAGCCTTTTTTTGCTTTGCGTGGCGTAGCCATCGTCATGTGTGCCGAGTTTTAGGCCGCACAAATGGGCACGTCTCTCAATAATCGTTCCAATAATCGGTGACATGTACGCACTTCCGTGAAAACCGGAAGCTGATGTAACACCGTCCGGGCGGCATTGACGCGAGGCCGGCCGACTTTCAACGAGGACCTCGGGTATCTAATTAACCGGGTTATTACTATAAAGGAAAACGTGAGGAAACCGGAAAGGGTAACGCGAAAAACGAAATTTCGTTATTTGCTTCTCTATCACTCGAATACCCACGAATACAGAAGGATAGTGAAGTAGATAACGAATTTCGATTTTCAATGTTCACGGTGGGTAACTCAGGAATCGCCCTCACAAACGCTTAAGACTCACATTAGACTGGGCCGTGTCCGGGCCGGAGCTTCCGGCGCTTACTTTTCTATGACATGACAAGCCATCACGTGATGCCCTGACAAGGCCCGGTTTAAAGTGACTTCATCATGTAATGGACACGTTTACGTAAAAAAATATATTTGATCCGGATGTGGCAGGTAGCTTACCTATAGTAATATCTTACCCACTGCGCGTATCAGCGACTAGAAAATAAGTTAGAATTTGAATTTAAGCTCCAGAATACGGTTGTTATGCGTGGTGAAGATTTGTGCTTGTGTGGAGACAATAGCTCAATCTATATCATCTATGAGAGGTTGAGAAGTCTGGGGCCCCATTTGGTTTCAGAAATTGTCTAAAAGCGTCACCAGGTCACCACATCCCCAATTTTGTGATACGGGGCATTTTGACTTCATGCTGAACCATGTCTTACGCGCCTTGCTTGTGTGTCTTAAGCGCTGGTCGCCTAGCGGTAAGAGCGTGCGACTTGCAATCCGGAGGTCGCGGGTTCAAACCTCAGCTCGTACCAATGAGTTTTTCGGAACTTATTTACGAAATATCATTTGATATTTACTAGTCGCTTTTCGGTGAAGGAAAACATCGTGAAGAAACCGGACTAATCCCGATAATGCCTAGTTTCCCCTCTGGGTTGGAAGGTCAGATGGCAGTCGCTTTCGTAAAAACTAGTGCCTACGTCAAATCATGGGATTGTTGTCATGTCAAGTTGTCAAGCGGACCCCAGGCTCCTATGTGAGCCGTGGCAAAATGCCGGGATAACGCGAGGAAGAAGAAGGGCTGAACCATGTCTTAGTCAGTTTAAGTAATTACAGTGCTACTAATAGTCATTTTCATTTACCATGCATTCACCCACTGACATGCCTTGAGCGACATGTCAAACACAAAATTCTATTGATGACAGCTTCCGTTTCCTATCCAAATCCGTCCAATACCGAATTATAATTACGAAAGAAATTCTTTTTACTTTTAGATTTTATTCAATGCTTGCTTATATTTAAATAATTATTCTATACATTTAACATAGACGTACCCAGCATGTTTTAAAGGGTGGGGCAGAAGTAGGGTCACGTGCCTTAATTGTTCCTAAAAATTTTGCGTCTCGTCAGACCACAGACCAGGGCGGGGCAACTGCCCCACCTTGCCCCACCGTGGGTACGCCTATCACATTTAATTTAAATTAAAACACAACCTAAGTGACAATGGTAACTAAGTGACTAAGTCTATGCTTAACAATTAAACTACTTAAGGTAAGGTGCGATGACTATCACTTGTATGGAATCCCCATACTGTTTATGTTATCCCGAGCAAAATAAACTAAGTTAGGCTTACCCCACCTTACCTTATCTAAATTGGCTGGTTCCGGCAGTCACCTGGTCCAAAAGAGCCAAAAATTACAGCAGTGTTGGCCTGTTACAGGTCATGAGAGATTTGGACCAGGTAAGACCCAAAACTACTTTCATTATTTTGACCCTTGACAATACTTGAAGGTTAAATATTTTGCTTCGGAGGATCTGCCACCTTGAGACCTTAATCCTTAAAAACATTAATAACTTAAAAACATTTCGTGAAATAAACGGGCGGGCTCCAGTGATGCCCCTACACCCGCACGCTCCTTCGAGTATTGGAAGGGTCGCCTTAATTAGAGTATGCAGGTATTTTTGGCGCGTTCTTCTATCCTATGTTAAATTTAATTTTTGGTAACAGCATTTTAAAAAACAATAGTACATTACGATACACACGAAAAAGAAGGAAATTCGCAACGAGTGGCGATAAATTGAAACACGACCGAATGGAGTGTTTTAAATCGACTCGAGTTTCGAATTACCTTTTCGCACGTGTAATGTACAACGTTTTACCGTACATATGGCCCTTTAAATTTTTGACATAGGCACAAGCTGTCCTTACGCCCTAAGGTGGTAAAGTCTGTACTGTAAAATATTTCTTGTCTTAGGTATACATAATTATAGGTATATTGTAACCACATTTTTAACAGCTGAGCTACCTATCACAATTTGAATCTTGGCAATCTAGTTAGCGCATAATTAACGTCAACAGCGCCATCTATTAGCTGTCGAAACTGCGGGGACAATATGTTGTGCCACTTTTTACGTCTTATTATTTTTAGGGTTCAGTAGTCAACTAAGTTTATATACCTATCTATCTATGCCAAATTGCACATTTGCAGCATTCCTAGATCTGACGATCACAGAGCATAGCCTCCGACGGATAGACCGACATGGCGAAACTATAAGGGTTCCTTGGTTGACTATGGAACCTTAAAAAGCACATCATCTGCATATTTGCTCTGCTATAAGAAAAATCACTCGATAGTGACAACTTCGTAATATCGTTAATTCTGATGCCGACCGTGTTCGGGTCTTCTAGTCAGAACAAGATCTAATGACGCGAATGTGACCAGACCTCACTTTGTGATCAATAGACTCTATGCACAACCCGACAGATCACTGATTTAAACTTTCACAATTTTTACACAATATTAAATTGTACACGATTAAGTAAGTCCCGTTGTACATTTAATAACCCGACAGATGAAAGCAAGAACTTGATAGACACCGCTAAATTACCTACTTAGCTAGATAATATTGCCGTTTCGTTTACGGTTAGAGAATTTCCGATGTCTAAGAAAGGTATACCTACATTTCTTCAGAAATATAACACATCTGTTTGTTCCGTGTGAGACCAGTCAAAAAAGCTGATATATACCATGTTAAAAAGTGCTTAAACTCTGTCTTTTCAACCCTTTTCAACTCGCTATCTTGACTATAAAGGATGATTCACGTTAGAACGGTCCGGGTCCAGCTGAGACTTCATTTTCTGTAGAAAGCAACACGTGATCACCGATCAGCCGTTATAGAAAACAAAGTGTCGGACCTTTGCTCCTCAGTTAACGGTCAGAGTATTCTTGATATTGCTCCCCATTGAAGAAACTTTGACAGATGTCTGTTTCTTCAGAAGCGTGACTCTATGATGAATCTGACTACACCGCTCAAAGTCGCAGCAGCTACCCCGCTCACGTGGCTATTACAAACGACCGCCGAGGGTCCAGCGTGCACTCGGTTGTATACTGTGTTCAAGAATGTGGTGAAGCAGCCAAACGGTGTCTGTTGTTTTAGAAGACGGCTCAGCCAAAAACGCTGGAAGAACTCCGCGTGGCCGGCCAGGGAGCATGTGCTAACTGGAACAAATATTATTTATTAGAGTTTGTGCAGAAAGAGACGAGTTGAGAAATGTAGGGGGGCCCATACATTCTACGACTCTTCTTTTTTCGACCCTAGGAGCCTGTAGTGTTCCAGTGCTAGGCAAAGAAAAAGTAGAAATACGATTAACTAATATTTTTTTTACGTAATTTTTCAATATCTTGCAATATCAGTCATCCTAGTGACTCAATATTCGAAGTGATGTTTGTAAATAATACGAGTAAAAGGACAACTCACGCTAGACCGGGCCAGGGCCGGGCCTGAGCTTCCGTCGCTTCGTTTTCTATGGAAAGTACCACGTGATCACCGATCAGCTGTCATAGAAAATGACATGTCTGACGTACCGGTCCAGGCCCCGTAGACAACATGCCAATCGCTAACGCTAAGTAGCGAACGAAACGCAACTGACACTGCCACACAAATATGGAAGAGTGATTGAGAGACACAAAGCGATTCGAAGGCTATCGTCACATTGGCTAGGCCGCCAGGCTCGGCCCGGTCTAGCGTGAGTCACCCTTAACATGTTCAGCACAAGTGTCTTACTTTGTTCCATCAACAGGTCGGGCGACTTGAACTTGTTCATCACTATGTAGGAGGCCTCCTCGTAGATGCTATTGCACATCTTGTCGATGAATGCCGCGTCCAGCTGCGGCGAGAACGCGTAGCAGCCGCGGCTGTAGCGCGCCACCAGCAGGAATAACACCCTATTCAGACAGAATAACAAGATGGAAAATAAGATGGTATGTGTATAACTATGACATTTGTCGGACTTTATTGAAAGCATAAATAGATGGTAACTCATATTTATAAAGTACATATAGTGCTACTTTACTTCACTAGGCTAGCGTGCTAGCGCCGTCCCTATGTCAAAAATTTAAAGGGCCCATATGTACTGTAAAACATTGTACAATACGGCGAAAAGGTAATTCGCAATACTTACGTGTCGATTTAAAACACTCCCTTCGGTCGTGTATCAATTTATCGCCACTCGTTGGCTCGTTACGAATTATTTTGGTTTCGATCTTTTACACTACGAGTATTTTTACATATCTAAGTACTGAGTCTAGCTGTACCTACTTGTACGACCCACATTTTCCTGGGAGTGAGACAGAAGGCACAATGTGAAGGAAGGAAGGAAGTATGAATGAATACATACCAACTTATTCATTCATACTCGTTTTTCATACTTTTCCCGCCGCTTCCTATTTTACCGCTTGATTGAAGCTTTCACAAACTAAATGCCAATTTAACTCGTCTCGTTTTGTTTTTGTTGTCTGGTTAAAGATAAAATAAACCAAAGTACACTTACCTGTGGACTAGAGAGTACCCAAAGTCGGAGCCATTCTCCACGAAGCTCAGGCATTCGTTGGGAGTGGAACACTTGTAAGGGTGTACGCCTGACTTCGCAGGATTCCACCTCAGAAAACTCATGCACGCATCTGAAAGGGATATTTAGTCAAATAAAAGCGTCTAATAAAGTAATAAACTAAAAAATATTTTATGTATGCAATGGAGACAGAGACTACGGAGATCTCCCTGTCGCGAATATCAACAAAATTATGAAAATTCTGAGTACCTGCATAGAGTGAAAATTAATATTGCTAGAGTTGGTTAACCAATAAATATTATATCTACCCGAAAATTAACAAATTATTTGTTTACCTTTATTTAAATACCTAAATGCACAGAGTTTTTATTAAACGACATACCTGACTGCTCCGGATTCGGTATGCTATTATCAAAGTCCAGTATCCTCTTCTCGTACCAGGTCCAGTTGGAGTACTCCTCGACCAAGTAGTCCTCAGTAAATCGGTGTACGTCGGACACCGCGTTGAATTTCTGTAGTCTCTCCGCCCAAACGTCCTCATCTATGAATAAATAAGTAACTGAAAAAGAGGTTAATTTGAACGGTTGCACAAATGGCGCGTTGGAGCACACTTGGAGCCGTGTCAGAACTTATTTGATGGCTTGTTTACTTGTGGCAATAGTCTACGACGCCGTTTTTTAACTATCAATTTAATTGCATAATATCTCTAGAGATATAAGCCCGATCAGTGGCGGATTTGCCCTAAGGCCCAGTAGGCCTGGGCCGGGATTGGCAAGATGTTAGGTGCGGCCAATTGTGACAAAAAAATCGCTGTTGATAGCAAGAAGTAACTCAAAACTTATTCAATATGATGGGTGCTGAGAAAGGGGCGGTTACGGGACCTGGGGCCTAGGGCGGCCAAGACTGCAAATCCGCCACTGAGCCCGATGCACTGCAATTTATGCCAAATTAATATCAAATCATGTACATAATGTAGTCATTCGAAATGATCTCCAGTTATTATAAGAATTCATATGTGCCTGCTAAAAAACATAGGCAAAAATTTTACGCGTGAAATTGAAGGTACAACCACGAATGAACACTACTAGGCGCTTATCGCGCTAACCGCACTTACACTCATAGTTATCGTACTTGTTCGTCCTCATGTACTTAAAGTAGCTCAGTAAAACTTTGTTCTTGTTCAAAATCCTTTGTATTTGCGACCTCAAAGCCACCGGAATGCTTGAATTCTTTCTGAGTATCACGTTTTTCAAATTCACTGAAAAAGAGAATCTTTTTACTGAAAGTAGTTACATATTATACAGTAGGTATTTATTGCTACGAGTATTAACATTATTGCTGAAAACCTAATTATTTTTTCCGCAGTGAAATGAACAACATTACATGATCGTATCTCTGTCGCACTAATGAGGGCGAGTGATAAAGATAGATTACAGTATCGTTCGCTACGGAGCGTTGTCAAGGGGCTATGCGACCTAAGGGAAAAGCTATCGATTTTTAACACAATCTAAACTAAAATTTAAGGTTTACCAACTTTTTATATTATAGTCTGTATCTTAATTAGTAGGTAATAGTCAGGTATTTCAATAAAAGTATTGGTTAACCAACCAAATACTGCGCCTGGATCTGTCACTGAACTTGATGGTTTTTATCTACCCTCAACTGCCTTAAGGAGCCATTTTGAGGGTAGACTTTGTTTATTTTTATTTAAATGCCTAAAGACAGACTATAAAGGGGCCCACTGATTAACAGTCCACCGGACGGTATCGGCCTGTCAGTTGTTCGGAACTGTAAAAATTTTATTCTAGCTGACAGGCCGATACCGTCCGGCGGACTGTTAATCAGTGGGCCCCTTAAGACCTGCTATTATTACCATTTGCAATGAACAGTCCAAGTCCGAAATTTCCGTCAATCTTGTTCTGTGGTGTCCCCGCACTTTGTACTATTCTCTCCAAGGCCCTCAAGTACAAAGGCAGATCAGCTTTTGTGGGGAAAACGTTGGATTTAACCGGGTTGATACTTTGGTTCAGTCCAAGAATCAATGAAAATACTAGTAGCAAACATTTTGCCATGGTGCACTATTCGGTGCTGCGATGAGCAAGTACAATCGGTAACTGGTGACCGTTTTAGAACAATCGCAGTTATATAGCCTCTGCTGGAGAACAAAAGATGACCGGGGTGACAAATAAAAATAGAATAAAGTTGGGGCCACTCTACCAGCGGGAAGATACTTCAATCAAAATTTTAGTATTTAGGTTGGTTTTATTTTCTTTAGTACTACTCAAAAGTTACTATGCACTTATTATTTAAAACTATCGACCCGCCACAATTTTATCAAATTATACACCTAAACCTTCTTCAAGAACAACTCTATTAATAGGTATGCGAAAACCGCATGACAAGCAGTTCAGTCGATTCATTCAATGATATACTGATAATATTATGTTTATCGTTAATATTTCGTAGTAGGTCTTGCAAATTAGGTAGGTAAGTACCTAATTCGCGCGATTTACTATTAGTTATTATTACTATCCTTTTAACTGGGGCGGTCGGTGGGAAGAAGTAGTTATTAGAATTTATTATGGTCAACTACGGACTGGTCGATAGCTTGGCTGCATGGAATTGATTTGTATTAGATTAAGTAAACCAAACTATAATATATACACTAGTTTTAGACCCTTAACTCGACTACCTTTTACTAGTAATCACCTCGCTACTTTTTTACCAACCCTGAGATAAGTGGGAGACCTAATATAGTGTTCGTAGTCCGTATCCGCTTAGAGTGGGACCTTAGGGACCTCCTGCGGGGTGAAATAACGGCGAACACCCCCGATAAGCCCCTCCAGCCCACCTAAAACCACATTCAATTCATTTTAATAAACTGGAATAAAACAAATCGCGTTTATTTGGCGTTTTGCGTATCTAAAATGCTGTATAAAGAAAAAAGGACGTATGTACCTTGATGATTTAAGCATTTGGTCATTGTATATGGGTAGTCTATCATTTGAAAGACTGTTTTTATTATTGTTTCTAACGTCTGAGATCATGTTTCGGCACGATGATTTTATACACTGCCTAGACACTGTCAACAATTCATCATTCTTAATTAGCTAGCAGGTTGGTGAAACGCTTAATGTTATTAGATACCTATCTTAAACAAAAACCTTAGCACACCCGGTCTACTCGGTGCTGTCGAATTGTCGATTGACTTTGCTTGGGACAGTGAAGTACGGCGATATTTGGTATTAGGAGACCAGGATCCGATTTGGGTTGTACCGCCACAGCAGTATCTGTATACCTAAAGGTAAATACCTAAGTAGGTAAGTAGTACCTATATTAAACATTTATCCGGTTAAGCTCAATAAAGTCTGGCGTGTGAGATGCCTTCTAATCAACTGGACGGACCTACTCGTTGTTAAACATATTTCATATCAAGTAATAGATGCTCAAGTTGGATATCGTAGTAGACCCCCTTAAAGTCAAAGATGGAACTCTAGATCAATATTAATAATAATTATAGATCAATATTAATATTTCCCCTGAAGCATGGTAGATAACTAGATAGAGTTAGACCAAGAAAAGTCTGCACCGATTTTGATAGCCCACGCAGTGCAAGTGTTATTTATAAGTACTTACATTATAATTTCATAGAAGTTTGACGTTTAAAATAATACTTGCAATGTGTGGGCTATCAAACAAACATCAAACATCAAACATCAACATTTATTCAGCAAATAGGCCACAAGGGCACTTTTACACGTCAACATTGAATTTACATAAAAGCAAAAATAATAACATCAACAATTTTATAAAATAAAACTAACAATTCAATCTAACGTATTACAATTACTAAGAGATGTATATGGTCTCTTAATGTCGAATTACATACAAAATACAGATAAAAAAACACACAAAAAAAATCTATAATATTTAGAGGTGTAAATGTCTCTAGGTGTCAGAACTATGAGATTATATAGTTTATCAAGTTATCCTTAGAGATGTATAAGGTCTCCAAGAGTCAATATCCTGTATAATTAATACATTCATTAAAAGAAAAGAAACATACGAGAACAGAATGAGGCGTCTCACTGTAATTAATTAATAAAAGTTACTAAGTATAATAGCTCGTGTTAGCTTAACAGACCAGTCTCCACAAACAGCACCCGTTCACGAGTATGACGCGTATCTCAGCCATCGCCTCCCTCAACCTTCATTCGGGAAAGTGGCGACCCGATCAACAACGCCACCGTAAGCAAAGACTTTTAAGCGAGCATGACATGTTCAAGCTACCGGCCTATATTAATATTAAAATAGTAATAACATGTAGCTGTAAGACACGGCATTTTGTGCTCATATGTTACATAAAAAGACAGTAATATAGCTTCACATAATTACTAGCCTAAGTTGACTTAGAGATGTAAAGGTCTCTAAGTGTCAGAAACATTAAAAATATAGGTAAGTATGTACAATCAAAAATAAAAATCAAATAAATAAATATGTACTTAGAGATGTATAAGGTCTCCAAGTGTCCAAAACTAAAATTAAATTAAACAATATAATCAAGCGAGAACATCATTGTCTCATGTGTCAATTCTACTGGACACTAGCATATTTAATTCACAATGTAAAAAAAAACAATATTTATTTAATTCTTATTATACTAATGAAATCAAGCTACCGGCTTAAAAGCATCTCTATCGTTTATAAAATCATTTACAGTGTAGTACGCCTTACGTAACAAGGAGTGCTTAATGTGCGACTTAAATTTATGAAGTGGTAAATTCACTACATCAGTGGGGACTTTGTTATAAAAACGTGTACAGTTCCCGACGAAAGACGTACTAACCTTACGGAGGCGGTGGGCGGGCACAGCAAGTTTATGTTTGTTTCTAGTGTTATAGTTATGGATATCACTGTTAACCTTGAATTCGTGGATGTTTTTCCGAACATACATAATATTCTCTAGTATGTATTGAGATGCAACGGTAAGAATGTTAACTTCTTTGAATTTCTCTCTTAGGGATACTCGAGCGCCCAGTCCATAGATGGAACGTACAGCTCGTTTTTGCAGCACAAATATTGTCTGAATATCTGCCGCTTTTCCCCACAACAGAATTCCATAAGACATAACACTATGGAAGTAACTAAAGTATACCAGCCTGGCCGTCTCTACGTTTGTCAGCTGTTTGATTCTCCTCACTGCATAGGCTGCTGAACTAAGTTTTCCGGCTAGAGTGCCTATATGTGCATGCCATTGCAGTTTGGAGTCTAGAGTGACTCCCAGGAAAACAGTTCGGTCCTCAAATTCCAGCGTATCACCTTTTATTTTAATCTTGCTGTTATTTACCTGCTTGACGTTAGGTAGCGTAAACTTGATGCATTTGGTTTTCTTGGCGTTCAAAAGCAAATTGTTTGCCGTAAACCAGTTTACAATGGTAGATAGCGCGTCATTAATGCTCTCGAAGCTATTTTCCTTTCTGTCCACTTTAAATATAAGGGAAGTGTCATCTGCAAATAACACTATATCATGTCTATCTTGCACAACTTTTGGTAAGTCATTAATGTATACCAAGAACAGGAAGGGACCAAGAATTGAACCTTGAGGCACTCCGAGGGCTACCGGGGACCCCGCCGATTGAGTTCCATTAATAACTACTCGCTGAGTTCTATCCGAAAGGTACGATGAGACCAGGTCAAGGGCACTAGCTTTTATCCCATAGCGGCTTAATTTTCTCTTTAAATTTTCGTGATCAAAATCGATGTCGCTGCAGCATCGCTGCAGACTTTTCTTGGTCTAACATAATCATCATCATTATCTCATCTCAGCCATAAGACGTCCACTGCTGAACATAGGCCTCTCCCTTTTTTGGGGGGTGAATGCCATAATCGCCACGCTTGGCAGGCGGGTTGGCGATCGCAGTCGAGTACACCGAATTTGAGGGACGCTGCTGCCCGTCCACCGGTGGTCTTGAACGTGGTTTAAGGACATACCCGGGTCCTGGACGCAGTTTAAGGACATACCCGGGTCCAGGACATACCCGGGTCTAACATGAACGGGGAGTATTATATTCTTTGATGAAGTTCCTTTATGCAAAAAAAGCGGCCAAGTGCGAGTCGGACTTGCCCATGAAGGGTTCTGTAGCAGCAAGTAACACACAGTTGGTCAAGCAGATCTTGTCCGTAGAAAAAGGCGGCAAATTTGAAAAATGTAGGCGCGAAGGGATATCGTCTCATAGTAAATCTGAATATAGCGCCTTTTTCTACTGACAAGATTTGCTTGACCATCTTATAATAAAATTGCGGTTTACGATTTATGACGTATTAAAAAAAACTACTTACTAGATCTCGTTCAAACTAATTTTCGGTGGAAAATGGAATGATAATGTATATCATATATTTTTTTTAGTTTTATCATTCTCTTATTTTAGAAGTTACATTTTACCACTTTGAAAGTGTCTCTCGCGCAAACTATTCAGTTTAGAAAAAAAATATATTAGAAACCTCAATATAATTTTGAAGACCTATCCTATAGATAACCCACACGTATGGGTTTGATGAAAAAATAATTTGGCCAAGTCCGAGATAGCTCGAGGCATTTAGTGTTCCGTACGGCTACCATCAGTTTGGCATTGACATAAACGATATCGTGAACGTAATTTACTTCCTATAGGTATATCTCTTTCGCACTAATATGTCAGTACGAGCGAGATGCATAGAAAGTAAATTACGTTCACGCCCACGGTAGCGTTTATGTCAATGCCAAACTGATGGTAGCCGTACCGCTCGCATCGTTACATTTTACAGAGGTTGTTTGCCTGTTTTTAGGGTACCGTATTCAACTACATACACAGAACAATAGTACAAAGTGTCTAAGTGCGAAGGCCGAAGGCCGAGCTTTAGCAAAATGTTATCGCTTTAGCACAGAGCAATAGTACAAGTGTCTAAATGTGAAGGCCAAAGGCCGACCTCCGCGTAGCCCGAAGGCCCGAAGCGTCCAGGATGTCAGTGCTTTAACACAGAACAATAGTACAAGTGTCTAAATGCGAAAGCCGAAGGCCGAGCTCCGCGTAGGGCCGAAGGCCCGAAGCGTCCAGGATGTTAGTACTTAATACTTAAATACAGAACAATAGTATAAGTATCTAAATGCGAAGGCCGAAGGCCGAGCTCCGCGTAGGGCCGAAGGCCCGAAGCGTCCAGTGGCCCGTTTATCAAAAGCTTGTAACTTGTAATACAAGTGGAAGTCCCTTTTTGTCAGCTTTTGTTAGAAAGGGACTTCCACTTGTATTACAAGTTACAAGCTTTTGATAAACAGGGCACTGGCTGTCAGTTCTGTGTTTAACCACTGATATCTTGCAGGCGTCGGGCCTTCGGCCCTACGCGGAGCTCGGCCTCCGGCCTTCGCATTTAGACACTTGTATTAATTACCTGTGTTTAGAACTGACCTCCTGGATGCTTCGGGCTTTCGGCCCAATGCGACTTCAGCCTTTGGATCTTGCGACTTAGACACTTGTACTTAAAAATACTTGGAAAAGTTACGGGAGGCGCGCGTCTGTCGGACGATTCGGATCTTCGAATCGGTCCTTCGGCCTTTGCATTTAGTTAGATTCTTGTACTATTGCTTTGTGTTTGAATACCGAAGTCGAGCATCTCGCGAATGCTTGATGTATTATAATAATTTAGAGTAAGGCCAAGCGCGCACCACGATTTTTTGTCCTGCGATAATTTTGTCGCAGAAATGCAACGTATGTGTTTATATGTTAGTGCGCGCATATGCGACAAAAAAATCGCTGTGATTTTTAAATTGTGATTTGTCACATTTTTCCGCGAGTGTTCGCGACGCGATTGTCGCAAAGTGAATTGCAGCATGCGGAGTTGTATGGCCCCGCGCGCACTCTGATAATAAAATCGCACCCCGGCCGGACCTCAGTCGGCATTTCGCTCTCCAAACCCCAACATCTCGGCACCTGCATCTCCAATGGAGTCTCAAAATGAGACGCTAGATGTTGACCAATTAATTATGGAAATAGACGGGGATCACCTTTGTGTTATAAATGCTCAAAGTCATACAGCAATCGCATATTAAAGACACGTTTCATGACAAGCAACTGGTCGACTTTTTCATTTTCATCGCAGTGCGCGCAGTGAATTTTCTGCGATATATTACAGCGCGATTCTAAAATCGTGTCGCAAAAATTAATATCGTGGTGCGCGCTTGGCCTATAATACCTTAAAATGTAACATACTCCTTCAATTTGAATTTAGAACTCATTATTATTTTTTATTTGATTTTGTTTCTAGTTCTATGCCATATATATAGACTTTAATATTATTTAGAACTGCTAAAAAACAAGATCGGCTTACTTTAAATATTTCGTCAATTTTACCTTTGTTTCTAAAAACTGTGATATTTAACTGTCATATACTATTAATGTCTTCCAAAATTATTTTCTCGTAACAGGACTGAGGGGCTACCGCGTAAACCGAAATTCGCAATTTGCGGGGATCTTTCTCTTTTACTCCAATGAAGGCGTAATTAGAGTGACAGAGAAAAATGCTCGCAATTTGCGAACTTCTATTTTCGCGGTTATAGCCCTGAATCTTGTTGCTCACCGATCCGTTTAAAAATATACATATAGCTGGTCAAGCAAATCTTGTCAGTAGAAAAAGGCGCATTTTCAAATTTTCTATGAGACGACATCCCTTCGCGCCTACATTTTTCAAATTTGCCGCCTTTTTCTACTGACAAGATTGGCTTGACCAACTTTAAGTACTGAATATAATTAATAGATATTATAATTATACAATTAATACAGAAATGTAATGGTACTTAATGAAAAGGAATATTGTGTATATTGTTTCGACGAATCAGATACTCTCAATAAAATCTATACATGAGGCCAAAGCTGTTCATAAATATTAAATGACTTTATTATCTCTATACGCCTTACTAACTCTATGTGTCCTATTGTGGAAAAAAAACACAACGACAGTCAAGAACGGAATTCTTAATTTGAATTTTTCAGATTTTTGAGATGCCTAGTCCATTGCTTGGAAAGCCCGTTCGAAATTGAAACTTATTTGCAATATAATAAGGTCGTATTTTGTAGATCTCTCTCATACTTATAGTAGGCTATTGAGATAAAATTAAATATCCCACAAAAATAAGCAAGCAGAATTAAACTTTGTGTCAAAGACATAAGTCATGAATTTCAATGCCAAAGTTTTAACTAAGGATGTTTCTCGCCTAATATGAATTGACCAGTGTAAGCATCAGTTAGCTAGCCCTAAGCAACCAAAGGTCAAGCTACAGTTGAAAAACTAATAAAGATAATGTTAAGCTGATAATTTTCCCGCCGTCTCTAGGCTTCTTTAAGTTGGGTATTGACTGGTCAGCTGCCTGTTAGCTATAGTTTTCGCGAAAATCGCCAGGACAGAGGTGAAAAATTTTGTATGAAAACTTGCAACTTTAAATGCATTTTTTGACGAAACTATTGCAGTCTAAAATGAAGTCAAAATCAGTCCATCGACTCAATTTTTTGCAAGCTTTCTAATGGTACCCCACACGATTCTTACAAATGAAAAAAGTTTCAGCCTATCCCTCTCAACCCCCTAAATTTCCCCCTTTAATAAGAAATAAGCAGTTTTGACTTATTCACAATATGAGTGGTGGTAATTGCTATAACTGTTCCAAATTTTAGGTATCTATGTCAAACGGTCTCTGAGAAAAACGTATTTAACTGATTTGCAAGACCGAAGTGATCCCATAAGTGTTCCGTAAACAAAGTTTTGTACGGAACACTAAAAATTGAGTTTCAGTTCTAAGTATGGCGGCCCCCCAAAATTTATTGTTTTTTTTTCTATTTAATTTTTGTGAAAATATTACATCTACTTACCAAGTTTCAACAGTATAGTAAATTACTATGTAGATTGTTCTTATAGTTTCGGAAACAAGTGGCTGTGACATACCGCGGACAGACAGACGGACATGACGAATTCATAAGGGTTCCGTTTTTTGCCATTTGGCTACGGAACCCTAAAAATGTACGTCTAAAAATATCTAATAACTAAGCAAAATCTTAATAGCGCGATTGATGATTTTCACTTCATGGGACAGTGGCATCTAGTGAGGAATCAGGTAGGTTTCTAGAAAAAAAACCGTTATGAGTTAGGGGGTCAGCATCTCAAGAAAAATCTTTATAGCGTGATTCAGGATTTCGATGTCACGGAACAGCGCCATCTAGCGAGGAATTGTCTAATGCTACAAGCTACAAACACATATAATAGTTGATCAAACAACTTTGTCAGTTCCCTAAAACAGAAAAAGCAAATTTCAAATTCTCTATTCAAATATTCGATTTGCAAAATTCACAAAATTGTCTATGCCTATAGAATATGATACCTGACAACACCGTTAAAATGACACGGCATAAATTTACTGGCAACACAAGCATGGCGTCTGTCAACCATTTTGAAGTATCATTCATCATTCCCTGATTGTTGTCGTTCGAAGTCGGGCGTTTGCTTATTATATTTATATAAATTATGGGTTTAGCCACTGTAATTGAGAATGAGGGTCATTTCCAACACGAAATGGCCAACGCCGGCACGAAGCTGGTCGTCGTGGACTTCACGGCGACTTGGTGAGTTGTAACCTAGAAGTTTCAAAACTACGGAGTCATCGTGGTTAAGAACGGTGTTAGTAACAAGTTTTAATGTTTGTAGGTGCCCTCCATGCCAGAGGATCGCACCTTTCTTCGAGCAACTGCCAGCGAAGTTCCCTAGGGCGGTGTTCCTAAAGGTGGACGTAGACCGCTGTGCGGAGACGGCGGCCGCGCAAGGCATCAGCGCTATGCCTACTTTTGTTTTTTACAGAAACAGAGTAAGTGTGCCTTAAAGTAAGTCATTCATTTTAATCTTTACCGATACTGATTAGTTGCCCCACAAATTATCAATTGAATCTTCAAGCAGAAGCTGAGGTAATAGGAATCAGTCTTATTTGAAATGAATTGTTCTACTTTACGACATTGCTGTGTTAAAAAGTATTTAAACTGATAGATGAAGGAGATAATTAGTGGTGAGTTCTTACAAAATATACATGTTTGACTGGGCATAATTTACTTTATTTCTTTTGAAAAACATGTAATAAATTCTGTATATGCCTTTGCGAATGTTATGCACTGAAATATTTTTGTTTTGGATCAGGATATTGTTATGTTTTTAACAATTATGTCCTAGATGCGCGTCCTTTAAGCCACAGGATAGAGCAAAGAAGACAATTTTATTTGAAAATTACTAATTTCTTGATTTTTTGTCTAGGTAGCACTTTCCTTTTGCTCTTTGGTTCTTGAGACGAAATAGGATTATTCCTTCCAAGTTATATGTGGTTACTTACTTTTAATATAGCTACAACCCTTTGTGGGTAAGGACCTTGTTACAATCCCGGGCATGCTTTCTCAGGTTTGTATACAGTCAGCTACAGAGAAGAGGTACACCCTCTGCATAGAAGTTTGTATGCAAAGGGGCTATTATAGGTGTGTTTGTTCAATTATGTTTCAGACGAAGATTGACCGGCTACAGGGGGCTGACCCGGGAACTTTGGAGAGCAAAGTGAGACACTACTATGGATCTGAAGATGCTGGTGATGAGGACAATGCCGTTGCCGGCCATGTAAGTTGCCGTTTCTTTTAACCTTTTTAACACCGCACCAATCATGTGTGGCGCATCATCATCATTGGACATCCATTGGACGTTTTATGGCAGTGAAAGGGTGAAGGAGATATACTTGCATTGCATACAATCTATAAAAATGTCCGAAAGTTTATTGGTGAAATATTTTATTTAGCATTTTATTTATACATATTTACTGGCCTGAATTAGCTATGAATCGTTTGTTTTTATCTGTTTTATGAATAAGAGGGGTATAGGTTACTTCCATAAAACTATTTCTACTAGTTTTAGTAGTCTTAAAAAACGAGCACACGAGGCATAAGCCTAAGAGACGCGTAAGCGTATCGTAATACGCGCGTAGAAAGAGAGTGCTACGAGCAACTACAAGTTCAAACAACTCCGCACACGAAGCGTAGGTAGTCGTAGCGTAGCGTATGATATCTTTGTCGTCATTACTACAGACGTAAGCGTAAAGGACTTGTATACAAACAGAAGGATTACGCTTACGCCCTTGTTGCCCAGAACTCTACGCGTCTCGTACTCGTAACGTATTTACGATACGCTTACGCCTACGCCTCGTGTACTGAGGGCTTAAGTGTTCATAATAGTTTGATTGAACTCTATTTGTGTATTTTAGTACACCAGGTTGCCACATTCATTATAAAAAAAAAACTTGACAGGTAGTCGTACTCGCCCACCGAGGGCTCCATATTTTTAGTATTTGTTGTTATAGCGGCAACAGAATAAGATAATAAGAAACCATTTATTGCAACACAAAAAACATACAGGTATATAATAATTTAAAAAAAATTGTGCGGCAAGATGAACGGGCTCAGCATACAGTCATTTCATTGCAAATTGCCTGGGCAGCGCTGATTTCAAATACATCATCTGTGAAAATTTCAACTGTCACGCTATCTAGCTACTGTCTGGCTATCACAGTTCATGAGATACAGCCTTTTGAAATTGCAGATGGACCTCGGAACTTTCATCACCAAAAGTGAATGCGAATGCCTCAACGAGGCCGACGAGCATCCGCTGGCGCACGCCCTGACCAGCGGTGGCGGGTACCTGGCCAGTGACTGCGATGAGCAGCTCATTATCAACATCACATTCAACCAGGTAAAGATATTAGTTGGACAGGTGTCTAGTCAAGTGATCATTATGATCGACCTTTGGTCTTGACCAGCGGCGGTGGTTATCTCGCCAGCAACTGCGATCATTAAAATTGCATTCAACCAGGTAAAGATATAATCACGAACCTAAAACAGATCGAGAGTCTACCGTGAAAGCCGAAATTCGCAAATTGCGAGGATGTTACTTTCACTGTTACTCTAATTAAGGCGTAATTAGAGTGATAGAGAAAGATGCCCGCAATTTGCGAACTTCGATATTCACGGATCTTCGTTGTTACGAGTAGAGCGGCAATATAAGAACCGAATGACTTGTAAAATGTACCTTTTTACCAATAAAAATCTGTATCTGTATCTGTATAAATATATCATCTGTGAAAATTGCAACTGTCTAGCTATCACGGCTCATGAGTTACAGCCTGGTGACAAACAGACGGACACCGGAGTCTTAGTAACAGGGTGCCGATTTAACCATTTGTGTACGGAACCCTAATAACAGCTGTGTTGTTTCAGCTGGTGAAGCTGCACTCGGTGAAGATCAAGGGCCCCGCCGACAAGGGCCCCAAGTCCGTGAAGCTGTTCATCAACCAGCCACGCACCCTGGACTTCGACCAGGCCTCTGGGAACAGCTCTGTGCAGGACTTGGAGTGAGTACCTACTTCCAGTTAACTACGCGGTTGGACATATACAGTATGTGTCTGGCCATGGGGCTTTAATTCCAGGGCTTGATTTCACTCGCTAAACTGAGCTACTTTTACTATGGGACCAACCCTAAAATCGGGGAAAAATTATTGGCTTTTCCATAGAAAACGTCGACATCTGATCAACCAAAATGTATGAAAAAGTAAAAAAAAAATTCGGAATTTCGGGGTTGGTGCCATAATAAAAGTAGCTCAGTTTAGCGAGTAGAATCGAGCCCTGGATTTAAAGCCCCATGGTCAGTAACATCCTGTACAAATGCACTGAGTACACTATTGATTTAAGAGTAGCGATCCGCCCGGCTTCGCACAGGTTAACAAATTATGCACCTAAACCTTCCTCTCAAGAATCACTCAATTAATAGGTGAAAACCGCATAAAAATCCCTTCAGTAGTTTTTGAGTTTATCGCGAACAAACATACAAACAAACAGACGCGGCGGGGGACTTTGTTTTACAAGGTGTAGTGATGCATATAAATTCTAAACTAATATGTACATACAAAACAAATGCTTATAGAGTTAGATCAAGCTAAGTTGGCAGCGATTTTAATACCCTAGCTAGGCGTTGCAAGCGTTATTTTAAATGTCATACTTCTATGAAATTATGATTAAATAACGAAAATTACGTTTATATAAATTTTGCACTGCCTGGGCTACTATCAAAAACGCTGCCAGCTTAGCTTGGTCTGACTAAGCTCTACCCGTATTTTCATCATCATCATCATCATCTCAGCCATAAGACGTCCACTGCTGAACATAGGCCTCCCCCTTTTTTGGGGGGTGAATGCCATAATCGCCACGCTTGGCAGGCGGGTTGGCGATCGCAGTCGAGTACACCGAATTTGAGGGACGCTGCTGCCAGTCCCGTATTTTATATGTATAATTTTCAAGTTCACATTCTGTTCATCGTGAAATGTCTATAACAGCGGTTCTCAAGCTTTTTTGGTGATGGAACCCTTTTGGAAAGCGAAATATTGGACGGAGCCCCAAATTAAATATTTTCGTTCGTCACTGTCGAACAGATATACCTGTACAAGCGCTGGTTTATTTTCTTATTATTAGAAGTATTTTCGCGGAGCCCCAACAGAGGCTTTACGGAACCCTAAGGTTCCGCGGAACACACTTTGAGAATGGCTGGTCTATACAAACTACAGTTTGACATCTCGTATCCCCGTGCATACGTGATCTACCTACTAACGTGAATCCACGATCAGCATAATATACTCGTAGTTAATTTGATAGACTGTGTCGATCTAACCGCAATACATAACCTTACATTTCCCGGGTCCCCAGGCTCACTCCAAGCGACGTGGAAGGCAACCCGGTCCCCCTCAAGTTCGTCAAGTTCCAAAGCGTCCAGAACATCCAGCTGTTCATCAAAGACAACCAGTCGGGCGGTGACGTCACGCAGATCGACCACCTGGCGTTCTATGGCACGCCCGTCGCCACCACCAACATGGGCGAGTTCAAACGCGTCGCCGGCAAGAAGGGCGAGGGGCATTAATGGCTTGGGCTTGCGCAGGGTGATACTACTGATACTATATGGCAGGCTTTTCTAAATAATATACTTTTTTTTAAAGTCCGTTAATTTCAGGGCGCGTTCCTGAGCTTAGATAACTCTCTCAAAGAATCCGGTCCTCATTTTGGAGATAACCAATGATTTATTTTTATCTGTTAGGTTCCTACGAGCGTGTACACTTGCCTTAGGGCCTGTTTACATATTGATTACTTGATTAGTGTTTAGTAAGCATAAGCAAGTACTATATCGGATGATCGATAATCGAAATGTCATTGATATGTCATATTTTTCAATTGTTTTTGAATTCAAATATAATGTCCGGATTACAATAAGGCTATAATTTATTTTTTATGAAAATACATAAAAAAATATAACTAGTGGCTCTGTGAGCTGTAGACCTCGCGAGCGTATCTTATGGGGCACGACGACAGCGCCACCGAAACCGAAACCAGTGAAATAAATTTTCTGAATTTTTGGCCATTTAATCTGTAAACATGTCTCAAAAAGAATACACTCTTATGATACCGATACGACTATTTGTTTAAGCGCGAGCTATCACAACTTTTCCATTTTGAAAAGTTTTCAAAAACCGGCTCGACAATTTTTTTTTATCGAATCATAGAATTCGGTTACAAAATTTCACGAGAATCGGTTAAGAATTGCGACCTGTAGAGGAGAACATCCGGACATACAAAACTAAATATCTTAATACCTCCAAAACCACCCAAATAAATTTTCTGAATTTTTTGACATTTAATCTGTAAACATGTCTCAAAAAGAATACACTCTTATGATACCGATACGACTATTTGTATAAGCGCGAGTTATCACAACTTTTCCATTTTGAAAAATTTTCAAAAAATGGCTCGACAAAAAAAAATATCCGTTCATAAAATTTGGTTACAAAATTTCACGAGAATCGGTTAAGAATTGCGACCTGTAGAGGAGAACATCCGGACATACAAAAGGAAAACGCCCGAGTCAAAACGTAGACCTTCGCTTCGCTTCGGTCAACTATGCCATTCAGTTTCCTTAAATGTACTTAGCCATACCCCGAAATTAAAGGACTTTAAAAAAAACTGTGTATAAATAAGTTCTATTCATAAATCTGCTGGTTAGTATCACACCTTGGGTAGGCAACACAGGGGTATACAAACTTTAATCATATTGTAGCACATGTACGAGGAAAGCGAGTGTTGTTTGCAGCACCTACAGAAATATGAATACATATAAGGCAGCACCATTGACTCTTAAAACAGACTATAGCAATAGCAGCATTTTCTAAACTATGGGTCGCGATCCAATGGTGGGTCGCAAGCGTAATATTGAGTGGACCCAGAAACTATTAGAGGGAATCTGAGCGTTCGTGGTACTTTATGCCTTGGGGTCTTGAATTTGGCAGTTTTTGTTAGGTGGGTCGGAGCCCAGTCAACTTTGGGAACCACTGGACTATAGTGTTATTATACATGTCAGTTGTTAAAGATTGCAGAGCCTTGAATTTCTGTTTGTTCTTATTTACGATAATAATTGTGTTTCAAGAGCTTATGCGGTACAAAAATATCAATTGATACGTTAAATATTGCCAAAACTTTTAACGACATTTACCTCCTCAGAGCGCCCATAATGCATTTTAGGAAATTCAATATTGACTTTTGTAATATTGACGAATAAATCCTAATTTTATTGCTATATGATAGGTCCAAATTCCATGGGGCCCCAAAGAAATCGCTCTACCCCATTCCGGAGTCGAAACTGAATGAGGTGTAGATATTTTGTATCCTAATAAAAACCCTAGTAAATGGAAATCTAAAGTAAAATAAGGCATGTCTATCGTGAACGAAACCATGTGGTCTAAAGTTTAGTACCCGGATGTGTTGCGTAGCTCTGCCAAAGCCAATTAAGCTTTCCAATTATTGTTATACACATTTCCCAAACTGTCTAATATAGCTAAAACTGAATGTAATATATTTTGTGACATGATTATCATATTATTTAAATGGAACACTAGGTATTCGCAATATTGTGTAAGCGTAAGGGTCATCCTCATCGAGGTCCGCAGTTTGTTAAATGGTTCTGTAAGGTCAGACTTTGTATGATGCAATAAATAAAGATTATATTTTAGTGATTGTTTTATTGGTTAGCCTAAGGTTTGGGGTCTTGGTTGAGCTCGTAGATCTGGATGTAGGCTTCGGTGAGCGTGATCATCTGCGGCAGGATGCTGGTCACGTGGAGGTCTTGCATCTCGTACCTGAAACAAGGATTACGTTACGTTATCCTCTTGTTTGTCTATGATGACTTGATAAAGACCCTGACCGAATATTTCTTTGTGCCATTCGCCTACCGTCGCAAAAAGCACCGCTCGCTCGTTGAGTCATATCATAGTCAGGCTGTTTGTAGAGTTTCAATGGTTTAATAGGCAAATAAAACTACATACTTTCTTTTATTGTATGTCAGTGGTAATAGCTGTTTCTACTACTAGACATACAATTGCCTTGACCTAAAGGACGCGACAGCCAGGCCTGTCAGCACTGCTTAAGGGCACCTCGACACGAAAGATGAAGAAGACTGCCTGGTGCGTCCGTCCTTTGTACTTCACCTTCAGCATACTTATTTATTTCTCTATGAAGTTACTGAAGGGGGCCTACCGCGAATCACGTTCGACGTGTTGCCTCTCTGTCGCACTTACTTACGAATCTACAAGAGCGACAGAGAGGCAACACATCGAACGTGGTTCGCGGTAGGCCCCCTGGCCAGTTCTCAGTTACTAGACCATTTTAAACTTTACTGCAACGAGTTAAAGTCTACCAATACGTTACGTCTGTCAGTAGTGACGTACCATTGCTGCGTGGGTTTGTGCAGCACGTGCGCGCGGTAGGTGCCCTTCTCGGGCGCGCCGTCGTGCACGATGTTGCCGACCAGCTCGTACGTCGTCCGTCCGTTGTGCTTCGCTTTCACCTCTGGCGTGAGGATGTCACCGAAGTCTACGTTCCTGTGGCAAATACACATTTTGTAGGTACCTACTCGATATATACTCGCCGGACAGTTTATGTTGATAGAATTGTACTTTCTAAGTGTAATTAATAGTGATGTACCGACTATTGATTTGGCCGACTAGCCGACTAATCGGCGCTCGAATGGCCGATTAGTCGGCTAGTCGGCCAGATCATTACTTTCGTGTAGGTTTCGGGTGAAAACAATAGTTTTGCTCTTTTGGTTGCGCTATTCATATATTAGCTTGGCTAAAAGGTGTTCTCTACAGGTTCAAAGACCTATCACAAGAATCCTGGTTCAATTTCTGTCTTTCTTTTATTTTGCGATCCTGAGCAGACCGTCAGTAGGTACAACTTGTAGGAGGTATTTCCAAGGCTCTATTTCTCGTACGTAGTCGCCAATTAAGAACCTATCCCCTGTGGTCAGCGTCTTTACGAGCAACGTGCCCTGTTTATAAGTCTCTAAATTTTGCAATAACATTAATAGTTCCCCAAGGCTCCACCATTAAAAAAAAAAAAAAAACTGAATTATAATAAAAAAAATTAAGTATAGAACTTGGCCATGAAATTACACGAGAATCAGTTGAGATCGATCTGTAGAAGAAAACACCAGCCCACCACCATACGATAACGATCAAACGGTCAATTATATGTATGAACAAAAGTTTTCACACCCTGAATCTTAGAGGATATAACCAACGGAGACGCCATGTCTAAAATTTTCGGTACAAAATAGTCTGCCGTTTTTTGCGGGGGAGGGGCACATCAAATGTATAGGTACGTCATGTCAGATAAACGTCAGTCCATACATATGGTTGACATGTGGTTGACCATTGGCCGCCTATTTTCGACAGAGGGGAACGCCTGTTAATGGCGGCTCCATTGTTAATTACTCCGAGCCCTGAATAGGTATTTTGACTATTTTGGTAAAATAGACATAAAACATATGGTAAATATTGAATCTAATGGTTTCTTTTTTTCTGTTTTTCTTTCACTTATAAAGTGCCGACTAATCGGCCATTTTTGCCGACTAGTCGCCGACTAATCGCCGACTACAAATGTGGCCGGATAGTCGGCTTTCCCGACTAGTCGGCGACTAGTCGGTACATCCCTAGTAATTAACCATACTTATTATCAGGCGTTTCGGCCCAGTACCGACCGCAGTGAACGTGTTAAGGAAACTAAATTAGTTAAACCAGGTTAAACGCAGAGATTTTAATATAAGTTTATTTCTAAATATTAAACGGTCTAGAGTCCGTCTATGGTTGGTATTCCACCTAGCTGTCCTATTTCTTTGTCTCACATTTTGCTTGATGAGAGTGTGAGACGCAATGACATTGGATATTGAACAGATGGAATACGTACGTATCTAAGCTAACTTTGCGACGACTTTGAATCAGCAAATGTAAAGCAACCAATTTCTAAAGCAGTCTAGCTTGGTACAATCAGCGGCAAAAGTTGCTAAGCGGCCAAGGTGTTAAAATGTTCTTGACGCGCCTTTATTGTTAAAAGAATAAGAGCGTGTCGAGGTATATTTGAACACCTCGCCCGCTTAGCAACTTCTGCTGCTGACTGTATTTAAAATTTAATTTAAATATTTCAGGACATTCTTTCTTACGTAGATTGACTAAGTCCCACGGTAAGCTCAAGAAGGCTTGTTATACTTATATATGTACATAGAAAACAACCATGACTCAGGAACAAATATCTGTGTCATCACACAAATACCCTTACTGGGATTCGAAGCCAGGACCATCGGCTTCACAGGCAGGGTCACTCCCACTAGGCCAGACCGGTCGTCAACGTGTTTTAAATGCATACTCACTTGACAGGAAAGTTGACAACGGTAGGGTTCTTCTCCACGAAGAAGGTGTTCTTGGTGAACCGCTTTATGTACAGTATGAGGTAGGGCGGCAGCTGCGTGATCTCGAACCGCTTGAGGAAATTCTCCTTGTACGTCTTGTACTCTTTGGACGTTTGCCCGTTGAATTTGGAGAGTAGTTGGTAGAGGTTCACCTGGGTACAGTATAAGAGAATTACGATAGTTTTCTTTTGTGGTATTATCATGTTGGTAGCAAAATTACGACCTGTGGTAGAAGTGAGAACTTAAATCTTATTGTCATGTATTATTATTTTTGCTTGTATGTAAATTCAGTGTTGACGTGTAAAAGTGCCCATGTGGCCTATTTGCTGTATAAATGTTGAAGTTGAAGTACGAGTCTAAATTAGAAGAACTCACGAGTTTAGTCTGAGACTGAAAAGGACTAGAGTCCATAATAAACACTCCAACATAAAGATGGTTTCTCATAGGGTCTCCGTAACATTGGATTTAGTATAGGAAATTATGTTGTTGCTCCAGTATTTTCACCTAGTAAAGAATCTCAAATGAGAGCGTCCTACTACAATTTATTTTGTGTTTCATAACACGTTGGCGGCCCACAATACACCTGCAGTATTGTGCCCACGACTAAATAGAAATTTAATTGAGCTTTTGATCCCACCGGTTCATGGCCACACAAAAAATTACGTGATCCTGCCGGTTTTGCACGTAGCAGCCAACGTGGTAACGGTCCTTAAATCTTGGCATTTGTTGCTAAAACTTTGTATTGTCTAAAAAGGACTCATAATTTTTCATCATTCTCAAATAAAACATGTTAAAAAACCCTATCCATATTTACCTCCTTATTCATAAACGAACTACAGAAAGGCTACAGACCTCATTTAGTTAGTAATCATTAAATTTGTCCGTATCTGTCATTTTGACTTATGTATTTGTAAGAAAGGGATAAAACATAATTTAACTAAATTAGGTCCGTAAAGATCACAGACCAACCCCACTTTTTAAAAAGAAATCACGGAAAAAAAAATACCAATCATTTTTTTATTTACAAACAAGATATGTATACTGCAGTGGTATTACTAAAAATTACTTAAAAAAAAGAAATTATGAATCTAAAGATTTATGAATAAGGAGGTTAGTTTCCGACACTGACCTGTGGAATAATATTCTCTCTGAACTCGTCGGTGAAGAGCGGCGTGGGCGGCAGGTCGCACGTCAGGTACAAGAACGGGGACTCCGTTATCAGCTCCTTGTACTCGTCGCTGTTCAGGTCCACCCGGGCTGCGTCGTCCGCGTCGGGCGGTGGCAGTTTCCTGTCAACATTGCATCATTAACTCACATTTATAGACGGGTCTAACGCGAAATTTATTCAATCACCTTTATTTACCGACGTTTCGACACAGGTTTCACTGGTCGTAGTCGCGGCTAACTGATGTCCCAGCAACATGTCAAAACAGATTTGTGCAACTACCCGACGAAAAGTGTGTGGTAATTGAATAAATTTCGCGTTAGACCGGTCTATAAATGTGAGTTAATTATGTGTTCAAAACGCGAAAGTTTTAAATATTGGATCATTGTTGGTGCTATAGTCGGTCAAACAAGTTAATCAGTAGCAAAACGCACGAAATTCAAGTTTTGTATGGAACGATTACCCTTCTCGTCTACATCTTTTAAATTTGCAGCCTTTCTACTGATGGAAATGGCTTATTGACACACTATATCTACTTACACAATCGAATCGCGGAATAGAGAGCGAACTTAACGTCTTGTCTAGGTGTACGATAAATATACTGATAGAATTCATTGGTCATAATTTAGCATTTTTTCGAGTACGATTTTTTTTGCTTTATACAGCTAGCACAACCGAGATTTGAACCCACGATGTTTGACCACCGCATACATATGAAGCGTTAGGAATGGCCTTAAGACCGTCTCCGAGAGCCTGTACAGCCCCATTTTTCGTTACTGGTCATCCGTTCACCATAGTGAGAACAAAAAGTGAAAGAAATATAGTGACAGTATAATACAAACCTACATTGTAAAATGAAAATAAAATAAATATAAGACTAGTCATACGGCGACTGAAGCAACTCTTAGTTTAATATTATAATCTTATAGTATAATTTTTATATGGACTTTTGTCTGTAATAAAATTGTTTTATATATTTATTTTAAGTTCTGCTATTTAAGCGTCTTTAGATACCCTCTATATTTATGTCTGTATTTGTCGGAAACTGTTAATTGTCATTCAAGAGCCAATATTCTTAGATCTACAAAGTGTGCTTGGCGTACTTACCTCGTGTATATCCTCATGTGGCCGAGGAAGGACTTGTAGATGATGGAGCTGTCCGCCTTCTTGGTGCCGTTGAGCGCCATGTGCAGGGAGTTGAGGAACCAGGAGAGGAAGTCCACGGGATCACCTGCAAGCCTTGGCGTACTTACCTCGTGTATATCCTCATGTGGCCGAGGAAGGACTTGTAGATGATGGAGCTGTCCGCCTTCTTGGTGCCGTTGAGCGCCATGTGCAGGGAGTTGAGGAACCAGGAGAGGAAGTCCACGGGATCACCTGCAAGCCTTGGCGTACTTACCTCGTGTATATCCTCATGTGGCCGAGGAAGGACTTGTAGATGATGGAGCTGTCCGCCTTCTTGGTGCCGTTGAGCGCCATGTGCAGGGAGTTGAGGAACCAGGAGAGGAAGTCCACGGGATCACCTGCAAGCCTTGGCGTACTTACCTCGTGTATATCCTCATGTGGCCGAGGAAGGACTTGTAGATGATGGAGCTGTCCGCCTTCTTGGTGCCGTTGAGCGTCATGTGCAGGGAGTTGAGGAACCAGGAGAGGAAGTCCACGGGATCACCTGCAAGCCTTGGCGTACTTACCTCGTGTATATCCTCATGTGGCCGAGGAAGGACTTGTAGATGATGGAGCTGTCCGCCTTCTTGGTGCCGTTGAGCGCCATGTGCAGGGAGTTGAGGAACCAGGAGAGGAAGTCCACGGGATCACCTGCAAATATCACCAACGGCTTCTTAAATGTCTGCATCGAATATTTTTCCAAATAGAGACATATCTTTACAATTCGCGTTCAAAAGTATCAGCTGCAGTCTAATTGTTCTACATGTATCTCTTTTTTGTTAAGTTATATACTTACATACTTTTGATGCTCACTGTGTAGTTGTGTACTAGATAGAGTACAGAAGATTCTCTCTTCTAATTTTGACTATTTATTACTCATCAGCAGTGATCGTAAATTATCCAGCATTTTTGGTGCAGCGGAGTGGTGTTAACGGAATTGGTAAAAATAATTTCAATCCTAATGATTAATTAGCGTTAATTACTTTAATATTAACCTTAACCACCACTCTGCTGCACCAAAAATGCTGGAAAATGTACGATCCCTGCTAATCAGTCTGAGTATTTAATAAAAAAATATGTATAAATTATAATTAAAAATTATCTAATTTGATTGTGATAATTTAAACATTCGCCGATAGCATCGCTAAATAAACAGTTTCGAAAAGTCGCCATACGGTCAGGTAGTCGAATTGGGGCAGTTGGTGCAGATCAAATCAGTCGCAATGATGCATAACAATCTACAGTATTGCGGTAGGCGCATAATTAAAATTTAAGCGCTTCATATATATGCTGGATAAATATAAATTATTCATTCAGCATTAGGTACATATTGACACGATGTTTAATAGTATTCTAGAATGATTATTGCTTATTTTCCTCTAATCTTTTAATTGGACTTGAATATGTTTTGTTTATGGCTGTCTAGACATTATACTCACTTAAAAATATACGTTAAATTCTTTATTCCTTCGCCTGGCCTATATTAGGTAATACATTTTATTAATGAAATAGATCCTAATTAGGACTTTTCTACACAGAACATCAGTTAATGATGTCAATGATGATGATAATGGCCACAACAAAATTTACTAGAATCTCTGCTTTGACCACAGCACAACAGCTTGCAGCATTTCGTGCAATAATAGGTACGTGCGCTATAATGCGTGCAAGTTCCACCACTTGCGTATCAGTTCGCCGAACCGTTGCACGAACAACCATTACTTACTTTGCTTAATGAACTGGAACCGCTTCTTTGACCACAGCACAACAGCCTGCAGCATCTCGTGCGGCGATACGTGAGCTTTGAACGCGCGCGGGTTCCACAGTTTGCGTATCAGTTCGCCGAACCGTTGCACGAGCAGGAAGAGCGAGTCGCCCGGCGGCCGCTTCACGTTGGCGTAGTTTGCTTCGCGGAGGAAGTAGTTACGCAGGGGCCGGACTTGGGAGAGGCACTGGAAATAAATATTTGTTGAATTATCTGTACCAATAAAAGAACGGACCTATGGTTCATCATAAAATTTTAGTAATAATACGCCCACACAAGGGTAGGATACAGCGTTTTTAATGAGAATATGTTGATCATTTTATGGTCTTCATCTTCACTTTACTTCATCGTGATGCTTTCCGAGAGAAAAGAGTTTTAGCTATTGGGTATTAAGTACAAGCGGTTCCGAGGCTTGCTTCCTGACACCATTGGGTTGCGAAATAATGCATCGCCAGGCCTATGGAACTCTCCGCGCGAGCTCGGATTAATACCTACGAATCTGCTCCCGTTCACGGTAGAAAAGCAAGCCAGTTGGTTGCCACACGCGCTCATGTACGCACGTCTCCGCGCGCCGCACTGTCAATTTTTACGACAGTTACAAGCTACGTAGTAGGTACCTGTACCTACCTACTATTGAATTTCTTTAATTAAACATGTAATGTTTATTATGTATGAGAAATGTATAGTTTAAGATATCTATCTATTTGAAATAGGAAGCAAATATTTAATTTATTTTGGTAAATGTTTATTTTAACGACAGTAGGTAAGTTAACTTTACACCGGAAAGTGCCTACTCATTTTTGCTCTGGTTAACTTATAATTAATTACCTGTATTCATGAGGTTTCTATTATTTTTCTTTATTATGTAAAATTAATCTCTATCTGGTTTTAAATTACACGAAGTTTTAAAACTAATTCTTGCTGGGATTATTGCGCGGTTTATAAAACGGCGTAAACACTGTGGTTACTGCAGGGACATATGACCTTTTAAAATGACTATTTCGCAAACACTAAAGCATAATCGGAATATTAGGTATAATTTAAGATTTAGCTTTCCTTTTATTTTACTCTGCTGTTTAAGTAGGTATTTATTTATCATTTCTAAGCGTCAGCAACCCTAGCGTTGTGCCGGTGCGCGCGGTGCGGGGAGCGGCGCGTTGAAGGTCACTCCATTGTATTTTTGTGTAGGTATCAAAACGGTAGGTATTTGCGTTTTGTTTGAGAGATAAGTATCTGTTCGTAAGAACTATTATATAATCTGTGGCATCGCTGCCATAATGTATAGGGTTGCACCATTCACTAACCTGGGGTTATCCTGTTATACCTGGAGTTACCATGATTACCATTACAATTTGACACTGGGTTGATGGGTTAGTGGGATGGTGCAAGTGGGCCTTAGTTATATCAGAGAGTGCGAGTTAAGCCGAATAATAATTCAACCTTAGCTAACAATTTTCATGGCACAGCTTTGCTGCGAATATATTACTTGTAGGATAACATTGCAGTAATCATTGGCCTTGATGTTGTTGAGCCCCACGATCCCCGGCATGTACATGGTGCCGTCGATGGCGCGCGACTGCTTGGTGTTGGAGTCCATCTGCTGTATCTGCTCCGGGGTGAACACTGGGTTCAGCACATACTTGATGTCATTCAGCGATGAGTCTGCAAATTGTGACATATGTTAAGATCTTCTTTTCAAGTGCAAAAATTCAAATAAATATCAAAATTCAAATTCAAAATTTTGTATAGCTTCTTTGTTATTAAAATATGATTTCAAGAGACCTTAAAGTGTATTTCATAGAACTGTCTACAGTTAATTTTTATATAAAAACACTGTATTTATTAGAGCACCGTACAAAACTTTGTTCACGGTGCTCTTATGGGATCACTTCGGTCTTGCAAATCGGTTAAATGCGTTTTTCTCAAAGACCGTTTGATGTAGGTACCTGAAATTTGGAATAGTTATGGCAGGTACCATCACTAACACTGTGAATAAGTCGAAACTGCTTATTTCTGATTTTAGGGGGAAATTTAGGGGTTAAGAGGGGTAGGCTGAATTTTATTTTCAATTGTAAGAATCGTGTGAGGTACCATTAGAAAGCTTGCAAAAAATTGAGTCGATGGACTGATTTTGACTTCATTTTAGAATGCAATAGTTTCGATAAAAAATGCATTTAAAGTTGCAAGTTTTCATACAAAAATTTTCACCTCTGTCCTGGCGATTTTCGGGAAAACTATAGCTAACAGGCAGCTGACCAGTCAATATCCAACTAAAACGAGTATGGAGACGGCGGGAAAATTATCAGGTTAACTCTAACTTTATTAGTTTTTAAACTGCAGCCTGATCTTTGGTTGCTTAGGGCTAGCTAACTGATGCTTACACTGGTCATTCATATTAAGAAGTAATTTTCGTAAGAAAGATCCTTACTTAAAACTTTGACATTGAAATTTATGACTTATGTCTTTGATACAAAGTTTAATTCTACTTACTTACTTTTGTGAGATATTTCATTTTTTTTCTGAATAGCCTACTATAAGTATGAGAGAGTAAAAGATCTGCAAAATGCAACCTTATTATAAAGCAAATAAGTTTAAATTTCGAACGGGCTTTCCAACCAATGGACTATCGCAGTGTGCTCAGTAAGAATCATATTTATTATTGGAGTTTATCAGTTCAAATTTAAATTAAGAATTCCGTTCTTCACTGTCGTTGTGTTTTTTTTCACATTAGAGCACATAGAGTTAGTAAAGCGATTAGAGATAATAAAGTCATTCAATATTTATTAACAGCTATGGCGTCATCAACCTATAGATTTTACTGAGAGTATCTGATTCGTCGAAACAGTACCTATTCCTTTTCATTAAGTACCATTACATTTATGTATTAATTGTATAAAGTATGTATATTTTTCAACCGATCGGTGAGAGCAGCAACTAGATACTGTTCTGTGACGAAAAAAAAATTAAAATTCACAATTCACAGTTTTTGGAAACAAAGGTAAAGTTGACGAAATATAAAGTAAGCCGATCTTGATCAAACTTGTTTGAGTGACAAAAATGTCAGTTAAGATTTGGTACTCATGAATTCCAGTTCTACTAAAATATTTTTGCTTTTAAAAACTGATGTACAATAAGTCCAAAATTGTCCGGTAAGTTAGGTTTATATTCAAATTATACGCAATTCTTTGTAGCAACTCCGCCAAGTGGACGGAAACAGGTACTGGACGGCAACCTGACGCAGTTACCCTACTTGTACTAAAACTTAGACATTTATTATTAGGTACTTATTTCTGTGACTTATATAAAACATGAGCAAATTGATTAATACTTTACGATAATTATATTTTGAGTCAGAAACAAGCCTAACGTCAAAAACCGAGAAATGCCGAATCACAGACTTAATTGTAATATTATTCCTTTTTGAGTCGTGCCTGCCCAGTCTACAAGTTTAAAATACAACAATTGCGACTATATCAAAGATTATGAGGTTGTATGTATACCCAGTATTTTTGACGGATTTAGTTTTTCGTGCTCGAAGTTGCCTGTCAACTCACGTAGATTAAATTGTCAACTATTTTATGACTATTTTGGTGTTTAAAGGATCAATAATTGGCAAAGTGCCGTGGCAGAAAAAGCCATTCTCACAAAAAAAGAATCAATAATAATGAAAATGTTCAGACAAGTGGAAGAATATCATACTTCAATATGTTATGGATGCTAGTAAGATGTAAAAACAACAGTTTAGCGGAATGTCAGTTTACGAAATGGTTTGTACAAATTACAGAGAAATTCATAATAATTTGTTTCTACTAGAAATGTGCCTTCACCAAACGTTTTAGATAAACGGTATTAGGCCTATATTATATAAACGTTCTTGATTTCGGTTGGCCGAAATGGGACTTACGATTTTTCCTCTTTTCACCTCCAAGATGAGGTTGATTGTTAGTGTTAGAAAGCTGTAATTTGGTATGGATATGCAATCAACCCGACAAGGTGGTAAATAAAATCTTTAATCTCTAAAAAATATATCTAAGGTAGAAGCTTTGTAACTTCTACATTACCTATACTAGCCCAGAGGACTAATAAAAGTCCAAACTCCAAGGTCCCAGAGCTCCCAGACATTACCTTCTTATTTCCTAGTCAATAAAATGTACTTATGGGATAAATTAGTATTAGTATCCAAACTTAAAACCACCTAGGGATGTGTCGTACGGTGCTCTGAACACCGTAGTCTTGACTTCGTGCTTGGCCAATTTTTTTTCTATAAGGTGCAGGGGGACAATTTTGCTGTGGGGAAATTTCAACTAATCTATATATCTTCCATATTTACATTGTTAATTAGAGTCACACACAACACATCTTTTTCGCTATCAGGACATATAGCACTCTATATATTATATAGCACTCTAGTTAAACATGGAAAATATTTTGATTAGTTGAAATCAACCAGCAGTCAAATTGCCCTCCTGCAGCTTAGCTTAAAAATTCAAACTTCAAAATCATCCGATCTTTTGTATCAGAGCTCTACTAACCACCACTTCCTAGAAACCTCTGAAGAGAATAAACACAAAAATAAATAATTATTATGAGACAATCTTAAAACAAATTGATTTATAGTTCGTTTTTTTTAGCATTAGAAATATGGTAAACAATCTTGATGTGTCTTTTAATTGAAAAACACATTTTAAAAATAAGTTATGGCAAATATGTAACAATTATGAATCTAATACGATCATTTATATTCTTCTGCTTTCATAAGTAATCGTTTTTTATTTTTAAAAAGCGTTTTCCAAATAAAAGACTTGTTAAGATCGCTTACCTTCTTGCAAGTTCTTTCTAATGCTTGAGTAACTTACCAATAACCTCATAGTTGTCCGGCAAGCAGTAGAACTTGAGAGTGTGCAGGTTGAGGAACACATGGTGCCCGTCAGCCACTGAATGGGTGTAAGCGTGAGTATTGGTGCCTCTCCCCTGCAAGAATATCACTGATTTATTTGTACTGCCGGACACAGATATATCAAAGAGTCACCATGCTAGCCCAGGGTGAATCAACTGTTTCTTGTCATTAGTTGCCATAGTAATGGTCTCCTGCGTTGCTCTTAGATCCTAATTATTTCATATTTTAATGAAGCAAACTTGAATCTTTTGGTTACCAACTAACTGGTTAGAGAACTACCGTAGTTCTCTACTAAGTATGTTTGTAGAACATGGTACAGCAGCTCTTCTCAGAAACTATGCTACTATTGTCTACTGGCTGATGGGACAGAATAACAACAAGAAATAGTTGATCAACGATTTTAGGTAAAATTAAATAGGCATATTACTCGTATATTACATATTTCCTCACAATGATTTCTTTGATAGGAAATAATGTGGTAAATATCAAATGGATTTTGTGTTTCCTCACAATGCTTTTGAGGACCATGTTAGGTTAACTGTGACCAAAACTGTCTTATTTTATTGTATTAAAGATGTTAACTTAGAAAAAGTAAATACATAATATTAGTTAGTTTTGCCTATCTCCATAATGGTTGGTTTTAGATAAAAATAGCTTATGAAAATGTGTTGACAAAATAGGTTGAAAAAAGCCAAAAATATCCCAGTTCTAACCTCGACCCCACCGGGCCGGGTCTAGGGTTGCCAGATCGAAAGGCGCTATTATCGGGAAACAATATCAATTTTTCGGGATTTTTGGACTTAAGTCGGGAAAAAAAAATACATTCAAATTAAAGTAAATGTATTAAAAACAACGATATTTTACATTATTGGCACTACGTCAGCTTGCTGGCTCGACGACAGTTCGGAATTTGAAATTATTGTTTTATAACGTGAAGCTGTTTTTCGGGACAGTTTACACTTTGTCGGGAATCGGGAACACATGCTAAAAATCGGGAGAATCCCGCCGAATCCCGACCATCTGGCAACCCTAGCCGGGTCCCTGGGCCTCCCATCCTTGATTTAATCTGACCGAATACATAGAATAAGATACTGGGATTCTCCAGTGTTGGCCACTGTTCACTAACCTGGAAATATTTCCCGCATATAAGGCAAGCGTACACGTTGATGCGAGTCAACGACACGGAACACAACTTCTCGAAGTCGAAGTCCAATACGTGACGGTTTATGGTGTCCAGGTACGGACACTGGATGTGAGGCATCTTCACAGGGGGCGCCGAAGCCTCTGGAATTCAAGTAAAGTTAGTGAGAGACGTAAACAAATAGAAATTTAGGTTAGGTGTATTGAGCAACTTACCGGGTTCGGCATCGGAAATTTTCCTCTTTTTTGTTTCGTCGGACATTCTTGTTACGACGTGGTTTAATTCGAAATTGATTATATTTATTAAAAAATAGCAGTGTTATTCGCGCGGCAGCAGAGCTGACAATCTGTAATGACATTTGACAGTACATGGACAGTACTGACATTAGTGACAGTTAAGTAGCACAGATAATCATGCGCATTTAATCGATGTAATCGATTCCATAATCGATGGTGGTTAACTAGGGAATGCAAATATTCGAAACTTTCAGGTATTCGAATATTCGACTTCTTCTGTCGAGATATTTGAATACTCGAATAATTATTCGAATTTGGTTTATTATTGTTTTATTCGAAAGCTTTTTTCACATATTGCTAAAACCAAGCTAAAAATAATGATATCTTGCTGAAATCCACTTACTTAGGGATCATCCATTAATTACGTCACACGAATTCTTGGTTTTATGACCCCTCCCCCTCCTTGTCACACTTGGTCACATTTGGCAAACCCCTCCCCCCTAGTGTGACGTCACATTTTTTTTACGAAATCGCCAAATCGAATTAAGTAGTACCTAAGTATTATTAATATTTTATCAAAATATTATTGACGATATAAATATTAGTAATTTTATAACCCAAAACTGCTTAGGAAAGAAAATTAAACGAATAAAAACGATAATCGTTTTAAAAACTTGTTATTTAAATGTACAGCGAATAAAATAATTTAAATAAATTTTCGGTTACTGATGAAGTTAAAGTGACGTCACAAAGTTTGTGTCTCCCCCCTCCCCCATGTCACAATATGTCACATTTTCTTGACCGCCTCCCTCCCCCTAAACGTGTGATGTAATTAATGGATGACCCCTTAATTGACTACGACTAAGTATATTTTATCATCCAAGGGCCCAACCTTTTCTGTTCTCTTTCACGACGCAGCAACTAGTATCATTTCTCTCTCCTCGCTCTTTTAAAATGCCGTTTGTCAAAAAAGGACAACCATACTGTTGACAAGGTGGACTTCAAATCAAGTGTTGCCTTTCTTGATGCGCCCAGGCTGTGTATGTGTGCGTAATAGCGTCTATGTGTGCTCTTTTAGGGATGTGAAAAGTCGATTTTAATCATGTTATATATCGATAAACGCTACACAGCGGAACGAAATAGCGATTAAGTGAAGCTTCAATATCTTCGTTAAACATAAACATAATTGAAATGCTAATGGATAATGAATATATTATAATATAATAATATAATTCAATTATTGCGGAACACCTATTTTAGGAGGTATTTATGTATTTTAATTAAATATCTGAGCTTTCCCTTGGTTCCCTGCTGGGGCGTGACTATAAAATTGTGATCTGATAACCACAATAAAGAATAAAAGCGTTTTTGGTCATTTTAGGTATCGTTAAGCCTTTGAAGTAAAATTAAAATTGCAAGAAATGTCGATAGTTTATCGATATGACTTTATCGACATGGCTACAGCAACGTGGGCCTCATTGTTAATCGTACACTAAACAAAAGTGGCAACAGTGACAGCTCGCTGAGACTACGTCTTTATATATTATAAGTCTATGTTATCATCCTACTCTGAGGATGCCCACGTTTATAACGCAAGTTAAGAGCCAACAGGAGTGGTCATTTCTCCATACAAACGAACTCGACTGTTTCTTCCGTGGGTTTTGATGCTAGAGCAATGATTTTTTCAACAAAGATTAATATTGTCAATATCTGTGTTGGACCGTTTTGCTTTTTTTCATATTTTTGTTTTTTAAGGTGCTAGAGCCCTTCAAAAATGGCCAAAATGGCCTAATTGGCTATGCCGCAATGAGCTTCTTGTTGCTTGGCCTAATTTCATAAAACAAATACCTACAATTTATGAAACATTGTAGGGAATATCACAGACTTTAAAGTAGGTAATGTCTAAAAAACTAAATATAAATGAATAGGTAGTGTAGCTACACATTATTTTTGCAAAGATTGTTCTCAGAATACACAACAATGACCTAGAACAATTTTGCAAATCTCGACATTACCCAGAGAGTAAAGTGCCTCGCGTCACTCGGCGTTGTTTCTCACTCGATGAGAAACTTGGAATTTAATCAGAGCAGGGGCAAAAGAATAGTACCTAAAGCCTTGCAGTAGTTGCAGGTCTTCAGATAATGTTGCTTTCCTCGTGATTCTTGTAGTTTTTTTTATAAGTACTAGGTAGTTGCCGTTAAGTTGTCACCGTAGCCCATGGACGCCTGCAACTCCAGGGATGCTGCGCATTGCCGACCTTATATTATGAGCTTAAAAAGAATTTTAGATATTCCAGAGTTTCCTTTTCAACTTTACGCATTTATTTTTTACGGCGATACAGACGCAATTAAAGTGAAGTCCAGACAGGATATGAAATTAGCGTCAGTCTCCAATTTAGTCACCAATTTTAGATTCATGGTGATATTTGTGACCTCTTAATAAAATGCCCCCAAATGAATACCTATACTAGCGTCACAAATTGGTATTCTTGCGTCCGCGTCTCCATTTTATCGGTATGTAATATCGGTCATAATTGGCGGTCTTTGTCAAATTGGCGAAAAATTGTCCCGTCTGGCTGGGCTTAAAACCTAATTTTAATTCGCAAACTCATTCCTAAAGACAAGTCCTAATCAAATCTGAAATCCAATCAGCCGGTCTCATAATTTCGGTACAAATTATTGCTCAAAGTTGTGGTGAGTCGATACTATGTTACATAAGCACTGGATGGCCAAGTGTTAGAGACTTGGTTCGGCTTAGTCGAGTACCGCGCCTCGGAGCGAGCGACCGCGCCCGCTTGAGAGGCCCCGCGACTGCGTTACGCTCGTGGTAACTCGAACGTCGTAACCGTTAACATTTATTTGAATTAAGAATCTGGCGGCTTACTTTTTAATCGCTTTATTTTGTTAATAAATGTGTTATTTTGGCTTTTGTTTTATTTATTTTTTGTTATACTAGGTTTGCTACTTTATTTATTTATTTCAAAAGTGTACGGATTAAAAATAAGAATTTAATAGGTATCTAGAAATTGAATTTTTATGGATTTAACTAGGTAGTTATAGTTGACGAAATAATTATAATTTGCACAGATTCGACATACTTACACGTTGTTCGGATCGGTAGAAATTATATTTCGTCAACCATACCTGCCAAACCTTTGTAGTTCGATTTTATATAAATATATACCTACTCTTTGTATTATTAGTATTAGTAACATTATAAACAGAAAAGATTTCCTTTTTTTTCTTTTTTGCTTGAGGAGTACAGCCGACGTCAAAGATATGTTTACACTTTTGCACCTTATGCCTTTTTAATAAGGCGACAAATGTAGAAACATATCTTTGACGTCGACCGTACAAAAAGCTCAATCGTCTCAAACCTATCTATAGAAGTTATAGAGGTATTATGAAGTAGGTATTCATATCTCTATGTCTTTAATTCTTGTAATCTTATATAACTTGTGAAAAATAATTAGGTAGGTACTTACCCTAGATTTTAATCCATTGACGCGCGAAAAACCCCTGACATTAAAATGCTTCCGTTATTACTCGTACGAGTAGGTATTATATTATTTTCAATTTTTAAAATGTAACATTAAGTATGTTTTGGGTCAATGTTGAGGTGATATGACTTAAAAAATCCCTCCAGGACCACAAAGTTGAATTCCTAAAACCC
This sequence comes from Cydia fagiglandana, assembly GCF_963556715.1. NCBI lineage: Eukaryota > Metazoa > Arthropoda > Insecta > Lepidoptera > Tortricidae > Cydia > Cydia fagiglandana. The sequence goes on along the minus strand of NC_085959.1, from coordinate 36,876,634 downwards.
CATACTTATCAGCGCCTTCTGGTAGGTAAATATAATCTACAGCATCAAAAACAATTTTATTGTTGATAGAGTCGGTGCGGAAAGAGTAGAGTCGTGAAATGTATGGGATCCAATACATTCTACGACTTCTCTTTCCACACATACCTATACATATACTACTCTATTTATATTACGGATTCTTCACAAAAAACCGTTACTCAATCTGCCAATCCATTTTGAAGATAAATGGGAGCATTTGACTTATGCTTACCTACCGACAAACAAAGCAAACAATTTCTTACTCTCGTAATTATTATATAATATTAATGCATCCACCGCTAAGCTTGGCGCGTAACGCTACGTTGTAGCCGATAACACGAGTTTCCCGGTATGTAGCGAAAATGCTTTGTAGAGGCAAAAAGACGTGTCGTGATTATGATTATCGCTGAATGGGTTTAGTTATTATTAGAACAAAAACACGAATGGCTGATGAAAATCTTGAAAATATAATAAATCTAGGTTGACGACAAATAACGAATTAACCTTGACATTCCGCGTAGTCGGTACAAACAGCAACATCGGTGGGCCTTATTACAAGAGGCATAAGGTCCACCGATGTACAGTTAACAGTGTGGGCGATGATACGCACGAAATAATTATTGTATATTGTCGGTCAAGGTCACAACATCGAGATTAGTTTCATCTAGATAGTCACTGATCTAGAATGACGCTTACGCTGCCGTACAGCCACCATCAGGATATATCGGAGCGGCCGAGGCGCTCAAAAACATCTGAACATTATCGCTAACACTTTGAAAATAGAGGCGTGTTTAGATATTTGTGAGCACCTTGGCCGCTCCGATATATCTGATGGTGACTCTACATACTAGATCTGTGGTTTCTGTACTTATCTAACTTTTCAGATTAATTTTCAATCGACCAATTTTTTTTAGCATGTGTACATAATTACAGAGAAACTTATTGTGTGGATATTATTAAAACTACCTATTAGAAGAAATTAAATATTATTGACTGATCTTGGATTTCACGAGCCGATACTTTATTACTGCTTGCGTGTGGGGATATAGATCCAACACGTAGAGGCCCTTTGGAGAGCTTTAATGCCATGTAGAACGCCTGCTGGAACCCGTTCTCAGGCGCAACAATAGTCACCCATGAATCGGTATCAGCAGGCATTATTGGGACTAAGTATTGTAGAAAAAGTGAACATTGACTGACGGCGCGATTCGGGAAATGAATTAGGGTTTCACTAGATACGAAATAGTAAAGATATGTGACGTTCCGGTACCATTTCCCCGGCTGAATATTGGAGCGGCGTTAATAATAGCGGAAGCCAGCTGCCATAAGGTACCTTTTTCCGTGGAACGTCACATATCTCCACTATTTCATATCTAGTGAATCTCTAATTCATTTCGTGTATCGCGCCGTGATTATTGTTATTGGATATTGTCGATATTGATAATTATCTGCTGTTGATATAATCGCCTTCTTGGCTCGAAGACGTAAAAAGGGAATTGTAATGGAAGAAATAAATCTTCCCAATTTCCTCCAAAATGTCGTTATTTACCATTATTTACACATTCAAGGCGTAATCTGATTTTAACAACGGTTATGAAAACGTGACGTTTTTGGTTGAACAGAATGTCACTTGACACTGACAGATTATTAGATCCAATCAAGATGTTGTTTGTAAATAAATAATTAGATTAATCAAGATCTAATTCATAAAATTTTATTGACGACCGGTCTGGCCTAGTGGCTTAGTGACCCTGCCTGTTAAGCCGATGGTCCTGGGTTCAAATCCCGGTAAGGGCATTTATTTGTGTGGTGGATATATGTTCCCAAGTCATGGATGTTTACTATGTATTTATCTTAAGTATTTGTATATTGCATATATCTACTCGTATAGTTGTCTGGGTCCACAACACAAGCTTTGTGTTTTGTGGGACTTAGTCAATTAGTGTAAGAATGTCCCTATAATATTTTTATTATTAAAATCTGAATACGCCTGTTCCTTTAGCAAAATTGGATCTTGTTTTCACTTCGCCGATCAGAAGTATTGAACATTTCAATTTTGCGATAACCAATCAAGCTTGGTTAGTTCTAGTTTCATTTTGCGTTCCTATTTATTGAGGCCAGTTGTTTATTCGGGGAACAAACTAGGTACCTACCTACCATAGACGACGAGAATCAGCCAATGGCATTGGTTGTTATCCACATCTCATTTCGGCTCCGCTGGATTACATGCAATCTCATCTCCGCCTCCGTGGAAAGCCCGCTTAAGGTCTACCATTGGTTAATAATTTGTTAAATTGTAATGCTGTCAAATTAAAGTATTAAATATAAAAGTCATAAATATAATAAAACAAAGTCAAACTGTTGTCTGTTATGTACGTAATAATAATAAAAATCCACAAATAAAAAAAAACAATTTCAACAGACAAAAGTAATTACTTATAGCAGCTTAGTCAGGCGGGATTATAACACCTACATAGAAATTAAGAGAGGGTTGTATTAAAATATGCTGGCTGAATAATTCCACTTGAATTATTATAATACCCGGCTAGACTAGACTGTTAAAAAATATTAATATACCGCTTTTCTTCCAGAATTTAATGATCGGTTTGAGGAGGGGAAAAAGGCAACTAAAAAAATAATTACTCTGATATCTTCCTTGACACGCTCGTAGCCATGTAACTAAACTATTTTAATCAAAGTCCTGGCCCCTATTTCACCAACGTGACAGGTGCGACAATTCGACAATTCTCATTGTTGCTGATGTCATAGGCATCCATGGGCTACGGTTATCGCTTACCATCGGGCGGGCCGTATTCCTGTTTGTCACCATCATTGTATTATTTAAAAAAACTTTATTATATCGGCAAAAAACAGGTATTTCTCTTGTGATGTTTATGATAATAATGATGACAATTGTCACAAGATTTCAAAGAACTTTCGGTAATTCTTGACAGCAAATGAGTTCTGTGTCGGAATTTCGTGACAATTGTCGTATTTCTTGTGACAATTGTCATTATTAGCTTCGCAAAATAAATACTTATTTACTGGCGATATAGTGGAGTTTTTTTTAAATTAACATGTTGTTGGCAAACAACACACCGCCCGTCTGATGGTAAGCGGTTACCGTAGCCTAAAGAGGCCTGTGACGTCAGTAAAAGTGATGCCGGCAAATGCGACATTTGTCACGTTGGTGAAATAGGGCCCTGCTATTTTACGACAGTCATTACAGAGCTATTATTATGGTCGCAACTCCACAGTTTGCGACCTACCCCCGTGATAATAAATATCTTGACAATGTCACCAACATAACTCACCAAGGCTAACTTAAAAATTGTTGTGGCTATCTTATTTTATTCCCTGGTACCAAAAAGGAAATTCACCGTATGAATCTGACTGAATCTGTGGCCTCTGTTATAAATAATATGCTGTCGTTCTACGATTTCAAATTAAGAATTATTTAATTTCTATGACACATTTTTACATGAAAGGCTAAAATAAATACATCATCTGTGAAAATTTCAACTGTCTAGCTATCACGGTTCGTGAGATACAGCCTGGTGACAGACAGACGGACAGACGGACGGACGGACGGACAGCGAAGTCTTAGTAATAGGGTCCCGTTTTACCCTTTGGGTACGGAACCCTAAAAACTGAATGTTTTGTTATACCTACTATGTAAGCTACATACTTTCGACGTCATCATTCTGAGGATTTAGTGTACTAGATATGGTTGTTTTCCTACCACCTACCAGCAAACCAAATTGCCACCATTCTATTTACCGTTTGTATCCCTGTTTTGAATATCTGAGAAGTAGTTCAGTAGGTACAGTCATCAGCAATAGTATCTTACACAACTAGGGCCGCAAAAATATATGACGCGCTCTTATTGCGCTCCAAATAAGAACGTGTCACATATTTTTGCGGCCCTAGTTGTGTAAGATACTATTGCTGATGACTGTACTTATTGGAATTTTACAAATTAAACTCAAATTAATATTGTCGGACATTGTTTGGACAACGTCAAAACGAGATTAAATTGAGTTCTTCTAAAAGCAGTCTTGTATATTATGAATGGAATATATGTATAAAATAGTATACACTTATGCAGCTAGGTGTACATACAATACATATGACTGAATAATCTTAGATTCAAAGGAAATAAGTAAGATGGGAATAAAGGAAACGGCGACCTAGTTTTCTGTATTTTATTCTAGGAAAGAATTTGTCAGAAATCAAGTATTCAGATTCAATAATATTCAATGCAATGCAATAGAGTAGCAGACCTTTGCAAGCTTATAGACGAGATCAGGATATATACTTACGTACATGGTTATATGTTAAGTTTCACCTCCACTAGAAATTAGTAGTGATACTAGTGATAACGTGTTGTGTACGGTTTAACTTAAGGTATTTATACTAAGTTACTATTAAAACGGTTCAGTTCACTCACCTTTTTAAGTTGAAATGCTTTCTGCAGCAAGGTTTTTTCTAAAGCCGGCCGGGTTGGCTATTGAGCGCAGACAGCGAGTTCCATTTATCGGTGCGGTCAGTGGAGGTTTCAGAGAGGAAACTAGTCAAACTACCCTCATATACTGAATAATTATATATTTTTTTAACGAGCCTATAAGGTGTCCCACTGCTGGGCAATATAAATATTTAAATAATTTAAATTAGGGGCTCTGTGAGCTGTTTTCCTACAGCTCATAGAGCCTCTAATCGAGCATAACTTAAAACTAAATAAATCTAAAGCTCTGCCATTTTGATAATAATACCAAAAGCTGAATCGAAATAGTGTTTATTTAATCATCGATTCAGCTCACAAAATTTCACGCGTATCGGTTGAGAATTACGATCTGTATTAGGAGAACATCCAGACATACGAAAGCATTTATGCCCAAGCAGAAACGGAGACCTTCGCTAATGCACTGTTATGTAGGTATATGGTTACTGTTTTAAACTTATAATGAACCCATATCTCTGATATCTCAAATTAACGTTTAATGTCAAATTTTGAAAATCTGTTGCTTGATTAAGAATTGTTAATTTGAGTTTGTTTTAAGCATTTAACTATCACGAGAGCTAAACGAGCCGAAGGATCAAAATTAAACAATCTTGGTCCGTTCCAAATCGAATCTTTAACCAAAAGACTATCACAGAAACTCCCGGAAAGTGACGGTTACTGATTGACATTCCAGTGATGGACATAAACAGTGAACAGTGAAATGGAGAGAAAAGGAGACGACAAGCATCGGTCATCTTCGCACGAGCACGGTATGTAAAAATTGTATCATCTTGTTTTATAAAAACGTTTACTGAGCGTTTCTTTAATTTTTTGCCATTTTTGTATATTGTGACCACTTCTTCTTGCCACTTTTGTGTTATTTCTAGTCAGGATTGCGAGATCTATTTTCATTCTTATAGGAGAAAAAGAGTGTCCGAAAATTTCCATATGTACCTACATTTTCCAAACTTTCCTTTTTGTTACCGCCATACAAAGTATATGGAGAAATGGTAAAACAATAGGAAGAAAACTCTGGGACATTTTTTATCCTATTACGATCGAAAGAGCTCGTGATTCTGAGTATAGTCAGACCGTAAACAGTCTGCAGCGATTTCAATCAATCAATCTTTGGGTAATATGGCTCCATCGATACTGTCGATGATTTCGCCAACGTCAAAGTGGATCCCACGTGGGATCGAATTAATATTATTTGTAATAAATAAACTTTAGCCAGTGTACGGTATAAAACTATCAAATTATGGCCTCTAGGGCTCTAGCCAGCCACGGTTAGAGGTAGAAATACCAAATGCTCGTAGAGCACGACGTTGTTCGGTATTAGGGTTATGAGCTGTTGTAAGGTGATAGCTGGACTTTACAAGGACCCTCGTGGGCTACCCGGCGTTGACGCCAGAATGGTGGTTAAACGCGTTTCATGATTAATTTTTCATTATCTGCACACTTCCACATTAATTTACTGCATAATACGCTATCAATATTACACTTTAAACAACATTAATGAGCAAAAACAAAGAAATGAATCACGAGGCGATGTTACCAATATGGCGGTCGACGAATAACCCCTGCAGCGATTTTGATAGCCCACGCAGTACAAGTGTCATTTTAAACGTCAAACTTCTATGAAATTATGACGTATACATAACACTTACACTGCGTGGGCTATCAAATCCGCTGCAGACTTTGTTTGGTGCAACTATAGAAATAA